>NW_024429196.1:82453976-83076111 GCF_017639785.1 Mesocricetus auratus | reverse complement strand
CAAAATCATAGAAGAAAACTTTCCCAACCTTAAGAAAGACATGCCAATGAAGGTACAAGAAGCCTACAGAACACCAAATAGAGTGGACCACAAAAAAAATCCCCTCGCCACATAATAATCAAGACCCCAAACATACAGAATAAAGAAAGAATATTAAGAGCAGCTAAGGAAAAAGGTCAAGTAACATATAAAGGCAGACCTATCAGAATTACACCTGATTTCTCCATGGAAACTCTGAAAGCCAGAAGGTCCTGGATAGATATTCTACCTACACTAAGAGACCATGGATGCCAGCCCAGACTACTATACCCGGCAAAGCTCTCAATCACTATAGACGGAGAAAACAAGATATTCCATGACAAAACTAGATTCAACCAATATGTGTCCACTAACCCAGCCCTACAGAAAATTTTGGAAGGAAAACTCCAACCCAAGGAAGCTAACTACAACCAGAAAAACATAAGCATTAGAGAATCCCTCTCTACCAACAGCCAAAAGAACAAAGGGGCGAAATTCCACCCATAATTCCACCAACAACAACCATCGCAAATCGAAGAAGGATGAGCAATCAATGGTCATTAATATCCCTCAATATTAATGGCCTTAACTCACCCATAAAAAGACACAGACTAGCAGAATGGATTCGAAGACAGAACCCTTCCTTCTGCTGCATACAAGAAACACACCTCACCCTCAAAGACAGACATTACTTGAGAGTTAAAGGTTGGGAAAAAATTTTTCAATCAAATGGACCCAAGAAACAAGCAGGGGTAGCAATCCTAATATCTAACAAACTAGACTTTAAAATAAAATCAATCAAAAGAGATGAAGGAGGTCATTACATACTCATCACAGGTGAAACCCACCAAGACGAAGTGTCTATCCTGAACATCTATGCCCCCAATACAAAGGCATCCACATTCGTTAAAGAAACATTATTAGAACTTAAATCTCATCTAAAGCCCCACACAGTTATAGTGGGAGATTTCAACACACCACTCTCACCACTAGACAAGAATACCAGACAGGAACTCAACAAAGAAGCAAAGGGTCTAATAGAAGTAATGACCCAACTGGGATTAACAGATATCTATAGAACATTTCATCCACATAAAAAAGAATATACCTTCTTCTCACCACCACATGGAACCTTCTCAAAAATCGACCACATACTTGGCAACATATCAAACCTCAGCAGCTACAAAAAAATTGGAATAACTCCATGCATCTTATCAGACCACCATGCCTTAAAATTAGAATTCAACAACAACACAAAGTGCAGAAAACCTACAAACTCATGGAAATTGAATAATGCTCAACTGCACCATCCCTGGGTCAAAGAGGAAATAAAAAAAGAAATTAAAGACTTCCTCGAACTCAATGAGAATGAAGACACAACATACCCAAACCTATGGGACACTTTGAAAGCAGTGCTACGGGGAAGTTCATAGCACTAAGTGCTCACATGAAGAAACAGGAAAACAGTTATACCAGAGAATTAACATCACAGCTAAAAGCTCTAGAACACAAAGAAGCAAACTCCCCCAGGAGGAGTAGACGCCAGGAAATAATCAAATTGAGGGCTGAAATCAACAAAGTAGAAACCAGGAAAACAATACAAAGAATCAATGCAACGAAGAGTTGGTTCTTTGAGAAAATCAACAAGATAGACAAACCTTTGTCCAAACTTACCAAACAGCAGAGAGTGAACACGCAAATTAACAAAATCAGAAATGAAAAGGGGGACATAACAACAGACTCTGAGGAAATCCAGAGAATCATTAGGTCATACTTTGAAAACCTGTACTCCACAAAATTCGAAAATTTAAAGGAAATGGATGACTTCCTGGACAGCTATCATTTGCCAAAACTAAATCAAGAACAGATAAGCAATTTAAATAGACCTATAACCCCTATGGAAATAGAAGCTGTCATCAAAAGTCTCCCAACCAAAAAAAGTCCAGGTCCAGATGGCCTCAGTGCAGAATTCTACCACAAATTCAAAGAACAGCTTATACCAATTCTTCTCAAAGTGTTCCACACAATAGAAGCAGAAGGGTCTTTGCCAAACTCTTTCTATGAGGCTTCAATAACCTTGATCCCCAAGCCACACAAAGATACAACCAAGAAAGAGAACTTCAGACCAATATCCCTCATGAACATTGATGCAAAAATACTCAATAAAATACTGGCAAATCGGATCCAAGAACACATCAAAACAATCATTCACCACGATCAAGTAGGTTTCATCCCAGGGATGCAGGGATGGTTCAACATACGAAAATCCATCAACGTAATCCACCATATAAACAAGCTGAAAAACAAAAATCACATGATCATCTCACTAGATGCTGAAAAAGCCTTTGACAAAATCCAACATCCCTTCATGATAAAGGTCTTGGAGAGATCTGGGATAACAGGGACATACTTAAACATAATAAAAGCCATATACAGTAAACCAACAGCCAACATCAAACTAAATGGACAGAAACTCAACGCAATTCCTCTAAAATCAGGAACAAAACAAGGCTGTCCACTCTCTCCATACCTTTTCAACATGGTACTTGAAGTTCTAGCTATAGCCATACGACAACAAAGGGGGATCAAGGGGATACAAATTGGGAAGGAAGAAGTCAAACTTTCACTGTTTGCAGACGATATGATAGTTTATATCAGTGACCCAAAGAACTCTACCAGGGAACTCTTACAGCTGATTAACACCTTCAGCAAAGTGGCAGGTTACAAGATCAACTCAAGAAAGTCAGTAGCCCTACTATATACAGATGATAAAAGGGCTGAAAGAGAAATCAGAGAAACATCACCCTTTACAATTGCCACAAACAACATAAAATACCTTGGGGTAACGCTAACCAAACAAGTGAAAGACCTGTATCGTAAGAACTTTGAATCTTTAAAGAAAGAAATTAAAGAAGCCCTCAGAAAATGGAAAGATCTCCCATGCTCTTGGATAGGTAGGATCAATGTAGTAAAAATGGCAATCCTGCCAAAAGCAATCTACAGATTCAATGCTATCCCCATTAAAATCCCAGCACAATTCTTCACAGACCTTGAAAGAACAATAATCAATTTTGTATGGAAAAACAAAAGACCCAGGATAGCCAAAACAACCCTGTTCAACAAGGCAACGTCCGGAGGCATCACTATCCCTGACCTCAAGCTCTATTATAGAGCTATAGTCCTGAAAACAGCTTGGTATTGGCACAAAAATAGACAGGCAGACCAATGGAATCGAATTGAAAATCCGGGTATTAACCCACACACGTACGAACATCTGATCTTCGACAAAGAAGCTAAAAATATACAATGGAATAAAGAAAGCATCTTCAACAAATGGTGCTGGCATAATTGGAGACTGGCATGTAGAAAAATGCGGATCGATCCATGTTTATCGCCATGCACAAAACTTAAGTCCAAATGGATCAAAGACCTCAACATAAATCCAGCCACACTGAACCTCTTAGAAGAGAAAGTGGGTGGTACCCTTGAAAGAATTGGTACAGGAGACAGCTTCCTGAACATAACACCAGTAGCACAGACAGTGAGATCAACAATTAATAAATGGGACCTACTGAAACTGAGAAGCTTCTGTAAGGCAAAGGACACAGTCAGCAAGACAAAAGGCAGCCCACAGAATGGGAAAAAATATTCACTAATCCCACATCTGACAGAGGGTTGATCTCCAAAATTTACAAAGAACTCAAGAAGCAAGTCTCCAAAACAGCAAAGGACCCAATTAAGAAGTGGGCTGCAGAACTAAATAGAGAGTTTTCAATAGAGGAGTCTAAAATGGCTGAGAGGCACTTGAGAAAGTGCTCAACATCCTTAGCCATCCGGGAAATGCAAATCAAAGCAACTCTGAGATACCATCTCACTCCTGTCAGAATGGCTAAAATCAAAAACACCAATGACAATTTATGCTGGAGAGGATGTGGTGAAAGGGGGACACTCCTCCATTGCTGGTGGGAGTGCCAACTGGTTCAGCCACTTTGGAAAGCAGTATGGAGATTCCTCAGAAAAATGGGAATAAACCTACCACAAGACCCAGCAACTGCACTCTTAGGCATATATCCAAAAGATGCCCATTCATATAACAAAGATGTCTGTTCCACTATGTTCATAGCAGCTTTATTTGTAATAGCCAGAACTTGGAAGCAACCTAGATGTCCCTCACCCGAAGAATGGATAGAGAAAATGTGGTACATCTACACAATGGAGTACTATTCAGCAGAAAAAAATAATGGAATCATGAGATTCGCAGGCAAATGGATGACACTAGAAGAAACCATCCTGAGTGAGGTAACCCAGTCACAAAAAGAGAAACATGGCATGTACTCTCTCATATATGGATTTTAGACATAGATCTGGGGAGTGCCAGCCTACAATCCTATTGCCAGAGAGTCTGGGAAACAGAAACTTCATTTACTGGCTGGTTAAGTACTGAGCTGAACTCAAGAAAGCCAGTATCAGAGAGGGAGGACTGATGATCAAAGGGATTAAGACTGGGCTGGTTGAACCCCCAGAAACAGCTGACCAGACAAAGGTTAACTCTTGAATCCCAGGCATCAGCCTGGGAATCCAGCATGGGACTGATCAAGACCCCCTGAATCTGGGTGTCAGTGAGGAGGCCTAGGTAATCTATTGAGCCTTGGACAGCAGATCAGTACCCATCCCAAGTATACACACGGTCTCTGGACTCCCATAGAACAATGTGAGGTGCACTCTCACCCTGAACTCTTGGGGAAGGGTCTAGGCCCTGCCCTATATGAAATGACAGACTATGGACACCCCCATGGAGGGCCTCACCCTCCCTGGGGGAATGAGGGGATAACGGGGGGGGGATGGGGGGAGGGCACAGGAGGAGGGGAGGGAAAGGGAGAGGGACCTCGTACTGACTTGTGAAGCAACCTTGTTTCTTATCTAAATTTAAAATGGAAAATAAAAAAAATATTAATATAAAAAAAATAAAAATAAAAATGAAAAAAAAAAAAAAAAAAAAAAAAAAAAAAGAAGATAATGTGGGAAGTACCCTTGAACAAATGGGTACAGGAGACTGCTTCCTGAACATAACAACAGTAGCCCAGACACTGATATTGACAATTAATAAATGGGGCCTCCTGAATCTGAGAAGTTTCTGTAAGGCAAAGGACACAATCAATAAGACAAAATGGCAGCCCACAGAATGGGAAAAGATCTTCATAAACCCCACATCTGACACAGAGCTAATTTCCAAAATATACAAAGAACTCAAGAAGCTAGCCACCAAAACACCAAGTAATCCAATTAAAAAGTGGGATACAGAACTAAATAGAGAATTTTCAATAGAGAAATCTAAAATGGCTGAAAGACACTTTAAAAACTGCTCAACATTATTAGCCAGCAAGATTTTATGAATTTATGATTTCTGAAAATAATCTCCATTTTTTTCTACATTAAGAAATATTTTCTCTTACTGGTCATTGTGTTGGATTGAATGAGAATGGCCTCTAACAGCACATATGTTTGAATTTTTGGTCTCCAGTTGATTGAACTGTTTGGAAAAGGCCCTATTGAAGGAGATGTGTCACTGGGGCAGACACTGAAGTTTCCAAAGCCCATGCTGTTCCCAGTTAGTTGTCTCTGCCTCTTGCTTGTGGATCAAAATGTAAGGTCTCAGATACCGCTCCAATACCTTGCCTATCTGCCTGTTGCATGTTCCCCTGACCCCAGGATGGTCATGAACTCTAAACCTCTGGAACCATGAGCCCCAAGTTAAGTGCTTTCTTAAAAAATATAAATTGCCTTTGTCATGGCGTCTTATTACAGCAATAGAAAAATAACTAAGACAACTGTGCTTAGCTTTCCACTCTCACTATAGCAAATTACCAGATGTTTCATGTCTTAAAACAACAAAAACTACTTTCTTAGAATTATTTAGGTCAAATGACCAAAAATAAGCCTCACTGGGCTACAGCCAAGGGTTAAGAGAAATGCACAAAACCAGACAGATCCATTCCTTTTTTAAAAATTCTCAGAATTCAGGGGTAACCACATTCCTAGGCTCAAGGCTGCTTTATGACAACCATGTCTGTCTCCTCATGGTTCACTCTGGTTCCTTGTGATAACATAGGTTTAACCCAGTTAATAAAACTCACCTCTATTCTAACATCAGTAGACTAGCAATCTTAACTGCACCTGCTACTGTAATGATTTTTGTCACATAACAGGACTTGGATGTCTTTGCATTAATCATTCCTATCACAGAGGCTTTCATTCAAACTTATTTAACTAAGCTTTGCATGTGGCCATGCCCTGATAAAACCCAAGTATTTCGTTTGACTGCTGTGGCTATAGACTATGTGATTGTGTTTTCCTCTCAAGGTCTGGGTAAATACAACATGTCAAGTTGTTTCCTTTTATTGTCCAGTATTTACAACAAACTTCCATTGTCTCTAAGGTAAAAGTTTTAGCAGAGTTGTTAGGGTCAAACCCTAGGCCCTTAAAGCCATAATCAGCCAAGTTGTACTAGCTTTTCTCATTAAGTCAATTAAACAAACAAGTAATAGTGAAAATCAAAGAGTTCTATTCAATGTGGCCACATTGGGAAGAAGAACACACAGTGTGCCTTCTGGTTTCTGACATGAGGTTTAAACAGAGGACAAGAGCAATCTCTCCCACACTTCCCAGACCATTATTGTCTCAGCCCAGTCTCTCCTGAGTAAACTGAGAAGTTGTCAGAACTGTGTAAAATTTCTCTCCAGGAGACAAGCTCCCCCCACAACAGCCTCCCAGGCCTTTCCCTCTCTCACTATAAGATTCCTGGAGAGGGGGTCGATTTTCTTGGGGTCTGTCATCCCAAATGTTTTATAGCCAACCGGAGGGACACAAGTATGTCATTAGAATATCTTTATTCCTAAGATGACTACAAAAGTGCTATATTTAGTTCTTCAGATTTGTTAATGCAGTATGACATGCCATTTGAAAATTATTTTAATATTAAAGAATTTAGGAGATTGGATTTTAAAACAAGGAGCCCACGGATCTTGGGGTTTGGAGAAAAATCCCTTTATTGCCAGTCTTCTGTTGAATTTCTAATTGTGACAAAGACTTGGACCACTTGCTGGTATTTTCCACTCAGGCAACTATACCAGTTTATTCACTTCAGGGGCTTCCAAACAATGATTAGAGCTTGCTGAGACATGTGTCAATAAAAATAATCCTAGTGCCTTGAAGCAGTCAATGAACTGAAAAGGGCAATGGTACAGAATGGAGCATAAACAACTGAAAAAGAAAAGCTGTGTCTATGGGACTAGAGAGATGCTCAGTCATTGAGAGTGCTAGATGCTTTTCCATAATACCTGATTCAGTTCCCAAAACCCACTACAAGTGGTTCACAACTGCTTGTAATCCCAGCTTCAGGGGAATATACATGCAAGCACACACAGTAAATAAATAAATAAACAAATAAATATTTTTAAATCCTGCTTTCTTTTTTCTCAGTCTTTTGTTCTTCCCCTCCTCTGTGACATTATCCCCCAATAAAAAGGCCATTGTTTTGGTGGAAAGGTAACCAGCTTGAAGTCTGAACATTAACTCCTTCTTGGAAGTCTCTATGTACTTAGAATTACCTAACCAATCCTGTCCTCTCTCAAAATTGTACTTTGCAAAACTGGGAATCCACTGATGAGTGACTTCAAGCTCTTTCCCTTGGTCAGTAGTAGCCATACTTATTAGGGCAAAAATGGCTTCTCTTCTGCCCTTCCATCTGTCTCTATAGCCTTGCTAGACAAGCAGTTAGTAGGCCTGTAGAGCTTATCTCCTCCATAGGGAAGCATAAAAACCCTGTGATCCATTCAGCCAGTCCTTAGATTCAATTTGTTATGTCTCCAGTGAAATCACTAAATCTATTTTTATGCAGTATGGTAGTCATAGGCATCATGAGCTAAAACCCAGAAATTTCAGCATGTCCTTCCCTTTTCACACACCACAATGCTTCTCAGTTCCTCAAGCATCTGCATGAGGTTTCTGTTAAGCCCAAAGACCACCAGAGAGACAGACCCACCAAACTGCAAAAGCAAGGTTTATTGTTTCATGACAGGGATTTCATCTAGCTATCTGAAGCAGCAGCCACCAGAGGAAATGAATTTCTTGTCTATTGCTAGGATTTTTATAGGAAAAAATGCAGGGTGACAGCAGCAGGAGGGGAGAGGTACAGGTTGGTTCCTGATTGGTTGACCTTTGGGAAACAATTAGGGAAATTTCTTGGAGTCAGGGCAACTGGTCTGTTAACATTTTTGATTGGTTAGCTACAAATGGGAACACTTGGTGGTTTCTATGGCTTTGTCTGTTACTTGCAGGTAGCCTGTTCTCATTGGCTGGTGCTGGGATGGAGCATTCTTTGGCTTCTATGGCTTTGTCTGTCTCTTGGAGGTGGTTTGTTGTTAAGCACAGTTCCCAGGTATTAACTAAGTCTTAAGAGGAAGGTTGTCTTGGAGTTTTGTGTTTAGTTTTGGTACTTCATATCTGTTACAACACAATCTCTAAGAACTAAATTTCCTAGAGACTAAGTGGGGAAGGGTGGACTGGGTTTGTTCTGAAGGCTTGAAGCCCTTCTGGGCTTAGTTTAACCCTTTCAGCTTCCATTCTCAGATTTCCAAACATAGCAATGAAAAGATATTTTAGTTTTGTTGACTCACATAGCCCAGGCTGGCCTCAAACTTGTATTCCTGATTCTTCTTCCTCCACCTCTCCAGTACTAGGATTACAGGCATGCACCACCACACCCAGCTTGGGGGGGGCGGGATTAATAAATCTTTCACTATCTTATATAATGGAATGATAGACATGTGTTACT
The DNA here is from genome assembly GCF_017639785.1 of Mesocricetus auratus. Lineage (NCBI taxonomy): Eukaryota > Metazoa > Chordata > Mammalia > Rodentia > Cricetidae > Mesocricetus > Mesocricetus auratus. The sequence continues at coordinate 83,067,260 of NW_024429196.1, read as the reverse complement.
GCTTTTGTCAAAGAACAGATGTTTTTCAGAGAACATACACCCCAAAATGTTTTCTCCCTTTACTAGTAGAAACCCAGAATCAAACATGAGATAATCTCTTCGTTAGAAGAAAGGACTTAGGGTAATAAGAAGACTGAGTATTAAGGATTTCTCCTTAATAGGAAAAGAATGTAAAACTATCAGTATTGTGTTATTCACAACTGAGGAATGATTAGCACTATTGCATGGTAAAAATATGACTATAAAAATGAATGATTCTTGTCTCAAGAAAACTCATAAATTGTTGACATACATGTGGTTTTTCTCTTTAATTATTGTTTGAATTGTGAGAACATAAAGACTGTCCTAAAAAATTCTAATTTTTTAATGAGCAGAATATTAATAGAATCATTTTGATTATTGTAGTTTATATTACTATAACATAGTTCAAAATTTTTACATTACTTGTTTTATGTGAGTGTACATGTGTGAGGATGTATGTATCATTGAGTGCATGTGGAAGTCAAACGACAACTTGCAAGAGTCAGTTTTCTCCTTTTAATAAAATATGACTTAAATGTATACTGTCCCCACAAACTCATCTATTTTAATCCTTTTATCTCCAGCTGTTCTGGAAGGTGGCAGAATCTTTGGAATTGTGGCTTAGTTGATGGAAGTAGCTCACAAAGGGCATGGTTTGAAGAAAATATTGGCTTCTGGTACAGGCCCAGGCTCTGAGCTTCCTGAACCACCAAGATATGAGGAGCCTCTACCACATGGTCTAGCCACACGCACTCCTGCATGCCTCCCCTGCCATGGTAGACTAGAGCTGTGAATCCAATTTAATCCTCCTTCCCTCCCTGAAACTCCCTTGAGATATTCTGCCATCAGCACACCCTCTAAACGAAGACAAAGAATGTGGATTTGGAGCTGGAGAGATGGCTCAGAGGTTAAGAGCAGTGACTGCTCTTCCAGAGAACCTGAGTTCAATTCCCAGCAACCACATGGTGGCTCACAACCATCTGTAATGAGATCTGGCGCCCTCTTCTGGCATGCAGATATGAATGCAGGCAGAATACTGTATGAATGCAGGCAAAATACTGTATACATAATAAATAAATAAATAAATCTTTAAAAAAATGGGTTTGATCGCCACAGTGTTGTTAAGACACACTATAAGAGACCTGGCAGAGCTTGGTGTTGGTGGCTCACACCTTTAATACCAGCACTCGGAAAACAGAGGCAGATGGATCTCTGTGAGTTCAAAGCCAGGACAGGCTCCACAGCAATACAGAGAAACTACCGGAGTAGCATGTATTTTAATTGTTTTCTGTGTTGCACATTTGTAGATGTTCCCGTGTGTTACTATGTGTGTCCAGGTGCATGTGCATGTATATGAAGATGTGTTGAGGACAGGGTTCTTTGTTGGGTGTCTGCCTCAGTCACTCTCCACCTTATTTTTTGATACAAGAGCTCTTGCTAAACCTGAAGCTCACCAATTTGGCTGGCTAGTGAACACTCTAGTCAAGAGGAGACCCACACTCCTGCAAGAATTGTCAGCCACATGCACATGCAAATATGTATTGAATAATTTGAGAAGCCACAGAAGTAAAATTAGATCACTTGGTATAAAATCTTGACTGATACTTTCTAGCTTTGACCCTGAATTTAAAAAAAACTAGCCTCAGTTACTCCTTCTATAAAATAATTGTTAGTATCTTCTATTTTAACCAATATGTACCTGAGAAAGTTAAAGAAGCTAGGGCTGATAGGGGTACCACAACAAAGGGACCCAGATTCCTCCTGTCTTCTAGATCTGTATTCCAGGCATTATGGAATGGAATGTAGAGTAAAGGTTTACCTCTTCTCTTAAAAGTGAAGCTGTCAGATTTTAGTCACCCTGATATAGGAATCCAGGACATGCATTGACTGGAAGACTTTGTACCTGGCTAAACTTAGAGGTTCCACAGAAAACCAGCAAGGTGAATATTTGTCTATAACATACAATCAGTCACTTTTGCATTTCATATGGGCTGTGAGTATGAAGATATAAAGTGTTCTCAGTGCACAGCTCTGTGAACTTTGGAAACTTCCTAGTTCTTACATTGGGACTGAAAGACCTCGGCATCAAAGCGCCGGGCACTGAACCGAACCCTCTGCCCAAGAACCGGGGCCAGACCACTGGCTGCAAATGCAAGAGGTGATTTATTGAGTACACAGGCGCCTGCGGATGCTGCTGCAACTCGGGTGCAGAGCATACCGGGCTTGTAGGGAGTACAATATTTATAGAGTTTTAATGGTTACATAAGTAACAGACATTTCATTGGCTCATCTTGGGGGCAGGGGTAGTTCCCACGGACTAAGTTTCCTGGTATTACTTTATGAAAGACCCCGGCACGCTTCAGCAATTATTATCCGGGTCCCATGACTACTATGGTGATCATAGACACAACTGGGGGCAAGGGTAGTTGCCAAGGACTAGGTGTCCTGGTATTGCCACATAAAAGACGCTGGCACGCTTCAGCAATTATTATCCGGGTCCCATGACTGCTCTGGTGACCACAGATCCTGTTTGACATCCTGCCAGCTGGGCGAGGCACCTGGTCTGGGTTTCTTTCATTAGGCAACGGCCTGGCCTTGCTTTTCTTTTCCTAGGGGGTCCTGGGTAGGGGTCTTTCAGGACCTTGAATGGAGTGAGTTCCCTTGGAATTCTTTTGCTATTAAGCTGTGAGATCTCCCAAAGAGTCCCATATCTGTGAAACCAGCCTCAAAATGGGCTCATGAGACAAGAGTGAGTCTGCAGAGCAGAGAATCACTTAATGAGACACACCAGCAAGTTCTTTTGTTTCATTAATGCCTTCTGGTTTTGCATCCTCCAATGTGTGTCACTTCAAGACAAGGGCATTTATTCAGTTATAATCCTAATTGTCTTTCTTAGTTTTTTACTCAAACGAAGAATAACAAAACAACAGAAATACGTCTGTTTAATACCAGAAAGATAGTCTGTATTGTCGATGAGGCTTAGATACCATTTCTTTGGCCAAAAGTCAAGGTATAACAATTAAAGTCTGTTTTCTAAAGCTATCTTTATAAGACACACTTTCTACCAACAATACACTATAAGGCCCTCATAAATCTTCTACAGAACCAGGTAGCAAACTCACATGTTCATTTTCTCAGCTGACATGACAGCGTTGTTTTCAGGGAGACATACTTGTGAGTCTGGAAATCATCTTTAGATGGAGGAGAATGACAACACTTTATGTGAATTCCTTTTCTCAGTAAGTACAGCACAGCAAATAAGAACTCAGCGAGATGCAGAAAAGGCAAAGGCTAACTAAGCAAGCCACAATGCCCTAGTGTGACACCAATATATTCTATCCAGAAGACAGCTGTGTGTGTGTGCCATTCAAAACATCCAGGCTGGCTTCTTGACTCTACCTAGCCAGGAAAAAAAAAGCCCTTGTTTTCAGGTCATAAATAAATTGGTAAAGTATTTTTCCAAAAGACTAAAAATGACTGTTTCATTCTGTGAACAAAGAAATAAGAACTAGAAAGTCACTGGCTGGGGCTGTTTTGGTGCCTGAGACCCTTTGCTCCCCAAGAAAGGCTCCACTTCTCAAAGACACCCCAAACCTCCATGTATCAATTCCATGTTATATTCACTTGACAGTACTTAGAAGTAAATGGCACTACTGAAGTTGTGCAACTCTATAGAAAATACAGAAAGAAAACTCTGAAGAAACCCTTACGGACAGGAACTGTCTATCACAGGAAGCAGGGTACTGAGTCACACAAACAAGGACACTCATTCACAGGCAGGAAACCCACAGAGGACAACTGGAAGCTGAAGCTAGTGCCAGCTGTTTGCGTTTCTACTGCTAGGAATCTTCTTTTGCTTAGGCAATAACTTATCTCCCAATTAAGTGGCAAATAATCGACTGATAATAGTTGCATTCTTCTTATTTTTAGTTAACGCATAGAAAAACAATAGCAAATAATCCCACATGGTTTGGACAACATTGTAGTTTGGATGTAAAATGTCCCTGTAAGCCCTATCCTGACCCCAGTTGAAAACTGATACAATTTTTCCAGTTCACGGAGCCTTCAGGAAATGAAGCGTTCCTGGATGAAGTGGGTCAATTAGGACAGGCCTTGAGAGTTTACAGCCTGGTCCTCCTAGCCTGTTCTCTGCTTTCTGAATGCCCTGTGCTCCTGCCAACAAGCTTTCCCTGCCATGGTGGACTGTGGCCCTTCTCAAACTGTAAACCAGAATAAGTCCTTTTCCTCTTAGTTGCTTCTTGTCAGGTTTGGTCACAGTAACAAGAAAATGCAGAGTGGAATCAATCAATCAATATTAAGGTCTGGTCTTATCTCAAATGCTAGGGCACAAACTGAAACAATGCCTCAGAAGATGGATGATGCTTTAAAACATTGTTTTTAATCTGCAGTGTGACTTTGAAGGAGCTCTCAGGACTGATGAATTTTGTTTGCTGGAAAACCTCCAAAAGCAGTCATATAAAAATAGACTTGTGCATCTCGTGCCAGCAATAAAGGAAAATCTCCCCTTGCTCAGGAAAAGAAATGGCATTCATAAAATCTAATGTTAATGTAAGAAAGCAAAAATATACGATTGCTACCTTTGAACAAAGACAGCTCAGCTAATCAGAAAAGGTTGATTCTAATACAAAGAACCGTACAGACTTTGCAGCCATTCTAATACAAAGAATCATTTGCAGCCACTTCACCGTTACCTCTGCTCTTTAGTGGTTTCCACTTGGGTTTAATTTGATAATGAGAATTTATCCTCCCTCTGCTCCCTATGCATTTGCCTGTAATGCAGTCTAGAGAGGTAGCAATGACATGCCCCAGACTTCCTTGTCTAGTGTCCCCTCTGCACCCTGATAGCATCTAGTACCAACAAGACAGACTGCTTGGTTTAGAAACATGCATGGCCATTCTCCCTCTTCCCTCAGGCTCTCAGTGTCTCCCGTGTTGCCCTTGTCGTTCACTCTGAAGCAGCGACAATTTCTACAACTTGTACGATTCTGTTTTGTTTTTCTTTGTGAGTGGTGGGAATTGACCAAATCCTTGTGCATGCTGGGCAAGGTAAATGCTACATCACTGGCATACATTTCAGGCCTTTGCTTGAATTGTTTTTTCTTTGTTTTGCTTGGAAGAGGATCTTCTTGATCGGTAACCCAGGCAGATTTTTCTGCTCCTAAGTGACAGGATTATAGGTGTGTCCTATCATGCCATGGATGGTTTTTTCTGTGTTCTAATGTAGGCAGCAGCTGGAACAGCAGTTCCCAGGATCACAAGCAAAGGTGGCTGGACACTGGTTGCAGACTTCCCTGGCTCACTACCATCCTTTCCTGCCCGATTTGTCTTCAACAGTCTAGAGAGGTAGCAGTCTACCCTGTCTAAAGTTTGTTACACTCTCCACTCCTAAGAATCAGAAAATGAGTGATATTTTGATAAATAATTACCACTGTTAAAAAATCATGAAGCTAATATCCATTAAAGATGCAGTAGTCAAATCAAATGTTCTTCACTTAAGAAATCCATTTCAAAGGCCCTGTCATCCATTGCAGACATAAACCTTACAACATAACACAGAAGGAAGAACCAATGCTTTCCTATTTTAAACCTAGGACATTTATCTCTTAAACTTGTATTAAATAAAGTGTACCTAAAACTCAGAATTAGATCACCGGTCTTAAGGCTTCTTTTGCCGTGAAGAGACACCATGACCTCAGAAACTCTTATAAAGGAAAAACATTTAAATGGGGCATCTTACATTTTCAGAGGTCTAATCCATTATCATCATGGTGCAACATGGTGGCATCCAGGCAAACACATTGCTAGAGAAGTAGCCAGAGTGCCCTACCTACCTCTTGGCTTGTAGGCAAAAAGAAGTGGTCTGTCTCACTGGGCATGGCTTAAGCATATATAAGCTCTCAAAGCCCACATCCACAGTGACACACACACAAAAGCACACCTACTCCAACAAGGCCACAGCTCCTAATAGTGCCACTCCCTTTGGGGACCATTTTCTTTCAAACTACCACATCACCTAATCTGAAAATTTCTGAGTGCTTCAGCTCACATTTGCTAGGGGAGAACAAAGAGATCTTTTATCTTTTTGCCCCCAATTATTAAGTCAAAATCTATTGAAATGATGGGTTAGCATACATGTCTTAAAGCCATTCAGGTGATTCTGGTATACATCCAAGATTGAGAAATACTGCTCATCCCTTCTGTTGCCCACCTGACAACTAGGAGATCTGGACCAAACATCTCTCTCCCTCCATCTTCATTTCTCCCTCCGTCACTCTCTACCACCCTCTTTCTCCCTCCCTCTCATCTCCCTCCCTCTCCTATTGCCTGTAGATAAGGTCAGTATCTTATCTACAGTATAAAATTTCAGTACTTCACTAGATTCTCATAAAGCTCAGATGAAGGGATTGTATGTCTAGCTGAGACAAGGCATTGCTAGACAATGCTTGTATTAGGGCTGGAAAGATGCCTCAGTTGGTAAATTGCTTGCTGCACAGGCAGAACTAAGTATGCACTCCAACAACAGTGCAAACTCCAGGTTCATCTTAATCCCAGCACTGTTGAGGCAGGCACAGGAGAATCTCTGGGGCTTGCTACTCAGCCAGTCTAACCAATCAGCAAGCTCTGAGTGAGTTTCAAAAAGAGACCTCTCAAAAAAATAAGGTAGAAGGCTATAGAGTAGACACTCATCATGGGCCTCTAGCCTTTATACATGCATACAAATATACACACACATGAGAACACATACACACACAAATAAATTAAATATACATATATACATATGTATATATACATATCAAAGAAAATATTCACAGTCAACCAAAATATTAAAACAGAGTATATTTGTGCCTCAGGATGCCTGCCTTTTGGAAGACTCATTAGTTCAATGACTCCTTGCCACACATTTTTTAAATGACCTCCCATGGGAGAGCTGATGTGATCAGAATAGGAACTCACTTTTAAAAAATGGAGAAGTTGTGAGTCTGCGCTCTCCTGGATAAAGCTGATGTGCATGGGAGAGAGCTTTAAGCTGGGCTCTGATTCTTAGCTTTCCTGCTTCTGTTAGGAGTTCCCTGTCTAGCATAGTTGTATTCTTTTATCCTTTTGTTTTAAGCTACACATCTTTTTAAAAGATGGATTTATTAAACAAAGGTTATATCTTACTCTTGCCTTTTTATTCAGTTTTATCATCTGCATTTTCATTGGTGGGACGCAGTCATAACAACTGAATGAAACTGCTGATGAGACTGGTTTTTTTATTTATTATCACAATTTCTGTCTGCCTCTGGCTTTTTATTTTTCTATTTACTTCAAAAGGCAGTGACTTTATCACAACTTTGTCTCTCCTGTTAATTTGTTATAGTTTTTTAAATATGTTTTAGTGGCTGCACTATTTAATTGATGGAAGTCTATCTACAATCATCTTACTGTGTACCAGTTTGACTCAATCAAAGAAAAAGAAATTTGATGTTTGTGAATACATGATAGTAATTTTTAAATTCTTTTGGCTTTTTGAGGCCCAGGCTGGTCTGGAAGTAAATCAATATATAGATAGGGCTGGTCCTGAGTTGCTGATCCTCACGCCTTCACCTTCCAAGTGTCATAACCACCAAAATTAATGACCATGCATAATTCTTATTATCCTTGATACAGGGACTTCTATTATTCCACAGTTTCTAGGACTGGTGTTTTTTCATGTGATGCTGATATCTGAGTCCACAGGGCAGAGAGTACAGAAGGAGACATGATATGAAAGAAAAGAAAAAGACAAGCTGTGTCTCATAAGCATGAGCTGAAATCCCTGAGGATACAGTCTGTGTTGGTTTTTACTGCTAAAACCTTAAGGTAGTTCTCCTGCAGGCAGAATGTGGGTCCTTACACATACACCTGGCCTACAAATCAGAAAATCCCAAGAAGAGTCCAGGGAAGGTGAAACTGTTACAGCCAACCAGTGAGATGCGTGATTGCAACAGCATACACAACCTACAGTTCCATGAACAAAAGACTGACAGTCAGTTATCTGCTAGGCAGGCAGAATGATTCTCCAGCCCTGTACACAAAAGAACTAACCAAATATTTGCTATTTAATTAAATCAAAACCCTCATTTCATGACTTTACACCTTCTGAGAATCATTGGAGCATAATAGACTCTCTGGATACAGCTATGCAGTTCTATTTTTAGTACTGACAACCCAGGGAAGACTCTGTAACAAGAATACCTTAAAATATAAAGCATCTGTGTTTAACAAGTGTAGTTTTCCAGATGTCCTGCCATTTATATGGTGAAGGTCAATTTATCTCCATTTTAGATGAGAAAGAATATGCAGAGCAGCTCAGTGCTGTATCCAAAACCATGGAGGGAAGAAAGAGCAAAGCCAGAGGGCAGGAGTCCACATCACTGATTGTTAGGCAACACAAGAATTCTCAAGCCCTAAATGAAGAAAATTAACTCTAAAACCACCAACTCAGTCAAAACTCATGCCATAGCTTTACCCCAAAGTCTGAGTTAGACTCTCTGGAGGTAGGGGCAGGTCTCTGGAATGTTTAAGCTCTTTGTCCATTATAAAGCTCACCAAAGGTGAGAGAAACCATGCAGCATTATCATGAGGAATTATAAACAGCCTGGGGACAGTGGGTAAGTGTGACTAAGGTGGTGAGTTTCAGGCATTAGTGTATAAGAACAAACTGGAACTCAAATGCTTTCAGACGGGGTATCAGAAATTGGCCCACAAATCTGGGGTGAGTGGGTGTGTACCTATGTGTGAGAGAGAATGTGCCATATACCAAATTGGACTAACACAACTCCAAGAAACTTATATTTCTTGTACAATAGGGCACTGCAACATAATTTTTGGCAGCTATTTACCTCATTGTAACATCTTAATTCTCCAAATACCTAAGCATTTATCTCAAATTTTCTAGGCATATTATTGCTCTCTTAATCCTTATTTGTTTAGGCACAAGCCAGTTTGTGGGGCCTTTTTATTTTCTCATTGAGGATATAAGTTAATAATACAGTTCCTTGTTTGAATGTATCTTTATGTGCCAGTAGAAAAACAGCACCCTTTTTTCTATTTTAATACTTTGTTTAAAGAAAATTCAATAATAGTCTTGGTAGCATTTCCGAAAGCACCTTAGAGGTCTGAATATGTGTACATTTTGATGAGTTTAAAGAGTCTTCTTTCTCTCTACAAAGAAATTGGGTATTTTTTTAAAACTCTCATAAGAAAACGTACATGTAGTGACTTCTCAGGGCATAACACTTGCTTTCTTACATTTATATTCTAAAATTCCTGAGGAATTAATCAAATAAAATCCTATAAAAATAGTCTGTGCATGTCCCAATGTCATGGGACAAACCAGATGTACCTGCCTCTGACACACAAAAGGCTTTCGGGGGGGGGTGCTATCACTGTCACCTGGGTTGGGGAAATGACAGAGTGTTCTCAGTAAGAATATGATTAGGCTGAAGTGGGGGAGTTGACAAGATGTTCTTGATGAGAACATGGTTGGGTTGGCACATGAATCTGCTGTGGTGAGTGCAAGCAGACAGAAAGACAGTAATAGCAGGTTGTAGTTCTTATGTTTCTAAGAAAAAAGACAGATAATGACTCTGTCAAACCATGGCTATGTTATTTAAGATACCATTGATAGTAGGGAAAATATTTAAAATTTTGATTACATGCAGTCTTATGACAATGAAGGTTATAAATCACCAAGTGAGCATTTCCAGTATGATCAAAGGCCACTCTGTGGTGGGTCCTCCTTTTCAGGGGTCTCTCTCTCTCCTCTCTCTCCTCTCTCTCTCTCTCTCTCTCTCTCTCTCTCTCTCTCTCTCTCTCTCTCTCTCTCTCTCTCTCTCTCTCTCTCTCTCTCTCTCTCTCTCTGCCCAGGATCTTTGATAACAATGTGGAGCCCAGAGAGAAAGAAGGGAGATTGTAGACTGCAGCTTTCTCAAACACAGTTACTGAAAAATTATTTTCTAATTGCATCCATTAGGAGATGATTGATAGAATTTAACAAAATTGAATTCTCACAGGGAGGTGGTGGCACATGCCTTTAATCCCAGCACTCGGGAGGCAGAGGCAGGCAGATCTCTGGGAGTTTGAGATCAACCTGCTCTACAAGAGCTAGTTCCAGGACATCCTCCAAAGCCACAGAGAAACCCTGTCTCAGAAAATAAACAAACAAACAAACAAAATTGAATTCTCACAAGAATAGCAGCAATGTCCATCATCAGCCAGTGTTTCTGTGATACCTTTGGACCTCCTGTCAAAATGAAGTCAGACTTTAGCTTATAACCTATATACACAGCATGACCTCCAGCCAGATCCTTTCTGTCTTAATCACTGATCTATTGCTGTGAAGAGACACAATGACCAAGGCAGCTGTTATAAGAGAAATCATTTCATTGGGGACTTGCTTACAGTTTCAGAGTATTATCACTGTGGCATGAAGCTTGGCAGCATGAAGGCAGATACTAGAACAGTAGCTGAGAGACTCTGAGCTTGGCTTGGGCTTTGATATTTCAAAGCTCACCCCCAGTGACATAGTTCCTCAAATAAGGCCACACTACTTAATCCTTCTAATCCTTTCAAGTAGTGCCACTCCCTGGTGACTAAGTATTCAAATATATGTGCCTATGTGTAAAGGTAACTTTTTCCTTGAGAGGAGTCTTCCCGCCCACCTGGTTCTAGAGCGGCATCAGTCCCAAATAAACACACAGGAGGCTATATTAATTATGAAGCTGTTGGCCTTGCTTGTTTCTTACTGGCTAGCTCTGACTTAAGTAATTACCCCATAATTGTTAATATAAGTATTTCTCTTACCGGAGAATAGATCCAGGCTTCCTACCCCATGGCGTTACATCTTGAATCCCTGTGTTTCTCCTTCCCACAGTCCTCCTGGACTCCTAGTCCCACCTATCTAGATTCCTATTGGCTCAACAGTGCTTTATTGACATAATCACAGGACTTCCCACATCATCTCCTCTTTTCTGTCTAAACAAAAAGAAAGGTCTTAACTTAAACATAGTCAAATTATATATAAAATAACAGTTATCAAGTAAGAACAAAGTTACAATATTTAGTCCAAAGTCCTATATGTAGCTTATCTTTTATCATAACTAAGGAAAACTATAATTATAACTATCTGTCTTCAACTCCATCAAAGACCACAGAAGGATAATATATAAACACTAGAATTGACAGAGACATCTTACTGCCTGGACAGTCACCCGAAGTTCCTCTGTAATGTTGGGGCATCCATCTTCAGCCCATAGGCCACAATGTGTTCAGAAGACTTCTCAGCAAAGCAGGAAATTTCAAACTGTCCATCTGCATTGGCAGTCTGTCAGTTATTTTTCTTTGTCCTGCAGAAAGTCTCTTAGACTCTTCCATGAAGCAGGAACCCTGTAAGATTGAGTTCAGCAGTCACTTTCCTGTGGGTCCTCCATGTCCAGTTTATACAGCAACAGTCAAGCAGTCTAGGAAAGAGTAGTTTCTTGCCCAAATGGCTAATCTTGCCATGTTGAAAGCAAGCTCCATAACAAGTTTCTTCGATGCCCATCTTCCTCTCAGACGTAATTGGTGCTCTCAGGAGCAGACATTTCTCATTGTCAAGAAAAACCCTAAATCATTTTAAATGCCATTTTCTGAAGGTCTTTGAAAGGTTTGAAGACTATCTGTCTCAAATACATATATCTAGAAAACCTAACTTACCTAACTATAAATGCTATTATAAGTAACTATCTATAGTCTGTATTCAATTATGCATTACGTTTTAAAAGATCAGTATAAGCACAATACTTAATCAAGAGGAGAAATATACACATCACAAAATTGACCTTGAATTTGTATCAATAAATGAAAAAACATACCCATACCATAATTCCCCTTTTTACCATTAAAAGGAGATTGGCTGTGATCATTAACCAATTATAAATAATCCCATATAAATGAAAACAAAGGTTTGTAAACAAGATGGGAATTAGGACATCGCTCATTCCAAACTGCTTTGTGCTGGAAGGGGGCATTGTTTATACCATGGGGATCATGACAAAACTCAGAAACCTGTGTAAGTCCTTATTTTCGGGGTCTGTAAGACTGCATCATCTTAGCTGTTTCAATTGTTGGAACACCTGGCCCACTGCTTCTGGGGGTCTTGGTTCATCAAACCACAGAAGCCTGGAAGGAATCCTCAGCTTTTCATTTTCTGTAGAAACATAAATAAAAATTTCTTTCCCAAGTAACATATCTTTATTCTTAAATTTTGAAGTCAAGGCATTTTCAAAAGATATAAGTTGAATTAATCCTGCAGCATTTATAATCAAGTGTACTTTAGCAGTTGTTCCTTCCTGAGCAATCAAAAAACTGAAAAACACAATAGCGCACAGTATCCAGACTCTCTGTGTATTTTCCATCTTTACGTGGCTTATTTATTTATCTATTATTACTTTATTTATTTTACTTTTATTTATTTTTCTCTGAGACAGGGTTTCTCTTTGGAAATCCGCCTGCCTCTGCCTCTGGGGTAAATCCTACTGGCGTGTGCCACCACAACGCCCGCTTTTCTATTTATTTACCACTTTGCCGTTTCATTTTCTCTCTCAATCTCACATATATTTTTAAACACACTGTAAACCTTTAGAGATTTTGTTCATCCAAGTCTGACTTTACTGTAAATCTTTAAGTTTTTCTGACGGGCATAAGCGTGATGCCAGCTTACTGTCTCAATCTGACATCCAGCAAAAGCTGCCGGCTCAGAGATGTGGTCACTGCCACTTCCAGCTGTACGTATAGCTTTTCAATTGTTAGCAGAGTCTCTTAAAAGAACCTTGCTGGTTTTTTTTTCTTTTTATGCCAAGTCAGGAAGACTCCCGTAAGCGAGCCGCGTGAATCTCAGCTTGTCCCTAGCAAAACAGAGCCCACCTGAGAAAAATGCTGCTATCAAAAATCTGTGCTTCTCTTCATTCTTCTGTTTCTAAAATTCCTTTAAAGCTTTTGCCATTCTGCATGGAAATTCATCATCCCACTCCTGATCACCATTTGTAAAGGGCGGCTTTTCCTTGCTAGCCGCTTTGGTTTATCACCCGCCAGTCGCCTGGGCTCTGCCACATTGTAGTCCCCAAATAACACACAAGACGCTGTATTAATTATGAAGCTGTTGGCCTTGCTTGTTTCTTACTAGCTAGCTCTGACTTAAGTAATTACCCCATAATTGTTAATATAAGTATTTCTCTTACCGGAGAATAGTTCCGGGCTTCCTACCCCATGGTGTTACATCTTGACTCCCTGTGTTTCTCCTTCCCAGAGTCCTCCTGGACTCCTAGTCCCACCTATCTAGATTCCTATTGGCCAACAGTGCTTTATTGACATAATCACAGGACTTCCCACAGCACCTATGAGAGCCATTCTTATTCAAACCACCACACCTTCCTTCCCTTTGCATAGACCTCCCTGTATTTGTCCCACTTGCCCCCAAGACACTTTCTCTTTTATTTAATATATGCATATATGACTTTATGTAACTATATAAAATTTAAGATCCATAAAGGAGAGAAAACATTTGAGATTTGTCTTTCCAAAATTGGCTTCATTCAACTAATATGATTATGTCTGGGTGTATCCACTTCCCTGCAAATGACAATACATCATTCTTCTCTTTATGTATGAACCATATTTTCTTCATCCATTCGTCTATAGACAGAAACCTGTGTTGATTCTAAAACTTAGCTATTGTATTTTTGTGACTCAGTGATTTTGAGTTCTACTCTAAATTAGAAAACACAATATCTAATTTATTGTGTAAGAAATACTTTTCCAATGCAAATAATAGCCCCTGCTCTAACCCAGCACACTAGCCAAAATATACCTATTCAAGCTATCCTAAGGATCCTACCTTCTAAAATTGTTTACAAGTTTTGCATATGAGTAGCCCAGTCTGGAGGTTCAAACTTATCTTTGTTTCATATTCACTTAAAAAATGGTATTGGAAAAGTCATTAGATTTAATTAATAAGATAAAAATATTATGAATGGACCAAATTTGGGAAGATTATAAATAAAAATTAAATGAGTTACAGAATTATTTAATCTTCACTTAAATTATGTGGAATATTTGGTTATAGACTCAGGTGTTGTGGAAAGAGTACATAATTTATTATGATCCAATAAACTCACCCAATAGCATATTCCTTTTCCAGGACTTTGATAACAAAATACTATGAGCAGAGATGCTTTACTGGCACATTTATTGCTTCACAACTCCAGAAGTCAGTATTTGGCAGGGTAGGTTCCTTCTGACAGTCTGGAAGAGAATTCATCCCATGTCCCTTCCTAGCTCCTGGTAGCCTGAGCATTCCTGAGCATGTAATTGGTTCTGCATATCTCTCTCTCTCATAAACTATTTGTGCTGGATGGTTTTATGTCAACTTGACACAAGCTAAAGTTATTTAAGAGAAGGGAACCTCAATTTTAAAAATGCCTTCAAAAGATCAGACTGAAGGCAAGCATGTGATATGAGGCATTTTCTTAATTAATGAGTGATGGGCGAGGGCCCATCCCATGATGGGTGGAGCCACCCCTGAACTGGTGGTCCCTAATCACAGCACTTTGGAGGCAGAGGCAGGTGGATCTCTGTGAGTTCAAGGCCAGCCTAGTCTAGAGAGGGAGTTCCAGGACAGCCAGGGTTGTTACACAAAGAAACCCTGTCTTGAAAAACAAAAAAGAAGGAAAAGAAGAAAGGAAGGGAGGGAGGGAGGGAGGGAGGGAGGGAGGGATGGAGGAAGGGAGAGACACAGAGAGAGAGAGAAGAAAGGGAGAAAGAAAGAAAAAGAAAGAGAGAGAGAGGAAGGAAGGAAGAAAAAAGAAAGGAAGGAAGAAAGAAAGAAAGAAAGAAAGAAAGAAAGAAAGAAAGAAAGAAAGAAAGAGAAAGAAAGAAAGCAGACTGTGTGGTGATACATTATTTATGGTTTAATAAAGCTTGCCTGAGGATTAAGAAACACAAAATCTGCCACAAGCCATAGAAGCCAGGCACACACCTTTAATCCTAGGACTGAGGATTAAGAGGTAAACAGATCTCTGTGAGTTCAAGGCCACCCAGATCTTCACATGATTGATCCAGACCTAAAGAAAAAAGGCTCACACAAAGATGATCTCAGCACCTGGGATCACATGCCTTTAATCCCAGCATTAGAGGGGTATAAAACATAGGAGCAGGGTCTTCAGCAGTCAGTACCAGGATTCATTCCCCAGCCACATTGAGGACAGGAAGACAATGAAGTATCAGATTCTCCAGCCACAGTGAGGAGGGGTTACAGTATTGAGGTTTAGTGGAGCCATGATCGCCTTTCATTCTGAGGGAGAGTAAGAGCAAGTGCCCAGATGCTTTGCTTTTCTGATATTCAACTTGAAGCTTGAACCCCAATATCTGTCTCTGGGTCTTTTATTTATCATGTTACAAGTAAGAGATGGGGATCCTCCTGGTGAGTTGGCTAGTTAGACTAGCTGAACGGGAACTTTATGTTTAGTGTGAGACACTTCTATTCCAATGTAATAAGATTGTGGCTGGAGATATAATGTGATGTCTTCTTACTGAGACAGAAAATGAAAAAGGATATAGAGCAAAGTATTTATGTTAATACAAGTTGTTCCAACTGACTACACTAAAGACAACATTGGGTTTAGAACCCAAAAAGCAGCAAACCAGCCATTACAGATTAATGACTCAGTGTATGATACTGGGCCACTGAATTCAGCAAATTTTGTGGCTTTTTATTTTGTTTTTTTTTCAGTAAATAATGTCAGTGTTCAATGATGTGTGCTATTTCTGACAGGCCAGATAAGATGGCAAAGTTTTATTTTAAAAAGCTACTGTAAAAGGTCTAAGTCATGAAAACAAGTTCATAACATACCATATACATACATAAGATGCAACCCAAAGCAAAATTTACATGTGCTTAAACGTTTACATATCTAGTATCTACCATATTTGTCTGTAAAACAGATAGTTGCCCAGTGTAAAGTATTTCAGGCTTTGGCTAGCTAAATGTCATGTTGAGTTGATAAGTCTTACATTTTTATTTCCTATCTAGAAAATTATTTCAGCATATAAAGCCTGAAAAATGTCAAGTGTTTAACTGTCTTGGCCATATCTGAAAGGCTGGAGAGGTGATGACAGCTATAGACCAAAGAAGTATTAAATATGTGGCAATCAAAGAACAAAAAAATATCCAACATTTTGATGTCGCTATCAGCATTGCCTTAGTAAGTCATGGTCAGTAACACAAAGCTATTGACCTCCCTTGATCTGGCATTACTTATTAGACTTCAACCTTTAAAATATAAATTATAAGCCGGGCGGTGGTGGCGCATGCCTTTAATCCCAGCACTCGGGAGGCAGAGGCAGGCAGATCTCTGTGAGTTCGAGGCCAGGCTGGACTGACAGCCCCCAAAACAATACAGAGAAACCCTGTCTCGTAAATACCAAAAAAAAAACAAAAACAAAATATAAATTATATACATTGATCCAACCTACTACTGGTTGTGTTTGTAAAATTTCAAATGATACTGTTAGTTTAATAATTAATAAAATTCATCATTGAGATCCTCACATGCATTTTTTTCTGTGAGTAGGAAAAGGGGGGTAGAGGCTAAAGGACAGCCTCGAATGTTGCCTCAAGTACCAACATTCTTCAAGATAAAGTCTCTCACTGGCCTGGAATTCAACAAACAGGCTGAGTTTGCTAGCCAGTAATCCCCAAGAATCCATTTGTCTCTGCCTCCTCAGTGCTGGGATTGATTATAAATATGTGCCACAATGCATGGTTTTAAAAATTAAAAGAGAGATTAACTGAAGTCCTTATGCTTGCAAGGCAAGGATTACCCACCAAGCTCTCTCCTTATCTACTTGCTCCTCCTTATGGGAAAAATAAACCAGTTTCAATACAGATTATTTTTGAAATCTTATATTGAAATAACCATTCTCACTGAGACTCCATGTCCGTCACTATCACATGGGTACTGAGATTGTGAATGGATGTGCCATGTTCCTCATTAGGAAAACCCTACAACCAGCTGTTCTTACTAAGAACCTGCTAGCTAAAGGACCAAATGCACAAGAGCAAACAAGTACATTTATTTCCCTTAGACAACTTTTTTTTTGCAAAGATGTCAAGACAAAGAGAAGTTACCAGATAAATTGCAAAATGCATCATAAGTAATATACATGAACATATGGGAAACTTCATTAATTTTTTTCTTCATCTTCATGTAGCAATTATTTAATACCTAGTACAAACCAGACATGACTCATAATAAAACATCTCACAGACTATATATATTCTTGTGGTCAAGACAGAAAATAACAGCATGAATAAGAAAATAATAATAACAAATTGTGACATATGTATCTTCATAATCGTCTACCACACAATGACACTATAATCAATGAGGGAGGGTGTCTTAGTTTGGGTTTCTATTACTGTAAAGAAACACCATGATCATGGTAACTCTTATAAAGGAAAAACAATTAATTGGGGTGGCTTACATTTTCAGAGGTTTAGTCCAGTATCATCATGGTACAACATGGTGGCAGGCAGGCAGATTCCTACATCTTGACTTGCAGCAACAGGACGTGGTGCGAGTCACTGGGCATTATCTTGAGCATGGAAGACCTCAAAACCCACCCCCACAATGATATACTTCCTCCAACAAGGTCACTCCTACTTCTACAAGGCCATGCCTCCTAATAGTGCCCCTCCCTATGAGATTATGGAGGCCAATTACATTCAAACTACTACAAATGGCATGTATAATGAAGAATATAATAGCCATCTTTGCTTGTTAGGGTCAAGCCACAATAAAATTGCCAAAAAAACTCATTTTAATGTATTATTTTATCAATTATTTAAGAATTTCACATGTGCACACAATATATTTTGATTATATTCACCTTCCACTCCTCCCCCTAATCATTCCATATCCATACCTCTCACCTCCTCACCTTCCACCCAACTTCTGGTCCTTTAAAAAAAAAGTTTGATGACATACCAAGTCTAGTTCATATTATCCATATGTATCATCCAATGGTGTGGGGCTATCCACTAGACTAGTGACTAGACATCCACTAGTGACTAGAGCATGATCAACCTACCAAGGGACACACCCTAAAGAAAATTGATTCTCCTTCCCCCAACAGTCAACTGTCAACAGCTCCTCAGCTAAGAGTGGGGCGCATGAGCCCCACTCTGCCCCATCCTGAAATGTTTATTGGATTGATCTTACGCAGGCTTTGTGCAGGCTGCCAAAACTGCTGTGAGTTCATGATACAATCCAGAAGGCACTGTTTTCACTCAGGTCCTCCCCAACCACTGACTCATAATCTTTCTGGCCCTCTTCAATAAAGATGTTTGGTCCTGGGGGGAAGGGAATATGGGTGTCTTATGTGTAGCTGAGCTCTCCACTGACACTTGTTTCTTGCACTTTGACCAGTTCTAAGAACTCGTTTTAAGGTGGATGTAGATGTGATTTGTAAGCCCCATATTTTATTAAGCAAGTGCAAAGAAAAACTAATGTTTCTATAATTGCCAGACACTGTTAAACCAAGAAGGAAAGTATTCTCAGATGGATTCTTTGATTAAGTAGCCATTCCTCCTTTTCTATAGTTGCTTAACTTTCTCAAGGAAAGAATTTGATTTATTCTTTGGGAATGTTGGGAATAAAATTACAGTAAAAATAAGATAAAGGACAGATTACATTTAACTCTGTGTTTGCGTTACTCTTCCCCCTTTCTCTCTGTGTTTCTATCTCTGTCTGTCTCTCTGTCTCTGTCTCTCTGTTTCTGTCTCTCTCTCCATACATGCATTAAAACATCAGATGGTATCTCATTAATATGTATAATTTTTAAGTTTCATAAATCGAGTAAAGGGGCAATTTTAATTTAAATTTTAAAATAAAATTATTATTTCTAAGCATGAAAAATAAGAAAGAGTTCCTTCTAGAATGTGCAGTGATAATGGCCAAATTACAAAGCTCCTTCCTGATTCTGAGCAGGCTCATTAATGTTTTAAAAGTTGCTTTGGGAACTCATGCAAAACCTTTTGAAATGTAATGTTTTATATGTTTATAAGAACACAATCAGTTGCATGTTGTTATTACAGCTCTTTCATGGCCTTCATTTGTGGTACACATAGCAACATAAAAGGACAAGAAGAACACAAATAAAGAGACTCCCTCAAAAAAATATTTAGGAGCACTTTCCTCCTGCAAGACAAGTAGCTCTGATGAGATTTGATTGACACTATAAAGTCTGTACACCTGGGATGATGTTCTTGTCTTTTTTAATTAGAATATGAATTAATTCTGACAAGCCTATAAATGTTACAGCTCTTTAAATGCAGCAAAATTTTCAGTCTTGCAAACAAACTTAATTATAACATACAATAAAACTACAGCTCAGATCTCAGTTACACAAGGTTGCAAAATCTAGTCCAGTGACAAAATGTCCCAACCACCTCTCTGTAAATATTTATATTCACTTCATCAAAGTAAGGAACAGAGCATGTGAATATTAAACACTGCTGCAGATGCGATAGGAACTAATCTCCACCCGCCACCCTGACTCCCATCCCCTGATCAAAAACAAGTGTTCTCATGTAGAAAACTTAGTCAAGGCCTCATCCTCCTCTCATGGTAGTGAACAAATGAGACCAAGAATTTTTCTAAGTAGACACGCTCTTCATTTTATTAGAGAAATTATTTAAAAGTAGTTTGGTCTTCAAAAAGTTACTGTAGCATGATTAATAAATAATATATCACCACAAGTTGCATAGGATTTGATTTTTAATATTTTATTTTTTATTATGTGTATACGTAGCAAGAGTTCTAATTGGTCTTAAAAATAAAAAAACAGAGTCAAACATAGGGGTAAATACTGAAAGATCAGAGAGACAAAGGAGCAAGTCACAGCCATACCTTACCTTGCCACTTCTTAGCCAAAAAAAGGGGGAGCTCCTATCTCCTCCTACCTTATACTCCTCTCTCCACCCAACCTGTCACTTCCTGTCTGTCTTTACAGACCTCCAGGCCTCTATGGTTAACTAGTGGCCTCTGACCTTCAGGCAAGCTTTATTTGTTAGAGCACAAACAAACTATCATGACATGTGTATGTGTGCATTTATGCATGTGAATGCAGTGCCTGCAGAGACCAGACAAGGAGAGTCAGATTCCTTGGAGCTAGAGTTACAGGAGGTTGCAAGCCAAGAGTAGTACATGCTCTCAAACTGAACCACCTTTCCAGTCTCAGACTTGATATTTTAAAATGCTTCAATTCATCTGTATTCCTAAATTATATTACAGAAAGGTTTCTCAGAGGTACATCTTAAAAGATGCATATTTCCATTTTAGACAATGCATTAGCTGTTAAATCTATTTTAAAAAGTATTTTCATTGCTGTTAGAATTTTCCAAAAGGTGCTGGTACCACACAATACTGGTTGCTTGTGCAGCCATTTTCATAAATTCAGAAATTAACTATATTCTGAACAGTCAGACATTTACAAAGCTTCATGCTAGCTGCATGTACACACAGACTACACACACACACACACACACACACACACAACTGTGCAAAATATCTTTGTGTTTAGCTTCAAGGCCATATCGTTATAATAATCTTACCCACCAGACTGCAATGGTAGATCAAGGCTAGGAATGCCAAAAGTATTGTGTATTTGTTTGGTCTTTCATTTGTTTATTTGAGATAGCATAAGGTCTGGTTTTAATTGTCGACTTGAAATAATCTACAATCACCTGGGTAAGGAGTCTAAATGAGGGATTGTCTAGATTAGGGTTGTGAGGGATTATCTTGATTAGCAGGAAGCCTTGCCCTCTGTGGGGGTGCCATTTCCTACATAGGAGAGCCTGGATCCTAAGAGTGGGACAGTGAGCCAAACACTGATATACATTCATTGATTCATCGTTCTCTGTTCTTAACTACAGATGTGACATGATTAGCCACTTCAATTCCTGATACTTTGATTTCCTTGCAATGGTGGACTGTAGTTTGGAAATTGTGGATCAAAAATGCCCTTTATCCCTTAAAACTCCTTTTGTTGAAGTATTTTATGACAGTAACCAGAAAGTAAAAGACTACAGAAATGGTCTCATCTCAGACTGGTCTCAAACTCACGATGCAGCTGAGGATGACCCTGAACTCCTGATTCTCTTGAAGCTCTCTCCTGAGTGCTAGATGACAGACAAGAATCCCCATGCCCAGCTTGTGTAGCAGAGGGACTGAAACAATGTGGATTCTCTGCGAGAGCTCTGCTAGCTGATCTGTATGTCCTCATATTAGAAGTGTTTTTTAAATATCACATTCATTGTAAAATCTTAAATCTCACTTTGTGACAAATGCTGTACGGGTGTATTCATATATAGGAACTGAAACTACACTGTAAACTCAAAAAGCAATCTTTAGTGGTAGAGGAGATGACTCAGTGGGTAAAATGCCTGCTGTATTACCATAAAAACCTGAGTTCAGATGCCCAGCACCCCTGTAAGAAGAAGGCATGGGCGTGTGTATCTGTAACCCCTGTGCTGAGGAGGCAGAGACAAGAGGATCCTTGAAGCTTTCTGGACAGCCAGTCTACCCAATCAGTGATCATCCTATCTCAAAAAATAGGATTAAGGATAATTGAAGAAGACACCTAATATATTGACCTCAGACTTCCACACTTAAGCACATTCACATAACACACATACACATGGGTGTTGTAGAATATTTTAAGCTGTGTTACATTTGTTTGTGCTGTGGAACATTTGTTTAATGCAGCAAATATGTATTATATTCTTTTATGTTGCATTTGTTTAACTCTGTGAAATTGTGTTACTTTTCTTGTCTAAAACACCCAATTGGTCTAATAAAGAGTTGAACGACCAATAGCTAGGCAGGAGAGATAAATAGATGGGACTATAGGCAGAGAGAATAAATAAATGGAGAAGAACATTAGAGGGTGAGGACAAAGAAAAGAGGAGCAAGAACAAGGAGAGGAGGATGCTAGGGGCCACCCACCCAGCCTCACAACCAGCCACAGAGTTAAGAGTAAAAGTAAGGACCAGTGGTGCATGCCCTTAATCCCAGAACTCAGTAGGCAGAGGCAAGTGGATCTCTGTGAATTCAAGGCCAACCTGTCTACAGAGTGAGTTCCAGGACAGTTAAGATTGTTGCACAGAGAAACACTGTCTTAAAAAAAAAAAAAGGAAAAATGAAAGCAAGATATACTGAAGTAAGAGATAGGAAAAAGTCCAGAAGCAAAAGGTAGATGGAATAATTTAAATTAAGAAAGCTGGCTAGAAATAAACCAAACTAAGCCAGGCACTTATAAGTAATAACAAGCCTCCATGTGTGATTTATCTGGTTGTTGGGTGACAGGCCCCCGAAAGAGTAAAACAACCATGGGTTGGGGAGGGAAGGAGGGAAAGTTAGAGGAATCTACAGAACTGATTTTCCAAAGTTAATAATAAAATTTCAGAAGCCAATGCGGAAAGGAGAATAGAGATTTGTTGATTTGGCAGGGTTTTCTGGAGTTCCTACAGACTGCCAGAGTAAATAGCATTATTTCCTTCATTGGGAAAGCCACCTCCATTCAATCCTGCTTGGATTCTTATCCTCTTGACTAGAATAGCATCACTAATCCTTTTGCTTTCATAGTTTGGAGTATCATTTTCTAATCACAGAAAGAAAAACCTGTGCACTGGGTTATCTCTGTTTTAGATTCCTTTTCCCCAGAGCTGGGCACAGTGACTCACATCAAAAACAGTTAATGGATATTTCTGAATGAATAACTTTCAGCAATACTTCCCCAGCCTTCTTGGTCTACAGTCTGATTACTTGGGGATAACAGATGCTTCAAAGGGAGAAATTAAAAAACAAACAGATGGTTAGTTTGGTGGTTTCCATTTACAATATCTCCGTGGATTCATGCATTTCTGTTTTAACAGCTTTGGGAGGTTGAGCCTTGCTGGAAGAAGCAAGTCACTGGAAAGGAACCTGCAGGATTTGTAGCCCTGCCAACCCCACTTCCTATCCATTCTCTGCTTCTTGGCTAAGGAAATATGTGACCAGACACTCATGCCTCTGTTTCCATGACTTCCCTGCTATCAAGGACTGTATTCCCTTACCCTCCTGTAAGTTGCTTCTTGTTATGGATTTAGTCAGTAACAAGAAAAGGAACTGTATGCATTTTCAACCTAAATCTTCCCACACCTCACAGTTGCCTTGGTCTCTGTGCTGCTGAAGGAAATGGTCACTACTGAGTGATTTAAAACATCAAAAGTTGTGTTCTCACATTTCTTCAGGCCAAAATGCCAGAATCAAGGTGCCAGGAAGGCCACACTTCCTTGGAAGGCACCAGGGGAGACTTGATGCTCTGTCTCTTGCTGCTTCTGTTAGCTGTTCACGGCTGTGACTTGTGGCTCTATCACCCCAGTCTTAGCCTCCATGGTCACATGTCTTCCTTTTCTGTTTTTCATAAGGACACCAATAATCTCCTCCTGTCAAAATCCTTAGTTAGGGGATGAAGGGTTGGCTCAGTGTATAAGAGCACTGGAGGCACAGGCATGAGGACCTGAGTTTGGGTCCCAGGACCCATGTAAAAAGCTAGGCATGGCTATATGTACATCTGAAACAGGACTGTGGGGGATAAGGATGGACGGAACACTGGGGCTTGCTAGATGTCACCTAATTCCAAGTTCAGTGAGAGGCCCTGTCTCAGGGGAACAAGAAGAAAATGATAGAAGAGGATATCCAGTGTCTTCCTCTGACCTCCACATGTATACACATGAGTGTAGACATGGATCAGGGAAGTGTCAGCCTACAATCCCACTGCCAGTGAGTCTGGGAAACAGGGAAAGAAGTAGAATGAGGAAAGATCTCCTGAGCAGATTGGGAACATGGGGGGGGGGAGGGGAGAGAGAACCAGGAAAAAGAGAGGGGGAGAAGAGGAGGGGAGAGGAAGACAGGGAGGGGCAGGAAGGTTGAGTAGGGGGGAAAATAGAGTAGAGCAGGATAAGAGATACCGTAATAGTAGGAATCATTGTAGGTTTGAGGAGAGAGCTGATGCTAGTGAGTTTTCCATAGATCTACAAGGATAATACCAACTGGCAAACTAAGCAATAGTGGAGAGACTACCTTAATAGCCCCTCCCTGATGATGAGATTGAGAACTACTTTATATGCCATCCTAGACCCTTCATTCAGTGACTGATGGAAACAGAGCCAGATACCCAGAGCTAAACACTGAACTGAACTTTCGGGAACCCAGTGACAAAGATGGAGGGGTGATGAGCAAAGGGGTCAAGACCATGCTGGTGAAACCCACAAAGACAGCTGACCTGACAAGGGGGAGCTCTTGGACCCCAGACTGATGGCTGAGAAGACAGAAGGGGAGTGATCCAGAGCCCCTGAATGTAGTGTCAGTAAAGAGGCCTCGGCATATGAATGAACGTTGGGAGCCCATTCCATATGGAGGGATGCTCTCTCAGCCTGGACATGTGGGGGAGGGCCTAGGTCCTGCCCTGGATGAAATGACAGACTCTGGAGATCCCCCATAGAGGGCCTCACCCTCCCTGGGGAATGGTGTGGGTATTGGGTGGGGGCTGAGGGAGGCTGATGGAGGGGCAAGGGAGAAGGGGTTGGAGAGGAATCTGGGATTGACATGTGAAGCAAGCATGTTTCTAATTTAAAACAATATATATATATATATATATATGGGAAAAAAGGTGCAGCTAGTCTGCAGAGCAGTGTTCAGGTAGGGAGAGAGATCTGTTGTAGGAAGATATGAGCATGATATGGCACTATGTTTCCTTGCCTGGATGGGCATAGACTGTCAACTACACCATGATGTATGCTGAGTACCAGCATTTCTGTTGCATCCATGGTCATCCCTGCCCTTGTTCAAGATCTGCTCTAACTCCTTGCCCTGATCTAAGGGTTTCAGTTCTACATTGTAGCAGGACAGCATGTCCCATTGTTTTTTGTTGCACTGACATGACAGAAAGAAACGTTTCTGTTTTCTGTTTTTTCACAAATCACTCCCTCACTCTTTTCAGACTTTCACCCAGTAGACCTTCTTATAATGAAATGAAGGATAGCTTGCTTTGATGGCATATTAAAATGTGGTTCTATTATTTACAACAAAAAGAAAATAAATCAGATGTGTAAAGTGACCTTCAGTGAAACCTGAGCACCAGAACCCAGATGGGATGAATTTCAGTAAACTCTTCCCTAATTTAAAATTTTTAGGGAAAAAAATGAGACAAGACAAAAGTCTACAAGGTTTTTCTCGCTTTATGTATAAAGTGTGTTAATGTTTTTCTATAAATCTTTTTGATCTAGTACTGCCTATGCCCTACATCTGAAATCCTCAAATTAATTTAGCCAGTTAAAACAAATATTTTGATTTTCAGAGGCTAATTTAGTTCTTTGAAAACTGGTTTCATGGGATCCATCTTAACTGCTGTGAAAACATATGTTTGATTTTTAAAAGGTTTTATGTAAGAATATTTTAGGCTGGACACAAAGGAACACTCTGCAATTCCAACACTTGGAAAATGAGACCAGTCTGGGCTAAGAGATAAGTCTGTCTCAAAGACAAAAGTAAAGCAAAACACAACAAAAGTTTAGTCATTTCATATCTTGTTCCCAATTTGCCTTTTATAAAGGAGGAGTGTCCATTGCCATTCAACACTTTCATTCAAAGAGAGGAATTTAAAAGTTCTACAAGCAAGTTTGAAATTGGAAGAAAGTCTTTGGGGATTCAATAGCAAAATGGCTTGCTAAACTGTAAATGGGGTGGCATACACAGTTAGAGAGAATACAGTGACATTATACGTGCATTCTTTCTCCATGCAAGCTGTCATACCATGTGGATCCCATCCCCTCACCCTCTCTTCCTTGCTCCCAGTGACATTTTAAAGTTATGCCTGTGAACCACACTGTTCACCAGCACAAATTCTTACTGATTGTCCATGAGGTACTAAGTTGCTAAATGCCGGTTACTATAAGAATAGCATATTCTTATGGTGTAATAATATAATTAAAATATTAAAAATATATCAAGTATGCCACAAGGAATGTATAATCACACAAGATGGCAGAGCTGTCTTGGAAGCAATATTGTAGATGGTATAAAATGGCTAGGAAGCACAGAAGAGAAAGGACGCTTCACAGGTCTGGGAAGAGGGAAAGATAATTAATATTGTCTGATTGACAAAGTGTGGAATCACCGTGGAGCTATGCTTTTAAGGAGAAGCATGTCCACGAGGGATTTTTCTAGATTAAGTTAATAGAAGTGGGAGGACCCATCTGTGTCTTAATGGTCAGATGGGACAATCTAAAATCTCTTAGGAAATAAGTCTAAATGGGAAACTCTCTAAATTAGATTGGTCTGTGACATATCTGTGGAGATTGACTTAATTGTGTTAACTGAGCAGGGAAGATCTGCTCACTGTGGGTGAAACCATTCCCTGGAGAGTAGATCTTGAATCATATAAGAGTAGAGGAAGAGATGAGCACTATCATTCATATACTAGTTTGTTCCCCACCTCTTGACTGTGGATAGAATATGATTAGTTCCTTGTTCCTGTCACAGTGACCTTCCAACAATGATGGAATGTATAGGACTGTTTATCTAACTTTTCACCCTAAGTTGCATTTGTAAGGGTATTTTATGTCAGCAACAGAAATGAAACTAAGACACCACCCTCATTGTGGGTATCTTCACTCTGTGAGCTGCAGTCCTGAACTGAATTAAAAAGGAAAAGGGAGCTAAGTACCAGCACACATCTAGTGCTGAATCCTGACTGTCCATTCAGTGTGACCAGTGCTTCCTGTTGTTATTACTTCCCCACCATGACAAACTGCTCCATCAAACTGTGAGTCAAAATAAACCCTTCCTTCCTCAAGTTGCTTTTATTGGGTATTTTATAACAACAAGAAAAGGAACTAATTCAGGGAACCTCATGGAATAAGTGTAATTTCTAAGTCACAAGAGATGATTAGGCTTTAGGTGGACAGAGAAAATAATTTTAAAATTGCCATTTATAAGAAAGAACGGAAGGCAGGCAGAGGGAGGGAGGGAAGGAGGG
Source organism: Mesocricetus auratus (assembly GCF_017639785.1). Taxonomy (NCBI): domain Eukaryota; kingdom Metazoa; phylum Chordata; class Mammalia; order Rodentia; family Cricetidae; genus Mesocricetus; species Mesocricetus auratus. Next base: position 83,040,077 of record NW_024429196.1, on the reverse strand, counting down.
AGGGAGGGAAGAAAGGAAGGAAGGAAGGAAGGAAGAAAGGAAGGAAGGAAGGAAAAGGAAGTTAGTTTTCAGGGTCTAAGAAAATGTTCTAAGTTACATAAAAGTCTGAGGACATGAGAATCTATATAAATTCTGAGGGTCTAAGATAATGAAGGCCTGAGGATGTGAAAGCTTAAGTAAGTTTTAAGGGTCTCAGAAAATGATTTAATATGTAAATGCAAGTTGTAAAAATATAAATAAATAATTTAAGGTACATAAAAATGGGAATTTTTTCAGATTTCTTTCCCCTTCTATGCTGGTATTTCAAAAGTTAAAAGTTTTAAAATTAATCAATGGAGTTCTGATAAGCTGGTAGAGCACTGACTGTTTAGTCACAAGCTCAAGATCTTAAATTTTCTTTGGATGTCTTCTAAGTATAAACATAACCACGTTTCTCATCAGGCTACAGTCATTTCTGTCCAATCCATATCTAGCTCTCTGGATAGAGGAAAAAATGTTCATGCTTTTTAATCCAAATCTGTAGCTTTTGCTAGGACTCAAAGATGTGAGTCTATTTCCGCTGTTTATAACCACCTGTCTCCTGCTTTTTCTACAGTGTAGATTTAAGTAAAGATGGGTAATGCTAATGTATCTAAAACTTTTGTGTCTTTTTGTAAACTAAAAAAATCATGTAAGCTTCAGAGAACCTAGGGAGACATAAGACTTGGATCCACTTCTAACAGATCAAAAGTACAACCTAACTTTTCCCATCTGTCTGTTTCTGAGGATGGGATATTGCTTCTGGTCTTGGAGCTTCTCCCCCTCCCCCAGCTACTAGGATTAATGGGCCTGGAAGCTCCAAATGTAAGATTTTCCTTTAAGTTCCTAAATTTTAAGTTCTGTGCCTAGTCTATTTCCTTCTCAGCAGATTTCCACTTGGCTGGCAGACACTACTCAAGCATCACCTACTGACTGTAATCTGTTCCAAACAACTGCAAGCCCTGGAGTTGCTGAAAGCTGATGTGGGCCAGTTCAACCAATGTAAATGCTCCCTGTCTCTTCTGCTGGGTCAATGATACATACGCTTCTGATGGATGCCACATTGCCTGAATTCCCTCCTTGCCTTTGACTAGCATTCTAACCCTGACAACAACGTCCTAGTTTCATCAGAAAATAGTTACAGAGAAGAATATGTTGACCTTGTAATGTGAGGTTTCTTTCCAGGCAGGTCCCCCAGCCCTTGAGCCCCCAAATAAACACACAGATGCTATCTTAGTTATGAATATTATTGGCTGGTGACAATGGCTTCTTATTCACTAGCTCTGACTTAATTATAAACCAGTAACTACTAATCTAAATATTTCCCTGTGGTCTTCTCTTACCGGTTTAAGAGAAGACCACAGGGAAAGGTCCAGGCCTCTTACTGCATTGGGGTCTGCAGCGTGTCTGCTCAGCGTCTCCACAGAAAAGAGAAGGAGAGAAGATGAGGGGAGGTGAGGGGAGGAGAGGAAAGGAGAGTAGAGGGGAGGGGAGGGGAGAGGAGAGAGCAATTTCCTGCTTGTCCCTGCTTATATACTGATTCTGCCCAGCTACATCACTTCCTGCCTGTCTGTACAGACCTCCAGACCCCTATGGTTAGCTAGTGGCGATTTCTGCCCAGCTACATAACCTCCAGGGATCACATGACAATTCCATTCTGCCTACATTTCCCAGAATCCTCCTCATATCCTAGTCCACCTATCTTGCTGCCCTATTGGCCAACATGTTTTATTAATCAACCAACAAAATAAACATATACAGAAAACCATTCCCCATCAGCTCCTTGTCCCCCAACAGAACAAAAAGAAACTCCCTGGCATAGGGAGCAAAATAGATACCTATGGTGCCTATTGGCATACCAAAAGAGTGCCTGTTAGAACCAAATAGACCCAGATCTAATAACAGGTAGATTCATTGGCTGAAATAGTTCTATAAGGTTAGATAGGGCACTAAACCTTCTCTATGTAAAACAGATTTTTGTATAACTTTAAGAAAAAAATATTGTTTCTATATAAACTACTCAGGAACATTAGAAATGATCTGGCTGTACTCAGAAAAAAAATCATTGCAAAAAAAGGAGACCTGAAATGAAGTAAATAATTGGTCCCTATTCTCATTTCTAGGTTCCTTCTAGATAGTAACTCTGTCAGCCATCACAGGGCCTTTGGCCCTTCTGCTTCTGCTAATTGCTGTTGACTCTTGCATCAATGATGCCTTAACTGAATGATAATTCCTGTCTGGGTACCATTTAGCACCATAGATCCCAATATAAACAGGTACCCATCATAGAGTCAAGGATTTGACTCAGGATACAACTCAAGGGGGGAATGTGAGAGCAAAAGTTACATTTTAAGTTTTAGTTACTATGCCTAAGAGATCCTAGAAACAAAAAAAAAGTCTCTGATCAGTAATCCCCTTGTCCTAGGACAGATGATTGCTGAAATTCTGAAAGCTATTGCTTAATGGGATATAACAAACCACATGTTTTTCATTCCCCTAACAAGTTTGTCTTTACCAGATGTGCTTGATCATGTGAGCAGGGGGTTCACAGGCAGTATGTACATCAGGATGTATACTTGCCCCTGATTAAATGTAGGCTGGATGTATGTCAGGATGTATACTTACTCCTGATTGGACCTGATGGGAAATGCAATGAATTATGGGTTTTCCTTTTTAAGCTGCTGCAAACTATAATTATGGACCATTTCCCAGGAGCTGTCCAGAGCCCATTCATCTGGCCACTATTTAATTAAAACTTGCTTCAAATTTGGCTTTAAACTGTGGTAGTGGTCTTAATCTCTACCAGTAGGATTGACACTAAGATGTTGGGAGTTGGGGTAATTTGACTCTCACAATGGTTAGTTAGATCCTTCCCTGGTGCCCAGCTGCTCTAAGCAGAGAACTGTGAACCACACAGCCCCTCTTATAACCAGACAAACTACGGTTAGAGCAGCTCAGATACTTGGAAACCACAAGGACAACAGCTGCTTGCTGTTGAAACACAATTTTGACTCCAGGATGAATTATCAAATCCTCAACTGTTTCACCAGTTTGTGCTAAACACATATGCTACCACAATCCTTAATGAAATCTAGCAGTCATTTTTGTTCCAGCAAGAGGTGAGATATAACTTCTGATGGGGTACACCAAATGGCCACCATTGCTGCTTGAAAAAGTTCTAGAATTTCAAAACAAAACAACAACCAAAAATACTTCCAGCTTTTCAACATTGCAGATCACAATCCTCCAGCACATTTTTGTTTTCATTTTTAATAATCCTCACTATGTGTTATGGGAATTCTCTTATGCCTTTTACTTAAGGAAATTTTACATGGGCTTCAGTGGATGATGAATATGTATACAATGGTAGTCCCTTTAAATAAAATAATTCTTTGGACAAAAAAATCCCTCCACTACGGGACCATAGAGTCACCAAAACTGTCCCGAGCCAGTGGAAATTCACAGATCAGAAAGGTGAGTTTTAGAAAGTGGGTTTTTTTGTATAGGTTTATAAGTGGGTGCTTAAAAGACAAAAGAGAGAGACAGAGACAGACAGATACAGAGACAGAGAGAGAGAGAGAGAGAGAGAGAGAGAGAGAGAGAGAGAGAGAGAGAGAGAGAGAGAGAGAGAGAGAGAGAGAGAGAGAGAGAGAGAGAGAGAGCTGGAGCCTTTTTAAAGGACTAATGCAGAAAGTATTGGTAAGAAAGTATGGGTAAGAGGATGGATTAGTCAGTCCATTTGGCCTAACTATGAAGTGTCCAGGTGCCTCCTCTCAGTTTCAGTCACACAGGCACATATAGCCTTTGGACAGAGGTGTTCATTTAAGAGATAATGAAGAGCTGGGCATTGGTGGCGCACGCCTCTAATCCCAGCACTTGGGAGGCAGAGGTAGGTGGATCTCTGTGAGTTCAAGAACAGCCTGGTCTGCAGAGCAAGTTCCAGGACAGCCTCCAAAACTCTTTCCCAAAACTCTTTTATATATATATATATATATATATATATATATATATATATATATATATAAAAGAAATAGGGATCAGAACCATCTTCTGTTGTTTCTGACCTCCAGCAAGGACATTTGCAAAACCATTTCTTTGGGGTTCCTGCTCTGCCCCCAAAGGAGATAACTGTTTCTATCTCCTATTCTCATCAACAAGTCCATGCCTTGTCATCTTGATACCCAAACATCACTTTTAAGGCATTACTTTTCATGCTTGACCCATCTTTGTTACTTTTTAATGTCTATAAAGAGACACCATGACCAAGGAAACTTACACATGAAATAGTTTATTGAGCCTTACAGTCTCAGAGGATGAGTCCTTGACCATTGTGGCAGGAAGCATGACAGAAGAAAGTTCAGGCATGATGCAAGAGCAATAGCTGAAAGATTACATCTGATCCACAAGCCAGAGGCAGATAGAGAGAGCTAACTTAGAATGGTGTGGGCTTTCAAAACCTCAAAGCCCACCCCTAGTGACACACCTCCTCCAAATCTACCTCCTAATCCTTCCCAAACAGTTTCACCAACTGGGAAGCAAACATTCAAATATAGAACATATGGGGACCATTTTCATTCAAACCACTGCAGCCCCCCATAAATTCATGGAATGAAAACAAATATTCTTGGTTTTGCACAAAACCACACACATGCACACACACACACACACACACACACACACACACACACACACACAAAGTCAAAGTAACTTTGCAAAGCAATTTCCACTTTGCAAATTACCAAGTGATAGCAACCCAGGAAGGGTCCAAACTGGGCTAGCATGTACATAGGGGCAGGACCTCCACTTAATTTTTGTTCTAACACAGGTGATCACTAGGTCATTCCCCATTGGCTGGGGTGTGACCTTGTAGTCTTTCACAATTGGCTAGTTTAAAAAAAAACATATATGTAAAGGAAATGAAGGAAAGAGGGGAGACATCAGCTTCTCCAAGCTATCAAGCTCTGGGAATGTAACAGGGTCTTTATGTAAACAAAGGATTCACAAGATAGGGGAGACTAAATACTTGCATAAACGTTTTATAAGGTAAGGAAGATTTGTAGAATATTGGTCCTTGGCATGCTAGCTACCTTTGATAGAAAAAAATTCTCACATAGCCATTTATCTCATTATGCAGAGTTCATTCAACCCAACTTCAGAAGTTGCCATAGTCTTTAACCAGTCCAAATACTATTCAAAAGTCCAAAGTATGCTCTGAGACTCAAGGCAATGTCTTAATTTTGAGACCTCCTCAGTGGCATTCTAAGTTCAGGCTCCTTTCAATGAATTTGCATTTTTATAAGTTGGAGTCTTTGATGGATTTGACCTTGCCTATTAGGTACCTTTCCTATTGCCCACAGCAGAACCTATTTCTTCTTAATTGCGCTAATCTCTTTAGCAGTTATAGCTGTGTCCTCTGTATCCTCCTTGTCTGCAACTTTAGACTCATTCAATCTCCTTCACCAAACTGTACATTTTTCATGTCTAGTGTGCCACTTGCTGCTGTACAGTGAGCAATAACCAAGCCACAAGCTGTGATGCCTTGAAATTTCCTCTGCCAAACAAATTGATCTATTACTGTCTCATTCAGCCTCAAATTTTCAGGATGCAGACAGAATGCTGCAAGCCTTTCTGACATATTATTGCTCAAATGGCTCTTCTCCAAGTTCTCAATTGAATCATTGTTCCCCTCTAAAAATCCCATGACTAGGACCTCTACTGCCTGCATTTTTCTTGACATTCAGGTTTTTTGAACACTGACTAGAATGGCCCATTAAATCCTGCTGTTATTGTTCTAGCCTTCTTCAAGCAGAAACTTTAATTTCCTTCACATTCCTTGGTAAACTAGATACAAAGGACTGCAAACCATATGGTCAGATTTATCACAGTTACAGCCACACTGCTAGGGGTCAATTTTCCGTATTATTTACTTTTCTCTTTTCTATGAGAAAATACCTAGCAAAATCAACTTAAGAAAGGAAGGAGTTACTTTTGTCTTATTGTTTGAGGGAATAAAGTCTGCTGTGGTGGGGACGGTGTGGCAGTTAAAGGAGAGTCCTGGCCACATTGAGCCTGTACCCAGGAGGCAAAGAGAAATGCTTCTTCCCTTTTTCTTTTTATTCAGTCCAAGACTCCAGTTCATAAGATGGTGTCACCCACATTCAGGATTTATCTTTTCTCCTCAGTCAAATCTCTCTGGAGATCTTCACACCTTTACAAACTCACATCCAGAGATGCACTTTCTTGGTGATTCTAAAATCCAATCAGTTTAACAACAAAAATTGATTATCACAGATACCAAGTGTTGGAACATCTGGTGATTAATAACCAGTGCAATAAACTTGAAATCTAAGTATCTAAAGCTGTAAATCTCCTGAAGCCTGGAGCACTAAGCTTCTATGTCTCAGGACTTATATGGCTCACATCTGTCAGTCTAGAACCTTTGCCAAAGACGGTCAACAACTCACTAGCTCATAAGTTTCATCTAAGTAAGGACAAGGACTCCATTTAGTTGACTGACAGTAATATGAGGATCAGGTACAGAGCCTGTCCAAAAACCACAGAGAAACCCTGTCTAAAACAAAAAACAATTCAAACCTTAATAATTAGAGAATCCCAACAGCATCACATTGCTGATCTAAGACAGAAAACAGGTTTCACTAAATCCCCCCAGATAATATTACTGTTATTTAGTGTTTGTAAACTGCAACTAAGAACTTCTGACTAAAATATACATTGCTATCCTAAAGGGAAGTGTTGTGCTTAGTTTCTTAGGGTTGTCATAAAATAACATAAACTGGATGGCACAATACATAAAACATCTTCCCTAGCTCTAGGGCACAAGAACCTGAAGTCAAAGGGTACAAAAGGCCCTACTCCCCATGAAGGCTCTAGGAAAGAACTCTTTCCTGTTTCTTCCTACCTTCTTGTGCTCACTGGAAATTCTTGCCTCATAGGCACCCTCCCTCCAATTTTGACCACCCTGGCCACCCACTTTCCCCATTTATCTGTGTTTATCCCCATTATCTCTAAATCATCACCCCTTTATAATAATAACTCTACTTCTATTTGGGGGATATCAAATAAACCTCATCTTAGCATTACTATATTTGTAAAGGCATCATTTTCCAATAAAGTTACAACTCTAACACAAACTTAAACTTGGATCTGGCTAAGTAAAGGTGTTGTAGAGAGCTTTGATTGAACCTGAGGATGCAGAACTGCTGTGGTATTTTATAGCAAGGTATTACAGTAAGTTATTAATGCCTTTCTGTTGTGGGTCAACCCAAGAATGTTCAGAGTTGAAAAATTCAAGGAACTTGGTAGAAAAGTCATGATACTCAATTTTATTGGCTGTTTTCTAAAAAATTCAATGAGGTTCAGTAAAAAGGGGAAGCTTCAACCCAATCTCACATGCATGCCAGGATAGCTCTGAAGATGGTCCAATACAAAAATCGTACTCTTACTTAAAACATGCTTCTTTATGACTTTTTTGTAGGTTCTCAATTATTAGCTTTGTAGATAACAATATTGTATCACAACATCACAAGGTGTGACATGCATGCTAGACCATGCATAGACAACCATTCACTGAACGGGAATGAGACAACTGGAAAGAGGAGTCAAGCAGAGTTTCAATCCCCAAAACAATATCCAAGCGGCAGAAAAGTCCAGTGCAGATCCAGGCTCTCAATACATGTTTAGTCATTGCCTAGCCCTGGAGCGTCACAGTTCCATTCTCTTTCATCTCCAGAGCCTTAGCACTTTTATCCTCCTGTTGTGGGGATATAGCTTGCTTTGGTCAGTGGGAATTAGCAGACATTACCCAAGTTGTGGTTTGAAATATATTTAATTTTGGTCTTTGTGCTTCTACCATTCCCTGGAAAGCAGCATGTGCCAGGAAGTTGCCTAACATGAGCAGACCACAGGGAGCAGATTTGAAACCCAGCAGCAGTCTGGAGTCAATCCCAGCCCTGCCTCAGTGAACTGAATACAACTGCAGATATATGTGAGTCAGAGGGCAAGAAATCATTGTGTTCAATGCCAGTTGCAAGAAGTCATTGTGTTTTTTTAAATAGTTTTTTATAAAGCATAATTGTAAACACAGCTCACTGATACGTTAGTTAATGGAGCTCCAGCCCCCAAACAAAATAAAATTTGTAAACAACTATTTAAGAAATTAGAGCCAGGCGTTGGTGGCGCACGCCTTTAATCCCAGTACTTGGGAGGCAGAGGCAGGTGGATCTCTGTGAGTTCCAGGCCAGCCTGGTCTACAGAGTGAGTTCCAGAACAGCCTCCAAAGCCACAGAGAAACCCTGTCTCGAAAAACCAAAATAAAAAAAAGTAATTAGAGATTGTATTTTTTCCAAATTTGGAAAACAAAAATTCACCCTCTTTTGAAATCAAAAATCTCTCCCATGACAGTCAGTTTAGAAATAAATGACTTTAACTATTTATGTCTCAAAGCACAATATGTAGGCTGAACTAAGACACATTACATCTTCCTTTAATTTCAGAAGAGCTGGAGTATCTAAACTGAATGTTGCCTAAAAGCGACAGGAGCCTACAAAGCCATTGGTTCAATACTGGCACATAAGACAAATATTTCCATCACACTTCTGGGTTTAGGGTTACATCTAGCAACTGTGTCATTTTGATTTGAATTTTTTTGAGTCTCCTCAGCCTGCTTGCACAGTGTGGGTATGTTCCCACATACTTGCACCCCAGCTGGACCATCAGCTGGCTTGTTCAGGCCCTGCTTCTGTGCCTTCGAGACATTGCTTAGGACAACCCAGTAGACTCCCTCCCCAACCAGAGGGCTACAGCTGTGTTATTCCTAGTGAAGTCTGAAGCCCACCTCCAAGAGAGGGAATTCTTTTCTGCTTTTTGTTATTATTGTTGTTCCTTGGTTACTCACTCAGAGCTCAGATATTTTCTTCAGAGATCTTATACTTTCATTGTCAATGCTCCATAATATTTTGACTGATTCAGTTGTAGAAACTGATATGAAACCTCCATAAGTAAACATCAATTTTATCATTATGACAGCCTTACTTCCCATCATCTTTGCTTCATGAGACTTCCACTTCCTGTCAGCCCTTACTTCCAATGCTAGAAGTTCCCAAGGAACATATTCAAATAAGTACTGATGGATACAATTCCTGGTGCACCGCTATAGCAGGAATTACAACCCAATTAAATCCAATGGCTCCTCGAAGAAAGAAAAGTCAAAGCAGTCCATCTTTAGAATAGATGACTGTAATAAAATACAGATGATATTTAATCACTAAATAAAGGTACAGTTTAGAAAGACAATAAACCATTACAAGTCATGTTATTATCTTAGAAGATTTTATCTGATACCCACAATACAAAAGTTCGAAACATTTGACAAACCCAGTTTCTACCACGGCTGCCATCATCTAGCAAGGACATCTTTTAAAAATCCTAAAGCAGGAGGTTGGGAAAATGGCTCAGCTAGTAAAGTGCTTGCCACACAAGCATAAGGACTCCAGTTCAGATTCCCAGTACCTATGTAAAAAGCCAGACATGTCAGCACTCATCTGTATTCCCTCTGCTAAGGAGAAATCGACAAGGGATTCCCTGGAACTGATTTATCAGTCAGTCTAGCCAAATCAGAGAGCTCTGAATCCCAGTCAGAGATCTTATCTCAAAATATAAGGTGAAGAACCAACTAAGGAAGACAACCAACGTTGACCTCTGACCTCCACAGCTACATATGTACATACATGTGCATGCACAGCAAAACATACTCAAACACCCACAAGAAATTTTAAACATGAACTAAACCTTAAGAACTGTATTGAGTTTTAGTTTATGTACATTTGTGTATGCCAGAGGGCAGGTATGTCCCCACATGTATGCAAATGCCCACGGAAAAGGGCATTGGATTCCCCTGGACCTGGAATTACAAGCAGTCATGAGTCATATGTGGGTCCTAGGAACCAAACCCTGGTACTATGCAAGCAGCAAGTGCTTAAGTATTAAGCCATCTCTCCAGCTCCTCAAATAAGAGTTTTGACACTGACCAGTTTTACTACACAATGTGAAAAAGCAAGAGCTATACCAAGTCTTGTCACAGTGTGATCTCAATAACAAAAGAAAAATATTAGTGGAGAAGAAAAGCGTCAGACCCTGGTGGAAAGGAGAGAGAAAGGTAGTAGGCAGAGTCAGGGAAACACCATGTAGCTGCTGAGGAAGCAAGAGACGCAGGCATCCCTGGTAACTCAAGACCACATGGAGATACACAGATTCATAGAAATGGGTGAATGATTAAGAGAGAGCTAGCCAGTAAGAAGCCTGAGCCACTGGCCAAACAGTTTACAATTAATGTAAACCTCTGTGTGTTTATTTGGGACTAAACAACTGCAGGACCAGGCAGCACAAAAACATCCATATGCAAATGCTATAACTAAACCCATGACCTTATTGCCACCTTAAAAACAGAAGCAGTAGGGGAAAAATTTATTTTTTCACATAGGCAATGAGAAGGAGAAATGAAGGGGAAACTAAACAACAATGTAACTGTAAGACTTAAAAAGCAGACTTTCCTCATATCAAATTTTAAAAGCTAAATTACCTCCTAATTGTAGACACACTTTAATTTTTATTCCTGTGACTTTTTTTTAGTAATTTAAGAAGCTTTTTCTTGTTGCTTGTTGCTGACAGCCTTGGAAAGTAATTTTCATGACTACTGTTTTTGTGTGTTACTTCTACATCCAATTATACTTCAGGGAAGTCTGAAATGAAAGAAACTAGTTCGAGAAGAACAATATAAATTCTCACAATTCAAATAAACTATAATAAAACTTTTTATTGTAACAATTTAAGTCAAACCATGCCAATTAGACAATGTAAAGAACTTTTGTTTGGGATTTGTTTTTGTTTTTGTTTTTGTTTTTTTCTTGAATCATGCTGCTCTGTGGTGATTTTCAGCTGTTTCTGGCTTGGTAGCATGCATTGAACATATTGGAGTTGCTAGTGTCTGTTAGCAGATAATTTTAGAAATGATTTATACAAAAAAACAATACTTTATTATAAAAAGATATGCTTGAAATCCAGATGTGGTAGCCAATACCTATAATCAAAGCACTGGGAATCCAAGGCAAACTGATCATGGGTTTGAGGCCAGCTTGATCTATAGAATATGATCATGTCTCATAAAACAAACAAAAATACCATGGAATTTTATTTAACTGTAAGGAAGAATAAAATTTCAACAATTACAGGGAAGTAGGCAGAACTAGAGGTCATTATGTAAAATGAAGCAAGCCAGGCTCAGAAAATCAACTACAATACATTTACTCACATTTGAGAAATCAACTTAATTATGTATTCATATCTGTGGAGTGGGGATATGGAAGTAGAAATTGAGGCCCCTGGGAGAAAAATAGTAAGTGTTTAAAGCAAAGGGTAGAGAGAGGCTGTGGAATATACATGACATGGATACAGGAGGGATGACTATTGGGGAAAGGAAAGTGTCTTGTGTTGGGAGGCATCATTCTGTAAATATGTGTCTGATTGGTTTGAATAAAGTATTGTTGGCCAATAGGGAAACAAGATAGGTGGGACAAGGAGTCTAGGAGGATTCTGGGAATTATAGTGACGAGAACTCTCGCCACGTGATCTCCTGGGAGCAAGGGGCACTCATGGATACATCCGCATCATAGCTTTTGCAGTCAAGGAACATCACAGAAAAGGAGGGGGAAAGACCACAAAAGCCTGAATACCAGGAAGTCTGCTGTGAAACAGTCTCTCCTAGAACAGCTGCATAAAACAGCGACATCAATGGACATGTTGACGTGAGACAGGGGCGTTTTTGAAGGGACTCCTAACCCTGGCGACTAGAGAGCAGACAACCACCCCAGATCTGGAAGCCTTAATTTGGTTGCCACATCTTTGATAACTCTTAGCCGAAGGCCAGCAGGTGGCAGCCACAACAGTGTTTCATTGCCATACAGTCAGAAAACTTTCCAGTGCCAAGACTGCCCTTGATACCCAGTGTTACATGCTTCCAGCCCGGTAATACTCAAGAAGTCTTGAAAGTACAATTACTTTGTGTGTTGTGGGTTTTTCCTCACACTTGCGACGTGCTTGAGAGTCATGTCTCAACTAAAACAATAGCCACACCACAGGGTAAAGTACTGAAAGAAGGCTTTGGAGGGCAAGGGAACCACCCCCAGTGCACATACTGCACATCTGAGTGTGACCAGCAGAGGTCCCCAAAACAAAAAGAAGGAAAATGACCTCAGAGAGGACAGTTTTGCAGGCCATCAGACACTTGCCCAATAGGCTTGCCAGCAGTATAGACCACAGGGAAGACAAGAGCCCACAGATTCAGTGATCCCTCCCTTCTCCACACAGATCATCTAGAGTCTCCAACCTGAAGGAAGGTGTTCCAACTTCTCTCCCCATTACCCCCCACTGTTGTGACCTCCTAGCCTGCCTTTTATGATGTGTTGACTGGGATTTTACTTTATGGTATTTTTTAATTTATTTTTTTTCAGTTGGCTATTCCCCTTTATGCAGTCATCAGATTTGTTTGCCTTCTTTGTTTCACTATTGACCAGTATTTTTCTTTTTCTTGCTGTTTTGGTTTTTGTTGTTGTTGTTCTTTTTGTCTCTTATCTTTCCTCTTTTTTCCCAAGCACTACATCAAGTGGTAACAATTTATTTTTATTTTATTAACATTTATTTATTTAAAGTGTGTGTGTGTGAGAGAGAGAGAGGGGGGGGGAGTAGGTGCCCAGTTACACTCATGTTTAAACGTCTTGGTTTGTTTTGTTTTCTCTTCACTGACTGGTTCTGGGGAATTCAGACTTCAAGGGTAGAGCACTCAATAAGACAATACCCCAGAACACCCAAACCAACAGATTCACAAATCACAACAGAGATACAAGAAACATGATAAAGAAAGGCAGCATGACTCCTCCAAAGGAACCAGCTCCTCAGTTGTGAACTTCTAGGACACTGAAATGGGAGAAAAACCAGATGAAAATATCAGGAAGTTCTCTGGTAAAATGTCCATAGTGTTGAAGAGGATAAAAACATGCAGGTGAATTCAACCCCAACCTGCAGAGTTCACAACACGAATGAAAAAAAAAATGGTTTCTTAATGGAACTATTAGAAATGTTAAAACCTCAGTGATACAAAAAAAAAAGCTCACCACAGTGAAAAACATTAGAAATAAACTCAAGCAGATAGGAGAAAGAAAGAACACCAGTCAGGCAGGACAAGGTTGGCATGTTATTTCATTCAAATAAGAAAAATATGGCGTGGCCAAGAACCATTAACACACCAAATCCAAAAATCCAAGTGATAAAAGAAGCTGAAATAATCACTGAAGAGATTTTACTCATCAAGTTGTACCCAAAAAAATGCCCCTATAAAGAGACATTCATCCCCAGAAGGCATTTAAAACTTCAAATTGACACAACCAAAGAAGCACCTCTCCAGGAAGTTACTGTCAAAATGTCAAAAACAACACAGCAAAGAAACAGTTTTAAAGGCTATAAGATGAAAACAGCTGCTCAGATAAGATCAGATATTCCTAAAAGTCACAAACACACAGAGTAATTAATAAGTTTCAAGCCCTGAAAGTACATAACTGCCAACTAAGATCACTGTATCCAGAAAATCGAGTAACTACAGACAATTCAAGACAAGCAACTAAGCCAGCATTGCAGAAGATACTTGAAGGAACCCTATACAGAGAGGAGGGAGAAAACCAGTCTCAAACACAAAAGCACGGGAAAAAATAAATTCCATGAGATAAATGGATGAACAAAGAAATAGAACCCACCTTGTCCAACACAATAAGCCAAACCCAAATACAAATAGAGGAAAAAGAAAGAAAATTAATTTTATCTTAATAAATATACCAGATATTTAAAAAAATAAAAGAATAAAAACTGTACACTGCTCAGAAGAAAATGGGGGGGGTAAGATTTCTGGTCATGTATTGGGAAATTATTATATATTTTTTCAATAAAAAATTAATTGGGTTGCATTTTGTAGCTCTCTATATTCTACATATTAAATCCTTACCATGTACAAGTATTTTCTCTCATCTTATAGGTGTCCTCTTTTAAAATACTATTTTATTTATTCTTTGAAATTTTCATACATGTATACAATATGTCTTGAACATATCTATCTTCCCCCTCACTTCCTACACTCCACCAACCTCCCCAACACATCTCCCTCCCAACTTCATGTTCTTTTTAAGTTACTTATGGAGTCTAATTAGGGAATGAGTACAGAATCTTCCACTGGGGCACCAACAACCTGCCAAAGGTCACACACCTACAGAAAAATTATTCTTTCTCCACCCCCAACCTACCATCAATGCCAACATCTTCTCCACCAGCTGTGGAGTCTTGGTTTTATTTGTTTGTTTGCTTGCTTGCTTTAATTTTGTTAGTGGTATATATTGTGTATTAAGCATATTCACCCACCACCGAGGACCCCTACCCTCCCCCATCCCTGTCATGTTGTTCCCATTTGTTCCCCTAGATAACTTCACTTGTACTTCAATTTAGTATATGATCACGTAAAATCTAAGAACCAGAAATGAGAGGAAACAGGATATTCTTTTCATTCATTCTTTCTTTCTTTTTTGTTTTTCAAGACAGGTTTTCTCTGTGTATCTTTGTAGACTACAAACTCACAGAGATCTGCCTGCCTCTGCCTCTCAAGTGCTGGGATTACAGGCATGTGTCACCACCACCCTGGTAGCCAGAATATTCCTTTCTTATCTGTTCCCCTATTTAGACAACAGGTTTGATTCACAACTTAGCTGCAGTAAACACTGAGGTGCAAGTATTTTTGTGATGTTTTGACTTAGAGTTCTTTGGTAAATACCCAGGAGTGTCATAGTTGGGTCATATGGTAGATCTATTTCTAGATCTTTAAGCACTCTTCTCTTGACTTCCATAGAGGTTGTATATTTCCCTAGCAATGTACAAGAAAAATATCTTAAGGTATAATAACAAAAGCATAAGCAATTAAAGAAGAAATAAAACAAACATGTTCAAAAATTTAAAACCTTGGTGCTAAAACGAATTCTATCAAAAAGACAAAATTGAGACTGCAGAGATTGCTCAGCTGTTAAGTGCCCACACTTCTTGTAGAGGACTGGAATTAAGTTCCTACCCACTAACCACCTGTAACTACAGCTCAAGAGGATCCCACAATCCTTTTCTGACCTCTGTGGGTACCTACACTCGTGTTCATATACCCACATTCACATAAATAAAAAAAACTTTTTAGGGCAAAAATGTGAAGAATGGAGCAGAGTATTTATAGAATGTACATCTGATAAGGGTTTGATCCCCAGAATATAAAGAAGTCTTCCACTGCAGTGACAATCAGTCAAATGATACAAATAGATTGTAGGCAAAGAATTTTTAAGAGGTACTTCTCAAAAAATATATACAGGTGTCCAATAAGCACATGGAAATGGGCTGAGCATCATGTCTTTATGGACATTAAAATTAAAATTGCATCAGCTAGAATGTTTTTTGAGGGGGGTTGTGGGAACACCAGACCTTGAGCAGAGACCCACTTCCCCTTCTGCCTGGGAGTAGGCAGCTGTAAGACAATGTTTAGTAAAAACATGTTTACTAAAAACGATACAATAAGTTCCTGGCCACTTCCCCTTCTGCCTGGGAGTAGGCAGCTGTAAGACAATGTTTAGTAAAAACATGTTTACTAAAAATGATACAATAAGTTCCTGGGAAAGGCCTTCCCACGGAAACCGCCCTGACCTCGACCTTGTCCAAAGACTAACCGCACCTTCAAAAACCCACACACATCCACCTCTGGGTGAGAGCAGAACCAGCCAGGGTAGAGGAGAGAGCAGAAGCTTCTCTGGTGGGAGCTTTTCTTAGGAAGTTTTTCTTGAACCTTTTTGGAGCCTGTTTAAAGTTTTCTTTATATCATTGAACAAGTCTCTGTGTTTTCAATACCCGACACCCTCCGCACGTTCTCGGACACAGGCCGCGCAGCAGACGTGACAATTGGAGGTCCCACTGAGATCGCGAAAGCGAGGTAAGTGGACGGGGTTAAGAAACTATGGGGAATAGTTCCGGGAAGCTAGAATCATTACAGTATCAACTAAAAAAGTTACTTAAAGAACATGGGACTGCAGTCAAGTCTAAAACCCTAGAAGGCTTTCTAAAATCGATCGAACGAGCCAGTCCATGGTTCATTACTGGGGGAAGCTTAAACATTCCAGATTGGGAGGAGGTTCGCCGTGATCTTCATAGACTTTTACGAAAAGAGGGATCTGAGTCCTTGCCCCCTACGACATTCTCCTTATGGAGATTAGTGAGGGGAGCACTTTTGACAGATAAGGTTCGTCACCGCCAGGTAGTTCAGGACACAAAAGAGGCTTTTTAGAGTTACAAGAGACTGAGACTCAAGCCTCCTTGAGTTCAGGGGCAGAGAGTGATGATGAAGAGACCGTGACTGAAACTAGAGGCTCCATTGTTAGTGAGGATGAGGAGGAGTCTCTTAGTAACAACAAAAAACGGGTAGACATCTCCGAGCGCGACCCAAAAGAAGGACTCCGGTCAGAATCGGTTATATCCTTCTCTATCAGACCTAGAAAATGGAAGTAGCTCAGACTCAGACTCGTCACAGTCTGAAAAGGAACGGTTACTTGCTGAGATCGCGGCCCTTAAAAAGAACTAAAAAGATTCTAATTAAGGAAAGACAGGACAGGGAGAGAAACCCTTCCCCATACTCTGAAAAAAGGGACTCCTCCTATGAGATAACCCAGTCCTTCTCAGACCTGGAGGGAAGACCCAGAGGAGGGGTCCAATGCTGCCCGGTGGTGGCCCCGGTAATGGAAGTTCCAGACCCGAACAATTCTCGACAGGTCATTCGGCGCCATGACCCTTTAAGTTTCAAAGATATAAAACAACTGAAAGAGGCAACTTTAAATTATGGAGCACAGGCTCCCTTTACACTTTCCTTAATGGAATCTTTTGCATCTCTTAATTTGACACCTGGTGATTGGCAGCAGCTTTGCAGAGCAGCTCTGTCGGGGGGAGATTATTTGATTTGGAGAGGTGAGTTTCAGGAAAGATGCAGCCAGACAGCCCAAAGGAATGCACAGGCCGGACAGCCCCAGAGAAATGTGGAGATGCTTACCGGGAGTGGTCAATACGCCACCATTCAGCAACAAATGCAATATGACATCGCAGTCTATGCCCAAGTGGCAGCAGCGGCCCAAGGGGCTTGGAAAGCATTGCCTTCCAAGGAAGGAGGGATCATCTGTCCAAAATCCTTCAAGGACCTTCCGAACCTTTTCAAGACTTCGTGAGACCGTCTCAGTCAGGTAGCAGAAAGAATATTTGGGGGCATTGGGCCTGCGATGCCAGTCATAAAGCAGATGGCATTTGAAAATGCAAATAAATATTGTAAGGAAGCCCTTCGCCCCTATCGCAATAAAAGTCTAAATGACTATATCCGGATCTGTAGGGACATTGATGGGAACTTCATCCAGGGCCAAGTGTTAGCTGCTGCTATTCGGCCCCAAGTGGGGAAAGAAAGACCTACTCTGGGAAGGAGAAAAACATGTTTTAGCTGCGGTAGGGAGGGACACTTCCGTAGAGAGTGCCCTCAAAATAGTACTACGGGTCTCAAGAGACCTGGTTTATGCCCCCGTTGTCGAAGGGGATATCATTGGGCCAATAACTGCTACTCTAAAACTGACAGGGAGGGAAATTTCCTTTCTGCTAATAATAATCAGGGAAACGGGAGGAGGGCCCCGCCCCAGGGCCCCAAAACCAATGTGTACGGGGCAATGACCCCTGCTCTGGGCAGTGGCAGGACTCATTTTCTCCCCCAGAGCAACCCCTTCATATCTCAGACCTCCTTAGAGCCACCTCGGGGAGTGCAGGATTGGACCTCGCTCCCTCTGCCCGGGCAATCCTAACACCGGAAATGGGGATCCAGGCCCTCCCTACTGGGGTGCATGGGCCATTGCCCCCAGGCACGGTCGGACTACTTTTGGGACGGTCCAGTACTATTCTTCGAGGCATCCAGGTACACCCCGGTGTTATAGACCAGGATAGTGAGGGGAGATTAAAATAATGACATCAGTGGGCAGTGGGGTTGTTGCCATCCCTGCAGGAGAACGGATTGCTCAGATACTCCTTCTCCCTACAGCTCCTTGTGAGGCTAGAAAAATTAAAGAGAAAAGGGGCAACCAAGGTTTTGGAAGTACCGGCCCGGCAGCATTTTGGGTAGCCACTATGGAGAACCGCCCCCAGCTTACATTAAAGATAGAAGGCAAGTCCTTTAGGGGCGTCTTAGATTCTGGGGCAGATTTCTCTGTCCTCTCAGATAAATTCTGGCCCCCGCCTGGCCGAAAGAGGAAGGGACAGTGACCCTCCAGGGAATAGGACAGGCTGTACCCCAAAAAGCCTCAGAATCCTAAAGTGGCAAGACTCTGAGGGCCACACAGGGCTTTTCCAGCCATATGTTTTGCCTGGCCTCCCTATTAACCTCTGGGGACGGGACCTCATGCAAGAAATGGGAGTGGTCCTCACCACCCAGGCACCCAAGTCCAAAAGCAGGGGCCCCCAGATGACACAAGGGAGGGGCTGGAGCCTGGGGAGGGAACTAGGTAAACTAGAACAGGGAGAGGTTTGCCCTGTGGCATCCCTCCCTTTGGAGACCAGGGCCCCAGGGGATAGGAAGGGTTTTGGCCATTTTTGATGAGGGTCACTGTTGCGCCGCCAGCCCCCATACCCATCACATGGCTATCAGATGATCCGGTATGGGTGGAACAGTGGCCCTTACCAGCGGAGAAACTAAGGGCGGCTCACCAGCTAGTTCAAGAACAATTGGAGGCAGGTCATTTGGTTCCTTCCACGTCCCCTTGGAATACCCCTATATTTGTAATAAAAAAATCTTCAGGGAAATGGAGGTTACTACAAGACTTGAGGGCCGTGAATGCGACCATGCAGCCTATGGGGGCTCTGCAGCCTGGCTTGCCCGTGCCTGTGGCCATTCCTAAAGACTGGCATTTGATTGTCATTGACTTGAAGGATTGCTTCTTTTCTATTCCCTTGCATTCTCAAGATAGTCCTCGGTTTGCGTTTAGCCTTCCTGCGATTAACTTTAGGGAGCCTGCCCTTCGCTTCCAATGGGTGGTGCTCCCCAAGGGATGGCTAATAGTCCAACTATATGCCAGATTTATGTAGCTGCCTGTTTAGATCCCCTCAGACGTAAGTTCCCTGATCTTTACATTATCCACTACATGGATGATATTCTTTTGGCCGCGGCCAAAGAAAGACAATGTTACATAGCCTTTGCAGAGCTACAGGAGCTTCTGGAGGCCCGAGGATTTATTTTGGCTCCTGTAAAGATCCAAAAGAGACCCCCTTATACTTATTTGGGTCATCAAATTCAACAAACTGGCCTCCGGCCACAAAGACTCCAAATCGATTGTTCAAATTTAAAAACACTTCATGATTGGCAGAGATTCTTGGGAGAGGTGCAATGGTTTCGCCCTTCTCTTTCTATTAAAACAGGGGCTCTTAAAGCGCTTTATGATATTCTTCCTGGGGACCCTGCTCCAACTTCCCTAGACAGATTACCCCAGAGGCCAGGGAAGCCCTACAATTGTTGTTAAGAAGTATAGAGCAAGCCCACCTTCGGCGTATAGATTATGGGCAGCCCCTTGTTCTGGTTGTACTTTCATCTAGCTTTTTGCCCACTGCCGTGTTTTGGCAGACTGGTCCTATTTATTGGGTACATTTGTCAGCCTCCCCTAAGAAGGTAGTGACCCCTTACTATGATCTCATTTTACAATTGTTGTGGAAGGCACACAAGTTTAGCATTCAAACCTTTGGAAAGAGTCCTGATAAAATTATCCTTCCTTATGGTAAGGAGGAGGTGGAACATCTACAGATCTTCCATGATGGGTGGACCCTGTTTATTACATCTACAGGCGCACAGTTTGATAACCAATATCCCAACAGCCCCTTGATGTCTTTTTTCAAACAACACCCTGTGATCTTTCCCAAGATTTTAAAGGAGAACCCTCTAGTTGGAGCTCGCCCAGTCTTTACAGACGGCTCCTCCAAGGGTTTCGCGGTGGTGGTTTCTTCTCAGGTGCAGAAGAGGGTACCCATAGGGCAGATGTCAGCACAAGCCGCCGAGTTGTTTGCATGCTTGATGGCTTTCCAAATGTTTGAGGGAGAGCCCTTTAATTTATATACGGATAGTGTTTATGTTGCCAACATTGTTAGACCTTTAGAAACTTCTCCATATGTTCTTCCAACCTCCCAGGTTCGTTCCTTATTAGTTCAGCTCCAACATCTTATTTGGCAGCGCATCCACCCTGCTTATGTGGGATTTATTCGTGCACATACTAACCTTCCAGGACCCCTTGCCCAGGGCAATGAAATTGCTGACTCCTTGACCCGCCCTAGGGTCTTATTTACTCAGGAGCAGCTGGCCCACCAGCTCCATGAGAGGTATCATCTAAATGCCCGCTCCATTAAATTTCACACTGGGTGCCCCTTATCCATAGCTACACAGATTACCTCTCAGTGCCCTGATTGTGCCCCTTATCATAATTCTCCCAATGAGGGGGTAAATCCCCGGGGCCTCAGGGCCAACCATCTCTGGCAAATGGATGTCACTCACCTGCCACAGGCAGGGAAATTAAAATACATGCATGTCTCGGTGGATACGTATTCTAAACTGATTTTTGCCTCTCTCCACTCAGGAGAGAAGATTAAAGATGTTATTTCTCATTGCCTGCAGGCCTTTGCCTACATGGGTGTTCCAGATGCCCTAAAAACGGACAATGGCCCTGCCTATGCCAGCAATCGCTTTGCTGCCTTTTGCAGGGAACATCACATTGTCCATTCTTTTGGTATTCCTCACAACCCCACGGGACAGGCTATTGTGGAGCGCACCCATGCCACTCTCAAACAGTATTTTAAGAAAATAAAAAAGGGGGAGTATGTTACCTCCCCAATATTCAGTTATCCACCATACTTTACATTTTAAATTTTTTGACCGTAGACCGTAATAATTTGTCTGCTATGGAGAGACATTGGAACAAACCCTCCCAGTCCTTGGGATGGGTCAGATGGAAGGATTTGATTACAGGAAATTGGCAGCCACCCACTCCCTACTAGCTAGGGTCCGAGGGGCTGTTTGTGTTTTCCCTCCAGGAAGTGAGAAGCCCATTTGGGTCCCCGAACGGTGCATCAGGCATGTCGACCCCAATACTACTCCGGATACTAGTAATGCTCACCATGATAAAGATGATCCAACCATTGCTGAACACTCAGGTAAGGGAAATATGGGCGTTGGTGAGGATTCCCCCATGTTAATGCCAGCTCCCTGTTCATCCATTTTATAACACCAATAATACATTGAAGCGGCTGCTGCCAATGAGATTAAAAAGTCAGAAACTAGACATTCTGAGTTTCCCCTCCTAAGCCTGATACCAGGGTCAGGAAGTAGGGGAATCCAAGAGATTCCCAGCGGCATATGCTTTTAATCCCAACACACCTTTATGCAAGTCCCAGGACAGCCTCCAAACAATACAGAGAAACCCTGACTCAAAAAAAAATTGGTACTGGTATTAATTAAAGAAAAAGACAAAGACAAAGGTATATGGAATGGAAAATTTTGTTTACATTTAAGTTCTATTTTGTGAGTCATCTCTAAAAACTTTTGGCCAAAAGCCTGGCCTCTCTACCTTGCATCTACAGAGTTACAAGGAGTAGGTACGGCTGTACCCCATGACTGTAGCTCAAATGGAGGAATGATAAAAACATATAGGACTTTTTAACCTTTTTAGTTCAAGGATTGGCTGGAGTTGTTCTTTTACATAGATTTCAATTAAGGAAACTTCATTGCAACAGACTAATCATGACCTAGGGAAAAAGGATGACTAAAAGATGCATGTATGTTCTGAATGTATGGTGTGGCCACACCGGTATGTATGAAATGTGATTGTGAATGCGTGAGTGTGAACTGATTATATGATTAAAAGGATACTTAAATCCCTTCAAAAATAGTTAAGAAGCTACCTAGATTGTGTTAAATATAGCCAAAAGGAACATCCAGCCAGTCTGTTAATGTTTTAACAGAAAAGTTTAAGATACAAATGAGGCCTTGTCAGCTAGTGAGAGTTCTACAGGTTAGATTGGGAAAGACTGCTCACAGACTTCAAATAATTTTCAAAAGTTATTTAGTAAGCCCAATTTACCTAGATAGTTAACCAAGGAGGGTAGACAAATCCTTCTACTGTTATGGTCCAGCTTCAACAGTTCAAAAAGAAAATTTTTTTAGAAAATAAAAAGGGGGAATAATGTCCCCAGTCCCCACATGACTCATCAAATAATACACTCCTCATTTAAAAATTTTATAATGTGAATGCCAGTGAGCTTCAGACAGATTCTGGCATGATGGAACTTGAGCAACCATTGCTCAGATCAAATGGAGACATCCATACACTAGACAGTGGAGAAGACCCTAATTTGGGGTCGAGGGCATGTTTGTGTTTTCTTGCAGGAAAGGAATAGAGCTTCAGCAACTGTCAGACCATTTAGTGAGATGCATGGAGCAGAGAAAAACTGGACCTGAGACCATGGGAGCCTACATAAGCCAGTTTGAGTGAGATCTCCTAAATCAGTGTTCCTGATTCTTGATGTCATCGAATCTAGAGCCCAAGAAAGAGAGAAAACAGTCGGTTCGAGATTTCCAATTTCTCAACAGACCTGCTGCATCAACCTTCTGGACCCATGAGTTTTCATCGTAAAGCCAACAGAGAAAAAAGGACCCATTTAAAGCATATGGACATTGGTATGGACTATGATGAGTGGCAAAAGCCTCTTTTCAGTATTTGAACATGACATGGTCACTTGAAATATCAGACTTGATGGTTCCTATTTCTGGAATCACGACTAGGCCAGTGTATTTTTCTGGAGAAATGCAACTTGTCCTAATGTGACAACTATTGTTCATATTTTTCATAATGCTACATGTGTAACATCAATGATTGTGCCCAATGTATCTGTGCAAGTGCACTTTCTAAATGCTTTCCTGAGCAGATCTTGAAACGATTGGAAACTTTATCAAATTGTAAATGTAAATCACATGCGGGTTACCCTTGTAACAGATGAAGGCTCGTAGAATGTTATGGCCCAGATCTGGTGATGGGTATGGTGATGGAGAGGCGCTATGTCAATGGGGGTCCTGGAAATGGTGGCAGTGGCGGTAGGCATTCTGGCTTTATGCTGAGCTCAAACGTGCCTTGTTCCAGAGGCAAGAGATCCGTAACCAAGTATTGCTTAGCTTAGCCCATGGCAATCCCGATAGCCATAAAGGTTGGTTACAGATGATTTAAGGTTGGGGTATCTCCGATGACGGGCAACCTGTGGGGAAGACCCCTCCCACCTAAAACAGGGGTTCAAGGTCCCCCAAAGACGGGAAAGGGAGGGTGACCCTACTTGACCTAAGCCAGGAGTGCCTCATTTAAAAATAAAAAGGGGTGAATTGTGGGAACACCAGACCTTGAGCAGAGACCCACTTCCCCTTCTGCCTGGGAGTAGGCAGCTGTAAGACAATGTTTAGTAAAAACATGTTTACTAAAAACGATACAATAAGTTCCTGGCCACTTCCCCTTCTGCCTGGGAGTAGGCAGCTGTAAGACAATGTTTAGTAAAAACATGTTTACTAAAAACGATACAATAAGTTCCTGGGAAAGGCCTTCCCACGGAAACCGCCCTGACCTCGACCTTGTCCAAAGACTAACCGCACCTTCAAAAACCCACACACATCCACCTCTGGGTGAGAGCAGAACCAGCCAGGGTAGAGGAGAGCGCAGAAGCTTCTCTGGTGGGAGCTTTTCTTAGGAAGTTTTTCTTGAACCTTTTTGGAGCCTGTTTAAAGTTTTCTTTATATCATTGAACAAGTCTCTGTGTTTTCAATACCCGACACCCTCCGCACGTTCTCGGACACAGGCCGCGCAGCAGACGTGACAGGGGGTGTTTAAAATCAAAGTCTTATGTGTTCCTCCTTGGAATGCAGAATAGTTCAACTAACATGAAAAACAAGTTTCTCAAAAAAAATTACACATCAAGTTATCCCAACATTCAATCATTTAGTATATATTCAAGAAAACT
The DNA here is from genome assembly GCF_017639785.1 of Mesocricetus auratus. Taxonomy (NCBI): domain Eukaryota; kingdom Metazoa; phylum Chordata; class Mammalia; order Rodentia; family Cricetidae; genus Mesocricetus; species Mesocricetus auratus. The sequence goes on along the minus strand of NW_024429196.1, from coordinate 83,015,873 downwards.
GAAACATGGTCACTCACAAAGGCAGTATATGTGAATATTTTTCCCAGAATTTTTTAGGACAGCCCAAATATCCAAACCCAACAGCCAGATAAATAAAATTAACATTTTCAGCCTTTAATATAAATAAAATATTATATATGATACAACATGGATGGGTTTAAAAGCATCTAAGTAAAGGAGTCCAGTAACAAAAGATCATGTAGTGTATATACCATTTACTTGAAATTAGAATAGAAGCAGGTAAATTAGTGGTTACTTTGGGAAGCAGGGTGAGGGAGTAGTTGGGAAAAGATGGATGATAGGCAGTGACTGCTAACAGGAATAAGTTTTGTTTAAGGAAGATGATAATATTTCCCAGCTCTATAAACAGCAGCGGCAGCACCTCCTCAGACCAGAGGCTCCTGGACCATATGGCTCCACTGCCAGTAGCTGAGCAGGCTTCCCCTAGGGCTGTGCTCCTCTAGCCCAAGGTGGTCCACTGTAAGCCACTGGACCTGGAGGGCCCAGCAGCTCCACCAGAGCTAGACAAGCACTTCTTGCTGTGTGAGGCCTGTGGAAGTGTAAATGCAAGGAATGCGCATCCCCTCAGACTTTACCCTCCTGCTGGGTCTGCAACCAGGAGTGCCTGTGCTCAGCCCAGACCCTGGTCAACTATGGCACATGCATGTGCCTGGTGCAAGGCATCTTCTACCACTGCACCAATGAGGATGATGAGGGCTCCTGCGCTGACCATCCCTGCTCCTGCTCCCACTCCAACTGCTGTGCCCGCTGGTCCTTCATGGGTGCCCTCTCTGTGGTGCTGCCATGTCTGCTGTGCTACCTGCCAGCCACAGCTGTGTCAAGCTGGCTCAGCATGGCTATGACTACTTGAGACACCCTGGTTGCCACTGCAAACACATGAACAGTGTCATCTGCAAGGCAGCCAGTGGCGACACCAAGACCAGCAGGTCTGAAAAGCCTTTCAGACACTTTGGATGAAAACTCAACACTGCCCTTGGAAACTGGGGTCCCTCCTACCAGTCTCCTTGAGACTGGCCTGGCTCATCTGTCCTCTCTTAAACCCCAGATTAAGAAGAAACAGGCAGAGACCACTACTAACCAGCCTAGAGTCCCCAAAGGATGAAGATGCGCTTTGGGGTTTTCATGTTCTTGTCATTGTCAAGCAGCAATGACAGCATCAGGCTTTCAATGTGGTTTTCCTATTTCAGAAGACAGAGCACTGATGTGGACACAATCCAGAAGTTTGGCTGCTCAATGGCCTTCCCAGCACCTCCTCTCAACTTCACCCTCCCTCTTTGCCTCTGCTCCTACTGGAGCCTCCGGCTTGGGAGGAACAGCTAACGGAGGGTGGAATACCTCAAGGAAGACCTGCAGAACCTTGACTTCTACCTTTTCTTCCTCTGCCCATGCCTGTTGGCCTTGGCCTCTTGGGAAGGGGTTGCACCATAGAAATCCCTGCTTTGTGTACTTGATAGCTGAGAACAAATTCACTGGCAAGCTGAAGCCTCCCTGGAGCTATAGGATAGACAAGGAGTCACTGGGCAGTGTGTTCCTCCTAGCTTCAGTCACAGACTGGCCTGCCTGCTATGTGTCCTGAGGTCTCTCTTAGATTCTCTGCAGAAACTTTCTAGGTTAAGAGGGCCAGGGTGACACAAGTGAAACCAAATATCATTTTGCCAATGAGTCTGAGAGGGTGGTCTTCGGATCCAGTCATGATGTTTTTATATGTCTAATTAAACGAGATGCTAATGGTGTTTAAACAATAATAATACAACAATTTGCTTCCTTTTGGGCCACCCCCAGGAAGGGCTGATTTCACAATCTGGGGGCAAACAACCTCAAGGCGCATATTTTCCCTGCCCTTCATGAATGGCTAAAAAGAGGCCACACCTCCCATTGGCAGAATGACAGTTGAGCTGAGCTGGGTTTGGGTTTTCTTCTGATTCTGCTGCTTGCTGTCATAGCCTTTTGTGTATAGTGATGTGTCTGTCTTTGTGTAAATAGAGAGACGACGAACAGAGTCTGTTTTAGTGTTAGGAGGCCCCAATGGGGAAGTCAGAGGAACCCAGTGAGAATGTAGAACAATTCTCCAGAGGCTACTGGATTTGAGCCCCAGTTTTGTGAGCAGCACAACCCCCGCCCCTCCCGACAGCCTCCAAAGACTTAGCAACTTTTTCTCTCACTGTGCTAAAGGTCTCAGAAAGTGCAGCATGTCCAGTGGGTAGGTACTTGTTGCATGCAAAAAGCTACATAGTGTCTCTGGTCCTTGCCCGCGGCTGTTGTGTGGGGTTTTTACTTTGTGTGGTATTCTGTCCCCATCCCTGCCTCTTGGTGATATGAAAAATGGCCTGGGTCAGAAGAAGTGCCCCAGGTGAAATTGGGAAAGCATTAGGCAAAAATCATGTGTGACACTTCTGGCTCTGTGTAGGACCAGACCTTCCCCCAGGAAGGAGACAAGCGGGCAGGTAACTATGAGTGGCTTGTTACCCCACGCCCACCTTGGAAACTAGTAGTAACACCTTATGATTTAGAATAAGTTTATTGTAACCACAGGCACTTATTGATTGGAGAAAGGGAGGGTTTTATTTTCAGCTTTATTTATGTAACATTTACAGGCTTGTAAAAGGCAAACACAAAATACTGCGTCTTCATTCTCTATGGCTAATACATATAGCCGCCCTTGCCACGGTTGCTTGCAACGCTTTTGCACAGATCGGAAAGAAAGATGGAAGACAAAAACAAGTGCAGCCAACCACTTCCACTATTTGAATGTTTTAGAAACTGACTGAAGGGGCTGCAGATGTTTTCCTCGGGTAAGGCATGTGGCAGGAAAACCCCCCCAAATGATAGCGCACATGAACACACCCTTTCTAAAAGACCTGGGAGCTTTGCCCAGGGCCCCTCCCTCAATTGGTCTCCACAGAACAGTTGACCCCCAGTGGCAGGTTGCACTTTGGTGATCTTGGTCTATACACCTCTGTGGAGAATTGAGTTACATAAGCCGTGTATGTGCACATGCATGTGTGACACATACACACTGACCCTCTACATGCAGACCCTGTTTCCTGGCAACCCCTCCTGAACCCTGACTTTGTGTACATTGCTGTAAACATGGATTTTTATGGGTTTTGGTTTGCTTTTTCTCTCCCCCCCCCCAAACTTCTTGTTTTGGCTTGGGAATGAAGTCCACAGAACTCTCCCTCTCCCCCCCCCTCCAGGAGTTTGCCTTGGGGCTTACTTGCTTAGTAGTAAAGGGAAGGAATTAAGGAAGCATCCTTTATTTCCTCAGCTGTATTGTTTTTCTCTGGCAAATATCTACAGGTGAAAACAGCACCAAAGTGGTAGTTTGCCAGTAGGGTACCTTGGCTACTTGGTTTCCACATTGTGGGGAAAGGCCCGCACTCCTGTGGACACACTGGGGTCTCGGTTTAGACTAGCAAAGCCTTCCAAGGTACAGTCAAGGCTCCTGAAGCCAACTGGAAGGGAACAAAGCCTAAGTCCTCACTGTTACCTTGGGTACTTCACAACGGATGGGAGGCATCCTTGTGATGTACGTGGTTGGGTTCTTTGAACTTGGGCAGTCTGCATTAGTGGAGCCTGGCTGGATCACAGCCCCAAAGGGGCAACACATACCGAGTCAATCTGGGCCGGAACCCAGGTACCCATCACTTTGAAGTAGCATGGTCTCCAGTGCTACTCCAAGGAATGTCTGAGGTGTGTGGGCAGCACGAATTTGCATTGCACAATTTGCTAGAACATTGAGGCATCACCGGCCTCCTGGTTTATGAGTTTAATGAGTAGTTCAATGCTTTCCCTTCTCTGTAATGGATATCAAATCCTGTGTTTCCATTTTTTTGCTGTGGGTGACTGTACCATTTCTTACCTTGCTTTTTCTTGCTGTTCCATGGTTGATTTCATGTTAGCAGCAGTAGAGCTGCGCCCAGTCCAGTGCCCACTCCACCACATGCCTATTTCATCTCCCCCTCACTGTAGCCCCTTTTTACCCCACCACAAAAGTTACCACAGGTTTCCTTTGTAAAAAAAATATTTATTTTGAAGCTCTATTTTAATAGTATTTATTCTAGAAAATGTATTGTAAGAGTTCTTCTATTTGTGAAGAAAAAACAAGTTAAAAACTGAATGTACTGATTAAGAAGATATCTATAAATATATATTGTTAAATATAAAAATTATTGTAGAAAAACTGGCAGGATATTAATTAAAGAAAATAAAGTTTCATGTATGATACACTGAAACAAAAGATAAAGTGTACACCAGTAAAACAATTCTATACTGAGTTTCCTAGTTTTGTTTAGATTCAGATGTTAATTTGACACAAAGCTGTGATCTATTTCCCTATTGACCCAAGATCTCTTAGGCGATTGAAACACTGAATCCCTTCCCTTCCCTGGAAAAGTTTAGGGAACCAAAGAATTTAGATGGAAGGCGGGCAAGAGAGCTCAGAGGGCAAAACACCTGCTGTACGAATCTGATGACTTGAGTTTGATCCCTTGATCTTCCTCAAAGGTAGATGGCAAAAACCTGCCTTCAAAATTAAAGATTGTCTTATGACTTTCATATGAGCACCATGGCATGTGCTTGCTTTCACTCTTTTCATGCCTCCTCCTCCATGAAAGCACACACACACACACACACACACACACGGGGTGCAATGCATGGGACCCAGAAAGATCATGGGTCTATGCAGTGACATAGCAGACCATTAGGAAAAAAATTTTTTGGTTTTATGGGACAGGGTCTCTCTGTATTGTTTTGGAGGCTGTCAGTCCAGCCCGGCCTCGAACTCACAGAAATCCACCTGCCTCTGCCTCCCAAGTGCTGGTATTAAAGGCATGTGCCACCACCACCCAGCAGGAATTTTTTTTTAAAAAAGCCAAAGGAGAGCTTTAATTACAACACTTGCCTCCGCAGTTCAGGGATGGACAGCAGCCAGCACACCTGAAAGAGTCACTGTTGTGTAAAAGCAGTAGACTGTGCCAGGCAGTGATGGCTCAAGTCTTTAATCCCAGAACTCGGAAGCAGAGACGGAGAAACCCTGTCCTAAAAAACAAAAACAAAAAAACAAAAAAAAAGCAGGTGACTATTTATCTATTTATTTATGTCACATTGCAGTGTCTTCTACACTGCTCCTTGTACCTAGGTCTCCACCTTCCCCATTGTGTCATGGGCCCTAGCTTTGTCTTCAGTCACAGCTTCACTGTGTTGACTGCTGTCTGTGATGAGCTTTGCCAAAATTTCTCAGGACACAGCACTCAGGCTGCACAGCTTGCAAATGGGAAGGACTGACACTGGAGGGTGGGTGTGGACAACTGCTTCAGATAGTGAACTCTAGTCACTAACTGGACAATGCCTAGAGGCATTCCATGTAGCTGCTCATAAAGTCCCAGCAGAATAAAGTCTTACTCTTCAAAGGGAACCCTCATCCATTCTAAAACTGACTTCTCACATGCTCAGCAGGTTCTCTCATTATGGCTCCTACATTCTCTTCCTAAACAAATTAGATGTATGCATACCTTTGTGTTATATTCTGTTATTAGACAAAAGTCATAACAAAAATATGAATGCTGGTGATAAGTACATAAAACAGAGAATACATTAAAATGGCCAATTCTTAATTCCAGAGCAAGGGAAAATTATTAAAAGACTAATTACAGAATAGAACATGGCTAAGCTCAGAGCAGCGGGTGGGCAGACATTATAATGGAAACTTTTAATAATAATCCAATCACATTGTGACAGAATATTATGCTGTTGGGAGAATAAGGAATGGTGAGTGTGGGTGGTGATTTTGTAGTGTTATAAGAGAACTATTGTGTCCATAGGATTAATTGGACCCGCTTGAACATCTCATATGGCCTGTGTCATGTACCACTTTGTGTATTTGTGCCAATCGTAATTTTTCAGCTTAGAGAGTTTTTCCATCCCTTGATACAAGAATTACCAGATCTCCATGGCAACAAGAACCTAAGAACTCAAGTTGCCCTAGAGACAAGAGCACCTCAGCACAGATGTAAATTTCAACAGCCAAAAAACAAAGCTTCCCCTTAGCAAAAATAGCTTAAGCTCTTTTATGAACAAAGACCCTGGAACTGATCTGAGCTAAATACATGTAAAAGAGAGGGGAAGAAACACTAAGAGTGTTACCCAAACAGAAACCCTCCTTGCAGGGTAATCATCTGACCTCTGGTTGTATTTGTTCCAAACCTCTATCCCATTACCTAAGAATGCAAAAAGTGCTTGAAACTCAGGATTTGTAAGCACTAGAGCTCAGATGGAAAGGTATCCTGATAGTCAGGAACCAAAGAATACAAAAGTCATTGTAAAGGTAGCAGCTTACAGCTCTGCTCCAGGAAAAGATTTTCCCAATGCAAGTGTAACAACTCTGCTCCACTAGGAGAGGGATTCCCCAGCGAAAGTGTTACAGTTTTGCTCAGTTATGGCTCCAGGGAAAGTTGTTACAGCTGGGCTCTGCTCCAGCTCTAGAGTCATCCCACACAACAAACCTTACTCAAGAGTTTTACTGGGAAAGAAGAATCCAGGAGGGTGGCCACCTCTAGAGTGAGAATCAGCAACAAACTGAACAGGGTACAGAATTTATATAGGGTTGGGGGGAGCAAAACTTTTCCAGGGTGGCTTGGGATTGGTGGGCTTTTGCAGCCTTATTATGGGGCAAGCTCAGGGAATGGTGGGATTTCAAGCCCTGGTCCTGGTGTCAAGTCAGGATCAGTGTGTTTTTCCTTGACCCAGGTCTCGGTCTAGTCAGGGGCAGGGTTTTTTTTCCCTTGGTCCCTTTTACCCTACAGGGTTAAGACTCATCTTTACACTAGTCAGACTAAAAAGAGAAAGCTCCCCCTGGGGCAGCTGGTTGACTAGGACCACCAAAGACCCAGAAAAGGACAAGGAATTACAAGGATGAGATTTTCTAAAGCAAACAAATAACTGCAACCAACCCTGTAGGAGTGTGGGAAGGCAAAAAAAAAAAATAGCTGGAAAGTTAAGCTCTGAGTGTGGGCTAGGGAGATAGCTGTCAGTGTCAGTTGCAATCCCAGTGAGAGGGGTGCAAACAGTAGGTGAATACTGTTTGAGGAATGACACCCAAGGTAGCCCTCCTGTCTCAACATGTACACAGACAAAGATGCGAAGCTCAGGACACCCTCCACCACACTTGTCACTAACTTTGATCGTCAGAAACACTGATGACCATCAGGGTTTACCTTCCTTAGGTAATGAGCTTTTTAAGCCTAACTATATACAGATGGCTTATTGAGGACTTGATTTACTTAACTTAGTCAGCAATGTCTAAGAGGCCAAATTACTAACACATTTTTGTGAGTGGAACAGGATGAGATCTTTATTTTTTATAGCTATAATTCATTATTTTGTGTAGTTCTTTATATTCATAAGGATATGACTGACATTTGCTGTTTTCTATATTTCAAGGTAATATTATTGTAAAGAAAAACTGAATATATCTTCTGGGAATAAAGAATGATTCTGCATTGGAAAGAAGAAGGGGATTAGATAAGGGAACAAACACACTGTTTTCACCAACTTAGAAGCTTAAATTAACATTTAACCTAAGGTAGCATTTTTAAATTTCAAATGTCTTTATGATGACAGCATGGATTCCAGGTTGAGGTGATTGGACATTTTGTTTAGGGTCTGACAAGGTATGAGTTAACTTTGTTTTCATCTAGTTCCCCAAAAGTCCAGAAGCTAAAAACTTGTGAGGCTACTGGGAGGTGATGAAATCTTTGGAAGGTATTAAGTAGCTATCAGCTATTAACAAACTTGAAGATCATTGAAGATGAATCCTTCCTGTAATCAGTGACTTGTAAAGCCAAGCACTGATACTACAGAATTCTGATTGATACTTGGAACCTGCAGCCTCTCCCAATCAAAGCAAGATGGGGAAGAGAGGTTGTGTTTAAGATCGACTTGTGGAAATGAGGTAAGATTGTCTGTCTCAAAGAAGGGTGGTCCTCATTTTCTTAAAGGAAATGACCTCACAGGTTTTTCTGGGGTTGTGAGTGAACAATCCCAGTGCTTGGCCTAGTTCTTCCTCCACAAATTCTTTAACATCACTGGCAGATCTACGGGAGAAGTTTGCTTTGTCTTGTCCTTGAAAATCAGCTTCAAGTTCCATATCCTGTGTTCCTATTAATACACTAATTTTGCAAGTTTTAAAAAAAGATGATAGATTAAAGGGAAGGGAGAAGGATAGCAACTGTGCCTCTTTAAAATTTTAAATACCACCTGAAAGGAAAAGATATAAGTTAGACAAAAAGGGAGAAGCTGGTTGCAGCAAAGCTAGTTGAGGCCCATCGAGGGAAGGCTGTTTCCTTGGCTATTTTTTATAGATTCATTTTTATTCTTTCTTACATTTTAATCTTCTCCCTTACATGATTACTAATTTTAAAAAAAGGATCTGTCAATCACCTGGATGGGAAAACACCTCTCAGGAAAGCTGTCTGTTCCAGGGACTTGAAGACACAGTATAAAGCCTGTTTTAAAATGTGACTCTGGCACATGGTCTCATTGGCCATTGTTCACCTTTGGTCATGCTCTGCTTTCTCTTGTTATAAACTCCACCTGTCTCCTAAGCCTGTGCTCCAGTGTCTTGTCTGAATTCTTCTGACAGGAAACTGGTGAACTGGAAATAAAACAAGAACCCAGTAACAATTAGGAATGTGTTCTTGAAAGGTTTTGTGGGACTCTGGGCCCATTCTCTTCCTCTCTTTGATCCCAGGCTTGTGATAGAAGCTGTTTGCTCTACTGTGTGCTCTTACCATGACTGTTTGCCTCCCCTACTGACCCACACCATAGACTGGAATCTCCAAAATGGTGAACCAGAATGGTCTTTGGCCTTTGTAAGTTCATCACCTCAGGTATTTTGTTATAGTGACAAAGCGTTGACTCACACTTGAACATCAAGGTCCTCACCCAAGCTCATCTTTCTTAGGAACAGAATGAAGTTCTTTGCCTCCAAAAGACTGGGATCCCATTTCCCTGGTAGTGGACTGAAGAAGTCTCTCTGCCCATTCAAGCCCTCCATGTTCCTTGTTATAAGGCCCCTTCATTTCAGAATCAGTCACATGGAGAGTTTCTCATGCTTTAAACTTCTCTGCCTTTTCCCACCAGCCAAAGAGAATTTCCTGCCTTAAATTAAGTGATCTCAACCAATCTCCACACAAGATCATATAATATAACACAACTGCCCTAGTTTTATTTCCATTGCTCTGATAAAATACCCTCAGAAAAACCAACTTAAAAAGAAAGGGTTCATTTAACTCACAATCCCAGGTCACAGTCCATTCCTGCAAGGAAGTTACAGTGATAGGAACTTGAGACAGCTAGTCACATGACATCCACAGTCAAAAGCAGAGAGAAATATATGTGTACTAACTTGATTGAACTCAGAACAACTTCTCAACATCTTTACAGTGCAGGTCTCTCTGCCTAGGTAATGTTTCCACCTATGGTGGACTGTGTCTTCACACATCAATAAACTTAATTAAGATAATTCTCCACAGACATACCCATAGGCCAACTCAATGTAGACAGCCCTTCATTGAGACTCTCTTCCCAGGTGACACTAAGTTGTGTCAAGCTGACAATTAAAGTTAACTATCACATGATGGAAATACCAACTCATTCTCTTTGTAGGCACTAAGGGAAGAGAGTATGGAGTCTTGGGTCCACACAGACAAAATATCAGTATACTTTATTTCTCACCTATTTGTTCTTTCTCCTCAACAGAATCAATCACCAGTATTTGTGTTACACCACACATGGATCAGTGCTTTAAAGGAAGACCCCAATAATAGAATCCCTGCTGGCTACTCAATGTACACACCACACACACACACACACACACACACACACACACACACACACACACACGAAACGCATACATATATATGACAGGAATGACCTTGGAAACAATTGAACAATTGAAAAGTATTATCTATCAATGCCATCTGTGGCAAATTCTGTGGACATCAATCACTTCCTGCTCTTGCATTGTTGATGTGTTTGATAATGCACTCCTATTGATCTAGAAAAGTTAAAATTATTCCTATCATGTCCCTTCCCACAAATAAAGAAATGATAATCGTGCTATAATAATTTGGACTCCATACCAATGCATTTCTACATATGTGTGTGTGTGTGTTGCATTCCCATGCACATATATATATATGTATATATATATATATATGTGAGTATTCAAGTGAAAATCTAAGAACAACCTTGGATGTTTGTTTGTCACTGTGTACTCCGGGAGAATTTATCCATGAGCTTCTAGAGATCCTTCTATCTCCTTTCCAATCTCACCTTGAGGCACTGGTATTACATATGCACACTAATGCACTTGCTTTATACAGGCTCTGGAGATTGGCGTGGCAAGATCTTTATCTATTGGGTCATCTCCACATCCCTTTTTTTATTACTTCTTTTTCCTTTATTTTTTGGGAAAACAGATCTGTATTAGAGAGCTTATTTAAAAGTGAATTTGGCAAGATGAGTGAGTGGTACACTGTGCAATCAATAACAGGACAACTGGGCCTGATTCCCATTTGAGCCACAGAGTTTTTACAGTATTCTCAGATGCATTCTGCATCCTAATTTGTGCCTATAATTTTTCAAGTTTATCATGAAGAAAAGAAAACACATGCATAAATCAATAAGCACAAATGATCAGCAATACCAACTGTGAAATCAATGAGAAACTAGTGGAGAATTATGAATCAGGTCTTCCCATTTCCCTCTGAGATCTTCTAAGTTCCACTGAACTCTGTTTTTGATCTATTTTAATTTTTAGTTCTCTGGCTCTGTGTTTCTGTCTCTTTCTAAAAAAAAAAGCAGCATACTAAACAAGACTAAAATATATTCAGACATCTTTTTGTTAATATAAAATGGCCACAAAAAGAAATTACTAGGGGTCAAAGAGATATATATCCATGGATAAAGAGCTTACTGAGAAATCATGGAGACCTGAGCTTGAATCCAGAGTCTATGTAAAGCAGGACACAGTAACTCCTATCCATAACCTCAGTTCTGCAGGGACATGAGAATCTCCAGAAGCTCAGGAGTCAGTCATCCTCATGTGAGCAGTGGCCAAAAACAAAGGAGACCCTGCTTTAAACAAGCTTGAAGTCAAACACTGACACCCAAGACTGTCCTCTGACTTCCACACACTAGTTGCAGCACATGTAGGCTCATATGGCACACATCCACATATACACATCAAACACACATATACACACATATACACACCATACACACACACATACACACACACATACACACACCACTACCACACACCACATCACATAGAGAGAAGGGGAAGGAGGGAAGCAAGGAGAGAGAGGAGACATTTCTGTTATCACAACACTTTCCATTTATGTTATGTAATGGAATTAAAACGAATAAACAAATAGATGCAGCCAGCAATCTCGGATTTTCTAAAAGTCAGAATATACGCAATAGAAACAGACAACAAAATATGTCAAATTATACTCCCCCAAAGCATTCAGTGGCATTATTTTCACAAAGAAAATCCTCAGTGTAAAACAGAATTGCCTGTGGGATCTGCAGATGAATAATATTAACTTAAGCCTTGATTTCCAGTTACCTCCAATAACAAATCAAAGAACAATGTTTCAAGCATGAAGAAGCAGTGCTCACTGTAGAAGCCCTTTGGAAGGATGCATTGGAAAGCAGGGGGATCAGCAAAGGGAAGGAAATGCAGAAATGAAACAAGCTTTGTTACGATAACTCTTCCCATCAGCATGGTCCCAATGTCATGTCAACCCCAAATAACGCACAAGACACTATATTAATTATAAAGCTGTTGGCCTTTGGCTATTGTTTCTTAATGGCTAGCTCTGACTTAATTATTAACCCATAAGTATGAATCTATATATTTTTACAAAGACTTATCTTACCAAGGATGCCAGCCTCATGCATCCTCTCTTCTCAATATCACATGGCGACCCATTACTTTACTACATTTCCCAGAGTCCTCCTCGACTCCTAGTCCCACCTATCTTGCTTCCCTATTAGCCAACAGTGCTTTATTTATCAACCAATAAAAAAAACATATACACAGAAGGACTTCTGCCATTATCTCCTCTTTTCTGTCTGAATAAAAAGAAGGGTTTTAACATTAACATAGTAAAATATATAACAAAACAGTTATCAAGTAAGAACTATAGATATAATATTTAGTTCATTAACATTTAGCAAGATTTAAAGAAAATATTCTATCATCTATCTTATCTTTGTGAGTCTAAAGTCATATTTAATTTATCTTTTATCATAACTAAGGAAAACTATAACTATCTGTCTTCAACTCCATCAAAGACCACAGAAGGATAATATATAAACAGAGACATCTCGCTGCCTAGACAGTCACCGAAGTTCCTCTGTAATGTTGGGCATCCATCTTCAGCCTACAGGCCACAATGTGTCTGGCATACTTCTCTGTGAAGCAGAAAATTTTAAACTGTCTGCCTGCATTGGCAGTTTATCAGTCATTTTTCTGTGTCCTGCAGAATGTCTGGCAGACTCTTCCATGAAGCAGGAACCCTTCAGGACTGTCCATCTTGTTTTGCAAGTTCAGCAGTCACTTTCCTGTGGATCCTTCATGTCCAGTTTATATAGAAACAGTAAAACAGTTCAGGAAAGAACAGTTTCTTGTTCAAATGGCTAGTCTTGCCATGTCAAAGATAAACTCCATAATGAGTTTCTGCAATGCTCATCCTCTTTTCTGACATAATTGTTGGGCCAGGAGCAATTGTGTCTGTCATGAAAAACCCTAAACCATTTTAAATGCCATATGCTGAAGGTCTTTGAAAGGTTTGAAGAATATCTATCTCAAGTACACCTCTGTATGTCTAGAAAACCTAACCTCGCTATAAGTTTTGACTATTATAGGTAACTATCTATAATCTGTATTTAATTATACATAACATTTTTAAATGAATTATACAAACATAATACCTGAACAAGAGGAGAAATATATATCACAAAATTGATCTTAAATTTGTATCAATAAATGAAAATCCATGCCAAGACAAAGTATTCACTTCTATACCATAATCCCCCTTTACCTTTAAAAAGAGATTGGTTGTGATCATTAACCATTTATAACCAACCCCACTTACATGAAAACAAAAATTTATAAACACTATTTGGGAATTTGGGTGTTGTTCATTCCAAACTGCTTCCTGCTAGCCGAGGGTACTGTCCATACCATGGGATCATGACAAAACACAGAAACCTGGCCAGGTCCTTGTTTTTGTAGTCTGTAAGGCTTCATTGTCTCAGCTGTTTTAGATGTTGGATCACCTGGGACACTGTTTGAGGGGATCTTGCTTTATCAAACCATATTAGTCTGGAATGGATCCATAGCTTTACATTTTCCGTGGAAACACAAGCAAAAACTTTTCCCAAATAACCTGTCCTTATATTTAAATTTAGAAGTCAAAGCATTTTTAAAATATATAAATTGGATTAATTTAGCAGCACTTATAATCAAATGTATTTTAGCAGTGGTAGTTCTTTCTTCGGCAATCAAACAATTTAAAGACAACAATATAGTATATAGTATCCAGACTCTCTGTGTATTTTCCATATTTATGTGATTTTTTTATTACTCTATTTTGTTAACTTTTATTTTTTCTTCTATGAGACAGGGTTTCTCTGCTTACTTTTGCCTACCCTGGAATTTAGTCTGTAAACCAGGCTGACCTTGAAATCACTGAGATCTGCTTGCCTCTACCTCCCAAGTGCTAGGATTAAAGGCATGTGCCACCACACCCATCTACTCTATTTCTTTCTTTTATTTTTTTTAACTGCTATCCTGTTTCTTTTTCTCTCCTAAGCCTACGTATATTTTTAAACACACTGTAAACCTTTATGAGATTTTACTTCATCTGAATCTGTCTTTACTGTAAATCTTTATCTTTTTCTATCCGCAAGTCTTTTATCTGCTGAACAACATTGCTAAAATTAAAGTGGTAGCTGTTTTAGTCACTGGCTTCCCAACACGGCGGGCAAAATTTAACCGCCAGCACTGGGAACTGTGCTCACCGCCTCAATCTAGGCACCATCAAGTAGCTTGGAGATGTGATCACTGCCACTTCCAGCTGCTTGTACACACTATTCAATTATTAGCAGGGCCTCTTAAAAGAGCCATGAGGTTTTTTTTTTTTCAGCTTATGCTGAGTCAGGAAAGGCTCCTCCCTTAAAGGAGCCATAGAAGTCTCTGCTTGTCTCTAGCAAAACAGAGCCCATCCGAGAAAATGCTGCTACCAAGAAGCCATGCTTGTTTCTGTTCTTTTGTTTCTAAAAATCCTCTTTAAGCTTTTGTTAGATTTACGTGGAAATTCTTGCCCCACATTGGGTACAATAAATATTATGATAACTCTTCCTGCCAGCCTGGTCCCAATGTCACGTCAACCCCAAATAACACATGAGACACTATATTAATTATAAAGCTGGTGGCCTTTGGCTATGGTTTCTTAATGGCTAGCTCTGGCTTAATTATTAACCCATAACTAACTATGAATCTATATATTTTTACAAGGATTTATCTTACCTGGAATGCCAGCCCCATGCGTCCTCTCTTCCTAGGTTCACATGGCGACCCTCTACCCTTTGCTATATTTCCCAAAATCCTCCTCGACTCCCTGTCCCAATAATCTTGCTTCCCTATTGGCCAACAGTGCTTTATTTATCAATAAGACAAACATATACACAGAAGGACTTTCCCCTTCAAAGCTTCTTCAAAATACAAACAACACTGCCAGAAAAAGACTTTCATTCTGAAATGTGAATTCTACCTCCAAAATTATCAGCACTGTGTTTCTGTGAAGGTCATTTACGCATCTCATCTTTCAGAGTCATAAGTAGCAAATACCATTCCAAACAGTAAAATTTTAAAAATCAAGTTTTTCATTTAGGATCTGAAGTCTTAAAGTACTTGGCAAATTCAAATGTATCAGGCTAGGGATATAGAGCACTTACCTAGCACTTACCTAGCCTAGGGTTTGAGCCTCAACAGTGCACATATAAGAAGTGATGGAGTATGCCAGCAATGCCAACACTTGGAAGACAGAAACAAGAGCATCAGGAGTCTTATGATCTCATTTGGACAGAGCGGATGTTGTCAGAATGGTGATGGATTAATGTTGAAGAGGATCAGGGAAAGAGAATCTATCCATTGCTGGTAGGGATGTAATTAGCATTCATCTCTATTATATAATGATCCTACCAAAAAAATCTAAAAATAGAAATCTCATACAGTCCAATAATACTACTAGTGGGAATACAAACAAAGAAAATAAAACCATTATGTCCAAATTATATATACATTCCCATGTTCATTGCAGTACTATTTAAAATAGTCAAGATATGGGATGAAAATAGATACCAACAAATGTGGTATATATACAAAACAAAATAGCATTCATCAATATGAAAAGGAGAAACTTCCATTTGCATTAGCAGAGTTGGGACTGGGGTCATTATACCCATGAGAGCTGTTGGCAGACAATGAATAAACCAGTCTATCAAGTGAAATTATTTTATATATGTGGGTACGTTGCCAGCATGTATGTAAGTGCACCATATGCATTCCTCATGCCCAAGGAGGCACTGCACTGTATCCCTGGAACTGGAGTTACAGGTGGTTGTGAACTGCCATATAGGTACTAGAAATAAAACTTGGATTCTCTGGAAAAGCAGCCAGTGCTCTTAACCTCTGAGCCCACTCTCTAGACCCAAGTGCAATTTTTTTCCATGTTCGACATTTTTAAAATAAATTTTTATTTAAATTAAAAACAACCTTATTTTATGGACCAATCCCAGTTCCCTCTCCCTTCCATCCTGCATATCCCCCACCAATACCCCATCCCACCTCCCATCAACTCCCCAGAGAGGGTAAAGCCTCCTATGAGGGATCATCAAAGTCTGATACATCATTTGGGGCAGGACCTAGGCCCTCCCCCGTGTATCTAGACTGAGAGAGTATCCCTCCATAGGGAATGGGCTCCTAAAGCCCATCTGTGCACTAGAGATAATTACTGGTTCCATTGCCAGAGGCCCCATAGACTACCCAGGCCTCCCAACTGACACCCATGTTCAGACGGCCTGCTGTTTTGGTCCTATGCTGATTTCCCAGCTGTCAGACTGGAGTCCGCCCAAGTGCAATTTTTAAAGCCCATACAAAATGTTTACTCTCTTATCTAAACTGCATAAAACTTGACTTTTATTTCTGTATCTCCTTATTGCATATTGATGGTCCCCTCAGGTAGAAATCAGGTACTCCCTTATTATTCTGACCTATACTCTGGGAGCTCACATAAATTCTCCAAATAGACGTTTTTAGGTTCCCCCCACCCTGGCAGAGATGTGGGAGAGAAAAATTCCACTGTACCCAATGATATTCTTCTGAGAAACCTTTCAACTTTTCAAAGCAACTGTTTTACATCCTTAAATGTCTTGAGCTCAAAACAGTCACAGAACCATTTAACAACTCCCTTGAAATTCCAAAGAAATAACTAAGCATATTTCATAATATGAAGAACTCATACCATTTTTTGTTCTGTTCTCAGGCTTTGGGGATTTTGATATAAGTCATCTTATGTAATTGAATATCCCCATAATACTCTGCTTACATGGAAAATTATTCTAGTCCCCTTTTGATAGGTAACTTAAATTACTTACACTTGGAGGTTATCATAAATAATGCTGTGATTGACTGATCATCAAAAATGCTCTGTCTTTATAATTCTTAAGGACATTTCTAGATATCTAACTTTTATTGCAATTCCAATGAGTATAAATGACTCCTCCTAAAACTGTATTATTCCCTGCTACCTTGTCCTTTACATGTGATTAGGAATTTATGACACTAGTGCTATATCTGTTATTGTTCCCCAGAAACTAAGGGCTTTATTTGGGGTTATTATTTAATCAGTATGACAGGGAAAACAGATGACTCATTACGCTTTCCAACTTGATACTATGGGGCCAGTAAAATGGCTCAGTAAGGTGCTTGATGCCAATTTGACTCTACAAAATTCTTGTCTACAGTGTTTGAATGATCTTAGTGATTTCTAAAGTAAAACAAAAACAAAAGCAGCTAGGTGAATATATTATCCTTTCATGGAGACTAGTAGCAAGCAATGAGAGATTCAAGAGTCATCTTCATGTCTGGGGATATGACTCAGTGGGTAAAATGCCTACCACACAGCAGATGATCTTTAGTTCAGATCCTTAGCACCCAGTTAAAAAGTCAGGTACAGTGTGTGTCTGTAACACAGTGCTGGAGGTTGAAAGCATAGACAGGATTTCCTGAAGCTCACTGACCAGCCAGCCTAGCTGACCACAGCTGCAGATTCAGTGAAAGACTTCAAACAATGTGGAGAGCGTTGTTAGAAAAGACATCCAATATCAGCCTTTGGCTTACACACACAAGAGACAGGGATAGAGGGAACATGTAAATCACATACCAAGAAAAAGAAGAAAGAAAAATGTGAAACATCTTAACATGACAAGTGGTTTAGAGCTTCTGATTCTAGCAGAGAGGAGACATCTTGTACATCCTTAAATAAATGATTGACTCTAAAAACAAAATGTTAAAGTGGCATGTCTCTCACCATCTCTCACAGTACACAGCCAGCTCCAGAGGTTTATTTTTTTAAGTATCCTGGCCATTTTCCTAGGCCTTTAGCAAAATTCAAGTTTCATCAGCCTCATTTGGCAATTGTCTGCTCTTTTATAATCCTAAGAACAATAAATGTTTCCCCCAAAATGAAGGATTTATGTAATAACAGCTGTCTGACCATTTGTCCTATTTGTTTCCTGAAACCTTTTGTTGTATTAATAACACAAGATGCCTTCAGGGTTTATCAGGGCCCATAATTTCTAGACTGGAGAATGGTGAATATTGATTGCTAAGGCCCAGTTCAATACAAAGTCCCAAACATATAGTCATCCATTAATATTTTGTCAATATTTCAATAACTTTTTTTAAAGTCTCGTTTGTGAGATAATTTTAAAACCCAACTTTCTTTGCCCATCATTATCCACATTGATTACAACAAACACCTTCAAGCTATGATTTTTTTTAACCTTGAAAAAGTAGAAGTAAATAAAAGCTGTACCCCATTGCTATCAGGCCAGTGAGTAAGTGGAGACTTTTAAGGAAATGGCTTTCCATTAGACAGAATGGTGAGAAGGCATTTATCAAAACAAAAGCATTTAAACACCAGAAATTTGCTGTTTCTCCCTCTCCATTTTGTTCTATTCTGTTGTTTCACAAAAACAAAAAGAATTCCCAGGTTGGTGGTTCAAAAAGCAAATTGCTAAGTACATAAAATGGGTTTCCCGAATGAGTAAGAATCTCTAGGTGTCACCACTATTCCAGTTACCTAAGCTGTCAAACAAGTATGTCTAAGGCATCAATACCATGCTCATTTACATTCTATTAGCTCATAAGCATAAATATTCCTTAGTTCTTATTTCTTTAAGCACTAGAGATCTATGTTCTACCTGTAAAAATATGTGTTTATCAGAAGTCTTGTTGGTCAGGATGCCATGGTCCACAGAGCCCAGACCTGCAAGGAGAAAGAAACCAATTACCACATCAGGACCCAAACTACCTCTGGTGTGGACACTGGTGTCAAGTATGGAATGTTCTAACATCTAATGGGATGGTATGTCCTTCCATGTTTCTTGTTTATTATTTGAGAAGTATTTATTCAGTTCTTACCATGTGGAGCAATGATAGACAAGTAAGCAGTGAAGTAAGATACAGCCAGGGCCCCAAGGGACTTGATATCTAAGTGATAGTGATGATGGTTAAATGAATACGGAGAGAAAAAAATGTGGTGGGTATAACACGCACAGAATGACTGCCTTGCAACAAGAGCTACAAGATGATAACACTATAGAAGTCACAAAGTTGGGCTCAGAAAGGAAAGAAAGTCAGACTTGCTGCCCAGGAACTTTCACACACACCTGATGACATAGGAAAGAAAGCAAGAGGTCAGGTTATGTTGTCCCAAGGACATGATAGCAAAGCGGTGATCTCAACTCTATGATCCTGTTCACTGCCCTTGGAACTTGGATACACTTCCGTGATCTGGCCCAGCTCAGTTTCCTACAGGAGTGCACAGGTAGAGGAAGTGCTGTGGTTAGAATCTCAGAGACTGAAGCAACAAACACAGATCCTGTATATGCCTTATGGTTGTTAGTTTAGTGTTCCTCTGGGACTCCTAACAGTAGGAGAGGGAGTGTCTCTGACTCTTGACTGTGCTTGGGACCCTTTTCCTCCTATAGAATTATCAGCTGTAATAAGAGGGTTTAAGTCCAGTCTTGCTGTATCTTGTTAAACCATGTTCAGTGGATATTTCTGGGAGACTTGCTTTTATTTAAAGGACAGAGGAGGCACTGATCTGAAGGAGAGGGGATGTGGGGGAAGGTACTGGGAGGGATGGAGACAGGGGAAACTGTGGTATGAGAAAAGAATAAAAGTTGGTTTTTTTAATGTCTTAGGTGTCATTGACTGTGGGCATGTTGGGGTGGGGGATTCTTTTGATTATAAACTGAGGCAGGAGGACCCAGCCTATTGTGAGAGGTATAGTTCCTAGGCAGGTGGTCTGGGGCTATATAAGCTAGTTAACACAAGTCAGCCAGCAAGCTATGTTCCTTCCTTCATGTTCCTGCCTTGACTTTTCTGAATGATGGATTGTAACTAATGAAAGAAGAGCTTTTGTTCTAGAGACCAAGGTTGCAAGTAGGTGATAAAGTGCCCTATCAGCCTCAATTATGGCAATAAAATAGAAAAATTAGTAGACCACAGATACGTTTTGGATTAAGCCAGTTCCTGATGTATGATCACTATTTATTATATCATTTCAATGAGGAAATTTATTCCAGATTTTATTTTTTTAGTTTATCATAAATCAGGGACTTCTTCACTGAGAAAACTGGTGTTATAAAAATATCAACAAGCCTAGCCATTTATTAGGTACTCATTGTGAAATTTTATTCCTATGAATAAGCTATTTCTTCATAAATCTGAGGGTAACTCAGTTGATAGAGAACTCATTACTCCTAGATACAGCATCATTCTTTAGAACATTATCACAGTTTGACATATTGTTATTTAGCTTTCCCCATTTATGGCTCATCTGTTCATCTTCATATCAAGTCAATGAAGGCATTGGACCTTAGTTTCACTACTCCAAGGACCCAGTGGTAGTAAGGATGGTAGCTTGCCTCTGAGGGACTGTATTTTCACATGTAAATTCATTTTTTTTCTTTGAAGACTTTAATCAGTTCTTGGCATATGCACTGCAAAGACAGAATCCCTGGCAGTTCCCAGCTTGACTTTATATGCTGTCAGGCAAAATCCCTGAGACCTAGAATATGTCTCCTCTCTGAGCAGAGTCCAGATAAAGGCAGAACAGGGATAAGGCCTCCAGACCCTTGTACTTCCAACTCTAGAACCACTAAGCTGCCAAGAAGCCAACCCATGAAATACAAAATACTAAAGAACTCAGCAGTAGGGTGTGTCTGAGCACAGGAGTTCTACGTGATGACAATCTGAGAAGACTCTTAGGGGAAAGGATAGGGTTATACAGCAATGCTAAGGTCCTTCATGCACATCCAAGGACTTGGGGCTTGGAGGAAAGTGGCCTGTACACGAAAAATCTAGAAGTTTGATATTCTAGACAATATTTGGAAATCTTGGCAGGTGGGAAGCATAGTACAAGATCTTCTGTCTACCAACATGATGCCTGTAGAGCACTAATGTGTTTCAGAAATTCAGGGATAGGCCATTAAAGGGAGAATAGCTGTACCATCCAGTGTCTTCTTATCCACTGTATTGTCACTTCCATGCAAAGGGCAGAGACCACATTTATATGTTGTCCAGACATAGTTTCCTTGGCTTTCTAACTTGTTTGTCTTCTTCACCAGCTGGACCCTGAGCCCTAATTCCTGGCTGGCACTAGTCACAACGCCTGTCTAATTAAGCATTGCTAGGCCAGCAATGATTCCCAAGCTTTCCTGCACACTGTAAACGCATGAAAACCCTTTGTAAACTCAAGGCTACACCAATGAAATCAGAAATTCAACTTTTAATCTTCCTGAATATGGTATTTAGGTTAGCCATATTTATCGGGGCTGGAGAGAAGACTCGGCAGTTGGAAGCATTGACCGCTCTTCCAGGAGACCCAAGTTCAACTCCCAGCACCAATATGGCAGCTCTCAACTATCTGCAGCTCCAGTTCCAGGGGATCTGACACCCTCACACAAACATACACACAGACAAAATACCAATGCACAAAAAATGAAAATGATTTTTTAAAAAAGAGCACAGAATGTCTAGTTAAATTTGAACTCAGATAAGAAAATAAACAATTTTTATTTATTTTTTAAATATATCATTATTATCAACATCATCATTAGATCTTTTGAGATAGGGTCTCACAATGTAGCCCAGGCTATCCTCCAACTTGCAATCCTTCTACCTCACTCTCCCAAACTCTGGGATTTCAAATGTGCAGCATCACACACACTTTGTTAAAAATATTTTTTATCCCAATGCAACAAAAAATACAGTTCTGTCTTCTCATTAATTTTACTTCATCAGCAACAACAACACAAAAAATAATAATTACTTTTAAGGTGAAACAATGTGATATTTAATACCAGGGTATATTTAATCTATTTGTTGTAATAAGACCCAGCTGGCCTTTTATGCCCATTAATGTTTGTTCTATGAAATTGGGACCCTCGGTGTTTAGCATATATGTCTTTACAATATTCTTGATGAATCGTTCTCTCTATTAATATGGTGGCCTTTAAAAAAAGTCTCTTCTGATTGTCTTTGACTTGAAATTTACTTTCTCTGACTTCAGAACAGCTATGCCAGCTTGTCTGGGGTTTTTGTTCACCTGATAGATTGTTTTCTATTCCTTAGTTTTGTCTGTAGTGTCTTTATCAGTAAATTGTGTTCCTTGGAGAAAGAAGGTAGTTGGATCTGGTTTCTTAACCCAGAAAGCCATTCGGCATCTCTGTTGCTGAGTTGGAGTAATGGTGGACTCCATTCTAGCTCTCTGCTCATTTTCTCCTCTCACAGACTTTATTCTTCCCTGTGTTCTCATGGTTCAGATTTTCTTCCTCCTCCATGTATAATATTCTGTTAAGTATCTTCTGCAGTGTGGGTGTGGTGGTGTTTATCTTGAAATGTACTTATTCTCCATCAGGGTTCTTTGATGTCTATGTGTGTGGTGTATATGTATGTACACATGTGTGTTCTCATGTGTGTGGGCACATCTTTGTGGTTTCCATAGCTCTCCACTGTACTCGTTGAGACAAGGCCTCTCTCTATTAAACTGAGGGCTCATCAAATACACCTGGTATAGCTAGCCAATTTGTTCTGTGAATACCCTGTCTCCAACTTCCAAGTATTGGGATTACAGTGGAGCCACAGTGCCCACTCAGCATTTATGTGAGTTCTATAGATCTCAAGCCAAGTCTTCAAGTTTACATGTCAACAGCTTTATTACTGAGCCATCTTCTCAGATGTCTCCATCAATTTTAAAATATATTTTTGCTGGACATAGCAATCTTGGTGGAAGTTACTTTCAGGACTTGACCTTTGTTGTTCCACACTTTCTTGACTTGTGGGGAGAGGGTTAGTGTGATGCTTCTACCTGTGGGTAGGTTGACATTTTTCCCTAAAACTTTTTGTAGTGTTTCTTCACTTTGTATTTTATTTTTTGGCATTTTGACTGCAATGCACCACAGTGAATTTCTTCTCTGGTCAGGTCTACTTGAGGTTCTAAATGTCTCATGTGTTTGAATATGTAATATTTCTCTAGATTTGGGATTTTTCCCCTTAATCTCATTGATAGATTCTCTATTACTTTATTGCACATCTCGGCCCCTTCTAGTCCATGGAGTCTTAAGTTTTGTCATTTGGTTGTATCCCAGAGTTCTTGGGCATTGTGGGCATAATCTTTTTTTTTTAATCCTTATTGGTGTTTGAACTTATACCGACTGTTAGGATAAAGCCTGAGGGGGAACTTGACGGATTCCATGGCAGGTGAGTGTGACCTAGGTGGAGGGACAAACATGCCATGCAGACAGAACTGAGTAAGAAGTTTTATTAGAAAATGAAGGGGGAGGAAAGAAAAAAAGAGACACAGAAAGGACAGAAGAAAAGAGGGACACAGGAAAAGTCCTGTCTGCCCCAGGGGAACAGCCGAAAAGAGAGAGCAGAAAATGAGAGCAGAAAGAGATCTGAAAAGAGGCGGAGATCTTTCTTTTAAAGGGGTTCTTTGCACCTGTGTGCAGACTATACAATCATGGAATCCTGGGCTGACCAGGGTACTGCCTGAGTGCATTCTGCCTGGTGACAGGGGCAGGCCAGCATAATGCCTGAATCCTTACACCAACCCCATCTCACATTCCTGATATTTTTCTTCTGTTTAGTGGAGTCTATTAGAGATGATTTCTACTGTGTTGTTTTGGGATTTTTTTAAATCTGCAGCTCATAAAGTGTACATTTTTTAAAAAAAAAACTTGGTAAAATGTTTCATAGTCTGATTCTTTTGCTGAATCAAAAAAATATTATTTATGAATTTACCAACTAAATAAGGATTCCTCTTGTTTCAATATTCAGGAATAAAAATAGTTTTGCAGGTTCTAACTCTGTGCAGGGTGGGAACAGGTGAGAAGAGGGAAAGTTGGGGTACTGATACTTCCCTATTGTCTAACATATCTTACTAGCTTTATACAGGGATATATGAATAAAATGCATATCTATGTGTGTGTGTCTTTCTTATTTACATGTTTTCCACTTTTTTGTTTGAGGGTTTGTTTGTTTGTTGTTTTGTTTTTGTTTTTTTGAGACAGGGTCTCACTGTGTGGCTCTGACTGTCCTGGAACTCACTATGTAGACCAGGATGGCCTTAAACTCACAAAGATCTACCTGCCTCTGTACCAGGATTAAAGGTGTACTCCTTTAAGCTAATGAAACACTAGTTTTCTACCTTAACCTTTCTGTTTGGGGAGGGACAGGGGTGGCTTGAGACAGGGTTTCTCTATATAACAGACTTGACTGTCTTAGAATTCACACTATAGACCAGACTGACCACAAACTCACATGGATTTGCCTGCCTCTGCCTCTTGAATGCTGGGATTAAAGCATGCACCACCACTGCTTCCTTTCTGTGATTTTTGAGTAGTTATAGTCGCCTTACACACCCAGAGAAAATAAACTCAGTAATTCAACCTAATAAAAATCTATGTAATAATGCAAGTACTAAATAAATATCCATGAGTCCATACTGATCTAAATAAATGATTGAATAAAAAACAAATAGGGATAACAGACTGATCTCCCATGCAGAAGGATCCATCCAAATTGTGTATTCAAACTTCCCATCCTCAGGAAGGGCAAACATAAGGGCACAATGCTTTATGTGTGGAATGCAGTTACTTCCTCTCCAAAAGTACAATGTGAAACAGGAAAAGCACTTAACTTTACAGCAATGATTCTGGTTCATTAACACTGATGTATTAATAGAAAAAAACTAAGTACAAAGTGCATGCCCTCTATGATCTTCATTTATTTTAGTATTTAAAGTCTGTTCTAAAAACTCTAGTCAGCCTAGGGTATGTGCTGTTCTTGGTTATTTCCCTTCTCTCATTCCATTGGCCCATGCTACACCAGCTGCTTCTAGATCATTCTGGAGCAAAGGTAGCATGCAAGGCGTGGACTGGAGGAGAAAAACGATGTAACTATCACACAAGCATAATGTGGCTAAGGTTATAAAAGTCCAAATTCCTGTGCAAACACAGAGAGGAAGAAAGAAGTTCATGCCCTAAAGTTCAGTCAGGAGCTTCCAGAGGAATTATCCACACTTCCATTGCAACTAGAGTAACTGACTTGATTTCTGAAAGCTGAATTGGACATCTGAACATCATCTGGCTTAAGGAAAAACTGAAGA
Source organism: Mesocricetus auratus (assembly GCF_017639785.1). Lineage (NCBI taxonomy): Eukaryota > Metazoa > Chordata > Mammalia > Rodentia > Cricetidae > Mesocricetus > Mesocricetus auratus. The sequence goes on along the minus strand of NW_024429196.1, from coordinate 82,990,812 downwards.
AAGGAAGACTGATAAATAAGAATAAAGACTTTGAATTGAGAGATGTAGAACTGTTTTTGAATCTTCACAGGTAGAAAATCCGTGTGCCACTGCACCAAAAAGCAGATTGGACTAGAGAATAGTTCCAGAATAGAGATGAGTTCTCCATAAAAGAAAGACATTTTTAACAATTTAGTGTCCACTATATTTTTCTCAGGAGAGGGGGGGATAGAAAACTCTCTCCTTGAGACTCATTGGCCTCCAATAGATCAATGAGAAATATAGGAAATCCATATCAAATCAGACTTCATCCTCACTCTCTACAAACATAATGAGTAAGTAATAATATTCAATACTTTTAAATTTTATTTTTGTGTGTATGAGAGAGGGGTGATGGAGATGAGAGAAAGTGTGCAGGTGCCCTAGGAGTCCAGGATAGCTTGTCATATCCCATGTAGCTGGAGTTACAAGAAGTTATGAACACTGAGAACTGAATTTGGGTTGTCTATATGAATAGTAAATGCTCTTCAGGGCTGAGCCATCTCTCCAGCCCATAGAATATTAAATATTTTTAGTGAATATCTTACAGTCTATAAAAGCAAGATAGTCTGTGTTTCTTTCCAATAAGCAAGTAAAACACATGGAAGAGAAGTATAGTCAAAAGTTGTTTAGATCAACATCAATCAGTTGTGAAGTCTTATAAAAGAATAATGAGTACAAAATACAAGCTGAATGAATAATAACATAGCGTCCCTCTGCTTTGATGGCAAACTCAGTAACAGTGTGTCATAGAGTGACAGGATAGCCTGGAGAGCAAGCCTGACAGCACAATTTAATACTCATGGAAACCAGAATATTCCAAAGACATGTTAGAGAACAATAGCTCACAGGTATACAGTTAAGTACAATTGACAGATATATTTAATAAAAATGACAAAGTCATTGATATTGAGACAAAATATACTGCATCTTATCCAGTCTGTCATAAAGAGGTTGAAATACATTCTCAGCACAGGGCTTGATATCATTCCTTGCACAAAAGGTACTAACACATTTCCCAATGAATTAATGCAGAGTCCCTCTTAACAAAAATAAATATAAATCAACTGGCTTTTATAACCAAGTCATTCATCTCCTTCCTTTTCAACAACAAGAAAGAAGAGTTGAACACCTTCAAATATGTGGAGAGTTCCACCAGGCAGTTCCAACGAGCACACAAGTGCAAATAGAGTCAGGACACTGTGTGGTGTGTTAGAAACAAGACTTAATTGTTTGGTAAAATGTTGAAGGAGGCATACTTAATTCTAAGACTGCCATGTTAATGTACATGGAAGGAGACTAGTTTACTCCAGCTTGTCAACCTGGAGTGCCCACACACACACACACACACACACACACACACACACACACACACACACACCAATGACTGCTGTGTATTATGTCACAGCTTGAGGGGAGAAGTGACATCTAGTGAGCAGAGGCCAAGATGCTATAAACATCCTACAAGGCATGAACAACCCACCTCATCCCACCACAAGCATTCCAACCCAAAATATCCTGAGACAGGAGAGCCTCTTTATAGGAAATCTCTGGCTTGTATCTTTTTTGTTGTTTATTTCTTAATGAGGGCTGCATACAATGCCCAGGCAATTGCATACCTGGCAGCACATGTGAGATCAAGGGACAACCCACAGGAATTAGTTCTCTCCTTCTATCACATGAGTCCCAAGAATGAAATTCAAGTCATCAGGCTTAGCAGCAGACACCTTTACCCACTGAGTCATCTCTTTTCTCTGTCTACCTCTGGCTTATATTTCATTACAGTTTTTGGAAATGAAAGAATGGTGTATTTTCACTGAATGCCTGCTGTCAGTTGGTGTACTCAGCAACTGTTGTGGTGTCTTAGTTCTTCCTTCATGCCTCAGAATCAGCCCTTTCATGTAGCATTTTATTTCCTTCAGCTACAGACTCATTCCTCCTCCAGGAAAGAGCCCATCCATGCACTTTAATATGTTTCGATGAGCACCCTCATCCACCTTGCCTGACCATCAGAACCTCTACCTGCCTCATCTTGGGCCCATGGGCATGATCATTTGGATCACTTGGTGGGGTGGGGAGGCAGAAATATCTATAAACCCTATGCCAACATGTTCCTGATATATCTTATAAACACTAGAGAGTTACAAATAATTTCTACATGAGGAGAAAAGTGGTGATTTTACAAAGAATAGACATCTTTATCCATGTTCTGTTGCTGCAACCGAAGGCCTGCAACTGTATAATTTATAAAGGAAAGGCTATGTAGCTCACAGTTTTAGAGATCAGGAGTCGAAGACAAGGCAGTCACCATCTGACAAGGCTCTCATTCTAGGTCATAAGATGACAGCTAATCAGAGCATGCAAGCAAGCACACACGAAAGAGACAGAACACATGACATAATCTCATTTTGCAACAACCTATTCTCACAGCAACCAAGCCAACCCCATGTGAACTAGCCCACGCAGGGGAAAGCTGCAATAATTTCTATTTCTAATTTAAACATTTCTGATGGCTCACATCTCCCAAAACCAAAATGAGGACAGTCAACTCTCAACATGAGTTTTGGATAGTAGAGACCATGCCCAAGCCTTGAGAGTAAGGACGGAGAGTTCAGACTCTCATGGGTCAAATGTCTCTCACTCATACTAATTAACAAACAAATAGCCTGGGGAGAAATACCTCTCTTCCCTTCAGCAACATCAAAATCTGACTTTTTAAAGTTAAAAGCAATGAAGTAATATATCCCTGGGCTCATCCTAAGGAATTCATTAAAACAATTATTCATTGCTGTAGTCCATTATGAACATACTAACTTAAATAAAGAAATTTCCCTTGCTTCTAATTTAATAAAAATGCAATTAGGAAACCTGACATATTAGCATCATTAGAGTTATGTAAATCAAATCACTCTTGGTACAAATAAACTAACCTCACCATAGGGAACAGGTGGTGTCCTTGAAGTAAACAGAACAAGTTCCCCCATGTTGCGACCATTTTCATTTAAATTTTTAGCTAATGTTCAACCACATCCCTAATTTTTTACTTCTCAGTATTAATCAACTCAATCAGAAATGTATCTTATCACTGAGCACAATGTTTCAACGTTTATTTTAGTACATCAATTATGATAAGACAAAGTTGTAATCTCTACAATTTTTTGCTATGTGGTCCTGGCTGCCCTGGAACTCACTATTTAGACCAGTTCCGCCTTGAACCTTCAATAATCCTCCAGACTCTGCCTCCCAAGACCTAGAATTGTAGGCATGAGCCACTATGCCCAGCCTAAGAATGTATACTGCAATGTGTTGTCTTCCCGCCAGCCGCCTGGGCCCTGCCGAGCTGTCTGAACCCCCAACAACACGCTATATTAATTATGAAGCTGTTGACCATTTGCTATGGTTTCTAATTGGCTAGCTCTGACTTAATTAACCCATAATTACTAATATATATTTTTACAAGGACTTATCTTTTCAAGGACGCAGCCTCATGCATCCTCTTCCCATGATCATATGGTGATGACTCACGTCACTACATTTCCCAGAATCCTACTCGACACCTAGTCCCACCTATCTCGCTTCCCTATTGACCAACAGTGCTTTATTCATCAGCATCCAATAAGACAACATATACACAAAATGACATCCCTCATCAGTATACAAGTTTTAAAAATCAGAACTGTAATATATTGTTTATGTTTTAATAAAGCCTGCCCAGGAATCAAAATGCAAAGCTAGCCACACTACTTATCCATAGATACCAGGCAGTGGTGGTACACACATTTAATCCCAGGACTCAGGAGACAGAGGCAGATGGATCTCTGTGAATTCAAGGTCACCCAGGGCTACATGAGAGCAAATCAGTCTAAGAGAGAAACAGAGCTCATGCCTTTAATCCCAGCACTAGAAAAGTATATAAGAAAGAGTTCAGGGTCTCATGCAACATTCAACATTCAGTAGTCCTGGGCTATTAGTCTCCAGCTGTGTTAAGAACAGAATCCCCCTTCCAACCCTGGTAGAGATAAGAACTCTCTGGTAGTTTGACTAACTTGTTTCTCTGAGCTTCAGCTTGAACCCGAATATCTGTCTCTGGGTTTTTAATATTCATATTACACAGTAGTATTTGAAAATAAAAGGAAGATCAGAGTGAGTTAAAGATTGTAGATGTTTCCAATTTCTAACAACCAGTCTTCCAAGCATTTCTCAGTTTTAATATTTTTACATTTATTTATTTGCTTTGTATGTATGCACCTGTGTAGGGATGTGTATGCCATACACATTTTTGTAAGTTAGAGGACAACTTATAGGAATTTGTTCTCTCTACCATGCGGATCCCAGGGATCACACTCAGGTCACCAGACTTGGCTGCAAGTACCTGTACCTCCTGAGCTATCTCACTGGCCTACATTCACTCGCACATAAGAAACAAAATTTAAGGATTTGGCATTCTCATTACAATAAAAATGAACTTTATTCAGGAATAATCAGATGAGAGATATGGCCTTGGAGAATGAGCAGCTGCAGGCTTCAAAATTCTGCTGGCCAAGGCATCAGTAATCCTTCAGCTGCCTATAGGAAAGAAGGTAGACCCTCTAGTCACCTAGTGAGTCCTAGATGTGGAGTCCAAATAGAAAAACCATGTGTTAAATAAACAAAGCATCTCATTTATTTTATACACCCTGCAGTATGCACCCAGATCAGAAACAGAGGACCCTATGTAGTTACAGATACATTGCAAAAACCAATTATTTAAAGCCTAAGAAGTTACTTGTGTATCTATTTATTTTTCCTTAAATTTCTAGTTCCTCAAGTCTATGGCTAGCTTCTGTTGTATTTTTAATTCATTTGAATCTCAGACCAGAACTAATATTTAAATAAAAGTTTTCCTTAATAAGAGCAGCCTCTTGCATCAGAACTGAAACCTGAGCCAGCCTACCTACACATGGATGTTTGTGAGTTCTAGTCAGAGGAAACAGAAAGAAGCTTACTTTTGGAATCTGAGCTGAAATTATTTCTAAAGTGTTACCATACACTCTTCTTCCAGATTTAACTCTAGAAGAATTTAATCGCATTTTTCTTTGGTAACACAGCTGCACAATTATCTCCTTCAAGAAGAGAGCAGAGAGAGATTGCTCCATCTCCTACCACCCCCACTCTTCCATCCAGCGTACAAGAGATGCTGAAAGCTTTAAGTGGGAACCAGAAAGGAGCAGATGGACTGGGAACTCTATAAATTCAGATGAGACACAGTAATTAACAGCCATTTGATGTTTTCCCCAAATCAACTCGAGTTCAGCATTTGCATAGCTATAATAAAGATCTCATGTTGGGTGACATTTATGCCTTCTGGGCAGGATGAGTTCCACCACTGGTGGAGGCATCTTCAGAACTGTGAACAGAAATGGGGTGAGATTTTTCTAAGCCTAAACATAGAACTTGTGATTTGGAAGAAGTCGAGTATCAGGGCTGGGGAGATGGCTCAGTGGACAAAGTGATGACTAGACCAGAATTTGGATCCCCAGACCCACACAAAATCTGAGCACGCAAAGCTGCTGACCTGTAACCTCAGTGCTTGAGATGCAGAGACAGGGACCCCCCTGGAACAGGCTGGCAAACTAGAAGAACCAAGTCATTGGGCTCAATGACAGACCTGCCTTGGTAAATAAAGACGTCAACAATTGAGGAAGACATCAACACCAACTTCTGGCCTCCACACATATTCTCACAGGCATGCAAACATACCCACACACATACATGCACGTGAGAAAGGAAGAAAGGGAAAAAAATTAACAAAGGAATGAAAGAAAAAGCTAAGTATCAATGTAGAAATGTGTTATCTCCCCTGAGCCATCTCAAGGGTACAAATGTACTGATACAATTATAAATCTATTACTCTTGTCCAAAAAAAAAATACAAGTTTTCTTGAATCCCAGAAACCCCATCCAGTGTATTTTCTGTCACCTGTCTGTAAGTTCCCTAGGAGAGTCAGTGTCCTGCTTCAGATGATTGCATATTGCCTAAAAGAGTTCCCAACAATGTTGGTTGTTATCAAATCACTTCAAATCAATATCCAAAACATAAATCACGAACTGAACTATTTACCAAGAATACAATTTCCTATGTGGCATAAACATTGTTATTTGGGATTAAAACTATTATACACTCTTTTCAACACATTCAGTAAAATATAAATACTGTCTGGAATCTGAAGTGAATCTTCAGAATCCACATAAAAGCTGCTGGGTGTGGTGATACAAGATCATAATCCCAGTACTGGGAAAGTAGAGACAGGTGGATTCCTGGGTTTGCTAGTCAATCCTTTAGTACAAGGCCAATGAAAGACCTTGTCTTTTAAAAAGTTGTGAGGGTGAGTGGTATTAGTAACTTAAGAAAAATACCTCAGATTATCCTCTGCCATCCACAGATATGGTGTCTGTTGGTCTCATTAAAATATAAATTCCATGAGAAAAAAAGAACCTAATTATCTCACCAGAAGTATCCATCTGGCCCAATACACTAAGGGTCCTCAATCCTTCTCCAAAAAGTAAAATATAAGCAATATTCCAATATTAAACATGTGGCAAAGTAATAGAAAATCACTAAAAACTTCAAATGCCATGCAAGTGGTCTGGAATGAACTCTACTTTGTTCCCACTTTGCTTAGCAATTTGGTGGAGCATTTTTTTTTTGGTTTTACGAGACAGGGTTTCTCTGTTTTGGAGGCTGTCGATCCAGCCTGGCCTCGAACTCACAGAGATCCGCCTGCCTCTGCCTCCCAAGTGCTGGGATTAAAGGCGTGTGCCACCAACGCTCGGCTTGGTGGAGCATTTTTATAGTCCTTAAGTCTTCTAGTCTTGAATGCCAGGGGTGCATCTCACCCAGTAGAGTGCTTCCCTAGCATTCACACATCTCTGGTTTTGAAACCAGACATAGTAGCATACTTAAGATCAGGAGTTCAAAGTCATCATTGCTACACAGGAGAATAAGGTCAGCCTAGGACATAAGAGATCCTGTCTTTTAAAAAAATTCTGATTATTTATTGTTTATTACATTTACTTATTATGAGGAGAGGGAGGTATGCACTCTTTCATGCTACAAATGTGGAGTCAGAGACAATTTTCAGTAGTTGGTTCTCTCCTTCCATCAACTCAGACCAATTCAGCACTAATGTGGGTTCTGGGAATTAAACTCAGTCATAATACTTAGCAGCAAGAGTCTTTACCCACTGAGCAATCTCTCTGGCCCACTATTCTGGTCTCTTGACCATCAACTCATGCCAAAAGGAGGCTCTGACTGACCAAACTGGTAAAGGTTTTATCTTTCATCCTAATAGACTAAGCCTTTTCAATGGTCCCAGTGTAATCTACCTTCTTGTGAGACTTGGTAAAATGTGGCATGAAATTTTCATGGCCTTGATTCTGCTCCTCTGATATGTCTATACTTGAGTACTACAGAGCCATTAGCTCCCATGAATCACATCCTTAGATTCCTTCTCTCCAATCCTCTGGTTTTAGATTAGATGAACTAGAATTCCCTAAAATGGATGCTCCCTGGTGATGTTAATATTCACTGCCTACCTGTGATTTGAAAAAGAAAATACCTGGCAGAAGCCACTTAAGGAAGGGAGGATTTATTTGGCTCATAGTTGGAGGGGAAGCTCATCATTGTGGGGAAGGCTTGGAAACAAAAGCATGAGGCAGCTGGTCACATATGTCCATAGTCAGGATACTTGGCTGTCTCCTTTATTCCATCCAGGACCCTAGCCTACGGCATGGTAACACCCACAGTGGGAGAGTCTCCTGACCTCAACATATATCTAGATAATTCCTTACAGTCATGGTCTGGAGGCCTGTCTCCTGATTATTCATGATCCCATCAAGCTAACAATCAATGTCACTGAGCTAGTTAGGAACAGAATGGATCAAACACAGCCCTGGTCTTATTCCAGGATTCTACCAGTTAGTTTCTTGCTTCCTGTTTCCTGTGGCATTTTAACTCTATATAACATTTCCATTATGTTGCACAGAATGCAATTTGTTTTTCCTTTGTTTTTTAATGACAGTGTACAATTTTGGTGTGTCATTCTGGTGGCATTTTCTACTAAGTTGTTAAAGCTGGGGATATAGAGAAATGAACAGATTCTCTGGATGAGTCCTTTCATCGTTAGAAATGAACATCTGATATTAGACATTTATGGAATTTAAGAATCAGGTTTTGTTTGATTGTTATTCCCTTGCCATTTGACAAATCTATTATCAAACACTGACCAACAAATACAAGTTCACCTGCTCTTGAAGGATTAGAAACACATAAAACTAAACTTAAAAGTATAGTTTAACACTCGTTGAATTTGACTGTGGTGACATAGAAGCCACTGCTTCTGAAAATTGATAGAACTTTCTTTCTCTCAAAACTCAAATTTGCGTGCAAATAAGGATGCCTCTGGCAAGATTCAGAAGTTGGAAAGGGGGAGAAATTCTTTAAAATATTACAAAGCAAATAGTCAAAACTATTTTTAGTTATCCAAAATATGTCTGGGTACTGGTCAGGAGTCTAGAAAATCCCTTCCAAGTTTAGAGAACATTCTGGAAAATGGAATAGAAAGAATGTAAGAGTCAGATAAAGTGGAGGTGGTGTGAAACACCGTCTTCCAGGTATGATATGGTCATTGCCTTCTTGAACTCACAGAGGCTGTGGTTATCTGCACAAAAACTGCATAATATTGGACCCACCAACATCCTATCATGTTGTCAAGAAGCTCTGTCCTTCTCTAAGGATTTATAGGCAGGTAATGACTGCTGGGGTAGGTTTCTTCAGTGATATAGCCACTGATACAGTACTCTTGCTCCCGCAAACAAACCCGTACCCATTCTCCTGTAAAGCAACCCTAATAGAATTCATTGGGTCAGTAATAGTAATAAATAATGATAATAATAATAATATGTGATCCAGGGCATAGTGGTACACACTTTTAATCCCAGCACTTGTGAGGCAGATACAGGCAAATCTCTGTGAGGCCGAAATCAACCTGATCTATATAGGGAGTTCCAAGACACCTTGGGCTACAGATCCTGTCTCAAAAAAACGAAAACAAAAACAGACATGAAAGTAGAAGGACTACATGGAAAAGGAAGAGGATCAGTGGGAAGGGAGATGAGAGGATAATGGGTGAATGTGATCAAAATATATTGTATACATATATGGAAATGTCATAATGAGACCTATCATGTAAAATTGGCATATGCAAATACGATAATTTAAAATAAGAAAAGCAAAATGTGTTTAAGAAAAATGAAAATAAAATATTTGTAACTTATCTGAGAATATGCACCCATGAGGATGAAGCCAGAAAGTGACAAACATAGTAAGTTGCATGGATTATATTTATTAGTGAATAAGTCTGAGACTAATAATGCATTGGTGTCACATTAAGGAAAGAAATCAAAACACTCCCCCTTAGAGTCATTTAACAAAGAGCAAATCCAGATTTAAATTTTCTATTTCATGTTCCCTATAGCTCCCATTCTCTGACTATTGTCTTAATCTGTGACTGTGTGAAGGTTGTCTTATGGATTTATCCTTGTATCTGTTTCTGTCCCTGTGTGTGACTGTGACTGTCTGTATGTCTATATGTATCTGTGTGTATGAGCTGTGGCTGTCTGCTTGTACCTATGTATTTTTTCCCTAACAAAGGACTTTACTCTGCATTTATTGAACAGCACAGAAAGCATTACATGGAAAAGGAATGAGATACTTTACAGAACCCTTTAGTAGAATTTTATAAGGGAATATGTCACTGAATCCAACTGATCCAGATAACAAATACCACCGTCTTTCAACCAATATCCACCACACTCAACTGAAGAAGGCTACAGAGGACAACAATAGATGGAGTGTCACCAGGCCTTCTGATCCACTAAAGTTAAGACTGACATGGGCCCTATGACTTTGATGGCCCTACTTTGTATCTTTGTTTCTCCTTGGAAAGACCCATAGCCCAATATTATATTGGGATTGGGATTAATCAAACAATAAACCTCACTTCCAATCCTGACAACTGTAAATGGTCACCATGAAGAACCTCCAAGGAAAGGTACCTGCTTAATGTCATCAAGATACCCCCTAGGTTGTTCCCCCTATGCAGATTGCTGTGTTTCCAGGCCCTAGAGACTACCCTGTTTGCTTGCACTAATGGCTAAACCAAGTGTGTTTCTTCTGAATCGTTTGCACTAGAGGAGACCCCACTCTTTTGCATCCTCATGTATGTCATACCACAGGTATTCATAACCAAAAAGGGGGCAGGACCCACCTAAATCTAGATTCCGGGTCTCCCCATGTGTGGTGAGTTATCCCCATTCTCATTTCCCTGTTGGTGGGGGCAGGCATTATGCAATGTCCTGCAGCTGGAACTTCAGCCCTAGTCATAGTGGATAAAAACTTTAAGGAGCTCAGTGCTCAAGTAGACATAGACCTAGGCCACCTGGGAAATTCTATTCCCCATCTGAAAGCCCAACTAGACTCCTTAGCAGAGGTTGTTCTTCAGAGTCACAGAGGACTAGACCTCCTCTTTGTGGAATAATGAGGTATCCTTATAGCACTGGGAGAAACTTGTTGCTTCTATGCTAACCAGACAGGGGTAAACTGGAAAATATTTAACCATTGTCATAAATAACTTTGAGGAAAGAAAAAAAAAGAGATGCCAAGAATCAATTGGTATCAGTCCTTGTTCTCCTGGTCCCCCTATTTAAATACTCTACTTAAAGCCATGGCTGTAGCATTAATCCTTTTGCTCCTAGCTCTCACTATAGGACCCTGCTTGCTCAACTGCCCACTCAGCTATATAAAACAGAGAGTAAATTATGTTAAACTTCTAGGTGCTGAGGAAGTGATAAAACTCCCTACCCCAAGATTAGTTCACAATTTGACTCAGGCCCACAGAACCTCTGGGGAATGTAACAGGCTCTCAGACCTTAAACTGTGATAGAAGGGTCATTCAGGCTTTGAGACTCGGCAGCAGTGCCTGCCAAAATGGGAACAAAGGCTAAGTCACTGATTCCAGGGTATGACTGGAGAAGTCCTAATTAAAAGTCCTAACTGTACTAATCTCACTTTTTTTGCTTCTGTAGTATTTGCTGCTTGCTAACTGTTCTTGCTAGTTAGTATGTCAACCAGGATGTGGATTTTGTATAAAAAGCCAAGAGCTGTATGTAAAGCTCGGGCTGCATGATTTGGGCCAGTTGCCCATGCAGCCACCAGTTGGCAAATAAAGACCTTCTTTTCAGCTTTAAGAGCAGCACTGTGGTGATCTGGGAGGCTTATCTTGCAACAGTTTCAACCTTTATGGAAGATTCTTAAGAAGTCGGTTTCAACTTCTGTATTTGCTGCTTTCAGCAAATAATACACATGCATTGTTCTGGGTCAGAGGCATAGAAGAGTACATAATTTAAGGTTGCAGCTATATATTAGCTTAAATTGTAAAAGCTGATTACATGAGAAATTCAAGGCAAATAAGGTTGATTGTAACATTGTTCTCACGAGCAAATTAAACAGTTTAAGTACACAGTGGAACAGCAGTCTTAAATAATCTCAAAATGTATTATTAACTCCAGCTGAGGTCCAGCAAAAGTTCAGACTCTTAGAATGTAAGACAGACTTTCATAATATTGTCAATGCAGAATAAGAGCTGTTGAGGAGTGACTGACTCCCATATGAACCTGTTTTTTTCTCCACTGAGCAACAGTCTCTGCTTTTACAATACAGAAAGTGTGCATTTCTTTAAGAGAATTGCTGGGTTTTATTTTCTTTTAACTGGCTAGTTTCCCTTTGCTTTTTTGTGTTTGGAGTCTAATTCATTTTAAAGTGATTGAACTGGCATGAGTCCCTGGTAATTTTTCAAGCCACAGGATGTTAGGAAATATTCATAGAGCAAATATCTGCCAAAGAATTATTTCCAGAACATAGAATTCTTGCCCAGAAAAATCAACATAGAAAGACAAATCAATAGAATTAAATGTTGTTGGACCTTTTTGTCAAGACCACTGCCCCCACCAGTAATGACACAGAGACTTATTATTAATTATAAATGCCCAGTTGGTAGCTCAGGCTTATTACTAACTAGCTCTTATAACTTAAATTATCACATTTATGTTAATCTATATTTTGCCACGTGGTGTTACTGCTCTTTCATCTTGAACCTCCTGTTTTCTCTCTGTGTCTTGCTGGCAATTCCTCTGACTCTGCCCTTCTTCTTCCCAGTGATCTTAGTCTGGTTTTCCCACCTAACTTTATCCTGTCCAGCTACTGACCAGTCAACTTCTTTATTAAACCAATCGGAGTGAATATTCACAGGGTACTGATGGATTATTCCACAGCAATTAAACACTTCACAAAGATATATAATAGCTCATGAAAGAAGTGCCCAGCATCATTAACTACAAGAGAACTACAAGCAAAGTCCATTGATATACTACTATACACTTGCTTGTATCATTCCGTCCAGACTGAGGGGGACCAAGAAACTCCAGGGTCATATGAACCACAGTCATGGCCACTTCGGTAAGCATCATGAGCTCTCAGGAGGCTTTGGGAATGCTGGTGGTATGCATCACCACAGGCTCAGCTCCGACAAGTATCATGCAGGTGATCTGAGGGAAATTGGTCTGAGCATTACCACTTAAAGAGGATCTGGAGCTTCTGCCAAGCTGTCAACATGGATGAACTGTGGACACTGTTCAGTGAGCCAACACAGACAAAATCTGCAACAAAACAAGACTGGAGCTGCTCCCACCATTGATGTGTGTGATCGGGCCACTTTAAAGTTCTGGGGAAAGGAAAACTCTCTGAGCATCCTGTCATACTAAAAGCCAAATTCTTCAACCAAAAGAGCTGAGGAGAAAATTAGGGGTGCTGGAGCTGCCTGTGTCCTGGTGGCTTAAAGACCCACAGGGAAGTCTGTTAAATGCTAAAGTTCTTTTCCATCTGGTCTGAGTATAGCTTCTTTGGTAGCATTTCTATACACCATTGTCTGTATGTTTAGAACATGCCTAAAAAGTCCAGGAAAATGTGAGGCATGGGCTCAGCTGATAACAGTCATTGTGTGGTAGACAGACATATCCCACCCTCACAATCTCAAACACTTCAGGATGTGTGTGCTCAAAGTAGGTTGAACTCCAGGAAGCAGTTTTGTTTTTGTATTCATGGATCTGGGTGTATACTATGATATGTAGATAGGTAGATAGATAGATAGATAGATAGATAGATAGATAGATAGATAGATAGATAGATATAGAGATATAACTCACTCTATAAAGTGATTTCTATTCAAGTGTAAGGATTTGAATTTGATCCTCAAGATCCATGTAGAGGACCAGGAGAGAGACATAGACTTATAATTCCCATTCTGGAGATGCAGAGACAAGAGAATCTAAGCCTATCAGCCTCTCTGTCTCTGTGTCTCTGTCTCTCTGTCTCTGTGTGTGTGTGTGTGCGCGCGCATGTGTGTGTGTGTGTGTGTGTGTGTGTGTGTGTGTGGAGAGACTCAAATACACATACATATATGTGTATGTGTGTGTATATATATACATATATGTGACAGAGAAAAGGTTTTTTAACTTTTCTTAAACATATTCTAAGAAAAGGGGTAGGAAAAACCAAATTCTCCTTTTAACAACAGGGAAATTCCGATTTTTCTAAACCTTCAAAAGCATCACCAGATCAAGGGGTTCGACTCTCCAGGTGTTAAGAGATTTGGAAGTGAGAATCCTCTTCCAACACTTGAGTATTCACAGATAAAAATTAACTTGGTGGATTTCTTGTTTCTAGGTGTCTAATTCTGAAAACAACTTGCTGTGAATTTACAAACTAACAAATATGCACAAATAAGAGTTTGCTGGAGAATAAATTTCTTCTTTAAAGGTGTATAATTTTGTTTTAATTCCAGCAAAAATATAAATGGGAGCATTACTACAAGGTGAATCAAATACAGTGAGAAAACAATTGAAGGCTTGAGCATGTAGAAGAGCAGAAATATAAACACATTGCTCACCTCAAAGCCTGGACAAATCAAAGAGAACTCTTAAAACATGTGACAAAAGAGTTCAGCTCGGGTGGGGATTAGCCAGCTGGGGCCCTCAAGGCTTTGGCTGGCAGGAAGACATCCAAGGCCTCCCTGATGTAGCAGGCAGGGGCTAACCAGTGACAGGTCAGCCAGGACCTTGAGGCCCTGGCTGGCAGGAATACATCCATTGGCCCACCCAGCATGTGCCAGGCAGGTGGGTCTCATCATGATGAACAAATGTGTGGTGGAGAAATGGGAAAGAAATAGAAGCAGAACGGTTAATGTGATGTGGAAAGAGGCAGAAATGAAGAAATGAAGATGGTGATGAGTAAGCTGATTTTGGAGGCCTGCATGCCATCTGGGGCTATAGTGAAAGCCGTGAGGAACAGGCTGATGGGGGAGGTCTGATTGCCACCCAGGGCCATAGTGATGTCCTGGTCAGGCTGCTGCCAAGGGCCATGTATGGGTTCTTGATCCTACCACAGCCAGGGTCCACATGGATGCCTGTGGCTCATGTTACCACCAGTGACCACAAGGATGCCCAGTGTCTGGGCTGCCACTTGTGGCCATGTAGGTGTCCAGGGACTGCTGCTGGAACCATAGTGATCTGGTTGGCCTGTACTGCCACCTGAAACCGTGATGTCATGCAGGCCTGAGCTGCTGCCAGGGATCATATCTGGGTCTGTGGCCCTAGAGCAGCTAGGGTCTCTAATGTCTATAGCCCATGTTGCCACCAAAGGCCACATGGAAGCCTGGGGCCTAGGCTGCAACCTGTGCCTTGTTGAGGTCCAAGAGCCATACCAATGTGAGAGCCATGCTGGTCTAGGTGACCTGTGTGCCACTACCCACAACCCTGGTGCTGTCCAGGCCTAGGCTGCTGCCAGGGTTCATGTCTGGGTCCATGGCTCTACAACAACCAGGGTCTGAGGCAACATCTATGACTCCTGGTGCAACCAAAGGCTATCAGGCTGCCCAGATTCTGGTTTGTCACAAGAGACCCTGTTGGTACATAAAGGCCATGCTGCAGCTGGGGCCATACAGATATGAGTGTCACATGCTACTACCTGATTCAATGGTGACATCCAGGCCAGGGCTGGGGGCCATGTCAGGGCCTGTGGCCCTACTGCAATCAGGGACTGTGTTGATGTCTGTGGCTCCTGTTGCTATCAAGGGCCATGATAAGTCCAAGGGTCTGGACTTCCACCTGGGGCCATATTGGTGTCCAGGCTCCACACTGCTGCTTGGGCTATGCTGATCTGGGTGACCTTCACCACCACCACCTGGGTCCCTGGTGACATCCAGAGCCGGGTTGCTACCAAGGACCATGTCTAGGTCTGTAGCGCTACTGTAGCCAGGGTCTATGTTGAAGTTCATGGCCCCTGGAAGCCACAACTTGTGGCCATGTTGGAGTCTGAGGGCAATTCTGTAGCTGGGGCCATACAGATCTGGGTGGCCTGTGCTGCCACCTGGGACCATGGTGTCATCCAGGCCTAGCTGCTGTCAAGGACCATGTCTAAGTCTGTGCCCTATAGCAACCAGGATCTGTGTGAATGTATGCAGTTCCTGTTGCCACTGAGGGCTGTGTGGATGCCCAGGGTCAGGCCATCCATCTGAGTCCATGTTGGTGTCCCAGGGCCATGATGCAGCAAGGGCCATGCAGATTTGAGTGGCCTGCGTTGCTACCCAATGCCATGGTGATGTCTAGGCCAGAACTGCAACTAAGGGCCATGTCTGAGTCCACGGCCCTATTGACAGCTAGGGTCTGTGTTGATGTCCAAGGCTTCTGTTACCATTGGAGACCATGCCCAAGATCTAGGGTCATGTTGATGTGCAAGGACCTCACTGCTGCTGGGGTCCTGCTGATCTGAATGGCATGCACTACCACTTAGAGCAATGTTGACATCCAGACCTGGCTGCTGCCAAGAATAATATAGTCCTACTGCGGCTAGGGTCTGTTCTGAAGCCCAAGTCTTGCATTGCCACCAAAGGTCACACAGAACCTCTGAGGCCTTAGAGGTGTCTGAAGCCATGCTGCCTCCAGAACCATCCCAATCTTAGTGGCCAGTGCTTCCACCCAGAGCCTGGATGCCACCTGTTTTCATTGGTGTCTGGTTCCTTTGCTCTGGAAACACACAAACTTTCAAAGGTAACACACATATCTGCATTAACACAAGTATGGACTGTGAGGTGTTGTACACAAGCCAGCCAAAGAAGATTTTTTTGTTTTATGTTTGAGCAGATAAAAGCCATCTGTCAACTTTATAAAGTTTGTTTGGCCTGTGTAACCAAACCTCTACCCATGCCATGTGAAAGGATGTCATGTAATAATAAATCATGAGGACTCAGTAGCCAACAAGATTTATCATGTCTGTTTCCATGTCAAGGGATCTGCATATATGTCACCTGTCTTATAGTTTCTCCTGGGTTTGTTTCTTTTGTCTGTAGCCCAGTTTTTCTGGGAGTCTCCCCCAGTCAAATCTGGTCTCTATTAATTTTGAAAGAATCCACAGCCTTTCATTTCCTGTAGCAACAAAAACATAACCTTTCCCTAAGCACAATACATTTTCTTAATTCCATTTTAAAGTTAAGACATTCCTAAAGTATCTGCACTGGTTTAATTCAGCAATTCCTTTTACAAACCCATGTCTCTCAGCAGCTGCTCTTCTCTCATCAGCATTCAGAAAATTCAAAGCCAACAAAGCACCACACAGGATCCAGACTCCCTGTGGGTTTTCCCATATTTACGTGGCTTATTCTTTTCATATTACTTCACTCTTTCTTAAGACTTTACTTAACTATTTTTAAGCTACTTATTTTCTTCCTATGACTGTGTATACCCTCCCTCCTCATGGATCCCAGGAAGAAGCAGAGCCACAGTTGTACTGGTCCTTAGGAACTCTGATCCACGTGCAGGGACCTGATCCTGCAAGGGATGTTTAAGAACCATGCATCATCTCTCAGTTTAAACTTAGCATGTGTGCTCCACAAGGTTCTCTGTGATTTCCTGTCACTGGCTGACAAACCCATGCCCTGGGTATTATTTTCTCACTCTCAAGAAGTACTTACAGAACGCCTGTAATTTTAAAATAAAAGGCCACCCATGCAGGGCCTTCACTACAGAATGCAGTGTTTTCATTTCTGCAGTTAGTGCTGCTCTGATAGTTACCAAGATTTCCCAACCTGAGAGTATTGGTATCATCCTGTATCAGCATGAAACACTTGCGTTGTCATTCAGGTAAGATTAGATCACCGGGCATACTCAAGCTACTCTGGTAAAGTACGGCACATCTCATTGCCCCATTGTAGGATGGTTGTTTTGGCTGACTCTGTCCCATTTTTCTCCTACAAACAATATATATGATTCTATACTTCTTAAATTTGCTTGCATATACATACATATGCAAGATCTCTCTACCCCAACTATCCTGTCTTCTTTTTCTTCTTGTGCTCCCTGGCCTTCCTACTTAGCTACTAGTCCAGGTCACTTTTTAACATAATTTTTATTGACTCTTTGGGAATCACATCATGCACCCCAATCCTGCTCATTGCCCAGTCCCTCCATATCTATCCCTCACACCCATTGCATGCCCCCAAAGAAAATTTAAAAGCTATTAATTTATAAACAGAACAAACAAAAAAACAACTTCACTCCTCATCTTTCTCACATATCCAACACCTTTTCATTCAGCTTAGTGGCATTGGTAGCTGTGGTGTGTCACCCAGCATACCCTTTTGTCCACTCTGCTTCACTTGCAAATGTTCACTGTAATGAGTTTTATAGGTCTGGTTCAAAGCCTCTGGATTCTGGTACACCATTAACACTGGACCCTCACCAAAACTCCTCCGGAATTTTTCCTGCCATTGTCCCAAGTCATGGAGATCCCATCCCTTCATGCAATCTGGCAGGTCATGGATGGGATAGATGCTGGAGTGGGCCAACTCAAAGTCCTGGGTATGAGTGGCAAAGGATAGATCCAACTCTCCCTTGAGGGGTAGGGCCAGCTCATGGGCAGTGCCAGCTCAGCACAACCCTCATATTTCAACATGCATGGTTCCTATGGTCCCCTATGGTATCTTGGGTCACAGAGATCAGTATGGACCCCAGCTACAGCAGAACTATAAACCCACACATGTCTCTTTTCAGCAGCTTTGGCCTGGACATCACCATGACCCCAGTGGCAGCCCAGGCCACCCAGATCAGTATGGCCCCTATGTCATTGTTGGACCTAGGACACCAACATAGCCCCAGGGTATCCACACAGCCTTTAATGGTAACAGGAGCCATGGACATCAACACAGACCCTGGCTTCTGTAGGACCAAAGACCTAGACATGACCCTTAGCAGCAGCCTGGGCCCAGAAGTCACCATGTCCCCAGGTAGTACCACATGCCACTAAGATCTGCGTGATCCTAGCTATAGCATGACCCTCAGACACCAACATGGCCTCAGGTGATGGTCAGACCCTGGGCATCTGCACAGCCTTCAGTGATAACAGCAGCCAAGGACATCAGCTGCAGTAGGGCCACAGACCTAGATAGGATCCTCAGTAGCAACCTCGTCCTGGATGTCACCATTGCCCTAGGTGGCAGCACAGGCCTCTCAGATTGGCATGGCCCCGGCAGCAGAACATCCCTCAGACACCATCATGGCCACAGGTGGCAGTCTAGACCACATACATCTGTGTGGCCTTTGGCGGCATCACAGACCACAGACATCAATGCAGACTCTGGCTCTGGTAGGACCACAAACCCAGACATGGTCCTGGGCAATAACCTGGGCCTGGATGTCACCATAGCCCCAAGTGGCAGCATGGGCCACTAGTATTAGCATGGCCCCAGAGGCAGCATGACCCTTGGACACTAACATAGCCTCAGGTGGCAGGTAAGACCCTAGGCATCCACTCAGAGACGGACCATGGCTGCAGTAGGGCCATGAGCCCAGACACAGCCTTCAGCTGCAGCTCAGGCCCAGATGTCACCGTGACACCAGATGGCAGCACAGGCCGCTGAGATTGGCATGGTTCCTGTGGTGGCACAGCCCTCAGACACCAATATGGCCACAAGTGGTGACCCAGACCCGGAGGCATCCATGTAGTCATTGGTGGGAACATGGGCCACAGATGTCAACAGAGACCCCAGCTGGGGTCCCAGCCATGGCTCTCAGCAGCAGCCCAGACACCATCACAATGGCCTCAGGTGCCAAGCAAGCCATTTACATCAGCCTGTTCCTCACCACCTTTGCTTCTTCAGCTCCACCTCTTTCCACAGAACATGAGCCTGTCTGCTTGTTTCTCTCCCATTTTTCCTCCATGTATTTGCTCATCATAATGGCATCTACCCTTAGGTGCCAGGTAGACCTGTGGATGTCTTCAGCCAGCCTGGGGCCATGAGGATCTATTCAGGCCTGTGGCTGTCTTTCACCTGCCTGGGTCATCTGGGTCACCTTTTAATGTAATGGGCAGTGGGGACCTGAAGATTTTTTGGTGACAGAATGGCTCAGAGCACACATCAGCTCCTGGGGTCCCATATGTCTTGGATATCGTTGGACAGTGTTGTCTCAGAAGACCATTCAAGTACTGGTCCTGGGCACACACAAAAAAATATGTGGAAAAACCACAGCACTCACAAAGATTTGGAATGTGATATTTGTGACACTGCCTAAATTCTTAATACTTTCTCCAAGCACACCTAGATCCATGAACAACCTTACAGACTCGAGGCTTCACATACAAGCATGACCAATCAGTAGTTGCTCAACTTCTGTAAATCCAGGCTTAAAAATAACGAGGAGAAAATAAGATATTTCTATAGAGTCTTAGAAATTTTCATACATGTATGAGATGTATTTTATCTTATCCACCCCCTACTGCCTCCCTCTCCTTCCCAACGTCAAGTCCTTTTTAAATTAATTTTTACTCATAAGTAACCTGCTGAGTTCAATTAGTGCTGACCATGTGCAAATGGATGTCTTTTCTACAAATCTAAATTGAGAAGCTCCATAAGCAGTCACAAACCACAGAAAGGCTTCAGATTTAGTCCAGGCTGGTTACTAAATAAACTCATCTCACAAAGGCACTCTGCTGCTTCCTGCTGTCACAGTGGGCGATCATGATGCGGACGGAGCCCGGCAGATGCTGAGCACAGTGCAGGGCAGATGCTGAGAACAGGGCAGCATCGTTCATTCCATCAGCTGCCAGTCTCAGGCAGGCTGAAATAAGCACCGCACGTGCACGGTGACCTTCTTGGCTATTCACAAGCCTCCAGCGCAGCCCTCCTCTTCTCTCTCCTCCTCCCTCCCTCTCCCTTTTCTCCTCCCCTCCTCCCTTACAATTCATTCCCTTACCCAGTTCCCCTCTCCACCAAGACAAAATTTGGGACTGCTTTCTCTTCCACAGGCCCTCTTCCCCCACAAATGCTTCTTTTTCAAAGCCAGATAATTGGTGTGTTTTAGCCCCTGCTTCTATTGGTTTCTCTCTTAGAGTATGTCTCTTCTGATCCATAATTCTCATTTGACGGCATTATTATCTATTTATAAGAGCCTCATCTCAGCATCATTTTTATTACCCTTGTCCTCCTCAAGAACACTTTTCCTCATTAGATGCCACATTTATAAGATTTCACCAACAGTTTTCTTCTGACACAGTGATGAATGTGGACACTTAGAGAGTCTTTCTTTTTCTCTGGCAGGTATGGGATTCCTAAATCCTGATTCATGTCCTTTAGCAAACTAAGAGTGCTAGTCAGATTTTCTTTCTTTTCTATAGAGCCTACTCATTTCCTTCAGAACTGGTATTAGTTCTTTTTCTCGTTGCTGTGACAAAATTCCTGACCAGGAGCAACTTGGGGAGTGCAGGCTTATTTTGGGGTCACCCCATCACAGTTTGGGAAGGCACAGTATGCAGAAGCAGAAAGCTAACTGGTCACATGCATACACAGTCAGGAGACAAGAAAGTGAGCTCGAAGTGGGGCAGCCATATAGAGCTACAAGCCCTGACTCAACCTATTTCTTCCAGCAAGACTCCACCTCCTGACGGTTCCACCACCAGCTGAGGACCAGCTGGGACTCATGAGCCTAGGAGGTGCATTTTAAATTCAAACCACAACACATTTCTAGCCTATCTTCATTTGTCCTTACAATTCAGGAATTTTGCCAGGATATTTTTAAGTGGGATTGTTTTGTTTTTTCATTAAGTCTACCCGGGAAATGGGTGGATTTATTCACCCTAAGAACTTGGTTAGGGAACCTTCCTTCTAATATATGCTAAGCAATTACTTTTCTTCCATCTGTTCCTTTTTGTTTTGTTTTATTTTGTTTTTAAACTTCTGGCTCACTGCAATTTGCATATTGTCATAGATTCCAATCATTCAGTTTTCTATTTGTGGTATTTGAGTTCTATTACTCAGAGTTGCTCTCTGGTCCTGTTTTTTAACAGATGGACTGGCATCTTGATGATTTCAAAAATTATACTTTTTGAGTTCTAGGATTTCCTTTTTTCTGTACTTAGTTCTCCTTGGGAGTTCTCTCCGCTTCTTTACAAGTTCTCCTCAGGCTGTGAAAGATGGTTATATGTTCCCTGCACAGACAGCTTCATGATTTCTACATCAGACTTGATATGGGGTTAGGAGCTAGTTAAAAGAAAATAATGAGGATATAGATCTAAGCTGTATTTTCACAACAAGCACACAGCCTCCCACCTTGTCTAGGAGACTGATGAGATGAGAAATATGAGCTAAAACTAGGATGACATGTTAACCTCCTATATTTTAACTAGACTGTTCTTTCCTTTGGTAGTTTATTCCTTAGCCTACAAACATCAGACTATTTGTACTATGCCAAACAACAAAATGACAGTCAGTAGGGCAGGCCAGCCTTCTTAGCTGGTTCTACTGCATGTGCTGAGCCTAGAATAAACTACCTCCTTCAGCTGAAGGGAAGTGAGGAGATATTGTTCCTTCTTTGGTTCTCTAAACTCAATAATTAACCTCTCCCATTTGGGGTGCTGCAATGCCAAGCCCACCTCTGCAGCTCTGTCAGATTGGTGTGCCCAAAAAGCCCCACCTGAACCCCCCAAGAAGAACAGATGGATAGTGTTCTGGGTTTAGTCACTGCCCAAGCCTAGAAGAGAAACCAGGCTTCTCTCTGACTCTAGCCATGGATCCTTGACAAATAAAGGGGCAGTATGCTTTCTCTGGCACTACAGGAGAATATATAGATTCATACCAACTCCCACGTTCCTAGAGTGTCATAAAAAGGGGCCTAGAAGAGATAAGGTCAGGAGAATACACTAAGACTAGTCACTGCCTCCTCAAATCCAGTACTACCTTCTCTTGACCACACAGCCCCCACAAATAGTTAATTCGTCCAACCTGAAAATCAAAAGCTCTCCTATTACCACAGTGTGGTGGTTTGAAAGAAAATGGCCCCCAAAAGGAATGCATTATTAGGAGGTGTGATCTTGTAGAGTAGGTCTTGTGGCAGGAATTGTATCACTCTAGGTGTGGGCTTTTAGGTCTCCTATGTTCAAGCTAGGTCTTGTTGGAGGGATTGTATCACTCTAGGTGTGGGCTTTTAGGTCTCCTATGTTCAAGCTACTCTCAGTGTCTCAGTCCACTTGCTGTTGCCTGCATATCAAGATGTAGCCAGCACCATGTCTGCTGACATGCCACCATCTCCCCTCTGAAAATATAAGCCACCCCAATTAAATGTTTTTCTTTTTATAAGAGTTTCTGTGGTCATGGTGTCTCTTCACAGCAATAGAAACCCTAAGTAAGACACACAGGATGATTGACTATCTACTCAGTTCTTCAGTTGATGTGTCCAGACATCTGGAAATATTTCATTTACCCTGTCTTTCCCAAGTGACTTATGGACTGTGAAACATAAACAAAAAAATGTAGGTTTCCACTCTGATTTCCCTAAATTCCCTTTAAAGTTACTGTTTTCACAGACTAATGTGGTACGATTTTTTTTTTCATTTCATTACCCATAGGGTCAAAACTGTGAACAGTTTTTTTTTCTCTTTACCAGTTTTTGTAACTAGTGAAAGTAAAAAAGAAATAAGGCATCTACTAATTAAGAAAATAATGAAAGAGGCTGAAAAGATGGGTCAGTGATAAAATGCACTTTCTGTTCCTTTAGTGAACCAGAGTTCAGTTCTAAGTACCCAAGATGAATTGTTCACAACCATCTCTAACTTGAGCTCTGAGGCTTCTGAAGCCCTCTTCCAGCCTCTACGGGCACATGTAGGCACCTGTATATACATATGTACATGTACAGAAATAAACAAAATAAATCTTTTTTCTTAAAGAATTAAAACTTTGATAAAATCACCATGTCAAATGAGGTATGTAACACTCCCGTTTTATATATAACCAAAATATGTGTCTAAGTTTTCAATATGTGTATATTGTTCATGTAAATGCAACTAGACATGTTCTTGATCATTTCATTGTTATTTGCTTTAACAGCCAATACTACAATATAAATAAGCACTATCCAATTTTAAAAGATCCATCTATGTTTAACATTTGAAAAATATGAGGGAACTCTACAACATACACTCTTGTTCAGTCATAAAGACCAAGGTTTATGGGAACTGTATAATTTTCTTGTAACTTTTCTAAAAGGCCAATAAAATATTAAGTTTTTTTAAAAAGGTAAAAAGTTGGGCATAATGACACATACCTTTAATCCCAGTATTTTGGAGGCAGATCTCTGTGAGTTTGAAGTTAGCCTGGTCTAGATACCAAGTTCCAGGACAGCTAAGACTATGAAGACACACACACACACACACACACACACACACACACACACACACACACACGAGAGGGAGGGAGAGACAGACAGACAGACAGGCAGACAGACAGACATGAAAGGAGGAGAGAGAGAGAGTAAAACTAAAAGTTTCAAAAAGTGTTTAATTACCCAATCACTGCCAAGATGTCTAGATTGCGCAGGTATTAACTCCATCTCAGCACACCGCACAGGGACATGCGCACCTCCCACATGTAATTGCTTATGAATGGTTCTGCTCTGAGCCGCATTCTGCTTTTCACTTGGTTGAAGACAGATGACACAACTCAAAAGATGCACGTGTCTGAATCTGAAGCCAACATTACCTCGGCCAGTTAAAATAAGACTCTGATCCATCTGAGCTTAGGATGTCCTTTCAACCATTAATTCTGAGACAACCACTTCCTAATCATGCAGACCACACCTCCACCTTGGGGAAACTGTGATGAATTCCGAGGTAGAGGCCAGTGGTATAAACTGAAGTCCATTTATTCCTACGTATGAACACCCCCTATAAGCTTTCCTCTCAGGCCTCCCCCACACCTACCAGCCTATCATAGTTAGGAGGCACAAGCATAGAGCAGTTGCACACCTCTGCTGAGCAAGGGGAAGTGTAATGCCAGGCATGGTGTTACTCCTCTGGCATCAGGTGGGCTCACTCTGCCTACCTTTCCCAGAATCTTCCTCATCTCCTAGACCCACCTATATTGCTGCCCTATTGGTCACAGTGTTTTATTCATCAACCAATAAAAGAAACATATGGATAGAAGACATCCCCATCAGACTTGTACTTTACACCTGAACCCTGACACCGAGCTGCCAAGACCATGGAATTAAGACAAAGCACCTCTTGAGATTGTTAGAAACACATTAAACATTCCCTCGTAGCAATGCATATATTGATAAAATGGGTTAATAATTAAGACAGAGCTAGCCAATAAGAAGCCCTAGTCATCAGCCAACAGTGTTGTAACTAATATAGTGTCTGTGTGCTTATTTGCGGCAGAAGCAGCAGCAGAACAGGCTGGAGAGAAACCTACAGCAACAATTCTAGACAATTCCAAATGTACAGATGTATCTGTAGGCACTTAAGCATGATTTATAAAACTGTGCAGTTCCATAACACCAAGACCAGGTGTTCACACAAAAACTTGTGCATGAATTTTATAGCCACATTATTCATAAGAGCCAAGAAAGTGTAAATCATTCAACTGTCTGTCCATCAATGAAATAAGTGATAGATAGATAGATAGATAGATAGATAGATAGATAGATAGATAATAAATAAATAGAATGTAGAGTGATCTGGGGCTGTAGCTTAGCAATAGAGCACCTGCCAGAGTTATGAGGACGTTGGCTCAGTTTCAGTACCACCAAAAAAAGTTTTGGTTTTACTTTGGAGGAAAGGGGGTTGCTTTTGGAGGGAAGGGGTAATCCATCACTCCAAGAAAAAGATAGTTTTGCAAACAAAGTAAAATTTTGAAATAAAAATAAGAGATATCCATACTGTGGCTCAAACTAAACTCAAAATGTTAAAATCCTAACTAAATCTCCAGTTTCACATACGGACAAAGAAGGGCTCTTTGTAATTACAGTATTTTCTTGCCAAAAAACTACATATGGAGCAACATCTTAAAATCTTGAAGTGAGTACCTGCATGTAGATTTGAAGTGGCTTCTTCTCGGCTGAGTGTCCCTATTTTTCTCCTCACCCTGTTTTGACACTACCTAGGTCACAGACCACTATTGTTATCAATATTCCATCTTCCAGAAGGAGGGTCCTCTGCAAAGTGTCTGGCATGAGCTATGTCTATCACTCCTTCCTCTTTCATATAAGTCCCCCTTTTCATGATAAGAAAACAGGTGGAAGTGTTATGAGCTTTTGTCTGTGACATGAGCCTTCCTATAACTGCTCAATGAGAGCATTTAGGCAAGAAAATAAGAGTTAGGCAGCCTGGGTTCAGATCCTAATACTGCCATTACTCAGTTATGTGATCTCATCTCTCCAAACCAATGTCTTCCCAAGTAAACAGAATGCAAAAGCAGAATGTGGACATCTCTATCCCTGTAGATTAAAATCTTGGCTGAAACAGGAAGAGCATAAGGGATGGCTCTTTAAGATGGAGCAATGACTCAATAATTAAAAGCACATGTTACTCTTGCACAGGACCCAGGTTTGATTCCCATCACCAACACAGTGGTTCACAGTGATCTAGGTCCAATGAATCTGATTGCTTCATCTCACTTCTGAAGGCACCAAGCATGCATGTGGTGCACGTACATACATGCAGGCAAAACATATTTGAAATAAATTAATAAATTTAAAAAAAATTAAGAAGAACAATTGTTAGTTGCAAGATTCCATGTCAATGGTTTAAATGTTTGTAAAAGTCCCGGGTATGGTAACAGCCCATGAGAAATATTTTTATGTTCCTTTTTTTCTCATGGTTTCAAATAAGAATGAAGAGTCTCATATAATTGTAACATGAAAAATATAAGCCCAGAGACTAATATTTGGGTTCAAGCTGAAGATCAGAGAAGCAAAGCAATTAGTTATTAGCTCTTAACCCTGTCTCATGATGAAAGTGTTAAGGGAAGCTTTTCCTTGCTAGCTGCTTTGGTTTATCACCCGCCAGTCGCCTGGGCTCTGCCGCTTTGTAGTCCCCAAATAAACACACAGGAGGCTATATTAATTATGAATCTGTTGGCCTTGCTTGTTTCTAACTGGCTAGCTCTGACTTAAGTAATTACCCCATAATTGTTAATCTAAGTATGTCTCTTACCGGAGAGGTATCCGGGCTTCCTACCCCAATGGCGTTACATCTCGACTCCCTTGTGTTTCTCCTTCCCAGAATCCTCCTGGACTCCTAGTCCCTCCTATCTAGATTCCCTATTGGCCAGACAGTGCTTTATTGGCATAAGACTTCCCCAACATGAAAGGGCTGTCCCATCCCCAAGAATTCTCCAGGTACAATACAGATTGCACTGTTCTCTACCAAGACTACAATCCTCTGAGTTCCTGTCTCCTTCTGCCTTATATCCTCTCTCCGCCCAGCCATATCACTCCTATCTCCACCTCCCTAGTGCTGGGATTAAAGGCATGTGATCCCAAATGCTGAAATCACCCTTGTGTGAGCTGTTTTTCTTTTAGACTGGATCAATTTCATGTAGCTCAGTGTGGTCTTAAGTTAACAGAGATCCATCTGCCTCTGTCTCCTGAGTCCTGGAATTAAAGACATGTGCTACCACCACCTGCCCTCTTATAGCTATAAATGACTGCTGGGATTAAGAGTGTGTATCACCACTGCCTGACTCTACGGCTGTGGCTAGATTTGCATTTTGATCTCCAGTTGCTTTATTAGATAATAAACAATATATCACCACATATAATCAACACAGTCTTCAGAACTTCTGCAACATACAATAGAGAAAAGAGAGAAGGAAATGGAAAAGAAGGATGAGGGATGGAGGAAAGGGGAGAAGAAGGGGAAATTGAGGGAGGGGAGAAGGAAAAAGAGGGGGAGAAAAGGAGAGGAGAGAGAAAAAGGAGAAAGAAAACAATTATCTTACAGGGATTTGCTGTTTGCTACTTAGTTTTACTGTATTTTAAGTATAAATATATACATAAAATGTAAAATATTAGCATTCATTTGAAGTTTTAAGATATATATCTAAACTTCATTGTGAATCTCATTGTGGTTTCAGTGAATATTTTGAAAATGTTTTCATTGCAGTTTTTTTAATTGTTGCTTTTGTACAGGCAGTTTCCAGGAAAACTACTTTCAAACTAACTTTTCTCCCATAATTTAAAAAAATATGTTCTAAAACTTATTTCTACTATTAAATTAGCCATCCAGTTTACAGTAAGTGGCCTTACTAAGATACTTTTACAGGCTCAACATTAAATATTACCACTTTAGCAAGCTAAAATCTGCATCTCAATGATGGATGAATTGTCTCACATAATGTGAGTTGCAGATTTATAGCCCAATGAACCATGCAGTGTGTTTGCAATTAGCAGAAGAGTCAAAGGATTTGACGAAAACCAGAGCTATTTCTGTGACCAGATCAGTGACTGTTCCAAATGTTTTTCCTAAGGACAAAGTGTGCTCCTCCGTGATGGGACAAAAGCCACTCTAAAAGGAGAAGTCGATCTCACTTGGATGCGTTTGATTGGAAAACACTCTCCAGGGGTCAATTCCTTCTCCAGTTGGTAGAGTACTAGCAGGCCGTGATATGTCATCACCGATTCTATTCAAGGATTAATGGCTCCAAAGAACAAGATGCCTCACTAAGTCTTCCTGTAAGATTATACCCAAGTGTGGTTCGTCCCACCATTCCAGTCCCCTTTGCACACTAAGAGGCAGAGGGTGGCTTTTCTCAAGTCACAGAGCAACAGAGCACATGGGTAATCCGTGCATGTTCTAAACCACCTCTCTCGGTTCGGGCCAAGTCATAACGCTCATGAGAAACTGCCAAAACAGAAGCTGGCCTTCTCAGGGGCAGGCAGGGGAGGGAGAAATGGGATTTCTTTAGAACCATCTCTCACCATGAGGGAAGGCTACAGTGTCCCTGGAGAGATATTGCCTGATTCCTACTAATTTGGCTCAAACGACCTTGAAAGGCTGAGGGATTTCTGTCACTCTCTCTACTCCATATATAAAAGGCTCCAACAATGAGGTTTCAGAATAGCGCCTGTGGCTTTCCCAAAGTGGAGCTGAGGAGGCCTGAACCAGGACACTTGCCCTTCTTTGCACCCTAACAGGATATCAGTTCACCTGAGATTCATTTTTAAGGTATGATGGGTTGAGCTTGTGCTATTGTCAGGTTGTGGGAGCAGCCTACTGCAGCCAGTTGAGATGTCTTGAATGAGCTGAGGTGTTTTAGGTTATTTTGGGGAGGAGTTACATCTCTGGTTTTCTTTTCCCTAAATGTCAGTGATATGTGACATTCAAGTTCAAGGATGTGAAAAAAATCAAGAATTGGTGCCAATCTTACAGAGTTAGGCTCTGTGAAGATTAACCAAAATAAGGGATATACCTAGTGTTGATTGATGGATAAACTTAGTCCCAGAAACAACATTTGTTAGAGGTGCCAGACTACACAAGCTCCTCAAGAAGTCAACCAATAGAAGGCTTTAAAATTAATTTGAGGATTTTACTTGACTGAGTAACCTGGGACTTGGGACTTGGAAAATTAATCTGGAGAACTTTTGTTTGTTTGTTTCTGTTTTTACAGTTGGCTATTGCATGTTCATTCATTACAGAGATAGGAATGCTTGAGTCTTCCAAAGTCAACTTGCAACAAATGTTACTTGACTAAGTGGCTATTTAATGTAAAATTGTAGGAGTCTTAAGGGGAAATTAATCAGTAAATTTGAGAGCCAACAGTTGAAATCTAGCAGTGGGGACTCATGTTGGTAATCCCAGCACTTGGGAAGATCATGAGTTCATCTATAATCTGAGTTTGAGATCAACTAGGCTGCATGAGACCTGCTTTCAAAAAAAAAAAGAATCAAAGTGAAAGGAAACTTTTCCAACCAAATTAGTAACGATTTAGTAAGAAGAGAAATGATTTCCTCATACATATAAAGACTGGAAAGAACCACTTTTTCAGGGGGCAGGTGCAGAGAAATGAAACACTTACATATAAAACCAGTCTCTTTTGCTAAAAATCAATCTGTTTCTGTTTGCTCTTTCCATATATGCAAGACAGCCAGATAGCCTCATTTGAGAGTGAAGAAATTGAAACCTAAAGATTTTAACAAGAAAAACTGAATAAATCATAGCTTACAGTGGTTTTCACATGCCTCCTCAGACACAGGGATAAGCACAGCAACAAAGGGAAGAGGGGAGTACCCTAGTCTCTAAGACCAGGGAGGGACACGAAGTGCTTCTGGAAGCCCATGTTTTTGTTTCCATGTATCATATCCCCCTGTGCAGCCCCAGAGATTGTGCTAAGTGCCTTGTCCCTGGGTCAGGTCATTTTGTTTCTTCTGCCTTCTAACATTGTCCTCAATCTGTTACAATTAGGCACTCTTGCTTCCCTTGGTCCCTTGGGGTTCTGATGAATCCCTCTGTTATTGATTAAAATGATCCATCCAATCCCTCTGTTATTGATTAAAATGATCCATCCAATCTATTCAGAAAGCAGGCCCCGTGGCTTAGTGTGGGACAGTGGGGAATATCGGGATTAATCTCACTAAACAGCACCATAAGACATTGAGATGCCTTCCTTACAGATACTCCATTCCTCTCTCTCTCTCTCTCTCTCTCTCTCTCTCTCTCTCTCTCTCTCTCTCTCTCTCTCTCTCTCTCTCTCTCTCTCTGTGTGTGTGTGTGTGTGTGTGTGTGTCATAGCCGTGCGTATGATGGCTAGTGTAGGACATCAGGTGGCTGGCTCTATCACTCTTAGCTTTATTCCCTTGAGACAGGATCTCTCATTCAGGCTAGGCTGACTTGCCAGTGAGTCACCCATCCTACCCGACCCTACCTTACCTCGGCATGGATCTGATTGTCTTTGTCCCTCATTGCTGGGGTTACTGGCACAAGCAGCCATTCCCAGCTTCAGCATGGGTACTGGGAATTCAAACGGAGGTCCCTATACTTGTGCAGCAAGAACTCTCACCTACTGAGTCACCTCCCCTGGCCCCAATTTTGTTGTTTTTCATCTGCATTCTGGGCAAGCACTTACTTACATCCTAGTGTTTACAGGGCAAGCACTTTACCAACTGAGGGATATCCTCAGCACCCCCAGATTTTTCTACAACAAATGTTAACCTCAGAGTGGCTACAGCCCACTGCCTCAGAGGAGATATGTAGCCTCTTATCATTACTCCTATTGAAAAAATAATGGCATTGACTAGTGACAGCTAAAGGTCATTGGACTGGCAGTTTAAGTAAGGGAAGTGAGACACTGTGTTTGAAGAGCAAGCAAGGTTTATTGAGACATAGGAACAGCTTCCTGAAGTAGGAAGGAGACTGAAAAGGAAAAATGCCAAATCTGAACTGAATTTTGTTTTTTGAGCAGTTTACTTTATTTATTTTTACTTACTCATTTGTGGATTTTTGCAGGAGAACATAAAATTTCTAGAGAAATGCTTAGCTGAGAAGTCTTTGTAAAAGTCTGAGTAGGTGAGTGTCATCAGCATGAGGACATTTTGGCTCTGTGTCCTTCAGAGCTACCATATGAAATTCACAGGGTTAAACAAATCCCTAACCCTTAGTACTTAGGAGTCTAATTGAAGGTATGAAGATCAAAGCCAGGTAACATGGTGACTTGAACTCTGTTCCCAATCCACCTAGACCATAGCAAGAGCAGCTAGTGGCCTCCCCGGCTCTTTGCACATCCAATTGGGTGAGGAGACATCAAATTGAACAACTTGGATGGGCCCAGGATAAACTCCCGGTAATTAACTGTAGCCTGGGGAGATGGGAGTGGGGATGAGGAAGGGAAGAAAGAACCCAGTGCTGTGTTTGTGGTAATTCATCTGCACTCTGCACGCACCTGTGTTGGAGCTCACTGGTTCATATAAGGGTCAAAACTTGAACACCCAAAAGCAACTCTGACCACAGACAGGTTCTGACATTCTGCCCAGTGTGTTAAAGTGTCTTAAAATTCATTGCCAGTATTTTTTTAAATCATTATTTATAATTTCTTTTGAAAAACTAGAAAACTTTGAAAAACTCAGTGTGGACTGTTGCCCACAGGCATCTGCAGCTAAGTGACTTATCCTGTGAAGAAGTATACAAATTCTAGAATTTGCAAGAGTCTTGATTTTTATGTTATTAAACAATAAAGATGAAAAGCAAGGTTTTATTAAGAATTAATCATGCTAGGAACTAAATAAGAAGTCCCTGCCACTTCTTCCGCTGAAAGCTGATTGACTTTGTGTGTATTCATGATCATACTCTACTGATAAGGAAATGGAGGGAAATGCACAGGGCCCATAACTGTTAGTCTGGGGCTCTTTCTGTGGCACAGATAGATCCATGGCATGGATCACTTCAGGACAGAATACCTCCAGATGCAGTGAAGACTCCTTGGCCAGAACGTCTCCCATAATTCATAGTTGTCAACAAGTGGTAGAGAATGTATGTGTGTGGTATAAAAACAAAAATTACTTTTTGTTTTAAAGCAATTTTAGATTTAGGAAAAGTTACAAGGAGAGTGAAGTACTTTCCCATACATTTGTCACCCAGTTTCTTTAAGATGTTGACATCTTACAAAGACCTGGAACATTCTTCAAAACCATAGGGTTAATGCTGCCACAATAAAATCTAGATTCCCCAGTTTTTCCACTGATATCTATTTTTTTCTGTTCTAAGATCTAGTCCAGGACCCCATATTGCATTTATGTGGGGGAACACAAACATTATACATACATACATACATATATAGAGACATATATTATATGAATATATATCATAGCTTTATATCCTCCTCCATTCTGTGACAAGTTTTCAGTCTTTCCGTCTTTCATAACCTTGATATCTGTGTGGTGTGTGTGTGTGTGTGTGTGTGTGTGTGTGTGTGTGTGTGTGTGTTGCTGAGAAGTGAAACATACTAGGATTTAATATGCTAAACAAGCATCTACATCTGGGCTGCCCTGGCCTTGATAATTTTAAGGAGCAGTGAGTAGTCAGATGCTTTGTAGAATGAGGCTGAATTTGAACTTGTCTGCCGTTTTTTAATTTATTTATTTATCCTCTTACAATTTTATCTATAACTTACATCTCTCCTGATCTCCATTATCTCATATCCCTTTCTCCTCCCACCAAATTCCTTTTTCTTCCCAAGGCTTCCTCCTACTTTCACGTCCCTTATAATTTTATGTGTATGTGTGACCTACCACATTAAATTTGGGTAGCCTGCAGGAGTTTGGTTAGGAGTCATTTGTTTGATTGGGGACAATGTAACTGATATATAATTTTACTATGAGTAGATTGTGCCTTTCAGATTTGGGAAGTGTGCTAAAGAGGCAATCAACCTACTACTGAATTTTGTGAAATCAACAACTGCTACTTTGATATGACCCTTTCCTATTGAATAAAATGTTCCTTGTTTCTGCTCTGTGAAGGTAATTTCCCCTCAGTCACCACATGCCCCCAGACTCAATAAGAACAGCAATGTGGGAGCTGGTATTAAAAATCAAAAGCTCCCATTCTAAAGCCTCCACTGGGAGAAGTCAGCTTGGAGACATGTTCATGGGGTTAAGCCACTACTCTTTATCCTTCAAGTTTCATTTGCTCATTTTATCTTTAACCAAGCTCAGTGTGTCTCAGATAGACTGATCTCCTGGTTTTCTTTTCCTCTTTTACATGATTCACTAGGACTCTCTTTTTCTTTAATTTACTTATAATCATGTGTATCAATTTAAAGTTTGGTGTTTTGTTGCTCAAATTCTTCTAATTTTGGCTATTCCATACAATCACCTCTTGTCTTTTCAAAGTTTCCCAAAACTGTTTTTTAAAGCTCTCCATATTTTTGGCACTATAAAATGTTTAATACAAAGGGTCTTTAAATCAAAGTATATCCACAGTTGATTTATAGATGTTGGAGTCTACATAAGAGGCTGGGGACTAAAAGGGAAAGAAAATGGACATTGCATTTTTTTCTCTTTTAAGGATATGAAAATAAGATTTTATTTTTAATAAATGTGCGTGTGTGTTTGTGTGCTCCACAGCATGTATGTGGGAAGCAGAAAATAACTTATGAGAGTTGGTTCTCTCCTACAACCTATCAGTCCTAGAGATTGAACTCTGTTTACCACCTTAGTGGTAAGCAACTTTACCAGCTGAGTCATCTAGAAGTCCCTGAAGGAATGCTTCTTTAACATTTCATATGCAAGTAATCTCAAGATTACAAAAAGTTATAAGGGTAAATCAGGGCTAGAGATACCAGTAAGCAGGAGAGAGAGAAAGAGAGAGAGAGAGAGAGAAAGAGAGAGAGAGAGAGAGAGGGAGAGGGAGAGGGAGAGGGAGGGAGGGAGGGGGAGGAGGAGGAGGAGGAAGAAGAAGAAGAAGAAGAAGAAGAAGAAGAAGAAGAAGAAGAAGAAGAAGAAGAAGAAGAACCCCATGACCACAAGCCCAGAAACATCTATCATTGTCTGTCTTATTTTACACTTTATCTCCTTACATATTTTTCTGACCCCTTTGGGAATAAGGTGATACATCATGACCTTTCACCCCTACACACTTCAATGTGTCCTTTCTAAGAACATGGCCATTCACCAATACTCACAGCTCAGTTGTTAATTGGAGAAATTTAACACTGAGGCAATCCTGGAAGTTAAAACAGGTGTCTTCCTCATGCAGTCCAGGCTTGCCTCAAACTCCTAATCTTCTTGCCTCCACCTCCCAAATACTCTGATGACATGCCTGCCTAACCTACTGTCATATTAAAGGGGAGAAATTTGTTCCGTATAACCATGATTTTATTTTTTTAATGAGGAAACAAGAAGTTAAATACACTGAACCTGACAGAG
Source organism: Mesocricetus auratus (assembly GCF_017639785.1). Lineage (NCBI taxonomy): Eukaryota > Metazoa > Chordata > Mammalia > Rodentia > Cricetidae > Mesocricetus > Mesocricetus auratus. The sequence continues at coordinate 82,956,463 of NW_024429196.1, read as the reverse complement.
TTGTAAGTGAGCATGAGAAGCAATCATACAAGAAAAAATAAATACCCAGTACAGAGCCAGCAAGATGGATCAGCAGACAAGAGTGTTAATTTAATGCCTGCAGCCCACTAAAATGTAAAAGGAGAAAACCAATTCCCCAAAGTTGTCGTCTGACCTCCACTGTGCTGTACACTGCGGCACACTTGGCCTCCCATTCACACACGGTAATAGCGCTTCTTTAAAACCAGAGTGAATGTATGTGACCTTCTAACCTCTAGACTTACTCAAATTTGTTGCCCTCCCTTTTAAGCCATTAGGGTAAAGAACAAAACAGTTAAGCTGAGTGTCAAGGCAAAGAAGTTGTCTGTAAAAGGGAGCCTTTTCCTTGAGAGAAGCCTTCCCGCCAGCCTGGTTCCAGAGCCGCATCAGTCCCAAATAAACACACAGAAGGCTATATTAATTATGAAGCTGTTGGCCTTGCTTGTTTCTTACTGGCTAGCTCTGACTTAAGTAATTACCCCCATAATTGTTAATCTAAGTATATCTCTTACCGGAGACGTTTCCGGGCTTCCTACCCCATGGCGTTACATCTTGACTTTTCGTGTTTCTCCTTCCCAGAGTCCTCCTGGACTCCTAGTCCCACCTATCTTGGTTCCCTATTGGCCAACAGTGCTTTATTGACATCTACACAGGACGTCCCCCATCAGTTGTCCTCTGTACTTAGAGGAGCTAAAGATTGGAGGAAGTCAAAGAGACTCAAAAGGTACCCACACACACCAGGGAATGAAATCAACAAGCTGAAACTTTCAGGTGGGAGAGTTAAAAGACCTGAAGTTGAATTTTTTAAGCCAGTTTCACAAGAGCAAAATGGAGACATCTAATTTGAAAATTCCTCTTGTAAAATATCAGAGCTTAATCTTAGTACAGTAACACGGGAAAGACAGCCTCCAGCAGTTTGCACATCTACACGTGACTTCGTGTGTCTTATTTCTGAGCTATTGAAACACTGTTGATCCATGCCACTGAGATCCCAGGAGGTTTCCCATCTTTCCAACCTGCAGAGAAAGCAGGTGGGCCAAGCAATGCCTTTCTGCCTCCACATGAGTGCAGATGAGGTATATAGTTGATGATTTTCACTGCCTGTTCCAAGTAGGTCCACAGCTGACAGCAAGTCACAGCTGACAGCGCTCATCAGTTCCCTAGGGAAAACAGAATGGACCCGTTTGAGACCCGTTTCCTGCCTTAGAGTTATATTTTCCTAAAATTGCTATCAATTCTTTTTCTTTTTTGATACAAGATCGCAAGTACCCCATGCTGGCTTCAGACATGCTCTACAGTGAAGGATGACCTTAAACTTCTGTCCCCAAGCCTCTCTCCCCTTCACACATGACAGAATCCCAGGTGGTTCATTTGGTACTGGGGATTGAACGCGGAGGTTCACGTATGCTAAGTAAACACAGCACAATAGCGCCAGTCACTATTGCGCTGCTCACAATCAACACAGTACATGGAAGCAGTAAGCATAAAACAGATTTAAAGAGAGAGAGAAGCTAGAGAGAGGATCTGTTCTAAATCAAAGTGTACTTTATGGTACAGAAGTTGTCATAAAGCTAAAAGCTGAGCTTAGATCTCCCAGCAAAACAAGCAGCTGTGAATGACCTGTAAGGGATGGGAGCAGTTGTGAGTGATGACAGCGATTGCTTTTAGCAGACCAGTCACTTCTTCAGCATGCTCGGCGTCACCCAGTGAATGTGATTATTCTGCCTGATCACAGGGAGGGCACAAATGTAACATCCTAAGTGGCACCAGAAGCTTTGCTAAAGGCATCTGTCCAGCCTCTAACACTGGGCCTTGGACAAAGGGGAAGCCTCTTATCCATGTCATCTCAGGTTTTCTAATCCTAATAGCCCAGCAACGGGAATAAATAAACCTTAAGTATGAGCTGAGTCAGTGCGAAGTGAAGCATTTGATATCACATAAAACCAAAGTTGATGAGAGTGTATGCAGGGGGCAGTTAACATTTTTTATGCTTGCCACGGGTGGGCAACAGACTGCGAGTATTCTGCAAACACGAGTATCATGTTAAGGAATGAAATAGCAGTCCATGTGTGAAGTACCACCAGCTGGGTCACAACAATTAGACTCTGTCTCTTGGGTAATGAAACTGGGACTCTGAGTATAAAAAAGCTCATGGTAGTGACCAATCTAATGCCCTCATTCTTGGCTCCCTCATATATCTTACTGACAGAACACAACCTACGGAGTTGTCGAGTGAGTCAGGGGATGGGAGCTGTAGGGAGAACCGTGCCCACATGCCCCCTTATGGATTAGATGAGACATGGTAAAGACCTCCATTCCAGCTACTGCTGGAATGATAAGCAGTGTGGTCTGCTTGGCCAATTCAGATAGTATTTGCATGTTCGGGTGTGGTATAAGACAGAGAGATCTGCAGGACTCCGTAGAAAAGTGAGAGGCAAAAATAAAGGGCAGGGCCGGGCGTTGGTGGCGTACGCGTTTAATCCCAGCACTCAGGAGGCAGAGGCAGGCAGATCTCTGTGAGTTCGAGGCCAGGCTGGACCGACAGCATCTAAAACAATACAGATAAACCCTGTCTCGTAAAACCATAAATAAATAAATAAAATAAAGGTCAGGAGTCAGGGTGGGGGAGGTCCTGAAACTGTATGACCTCAACAAAATCAACGAATGCCTCTCAGCATCCACTTCCTTGTGTGCAAAATGGGAAGTTAATTGGCTTAAGTTAGCCATCCATAAGGCATAGAGACAGTCCCCCATGAAGGTGAGCAGACCTAGGTTTAAACTCAGCTCTGTTTTACTCACTAGGAAGGCTAATTCTATTGCTCAGTCTCCTCATGTGAGTGATGAGTGTAGGACCAGCCATCTCACAAAGCAGCACTAAGGGACAACAATACAGTGGGTAGAACACTTCAAGCGAGGAGCCAGGAAGAAATTCAGCAGACAATGTGCAAGCATGAGAAGCTGAAGTTGAATCATCACCAACACCCATGTAAAAGCCAGGTTAGCTATGTCCCCCACACTGGGAGAATGCAGAGACAGACAGATTCCAGGACCATATTTTAGCTGGATCGGTGAGCTCCTAGTTCAGTGAGAGCCCCTCTCTCAAGTGTTGATCTCTGGTCTCCACATGAACAGGGCAAGTGTACCCACATGCATGCATGCACACCACACACAAATCACAACTGATTCAAAATAATGTTTTAAAAATCAATATGTTTGTAGTAGATGAAAATCGATTGACATCCACAGGTGTATTCTGTGCTTTGGAATCATTCATAGTACTGTAATTTTTCTATAATTTGCAGTATAGCAAAACGGCTGAAAGACAACAAAAAAGTCAACTGCTTAAAAATAAGATTACCTTCAAGGGCTACAGACTTTCCTTTGCTCAACTGTTTTCAGAATACTTTTTACATGATTATTATTATCTTCATCTGCAGTAGCCAAAAAAAAAAAGTGATTCCGTTAGTGTGTGATGACAGAAAAACTGTGAATTTAAATTCACCTGGATTCAAGCACGTCTCAAATCAGGGTGCTGCTGCTTGCAGTGCTGGGCTAAGCTTTATCTTTCACGTTGCAGGGATGAACAGCCAGTACATGCGCAGGGAAGTCTTCTGCTGCGAGACCTGCGATGAGCTCAAAAGCTTCTGGGAAAAGGAAATTAGCAAACAGACTTTTTACCGAGAGCTTGAAGAAGATCGCCAGGGGAGAAGTGCTCTGAGAAAGTAGGTGGATTGCTTTCCTGTCTTAGGTTTCCTTGGGAATTACACCAGATGTGGAGAGGGGTCCAGCTCTTTTTCATCACTTCACTGTAATAAGAAGTTTGGTGACGGATTCTATACTACAGGGGGGGGGCACGAACAAGATGTGGAGGCAAAGAAGTCTATTAAACTCTCAAGTCCCCAGAGAGGTATCTCCTCCACTTACTCAGTGCGTCAAAGAAGGAGCGGGTTTTAATCAGAACATAAGAGTCAGAAATAAGGTGTAAGCCATATCCTCTGGGGGATTTCCATGCCAAGGCAGGAAAGAAAGGACACTTCAAGGTTGGCTGGTTTGAACAATCCCCATGGGCTTCTGGCTGGCTAGCTGTCAGTACTGGTTACAGGATGCTTTCAGAAAGGGGAACACAGTGGCAGATATGGAAGCTAAATATGGGAAGAGTTGAAGCTATAGACTTGGGTGTAGATGGTTTGGAGATTGACTGAGCCTTCTGCTGGGACAAGAATGTAACTCAGTTGTTACAGGGCTTATCTAGAATGCACAAAGCCCTGGGTCAGATCCCAGCACCGAAGCAGGTGTGATGCAAACACCTGTAATCCCAGCACTGGACAGGTGGAAGTGGTAGGGTTAGAAGTTCAAAGTCATCACCTAGGCTCCATGAGACTCTTATAAAAAGAGGGTGAGGAGCTAGTCCTGGGAGGGGCAGTTTCTATCCAGCCAGGACATTTTTTTAAAATTCAGAACATAAAATACAGAAAGTCAGAAACCAAGGTTAATAGAACCACTCATTCAATATTGCCAGTCTTTATGGGGTTTCTTGGGTGCATCTATATAGCCTGTTTCTCACTTGGCTGTCAGCACTGCTAATGCTTCAAGGCCACAAAACTGCTTGCAGTGAAGGGCTTTCTTGCCCTTTATAACATGTGCAGTAGTATTTCTTACCTCAAAACATTAGCTGTCATCAGGATTCCCACTCCACATTGTAGTCAAGGTAACTAGAGGGCAAAGTGGTCCCTACTGAGAACCAATAGCTTACAGATATCAATAATACTTTCTTCAAAACAGACAAAAATCAAGTTTCGGGTTGTCCAGATGGCTCAGCAGGTAAACGCACTTGCCACATAAGCCTGAGGACCTGCCTGTGTTTGAACCCCATAACCAACATAAAGGAGAGATTGACTCCACAAAGTTTTCCCCTGACCTCCACATACATGTCATGACACAGGCACCCACAAATACACAACACGAGCACAGGCACGCACACACACAATAATAATAATTAACAATAATAATTTGAATTTTAAAGGTTCTGTTTCCTACAATTGTTTACTCAAGAGATGTGTGTGGTGATACAAGCCATAGTCCTAGCAGTTAGGGTGCAGAGGTAGAAAGATCATTCAAGATCATTCTCAGCTACCTAGATAATTCAAGACCAGCCTGAACTACACAGAGACTGTCTCAAAAATAAATGAATAAAAATAAGAATAAAGTCCCTTCTTCAGCCCTTCACAATTAAAATCCCAGCATACAAGGGCTAAACTAAGTTTCAGTGTTAGTTTGACAAGTCTGTCTGTATAAAAAAACTAGTTCATGAAAACCTCCCGCATCTGGAAGGATACACAGTAAGAGTTTGCAGAGAAGGTAACACAGTCTTATTTTCATTAACAAATGAATTTCTTGTTTTAATTGGCAGTCTACTGAAAAGGGATCATTTTTTTAAATGGCTGAGCAGCAGGAACAGCTCAGTTCTCCAGAGCCTGTCTAGGTTCTTCGCTCCTAAAATAGGAACAGTCCCAGTGAGACATGGACTCACCAATGGAATGGTCACTCATATGAGCCAGATTGGCCTCAAACTAGCTATGTATCTGAGTGTGACCTTGAGCTCCTGATCCTTTGGCCTCCATGCCCCCAGCACTAGGATTACAGACATGAGCCACCACATCCAGCTTTCAGCATCGCTTTCTAAAAGCTTTTTAAGTCCTAAGGAAGAGCCTCCCTCCATACCCAGAGAAGAACCCTGATGCTTTTCTATCCACATCCTTAACAGTGTTGACCCTGCTTATAGGAAGCAGGCCTAGAATGATCTCAAATCCTGTCTCAAAAGGAAAGAAAGGAAGGAAGGAAGGAAGGAAGGAAGGAAGCAAGGAAGGAAGGAAGGAAGAGAAAAGTCTTATATGACACAGTCATTCAATATTTATGAGAAGCAGACATGGAAACAGATGCACTAACCAATTGCATGTGTGATGTTTCCTCCTCAGGCTCCGCGAAGAATGGAAGCAGAGGCTGGAGAAGAGGCTGAGGATGCTGGACAATCCTGATGAGGAGGGAAAGCAGGCTAACCCTGAGAACTGAGTGTTTCTGGCAGGCCATCAAGGACATCTTTTTCTAAGAGGAAAAAGACTTCCATCTAGTTATACTGACTTACTAAGCAGAACTTCCCCTGTTTGCTCTCCCACAAGAGAAAGGACATACATGTAAACCCCACCCTGTGCTAATGGGAACTCTCTCCACACAGAGGACAGGGTGACTGCAGGGGTGGGATGCTTGGATTGTTTAATGTGAAAATCTCTTTGCATTTGCAGCCTCCCCAGGTTTCAAAGATCCATCTGGTTTAAGCTGTTTCTGCATTCTAACCCTCATCGAAATGCTTTCTCTGAGCTTGCTTGAGGCAATGACCTTCATTGGCTTCCCCACATCTCCAGAAAGTGATTACAAAATCTTTGTCTCCTTTCCCCCTTTTTTGTGTACACAGAAATGCCACGGCCTCCGGAAATAAAACTAGTATGGGTTTTGAAATTTTAACAATGCGGTTTGAAAATAAACTGAATTAGTTTTCTCCTCCTATAAATTTGAACTTTTTGATGATCTTGTTTTGTTTAGGCACATGCAGAGGAAGTAGAATCCTTCTGAACAGTCTTGGCCTGCCCACCCTCACCCTTGCTCACCTCAAAATTGCCTGCCCTCTGTCAAGTCCTTTCACATTTGTCTTAGTTCTCTGCAAGCTCCAGTGTCCCCGGACACATTCTGGAACTTTGAGTCATCCTTACTTAGCTTCCTGTCTGGTCCTGAGCAAGCTTGCTAGACAAATGGCATTTACAGGAGCATGGGCAGGGGCTCCTTTGCTTGAGGTTCCTCAAGGCCAGACGGGAGCAAAGGGAGATAGGATGTAGAACTCTGGGCACCAAGACACGTAGTGGCCAGAGGGAATCAAAGGCTGAGTCCAAGATACTTTGAGACAATCATGGGGATCACTTGTTGTCTATCTAGTCTGCTTCCCGCTGCTTCTTCTGGAAAACTAACAACCCTGGTCATGGCCAAGAACACTGTGCATGGCAGGAAGAAGTGGAGAGACTTCATCCACAACACACACACACACACACAGAGTTATATGTAAATAAATGCAGGTAATTATATCACATATGTTGGTTGGCTTTCCATAACTGTGGCAAAAACTCACGGTATCTGCTGATCAAACAATGTAACATTTTCTTCTACTTCCCATGCATATTTGTTCATTTGCTTGTTAGTCTGTGTAACCTGAGTTCTGGGGCTTGCACTCAGATCCTGCATAGAAAACACTTACTAACTGCCCTGTCTTCCCAAGCTTCATGCATAATTTTGACTTTTGCCAAGGAGTTAAAAATATATAAAAATGAATGAAGTCTGTGAATAGCTAGTCTATACCCTTAAACCAAAGGGGAAACACAAAGAGGCCTAGGTCTCAGTGTTTCTTTCAAGGGTATCCCCCTAATCCTTCTACTAGGCCCTACCTCCTAAACATTCCACTTCCTTACAATACTATCAGGGCCAGAGGACAGCCCCTTAATACATGGGTCTTGGAGGACACTCAAGATATAAATTGTAGCATTTTGTTTGCTGATATAATTTGGGGAGTTTGTCTGTCTGTTTGTTTGTTTGTTTGTGACAGGGTCTCACGATATATATCTCTTGCTGTCCTGGACCTTGCTATGTACACCAAGTTGGCCTCAAAGTCACAGAGGTCCCCTGTCCCTACCTCCCGAATGCTGGTATTAAAAGTATGCACCACCACGACCAGCACCTTCATTACTGAAACTTTCTACCAGCTCCTTTGTCCTTGTTTGTCTTAGCTTGGAACTTCCTTTGTTTGCCTACTCCCTGCCGTCATTGACCTTCATACCCTAACAATTTATATTAAGAACTTCTGACAGGCCAGGTGTTGGTGGTGTACGCCTTTAATCCCAGCACCGGGGAGGCAGAGGCAGACAGATCTCTGTGAGTTTGAGGCCAGCCTGGTCTATAGAGCGAGTTCCAGGACAGCCTCCAAAACAATACAGAGAAACCCTGTCTCAAAAAAAAAAAAAACTCATTAAAAAAAGAACTTCCGACAGTTTTCTGCATATTAACAGAACTATGAACACACACATCATACAAAAGACTTGTGTGAACCTGTTCCTGTGGGCGTGTTCCTGTGAAGATACTGCAAAGCAGATTCCTTAGGATGGAAAACACAATAAATCACATTAGAAACAGAAGTTTGTGAGAGCACCCTTCTCCTGTCCATATCCCCAGCAATGAGTGCTGCTATGTTAACCTGGGAGACAGAAAGTGGCATCCCATTGTTCTCTCAGCCTCTAGTGACTGTGCATATTGGTTAGATTTCCTCATCTATAAAATGTTTTGTATATCCACCAAACATTTTGCTTTGCTTGCTTTTGTTTTGCTTTAAGATAGAGTTTCATTGTACTGAGGCTGGCCTGTCCTTTCTATGTGGCCCAAGATGGCCTTGAATTTCTGGTCTTGCTGCCTCCACTTTTCCAGTGCTGGAGTTACAGGCAAGCACCACCAAGTCCCATTTATTTGATATTAAGGGGTCAAATCTAGGACTTCCTAATTTTAGCAAGCACTCTGCCAACTGAGCTGTTAATATACCTTTAGTCCCATTCCATTACTCATTTTCCTAATGTAAGTTTTTTATGTTAAAGTATACAAACTATTTCAGCATTGAAAGTACATAAAATCCTGAATTATTATTCTTATTAGAAATCTAAAGTGAAGGTCAGATTGGGTTCATTAAATACTCATTATCAAGTCTAAAAAGCTTGAAGCTATACAGGAAAAAAATAAACATATTTGTCTATATGAAAGAGAAAATCTTTTATGTGACAAAATAGACCATGAACAGAGTAGCTTTGGCAGCTTTTCAATTTTAAATGATCATTTGGCTGCAGCTGGGAAAATGGATTTGAGAGATGACAGGAGATGGCTTGCAGATAAGCAGAAAGTAACTTCTGTGGTCACCATGATAAAGGACATGAGCAAATAGAATGCATGGGTCTTGCAGATTGGTTGGATATAGTGAGACATGAAACATCTAAAAATATAGATGTTCAGTCGGGCGTTGGTGGTGCACACCTTTAATCCCAGCACTCAGGAGGCAGAGGCAGGTGGATCTCTGTGAGATCGAGGCCAGCCTGGTCTACAGAGCAAGTTCCAGGACAGCCTCCAAAACAATACAGAGAAACCCTGTCTCAAAAAAACAAATGTGTGTGTGTATGTGTGTGCATCTTCATTTATCTTAACCTAGACATTTTAACGTGGGCTGAATAAAGAGAATAAGAAATATAAAACTGTTGAACTGGTTCTATTAACAACCAAACTTACTAACCAGTGAGGACTGTGTATGGTGCCTAGCCTCCTGGGCTTCAGGTACTTGTGTAGCAATGCTTTACCACTGTGCCTTGCCAGTGACTGGATAGATCATCAGGTGTAATGTTCCCTCGAGCAAGACTTGGTACAGAGGGGACCCTTGATGTGTCTGAGCTCTCGTCTCCTCCATTCTTCTGTCTTCTGTGTGGCAATACAGTATTTATGATTTATTAAAGCTTGCCTGAGGATTCAGAAAGCAAAGTCAGCCATGAGCCATAGAAGTCAGGAACACACCTTTAATCCCAGCGGCCAGAAGCTAGGAGGTGGTGGTACACACCTTTAATCCTAGGACTCAGTATTAAGAGGTAGACAGATCTCTGTGAGTCCAAGGCCACCTAGGTCTACACAAGATTGATCCAGTTCTAAAGAGAAACAGCTCACACAAAGATGATCTCAGCACCTGGGATCACACACCTTTAGTCCCAGGATTAGGGAGGTATATAAGACAGGAGCAAGGTCTCAGTATAAAGCATTCATTCTCCAGACATGCTGAGGGGAAGCAGCAGGATGAGCCCATTCAGCCTGCGGTAGTGGTAAGAGCTAGCTGTCCGCTACTTTGCTTTCCTGAACTTCAGCTTGAAGTTTGAAACCCCACTTATTTTTTATGTTACACTTCTATCTGTCACCAGTCTGGGCCCATGGAAAATTCCTGACTCACCCTAGAGCAATGGTCCTAAGCCTACCAGTCCCAATTGCCCAGAATACTGTTTTACATCCACAGATTTCTCGGACCCTAATAGCACGAATAATAAAAACCCAGAGACAGATATTGGGGTTCAAGCTGAAGATCAGAAAAGCAAAGCAGCCAGCCAGTAGCTCTTACCTCTATTAAGACTGAAATGGAGATCCTGTCTTCCCTGTGACTGGAAACTGAATTTCACATGATACCCTTTGCTTCTTCCATACATACATTTCTAGTGCTGGTATTAAAGACATGCGCTCTCTTTCTCTTTTACACCGATTCACTCTCGTGTAGCCCAGGGTAGTCTTGGTCCATCTGCTTCTGTCTCCTGAGTCCTGGGATTAAAGGCATGTACCACCATTGCCTGGCTCTATGGCTTGCATCTAGCTTTGCATTCTGATCCCCAGGCAAGCTTTAATGAATCATATCACCACCAGCCCTACTCTCATAGACTAATTTTGCTGATCTGATGTGGGAATAAAGAACTGTGTTTATATCAAAATACATGGGAGACCGTGGTGATCAGATAGACTTGGAAACAGTTCCCTAGAAGGTGTAAAAGAGAATAAGGGGAACTACTGAAACAGATTCTGTTGGTCAGACTAAAGAGGACTATAAGTGATGTTCTCTGAAGGTGCAGCCCAGGGTGAGTGAGATGAGCCTTGGAAGATCAGCTAGCAAAGGCAAGAAATGGTCTCTGCTCTGGCAGTCAGAATGGGGCAGGAGAAAGGGAAAGGAAGCATAGGCCGGGTTAAGTAAGGGAAGGTCCCTAAAATGCTACCAAAGGAGTTTGGTCTTCACTACACAAGCAATGGAGACTCATCAAAGGTTTCTAAGCAGGCTGGTAACCTGCTAAGAGCTTGTCTTAGTAACATAGTGAGGCAATGCTGGCAGCAGAGTGGAGAATACACTCTACAGACATGAGGGATCGCCTTTGCTAAAACTGTGATTATCCAAACAGCTTTATTTGGAAGATACATCACTTAGGTGATCTTGAACTCTGCCCAAGGCAAGTGGAAGTATAAATAAGAGTTGGATCTAAGTAACAAGAGACAAGGATCACAGAGTGACCATTTACCTTATACTACAACTCCTGGTTAACGGCTTCAAACTTGCATATTTTACCGAAAAATTAATTAGCACTTTCCTTTTAATCAGATCTTACATTATGCCAACTTAGAGGTGAGATCCGCTGCCCTGCCCCCCCCAAAAAAACCTACATGGATTTTATGCCTAGCATTGTTGATACTGAGGAAAACCCAACAAAAGGCTCTTTTTCACTGGGACAGCTAAAAGCATCGCTCCCACTCCATGTTAGTGACGGTAGAATTGAAAGCACCAAGTGTCCCTTTCCTCTAAGTAACTTAGCAGCCAGATTGCAAAGCAGTGTACAAGCCCCCTAGGATAAGAACTGAAATGCAAAGAGATACAATGGTGTCCACACCATTGTTGTTGGAGACATCACTGTCTGTGGGAGACAAGCGAGAGACACTGGTTAGGAAAGATTTACTGTCCTGGGCTGTCAGAGGACATGGACAGTACCCAGTCAGCTGGGCAAATCAGAGGATCATTTATAATACAACACTGGGCAACCCCACTCCCACCCCAACACCATGGCAAAGTGCAGAGCAGGCACAGGGCCAGGCCTCTAAACAAGACCTTGACAAGGACAGGAGGGGGTACGTTAGGAAGGTGCCCAAGTGGATTCCATTAACTCTGGCTTATGCAATACTCTTTCTGAATATATAGATTGTAAAGAAGAAAATGGGATTGCATCATTAACATGAGACTCTTACATAAGCTTTGACTGTGATGAGTTTTCTTCCAAAATAATAAATTACTTGCATGTTTGTGACAAAAAATAAAAATTAGGAAAAGAAAAAGAATACAAATGACCCACAGGCTGCCAGTGGCAAGAAACATGGCTGACATAATAAAGATTAATATTTATCACACACACTCAAAAAGATAGGCAAGTAATTTTTCAAAACATGATTCTTGTAACCTGTTCTGGTTTAATATGCTGCAGACATATTAGAACTGAAGGAGTAAGATCTGCTTTTTGTTACTGTTGAGTGAAATGCATCTAGATCCTGATTACTTGCTTGCTATTCCTTTTATTTGTTAATTTGGGGAAATCTCAGCAGCTGACTCAGAACTGTTGATCCTACAGCCTCAGCCCCCCAGTGCTGGGATTATAAACCACTACAACTGACTCTTTTTCCTCTTGTTTCTTGTCTTTTTGGTTTCTCTCTCCCTTTCCTTCCCCATCTGAGTCCAGGCTGGTCTTGAACTCCTGGATTCAAGTGGAATTTGGCCTCCTAAACTCTGAAATTACAGGTGCATGCCACCATGTCCAGTTTACCAAGAACTCCAGTCCTGCCAGACAATGTGAGGTGTCTTCCCTTAAAGATGTCTAAGGGAGGGAGAGGTCCTGTACCACAACGAAGCAGACTTGGTTAATATATGACCTGTGCTGAATGATAGAGGTAAGGAATGGGGGCCCACATGGCTGAGACTGTGTGATGAGGGTCACCTTTCCTTCAGGAAGGAAGTAGTTCTTGGCTGATGTGTGACATAGAAGACATAAAAGTTGTCATCTCTCCCCTTACCTCATGCCCTGGCATGAGGCAGGGTGGGCTGGGTGTGGTTTTGCTGTGTTTACAGCCTTCTCTGCCTAGGCTCCAAAGGACCTAGGTGCTCTAACAAGGAAAAGTCAGAGTCTTGGCTTGGACTGGAACCATAAGAAATGAGAGACCTCCTTCTTCTGGATCTGCTCACGGTAAAGATGGAGGTGCTGTCAGGATACCTGAGCCACTGGGGGACACTGTCAGTCAAACCACTACACGGGCCATTCTTTTTCTATCCTCTGTTACCCACTGTCCTGTGCTAGACACAAGAATTAAACACCCTGAATCCAGCATCACTTTGTTCCTTCTAAGTACCAACCACCTACAGGAAGCTAAGTACTTGAAAAGCAGCCTAGGGCAGGGCTCTGACTCTCTTCACTTGGGTGGCTCTAAACCTAACGATGAGTGGGCAACTCAGATATGTCAGCTAAACTCTCAGGCTTCACCTCCCTGTGGAGTCTTATGATGGGAAGGACTGTGCCAAGAGATTGAGTTTGGGCGTTAAAACTTGGCTTTAAAACAAGTAAAAGAGGAACAAGGAGTGTAGCTCACTTAGTAGAGGGCCTGTCCATCATGCAGGAAAACCTGGGTAGGATCCTCCGTACCACAGAAACCAGACATGGCGGCACCCAGCACTCAGGAGTTACAAGGTGGGAGATCAGAAGTTCAAGGTCATCCTTGGCTACAGAGAGAACTTGAGACCACCCTGGTCTGTATGTGACCCTGTCCAAAAATAACAATAATAGGAGTAGTAACAAAACAGAAAATGTTAATAAAAGCTCACTTCATACAAAGTGTGGCCTAATCAGGTTTTTCTCCCAAGAATTTTCAGAAGATTAAATTCACAGTGAGTTATAGTAAATATTTAGCAGTCAACAGCCACCAGCTAATGTGTATCTATCTGTCGAGGGTGGAGCAGCAAGATAGGAGAGTACCTAGCAAACGAAGAGAAATCTACAAATCTGGCTTTTGAGTGCGGTTTACTGGACTGTGACCTAGACTGTAACACAAATAACCAGTTGTTATTTGTAGAGCCTGGGGATTAAATGCCATGGCTTTGGAGTCAGGCAGCTCTGGGAGCTAATCTCAGTGTTGCCACAGAACAGGCAAGTTAGTTAACCTCTGTCAGCATCAGTTTCCTCATGGCTCTGGCTAGGATAATGAATGTACCCCCCCCAAAGAACCAGTGTGAAAGGCTTGACCCCCAGCCTGGTGCTCCGTGCTATTAGTACAGCCATTAAGAGGTGAAATGCTAGTAGGAGGTGCTGAGGTCTTTAGGGCTATGCCCTAGAAGGGCTGTGGGACCCTTCCCTTTCCTCATTCTCTCGTTGCTCCCGGGAGTTTTATCATTTATTTATTTTAGCAGTAGTAGGAAGGGTCATGGGGCACATTTAGAGGTCAGAGGACAACTTTGCAAACAGTTTTCTCTTTCCACCTTTACATGAGTTCTGAGAAACAAACTCAGGCTCTCCAGGCTAACATGGCATGCACCTTTCTCAAGAACCTTCTAGTTACCCAGCCACACCTCCGCCCCGCTTTTGATCTAAGTGATTTTACTCTGTCATGTGGCCCCACCACAGTGTGTGCCTCACCAGAGACTAAAACAGTAAAGCAAAGTGATCAGGAATAAGACCTTCCAAACTGAGGGTCGGTCGGGTTAAATCTTTTTTCTTCATAATTACCTTAAATATTTTGTTATAATGGCAGAAAGTTGGCTAACGCCGTCACCTTCGAGATGACTGGCAGGATTATATGAAAAACTGCCCGTGTTCTACTTTAAAACTGAAGTCCTGGGTGGGAAAGATGGCTCAGCAGTTAAGAGCACTGGCTGCTAGGACTAGGATTCAGCTCTCAGCAACTCACAATCATCTATAATTCCAATTCCAGGGAATCTGATGGACTCTTCAGGCCTCTATGGACGCTGCATGCACGTGGTGCAGAAATTCATGTAGGCAAGCACCCACACGCATAAAATATTTTTTTATTTCAAATACTTATGTTATTAAATAAATCTTTTAAAAAGTAAGCACATTGAGGCGACTCTCCTCTGAAGAGCCCACGCCCACGATTTCCAATGTGATTGTTGTTTTTAACAAGTCTCAGTCATCCAATTTTACCAATAAAGACTCAGGAACCAGATGCTGGGGTAAAAACCGACTAGCTCAGAGAGGCAGAGAGAGCACCTAGTTGACCTGCCTCCTCTGCCAGCAAGAGCTCTTGTTCCTACACCATCTCAAACAAGACTCCTCCAACTCAATGTCCCTCCCTCCTACTTCCTGTGTGTCTCCCTATCTGTCCTCCTGACTTCCTCTTACTCTCTATGGGTTTTTTTTTATCTCTACCTCCTGTCTCTAGTTAGGAATGTTAGGATTACAGACGCTCAAGCTAAGTATCTATCTTTTACATATGTTGTGGGGATTTGAACTCAAGTCCTCATGCTTGTAGGACAAGCTCTTTTATACACTAAGTCATCTCCCTAGCCCATATGCTATTTTTCCTCATTTATTTTCTTTTTTTTTCTTTTTTATTTAAATTAGAAACAACCTTGCTTCACATGTCAATATAGCTCAGCTCTCTCTCCTCCTCCCCCACCCCCTAGTCTCCTCAACCCCCCCATCCAACCCCCCACTCTGTTCCCCAGAGAGGGTGAGGCCCTCCATGGGGGATCCCCAGAGTCTGTCATTTCCTTCAGGGCAGGGCCTAGGCCCTCCCCCAAGTGTCCAGGCTGAGAGAGCATCCCTCATTGTGGGATGGCACCCAAAGTCCATTTGTATGCCAGGGATAAATACTGATCTACTACCCAAGGCCCCATAGGTTGCCTAGGCCTCCTCACTGACACCCACATTCAGGGGGCCTGGATCAGTCCCATGCTGGCCTCTCAGTCTGGGAGTTAAGTGCAACTCTGTCTTAATAAATCCCACACTTCCTCTTGGCTATATACTAGTAAAATATGCTTAGAAACTGGTTTTGCATCAGTTCCTTACTTGGTCCTACAAGGTAACTACAAACAGAATAAGAACTCAAGCATTTCTGTCTTCATTTATCTCCTTCAAGAATCGTACTTCCTTTGTTTGCAGTGTCCTGTTCCACACAGTTAAATGGTACTTTAAAAATCTCCAGGCGTTGTCCCTACTTGTAGTCGGTCACAATAGGTCCCAGGAACAGCAAGATCGATAAATTCATTCATGATAAAAAATGCCTAGTGCAGACATCACTACTATCACCCCACGCCCTAAAAAATGAGGTCAGCTAATTTTAACAATAGAACTAGTTCTGCAGTGTGTAAAGGTATGCTCACAATGAGGAAGGTTTCCTGAGTGTTATCTGAGCAACACCAAAGACAGCAAGTTCACCTAACATGAAGTAGAACTTTACTTTTTTTCTTTTTTTATTTAAATTAGAAACAAGCTCACGTGTCAATCCCAGCCCCCTTTCCCTTCCCTCCTCCCCCACCCCCACAAAGTAAAACTTTAAGCAGACCAAAGCGCACATTTAGAATTGTTTATGCCAACTAAAATACTGCTCGTTGATAAGTCTAAAGTCTCCTGCTTCCTCTCAAACTGGGACCTCATGAGAAAGAGACAAGCAATTCAGAGACTACCAAACTGACTCATGATGGGGGAAGTCCTGTTTTCAATCGTTAGCAGAGCCTCTTAAAAGAACCTTGTTGGGGTTTTTTTTTTATGCTGAGTCAGGAAGACTCCCTTAAGCAAGCCTCATGAGTCTTTGCTTGTCGCTAGCAAAATAAAACATACCTGAGAAAAATGCTGCTACCAAGAACCCATGCTTTTCTCTGTTCTTTTGTTTCTAAAATTCCCTTAAATCTTTTGTCCTTCTACGTGGAAATTCATCATCCCACTCCTGATCACCATTATGTAAAGAGAAGCCTTCCCGCCCCCGCCAGCCTGGTTCCAGAGCCACATCAGTTCCAAATAAACACACAGGAGGCTATATTAATTATGAAGCTGTTGGCCTTGCTTGTTTCTTACTGGCTAGCTCTGACTTAAATATTTTACCCATCTAAGTATTTCTCTTACCAAAGAAAGGGGTCCGGACTTCTGACCCCTATGGTAGCTACATCTTGACTTCCTGTGTTTCTCCTACCCAGAGTACTCCTGGACTCCTAGTCCCACCTATCTTACTTCCCTATTGGCCAACTGTGCTTTATTGACATATACATAGGACTTCCCCCATCATCTCCTCTTTTCTGTCTAAACAAAAAGGTCTTAACTTTAACATAGTCAAGTTATATATAACAGAACAGTTATCAAATAAGAACACAGTTACAATATTTTGTCTAGATTTAAAGAAAATATCATCCATCCTATCCTTGTGAGTCCAAAGTTCTATATGTAGCTTCTTTTATCATAACTAAGGAAAACTATAACTATCTGTCTTCAACTCCATCAAAGATCACAGAAGGATAATATATAAACACTAGGATTGACAGAGACATCCTGCTACCTGGACAGTCACCGGGTTCCTCTGTAATGTTGGGGCATCCATCTTCAACCTGTAAGCCACAGTGTGTTTGGAAGACTTTTCAGCAAAGTGGGAAATTTCAAACTGTCCATCTGCATTGGCAGTCGGTCAGTCATTTTTCTGTGTCCTCAGAAAGTCTCGTAGACTCTTCCATGAAGCAGGAACCCTGAAGGACTGTTTGAGTTCAGCAGTCACTTTCCTGTGGGTCTTGCATGTCCAGTTTATACAGCAACAGTCAAGCAGTCCAGGCAAGAGCAGTTTCTTGCCCAAATAACTAATCTTGCCACGTTGAAAGCAAACTCCATAACAAGTTTCTTCGATGCCCATCTTCCTCTAAGACATAATTGGTGCTGCCAGGAACAGACATTTCTCATTGTCAAGAAAAACCTAAAACATTTTAAATGCCATTTTCTGAAGGTCTTTGAAAGGTTTGAAGACTATCTATCTGTCTCAAATACATCTCTATATATCTAGAAAACCTAACTTACCTAACTATAAATTCTGACTATTATAAGTAACTATCTGTAATCTGTATTTAATTATGCATTATGTTTTAAAAGATCAGTATAAGCACAATACTTAATCAAGAGGAGAAATACACATATCACAAAATTGACCTTGAATTTGTATCAATAAATGAAAAACCATACCAATACAAACTACTCATTTCCATACCATAGACTCGCACTAGCATATGAACAAGCTCATCTGGATCTGGACTTCACTGCAGCAATTTCCAATATGGAATATTTGAACTGAGCAGCTCAAAATCAACATGCAGGCTGTTAGGTGCCCCCTTCCACTCACAGCAAAGGCACATGCAGAGCCAAGTTGAGAAGCAAGCGGTGCTTGGTGAGTGTGGAATCCGCATAGCTCATATCACGCATTGCCCCTAAAGCTCTTTTCCCACACTCCTGGTATGCTACTGCCTGCCACTGCCTAAACACAATGTTCTCCTTAGACATGCTTATCATATTATCTATAGGTAGACTCGTTTCCATTATGCTGATTTTTTGTAGACATGCTGGGGTCACTGTGGTTGACTTTTGTGGATGAACACATTTTCTTCAGCACACAGTCAACTCAGACATGAGAGTGAATTGCTGGTGTTAACACTCTGTCTCATTCACTCACCCTTATCAGTTTCTGTTGTTGTTGTTTCTTCTTTTTTATTTCTTTATTTTTATTACATTTTTTATAAAAGAGCTGGCTCCACATGTCAATCCCAGCTCCCTCTCCCTCCCCTCCTCCTGCACTCCCCCACCATCTCCCCTTCCTCTCCCCCCATCCCCACTCCCTTCCACATAGGGGATATCCAGAGTCTGTTATTTCGTTCAGGGCAGGGTCCTGGCACTCCCCCCAAGAGTCCAGACTGAGAGAGCATCACTCTTTGTGTTATAGACACATGAAGTCCGTTTGTATGTCAGGGATAAACACTGATCTACTGCCCAGCCCCATAGGTTGCCCAGGCCTCCTCACTGACTCTCACAATCAGGGGGTCCGGATCAGTCCATGCTGGCTTCCCAGCTGTCAGTCTGGGGTCCAAGAGCTCCTCCTTGTTTAGGTCAGCTGTTTCTGCTGGTTTTGCCAGTCCATTCTTTGACCAATTGCTCATCACTCCTTTCTGTCACTGGCCTCTAGGGGTTCAGTTCAGTGTTTAGCTGTGGGTGTTTTCCTCTGCTTCCATTAGTTACTGGATGAAGGTTCCAGGAAGGCATATAAGGTAATTGTCAAGCTCATTATCAGGAATGGGCATTTAAGGTAGTCTCTCCACTATTGCTTACCGTTATCAGTTTTTAAATTGAGTGTGACCAGCCGCCTCCACAAAGATGGGTGTCTAAATCTGCCCCTGATTTTTGTCTGGCCACTTTTGTAAGCTGTGAGAAAACTCCATCCACAGTCATAATTGACAGACTGCCATTCAATCCAGCAAATGTTTATTTCTTCAGGCATGTGTGACTAATGGCAGGTATTTATGGCATGCTTAGTTCCCTAAGTGGTGTGCCCCTACGTGTTTTTCTTTTGACCTTTGATTGTTCAGTGAGAACCCTGACACATCTTTCATCTGTGGGGCATGACTAGAGTGAGCTTAGTTCAGAGTAGGTTTACGATGGTCTTCGGGGTTACAGGTGAGTTAGAGGAAGGGAGGGTGGATGGTCACAAATACAGTACAGTTCTGCCTTGGGTGGATCTCATCCATGTGTGATGTGATTTTTCCAAGATTGTTAAATGAAAAGGCAGCAGTCCCAGAATCTCAAGCCTCATCATGTGACCCTCCATCATTCAACGCCCAGTGCCTGCCAGATATGCTGACATTTCAGAGGCTTTCTGATAATGGCCACCACCCATGAGTCTAAAGCATCAGACTTGAACACACAGGTGGCTGTGCATGTCTAAACCCACTCTCTAGGTGGAGTGGGGGGGCTGAGTTTTTTGTTTGTTTTGCTTCTGTGGTATTTGTGTGTGTATCTGTGTGTCTGTGTCTGTGTGTTTCTCTGTGTGTGTCTGTGTACATACATGTTGATTCATGTATGTATGCATATGTGTGGAGGATGCCAGAGATTGATGTCTGGTATCTTCCTCAATCACTCTTCGCCTTACTAACTCAGGGTTTCATTGAGCCTAGAGCTCACAGATTCAGCTAAACTGGCTAGCCAGCAGGCACCTAGGATCATCCTGTCTCTATCTTCTTAGCCCTGGGATTATAGGTGTACACCTCTGTGCCTGGACTTTTTTCTGGGATCTGTGGATCTAAGTTCAGGTCCCACTGCTTGCACAGCGTCTCCCTCAGCCTCCAACTCAATTTCTCTCCCACACAGGCCATGAATGACTCAGCCAAGGTTCAGTCACAGAACCAGTGTAGCTTGGGGAACATCTATTTATTCAGAAGAGGAAGAAGTTGTATCGGTTGCTCATCAGAGGGGATCACCTGTTGCCTGAGGGCAAACAGAGCATCGTTTTATTTCTGGATGGCCCACTAACACTGTGCCTTCTGTTCTCTTCTTGCAAAGAGACCTCCCCAATCCCACTAACCCTATTTTAAAAATATAGTTTAAGGTGGCTTGAGAGATGGCTCAAAGAGTGCCTGCTGTTCTTTCAGAGGACCAGAATTCAGCTCCCTGAACCTGTATTGGGATGGCTCTCAGCCACCTGTAAGTCCAGCTGAAAGAAATCTGACTCTCTCTTCTGGACTCCACGGACATTGCACATACAGACACACACTGACACACACACACATACACACACACACACACACACAATTAAATACACAAATAAATATTTTAAAGAGTTAACATAATATGCATCACATGAAATTTATCATTTAAAACACTATACAGCATTTATTGCACAAAATGCAGAATGTGTCATCCATTGGCCATCATCCTTGCACAGGGAACATAAAAGTTTTTCTCATATCACTCTAATTTTAGTATGAATACTTCCAAAGATCCTATCCTCTTTTGCTGGTATGTTCGTGCATCCTTTCCCCAAACTCGCTTATTTAAAGAAAACTTCCAAACCCAGGATATAGCACCCTGCTGTGCCGGCCCCAGCCTCACATTAGCATGTGATACAACTGTTCCATGGGTATCTATCACCCTCACTTGGACTTGAGCTCCATGAGGGAAGAGCCTCGAACAGTGGTTCTCAGCCTTCCTAATGCTGTGATCCTTTAATACAGTTCCTCATGTTGTGGTAACCCCCAACCATAAAATTATCTCATTGTCACTTCATAACTGCAATTTTGCTACTGTTATGAGTCAGAATGTAAATATCCAATATGCAGGATAGCTGATATTCAACCCTCAAAGGAGTTGGGACCCACAATTGAAAACTGCTGGCCTAGAGGAATGTGGGGTACATGGTAGGATCCCAGTATACACTCATTCCATAATGAATTAAATGAAGAGTGAATAAAAAAATACAGTTCTGTCTGTAGTCCACCTATAGGAAATCACTTGATTCTGTGTTCGCCTGAATTCCTGGCCTTCACCTTAGGAAAGCCACTAAAACCAATAGTGAAGTGTCCTTTTTTTTTCTTTTCTCAAGTACAAAAGCAATTTTTTCACAGCTATTTATTTTCACCCCACCTCTCACAAAAGCCGACATTCTATTCAACTGCAAATAATAGATTCTCCTTTGAGTTTACTCTTCTTTTTTATTGTTGATGTATTTATTACCTGTACACATTGTGTATAGTTATTGTACTTACATATAGTTTTTCTTATATTAGTTATAACCTTTTTATTTTAGACGGAAAGGGGAAATGTGGTGATACTTTGTTTATGATCTAACAAACAAAGCCTTCCTGAAGATCAGAGTGCAAAGCTAACCACACTAGTCAGCCATGGAGGCCTTGCAGGGGTGGTACACACCTTTAATCCCAGCACTTGGGAGACAGAGGTAGATGGATCTCTATTTAAGGCCTCCCTGGGCTACACAAAATTGATCCAGTCTAAAAGAGAAACAGAACTCACACAAAGGTAATCTCAGCACTTGGCTTCCCATGCCTTTTAATCCCAGCACTAAAGAGGAATAGAAGGTAAGAGGAAACAGGAGCTCAGTGCAATCTGTTTGGTAGAGATCAGTGCGATCTGGAGATGCAGTCTGAGGACAGGATCACTTCTTCATCTGAGCATTGACAGGTCAGAATTCTCAAGTGGTTAGCTGTTTTGCTTCTCTGATCTTCATCTTTAACCCCAATAGATGCCTCTGGGTTTTTATTATTAATACCAACTAGAATTCATGCTACAATAGGGCATCATGAAATGGTCACAATTATTGGGGGCTTGGAAACAGCGTCTTTTTTTGTTTTTAGTTGTCACTTCTTGATTTTTTTTCCTCAATATATGTTTTTATTTAAATTAGAAACATGAATGCTTCACATGTCAATCCCAGCTCCCTTTCCCACCTCTCCTCCACTGTCCCTCCACCAACTCCCCCCAGCCCCACACCCCATGCCCACATCATTCCCCAAGGAGGGTGAGGCCCTCCAAAGTCTGTTATTTCATCCAGGCAGGACCTAGGCCCTTCCCCATGTGTCCAGGCTGAGAGAGCATCCCTCTCTCTGGAATGGGCTCCCAAAGATCATTCATACATCATGGTAAACAGTGATCTGCTACCCAAGGCCCCAGTGATTTCTGTGGCCTCCTCACTGGCACTACATTCATGGAGTCTGGATCAGTCCCCTGTTGGCCTCTCATCCATCAGTCTGGGATTCAAGAGCTCCCCCTTACCCGGTCAGCTGTCTTTGTGGGTTTCAATCTATTGAATCTAATACTGCTCAGCATTTTGTTCTGTCTGTAAACTAATGTAAAGTAGAGCTTCTTTGGTACAAGCTGGCCTTCCTGATCCTACCACATCTGCAGTGAAGGTCCCCATCTGGAGGTAGCGGTAGAGTCTAAGGATGAATTTCTTTAGAAACTCAGATACATCTGAATCTGCCATGTTTGTAGGAGACCTGTCACACATGACTCCGGGGAGCCCCTGCTATGGAGCCACACAGGATTGATTCAGAAAAAGACCTAGAGTCTGTGGTAATTTGAATGAAATGACCCATATAATCTCAGGCATTTGAATACTTAGTCCCTAGTTGGTGATATTGGCTGGGAAGGCTTAGGAAGAAGGATGTGACAGGCAGGCTTTAAGATGGCCATTTTCAGGGTACTCTGCTTCCAGCACTCATTTTGAGATGTGAGCCCTCAGCTTCTACTCCAACCACCATGTCTGCTGCTAGCTGCCACACTTCCCTATCATGATAATAATGGACTCTTATCTGGAGCCATAAACCCAAAATAAACCCTTCCTTCTATAAATTGCCATAGTTATAGTGTTTTATCACAGCAAGAGAAAAGTAACTAATGCATATGCCAACCCTGATTCTGCAAGAAATCTGATATTCACATGACTTTTCAACCATGAGGCATCCCTCATGACACTGGAGATTAATAGTAGCAGCAGCAGCTCCCCAGTTTTACAAATGAGGAAGAAACACAGAAGACCAAGCAGCCAATGAGGCACCAGGACAAATTTAGCATCTATGCTGGTACTCGTGATGGTTAATTTTGGCTGTCAACTTGATAGGATCTAGAGTCAATTCTCCTAGACCTGGGAGACAAGCCTCTGAACATTTGGGTGAGTAAGTTTCTAGACTGGATTCGTGAAGTTGAAATGCCTACCTTAAATGTGGGTAGGCTACTCCACAGGCTAAGGAGTAGACTGAATAAGAAAAAACGAGTGGCCTGGGCACCGGCTGGCGTTCATCTCTCTCTGCTTTTTGGCTGCAGATGAAATGCTACCTCCCCTTCCTGTCTTGTGCTTTCCCACCATGACATTCTGTGGTCTCAAACCATGAGCCAAAGCAAGCCTTTCCTCTGGTTTCTTTTGGTCAGGTTATTTGTTTACGGCAACAACAACAACAACAAAAATAAAAATGAAGGTAGCTGGCACAATGCCAAAAACCTGTGTTCCACTCTACTGAGTAACAGCATTCACTGCTGCAGTTTCAGAGGCAACCTTCATTATGACAGCACCATTAACACAATAAAAACAAAGACCTTCTCCGACCATTCTGCACCGTGTACAAAGCCGTAGGAAGCGAGAGGACTTATAGCCTGTGATTACAAGACCTTGGCACACCTGATATTTGATCACCAAGGTTGTATGTTAACTTTGTAGCTATCAGAGAAGTGGCCTCCCATGAAAACCAAGACATCACACACACACACACACACACACACACACACACACACACACACAAATACACTGTGTGCTGATCAGTGAACAGGGTCAAACATCTTGTGTAGGTCACATCTCCAAATGGCAACCTACCCTCACTTTCTGCGTGTTATCTTAATTCTCGGGGAGAGGGGGATGTGGGGGATGGGGAGCGGGGAGCTAGGGCTGGATGCCCTCTGCCTCCAAGTATAGTCTCTGATAGATCTCCCAGGACTCTTCCAAATCCTGTCTGTCCCCATCCTTCTCGCAGAGAATGTGATGAAGAACACACTAATCTCCTGGATCAAAGGTAGGAACAGAATGAAGTGCAAAAGGCTCCCACTGCAGGATCAGCGCGTGCTGAGATAACTCCTTCAGCTCTTGGCCCAGGAGGTGATGAAAGACGCAGAGGCGCCTGCTGTGAGGTCACCGTCCAAACCTCCTCCCGCCTGTCCTTCACCATCACTGTGCCCAACCGCCACCCCACTGAGACAAAGGTTCCAGCGACCAAAAGTCCCGTGTTTCCCATCTTTGTAGATACAAATCTGCCTTTCATCGCCTCTGCCACAGTTTCCCTTACACACGGCTAGCCTGTGAGCCTCACCTTCTCTTTCCTTGGCCACAGCTTATTCCGTGTCCGTTATCTAAACGCCACCTGGAGCAGACGATAGAACTCAACTCTACTCACACACTCCTCCCTACACCTTGGGATACACCTCCTTGTAGGTAAAAATGCCTTTGTTTTTAAAAAAAATAAATAAATCTTACTGGAGGGACTGGTGGTTAGTTCACATTTTGCATGGCATGTGCAAAACCCAGGGCATAAACTCCCAAAGCATGATGAAGCACTCCTGCTATCCCAGCACTCAGAAAACAGATGCAGAGGGGTCAGAAACTGAAGGTCATCCTCAGCTGTGCTGTGAGTTCTAGGACAGCCTAAGCTACATGAGACCCCCATCAGAAGGGAAGGAAGAAGTGGAATTTGAGGGGGCAGGTGACAAATCAAGCTGTTGTTCTTTAAATCAGCTCCAGTGTTCCAGGTTATAAACGGCCTAACACTGTTCAAGGAATGGGATTTTATAATTTCTTTTCATTTAAAAATCATTATGGGGGAGGGCAGTGGTGGTGCATGCCTTTAATCCCAGCACTCAGGAGGCAGAGGCAGGTGGATCTCTGTGTGTTCGAGACCAGCCTGGTCTACAAGAGCGAGCTTCAGGACAGGCTCCAAAGACACAGAGAAATCTGTCTCAAAAAAAAAACAAAAAAATTTTAAATATCATTATGGGGGCTGAAGAGATGGCTCAGCAGTTTAGAGCATTGACTGTACCCACGTGGCAGCTCACAATCGTCTATAACTCCAGTTCCAGAGGATCTGACACCTTCATACCAAGGCACATCAAATAAAAGTTAAATAATTTTCTTAAAAAGATACCAGTCTTTAAAAAGCAAAAGTCCTTAGAATAAAAGAAAAGTATTATGAGCCAGACATGGTGGTGCCCGCTTTTAATCCCAGTACTTGGGAGGCAGGTGGATCTCTGAGTTCCAGGGCAGCCTGATCTACAGAGTGACTTCAAGGACAGCCAGGGCTACACAGAGAAACCATGTCTCAAACAGAAAACAAACAAAAAGATTATAAATTTTAAACATCATCACATTTATTATCCCATATTAATTTCTACTCCAGTCTTTACAAAAGTATATCTCCCCGCACAAAGGCTTCTGGTTTGGGATTCCATTAAATTAATGGGTTTGTTGTCAAATCAAGTTTGTCAGCTTAAAAATGGTTGCCACTTGCGTCTGTATTTTCACCATCTGTTCTTGCTCATTTTTCCCCATTAGAGTGTGGTTTTATCATAATGGCTTCACGTGGGGACAGTGTGTGTGTGTGTGTGTGTGTGTGTGTGTGTGTGTGTGTGTGTGTAGAGAGAGAGAGAGAGAGAGAGAGAGAGAGAGAGAGAGAGAGAGACGTACTGTGGGAGCTGAAGAGATGGGCTGGTGGATAACAGCATTTGCTGAGTACCCATGAGGACCTGAGTGTCTAGCAACCACGTGACAAGCCAGGTGTGGCCTCTTAAACGCCTGTGGCACTAGTGCTGTTAGGAGCACGGACAGGAGGACCACTGGGGCTTCTCCCAGCCTAGTTCACAGGCTGGCTTGCAGGAAATGAGGTGGAGAGCGATAGGAGAGGACGCCCAACTTCCTCCTCTGGTCTCCACTAGTGCTCACACAGGTACACACACAGACTGTGGTCAGAGAGCACAGCCGCCAAAGAAGCACGTGACCACTTCAGCCACCGAGGTGTTCACGCCCAACTCCTCCACTTTCCCTGTCTTTTAAGGGTACCCTCAAAAGAAGAGCAGTGATTTTAGTTTTTCTGTTTTTGTTTTTTGTCCTGAGACGTGATTCTTAAGGACACTCCATCTGTTTCCAGAGCTTTATTTATCCCCAACGCTTCCATTTTAAATCTTTTTGCCGTTGAAGCCATACATCTGGAAGGGCTCACTGAGATTACGGAACAAATGGAAAGAGTGAAAAAAGCGTATAGAGGAAAAGAAGCACCCTGTGCTGGAAGCCACCCTGCAGCTTTCTCAAAGCTAACCTGAAGTCGAAACTGACTGGCATTCGCTGGGGATTCAATATCTCTGGGTGCACTGAGTATTGACACAGCAGAGGACCAGTGTGCTTTGCTGTTTATGAACATCCAGCCCCAGCCTAGGTCCTGAAGGAGTCTGTGAACTCTGGTGGTCTGATGAAGAGGCCACTGCGACACTGGGAACACTAGCCTGGCCAGAACTCTCACAATGTCGTAAGTATAAACCTAACTGCTCAGTGTTCGGAAGCATAAACCAGGCATTAACTGACAGGGACTTGTCATATAGTTTACAAATACGAGAGTAAAAAAAAGTGCAACTCTTCAGAAGCTGAGATGTGTTCAGAGGTTTGCTGGTGTGTGTGTGTGTATTGCATGTATGTGTGTGCACTTGTGCGCGTGTGTGGTATGTATGTGTGTTCATATGTGGTGTGTATGCATGTAGTGTACATGTGTGATTGCATGTGGTATGTATGTGAATGTATGTGTGTGCACAAGTTGTATGTGGTGTGTGTGTATGTGTGTATGGGATATGTGTGTATTGTGTATTTTGTATTGTGATGTGAGTATACATGGTATGTGTATATGTGTATATGGTGTGTGCATGATTAATTGTATACGTGTACATGTGTCATGTGTATGTGTGTTTGTGTGTGCTATATATGTGTGTGTACATGTAGTGTGTGTATATGGTGTGTGGGTGTGTGTGGTGCATGTATGTGTGTGCACTCGTACGCTTGTGTGGTATATATGTATATGTGCACATATGTGGTATGTATGCATGTAGTGTACATGTGTGTTTGCATGTGGCATGTATGTGAGCATTTGTGCACAAGTTGTATGTGGTGTGTGGGTGTATGTGTGTGTGTATGGTGTGTGTGTGTGTGTGTATGTGTGTGTGTGTGTGTGTGTGTGTGTGTGTGTGTGTTTCTTTTGAGATAGCATCTCCTGCAGCACTGTGTCTGGTGTCAAACTTACTGTGTAGCTGAGGTTGACCTTGAGCTTCTAATCCTTCTACCTCCTCCTCCTGAATGCTGGGATTACAGATGTGCCTGCCATGCCTGTTTTATGTAGTGCTTAGAATCCAACTCAGGGTTCTGTCCATGATAGGCAGGCACTCTACCAACTGAGCAAAGTACCCTCAAGGTCATTACCACAGTTTCTCTTCTTAGCATCCCTAAGAGGTTCACACAGTGACTGAACAATGAGGTTACTGGAGTTCAGGGGCATTCAGAAACTTACCCAAGATCACTCCATTAAGGATGTCCACAGCCAGGACATAAGGAGCATGGCTCCTTCTCAGTTTATCATGCTGTCAATAATTGCCTTACAGAGTTTAAACAATTTCAGTTTTTCAGTAGTCCCTGCAGATGTGTTCACATAGAACATAACTTTTTTTTAATCCCAAGCTGGCTTCAAACTCACCACCCTCTACATTGGACTCCAGAATGCTGGGATCACAGGCATGAAACTCCATGCCCAGCTTCATGTGACTTTTTGTGTTCTTTTAGTTCAAGTACGTTGAATTGGATGCTCTGAAGAGGCTCCCAGCTTCCAGTCAGAATGCCTTTATCCATTTGACTGAGTGACTACAGATGCTCTTTCTTCTTCCTGCCCCTCTAGGACATTTTAAGAATTCTGGTCCACAATACAGTGTCTTTCAGACATGACAGGACTGCTACACTCATGAACTCGCAGTAGCTGTACATGTCAGCACAGGACCTGAACAAGATTAAGTGAGTCAGCATCCCAGCCCAGTGAAGAAAGAAGTTCATGAGCCCACACCCTTACCTGAGGAGCTAAGGATGACTTCTGGGGAAGAGAGAATCAGTGCATTTTAAGTATACGGCCCCTGGTAGGTCAACCAAACTCCAGTGACTAGCTCCACTTCCAAAAGTATATGGACAACACAATTGGATTTGATAGGTTATTAAT
This sequence comes from Mesocricetus auratus, assembly GCF_017639785.1. NCBI lineage: Eukaryota > Metazoa > Chordata > Mammalia > Rodentia > Cricetidae > Mesocricetus > Mesocricetus auratus. The sequence continues at coordinate 82,928,004 of NW_024429196.1, read as the reverse complement.
AATTTTTAAGAGAGGATATGAAGATGGGGTGGCTATGGAGTTGAGGGTATATATAGGAGGAGTTGGGGGTAAATATGATCAAAATACATTGTAGGAATTCTTAAAGAATTAATGAAAAAATTAAAGACCCGTAAGGGACTGTTGCATAAATGGGGAGAAATTTGAGAATCATTTTGTCTTTAAATCAATATATAATATGACCTGACTAATAAATCAATAGAAAAACTAAAGTAATTAAAATCAAAATAACATTAAAAGTAATTCAAAAATTAATATAAAACACTAATTAAAAATAATAATTCTTTAGGTAGGAGAGAAGGATAAATATGGAAAAGGAATAGTTCTACCATTTGTCTTGAACCTGAGAACCAACAAGAGTCCATCTCTTCATCATGTTCCTGTCACCACCCCACACGCATTAAATATTCAAAAAGCATCCCAATGGCTACTTACTAGTTGCTCCTGAGTGCTTTGCTTTCTTTTTAATGTAGTCTCATTGTAGCCCAGCCTGGCGTCAAATTCACTAGGTAGCCAAGAATGACTGTGAACTTCTGTTCCTCCTGCCTTCTCCTCCCGCTGGTTTATGTGATGCTGATAATCAAACCCAGGACTTCAAGCATGCTAGGAAAGCTATACTCTTTCCTTCTTGCTCTCCAAATGATAAATTCACACCAGGACACTGCAGATATAGCCATTAGAAATATCAAATTGACTTTCACAGAGGTAGTAAGCAGAATTGCTAGCCAGAGTCTTCAGGATGAGCAGAGGAGGTAGGTATGACTCTGGTGAACACGGACAGACAGCCTCGCTAATCATGGGATACGCAAAGGCGTAGCTGAATCAACAAAGAATGGCTTAACTGAGCCATTCTGAACAGATGTAGTATCTAAAGACAGTGTGAAGTTTCAAAAGTGTCTCCAGATCTTTATGATTGCCAAAGTATGCCTGGTTGGCTCAGTTGGATATAGGCCACCTACATAGCTAATAGCTGTGACCTCCAAAGCCAGAGAGAACAAGAAATGGGTTTTCTCAGTGGTGGTTGTTTGAATAAAAGTTGTCCCAGCAGGCCCACAGGGAGTAGCACTATCAGGAGGTGTGGCCTTGTTGGAGTAAGTGTAGCCTTATTGGGGAAACTAGTGTGTCTCTGGGGGTAGGCTTTGAGATCTCAGATGTACAAATCAGGCCCAAGGTGGCACTCTCTTCCTGCTGTCTGGCAATCCAGATATAGAACTCTCAGCTACCTCTACAGCACTGTGTCTGCCTGTGTCCCATCATGCTTCCTTCCATGGTGACAATGGACTAAGCCTCTGAACTATAAGCAAGTCCCAATTAAATGTTTTCCTTTGTAAGAGCTGCTGTGGTCATGGTGTCTCTTCATAGCAGTAGAAAACCTAACTAGGACACTGTGTTTGCATGATGAATGATGTCCTCTGGGAAGAAGGGCTCCTCAAGGTTTTCTATTTGCACCAGATGAACTCAGTGTTAAATACGAAGGGCAGCTCTCCAAGGCCATTAATACCACCTCGTTTGCTATGTGAACAAGAACAAAGGCCTCACAGCCAGAATGCCTTACAGCATCAACCCTTGATTCCAAATGCTACAGAAAAACCACTTACTCAGCTTTTATTATAACTGCATATTACTAAAATACCAATTGACTTTTACATGATCATAAAAAATGATAGCAAAGAGGGATTTTTTTCCAAATAGGACCCACAAGTGTACTTACCTTAGTTGTAACTATAGTTACCTTCCACTTTCTACAATTCCTAGAGTCCCCTCATGGAGAAAAAAAACAATGATCTGAATAATGGGACTTTTCCAGTGCTCTTATTACTCTGAAATCTAAAAAGATTTAAAAAAAAAACTAAAATCCAACCAGGTGGTAGTGGCGCACACCTTTAATGCCAGCACTTGGGAGCCAAAGGCAGGCAGAACTCAGTGAATTTGAGGCCAGTCTGGTCTGCAAACTGAGTTCCAGGACAGCCAGAATTATTACACAAAGAAACCCTGTCTTGAAAAAAACAAAATGATAATAATTTTAAACACTTGTAGACATTTATTTTGAAGTACCTGAGCTTGTGACTTTTCTGACTAGGTAATTGGGTTTCAAAACTGCTTAATCTGTGAGTGAGAAGATTCCAAGAATGCCTAGCCTTGCTGAGTGAACAAGAGAACAAGCTGGAAAAGGACGGGTCCCTACCAAAGGTGACCCCAAAATGCTGAGCAGGGGTGTTTCTCAGTTGGGAATGCTTGCTAGGATACATGAAGTCCTGGGTTCTGTCCCCAACAGAAATCCATCTTGGTGGCCAATGCCCATAATCCCGCTCTCAGAAGGTAAAGAGAGGCAGAAGGATCAGGATCCTATGGCCAACCTTGGACACATAGTGAGCTCAAGGTCAGCCTGTACTATATGAGATCCTGACTCCAAATAAATAATAAAATAAAATGAGTTCTGGTGGCCATTTTCTGTCAGGTTATTTCCTGAACTACTTAATTTCTCCATTAGACACAGTCTGTATGGACATCAGAAGACATGAGTTTCAGTCTCTCTCCAAGCACTTTCTCCTTGTTTGGCAGTAAGACCTCATTTTTTTAAACCAACTTCCATTTATACACCATTTGTGACACTTTTCCAAGCCCTGGTTCCCATTTTCCTTATATTCCCTCCTAGTCCTCTGGGATAACACTGTCAGGAGGTTATCCTGCTGCTGTGAGTGAAGTCTGTGTATATCAGAGTTGGATGATGAAGACATGGAAGGTTGAGACAGGAGGATTTCTTCTAGTTTGAAGCCAGCCTAGTCTCCATAATGAGTTCCAGGCCTACTTGGATTGTAGAATGAGACCCCATCCTCAAAAAAAATAAGCAACTATAGAAAGAAAGAAGAAAAAGTGAAAAAAACAACAGAATTGGCTGCTTGAGAGTTGAGATCCACTTGCTGAATTTGGAGGGCCTTGGAGTTCCTCTGAGATCCAGCCTCAGACAGATAACATACACCAGATACCTCCACCAGACACAGCAATATCCTACCAAAGGAGGGAAAAAGAAGTAACAATAATTATTTTACCAAATAACGATTCAAAACATTTATTAAAATTAATACAAAGTTGTTCAAAGCTGAAAAAAATTATTTTATTAGGTAATAAAACCGTTTAGTATACATAGCTAAGGAACTAAACTGGGTTGGATAATAAAGTGGTTAAATTGGGCTGGAGAGATAATTCAGTGGTTGAGTACATTGACTATTCTTCCAGAGGACTTGGATTTGGTTCCCAGCACCCACCTGGTGGCTCACAACCATCTGTAATCCCAGTTCCAGGGGATCCAACATCTTTATCTGGTCTCCTTGGGCAGTGAATGGATGTGTGGTGCTCAGACACACATGTAGGCAAAACATCTATACACCAGAAATAAAAACACATAAATCTCAAAAAAACATCAAATAAATAAAGTGGTTAGACTAGCATGGGAAAATGTCCCAGTAACATTTTAATAGCCTTGGGTAAGAGAATGAGGGAAAGAAACTATCTTGTTTTTGAAACTTTGATTACTGCTATGACATTTCTCTTTCCTTTTAATTACTGTTTGGAGCTCCTGAGTGACAGGGGTTAGGTGCTGTTTATCTCCAACTTATCCATAATTTAGTAACAGTTAAGTCAGAAATATCTTTCTGTGTAAATTTCTGATTTTTCCAAAGATCTTTAAGTCCATGTAATGAGACTGCTTCTAAGAGTCCACTAACACCCTCTGCTCACATGCCCCTAATCACTAATAACAGCACACACTAAGTGTCAAATAATCACCCTGTGATTAAGAGTCTTATTTCACAGATTTCCTTAATTGCTCTGAGCATAAATCTCAGAAATCGTTATTAGAGCAATCTCTGCCTTCAGAAGATTTATCATTAATATGTATTCTTTTCTGATTTTTAAATGAGAAACATCGCCAGGGATTCTAGTCCCTGCCCACCACCAAAATCCAACAGGGTCTCTGCCCCACACCATGGGCTATGATAATCTCTTTGTGATGAGGACAGGTGGCCCAGCCCAGTGTCATGGAGAACTGAGTGGGACAAGGAGAAGTGTACATGAACCTGAGGCTCCAAGGAGAAAACATGGACCCAACTGGCACCTTGCAGCATCAGCCAGATGGGCACTATTAGAGTGAACAGAGGTACGGTATAGGAAAAATGGAGAGAGAGAGAGAGAGAGAGAGAGAGAGAGAGAGAGAGAGAGAGAGAGAGAGAGAGAGAGAGAGAGAGAGAGAGAGAGAGAGAGAGAGTGGTTGATTGTCCTGTAGACAGAGGCATATCTGAAGAGGCAAGAGAGGAAGGGAATGGGCTAAGGTGAGTGGCTTGATTCTTGATTATCACCCAGGACCAAGGTAATGTCTGGGCCTGAGCTGCTGGTGGGACTCACATCTGGGTTCCTGGCTTGATACAGTCATGGTATCTATTGATGACCCTGGCCCCTTATACCACCCAAAACCAAAAAGACAGAGCTGTACAGTGTTGGCCCCAACACCACTGGCTGCAACACTAGGGAGAAATGGTCCCTCCCCTCCCTGGCTCAAATACTCAGGAGAGAGGGTCCCACAGCTTACTTGGACAGCACAATAGGGCGGACCCTGAAGATTTGAGTATACTTAAGGTACCAGGAAGTTGGTTTATGGGGCTCCCTTGGTACAGACCACCTGAAATAGACAGGAATTAATAGAAACATGACACCTCTTCTCCGCTGAGTCTTCATTAAAGGCAAAACTGCTGCATAAAGTTAATTCAGCAAGTGTCTCAAAAAATTTAAATATCTATTGGTAACATAGAGTTCATATATTTATTTGAAAACAGCCTTATAAGATTTGCAGGGAAATAACCGCAACACTTCAGCAATATTGCAATTCTCTCTACATTGGAACAATATAAGGCCTTTCTAGCACAGTAAAATCTGAGTTTGATGGTGGGATATGGATAAACTTTAGCTTCCAGATCCCAAAGCTTACACACCATTAGTTTGCAATCATTGGCACAGTTGCATGCCGACAAGCATGAAGTCCTTTATCTCCCCATTTCCCAAGTTCTCCTCCAGTCTCAGTCGTAATACTTGACTGTATCATGCTGTTTTTAAAATACTTTTCACAAAGTTATTCAATGATTTCACTAGCTACTTACAACTTCACAGTGAAATTAATATCCTTGTTTCTGACTCTCGAAGAAAACTAAAGCTCAAAGATTATAAATAAATCTTCCAAGGATCACAGTGATAATTAAAACTCCTAACCCTCTGACTAGTTATTTTCTGGGATTTCCACAACTCCCTGTCTTCCTCTACCCTTTAATGTGACTAGCAATGAAACATAGTAAAGAATACTTCTCTACTAGGAATCAAAGCATACAAGAGGAATCTACAGATTGGCTGCCTCAATCGATTCATTTTAAATCTAGTTTATGTATTTTTCAATTCCCTAGTGGCACTTTGTTTTTCTAATAAGAGCATCCCTCGCCTTATGCAGAATTAGTCAGATTCATAAACATAAATGGCGTGTTTTCATTAAAATGTAAAAGCTGTGAAAAGGTTTTTAGATCCTCAGCAGGTAAGAACCCTTACCACCAAGCCTGACACCTGAGTTCTATCCTCTGGATCCACAGAGTGAAAGGAGAGAACTGACTCCCACAAACTGTCCTTTAACATACACATACATGCAGAAAAGAAAAAATAAGAAATACCTTTCTAAAAGTTTTAATGGAAAATGAAAGTAGGAAGTGGACTGTTGGGGAATAAGATGGTAATGGGTATAAATAAAATCAAACTACATCAAAAGCATGTATGAAACAAAATAAACTCATTTCTCAAAATTAATGTAGGCTTTTAAAAAGTCTTACTGGCTTAATTTATATATTTGCATTCCCGTAAAGCTCACAGGTTTTATGAAACCAAGAAAAGTAATAAATACAGTGGGTAACAGACAAGAAAGAATAACAGGCTTTTTGAGTTGGCATTGATGCAGTAATACATTAGATGAAAGTAACTGAGCTTAAGGAAATTTCAAATATGGCAGCTAAATTTCAATCTATGCTTGCAAGGTTTATTTGAGAATAGATCCTATCTCTGACTCTCATTTTCATAACTAATGAAGATTTTGATCAAAAGTACCAGATAAGATGATGACCAACTTGAGTTAAGAGTTCCATAAAAATAACCAACAAATGTGAGTATTTTACTGCCAAATTATGTTGAGAAAGACAGCAAATGTCATTTATTACATTGGTTCTTAAATGCAGTCACTGTAAGGATTGTGTACTTCCACAAAACTGAATTAAAAAATGAAACACTGAATATGCTGATCTGTCACCTCTGTGGCTGCATTTCATTAGTTTGTGTGCTAAAATCATATAACCATCACACATGAACACTTCTCAAAGAAATGTGTGAAGCCACAGGAACTTTCACGACAACTTATCTGTCTGCTGCCTGTGACCCATTTGACACATAAGAGATTTTTTTATTTTCACACAGACTAATGTCTATTTCCCTTTGTATCTTCAAGCTTTTGAACTTGATAATGAGCATTTAATGAGCCTGACCTACCCTCTTGACTTCTAACTTGAGTGACAATCCAGGGCTTGAACCTTTACCATGTAGAAATGGTTTATACCCATGGACATGAAAAGCTAACTTTGGAAAAGCAAGCAATGGGCTTCCTCTCTCTCTCTCTCTCTCTCTCTCTCTCTCTCTCTCTCTCTCTCTCTCTCTCTCTCTCTCTCTCTCTCTCTCTCTCTCTCTCCACTCATTTTTTAAGACAAGGTCTCTCACTGAAGCTGGAGCTTGCCCATGTGGCTAGACTGGCTCCCTCCCTCCCTTCCTCCCCCTCACAGCACAGCAAGCCATCTCCCAAATCCCAGAATTTCACCTCTCTCTGCTCTCTAATTCTCTATAACTATGAGATCCTGCATGATTTACCTGTGTGTTTTCAGGCAGCACCTTATCCTCCACAGAAGCTACTTGTTAAGGGTAGCCTGTTTGTTGCCAGTGTTAATCATACTGAAATAACCAGCATGTGTCTCCTGGAGTATCTACTGTCCATACAACCACCTTCATAAAGCTGTGAACACATCAAACAGCTTCAACCTCATTATGGCCATCCTCTTCTAAACACCCAGCTGTGCTTCTGAAAACTGCACCTCTGAAAGCACATTCCAAATGCCTGCTTACGGACACGGTGCATCATTGAGCTTGCAGAAAATGAGCTGCACGAAGGCTGAACCCTTGCACCTTAAAATCCTCAACAGCTGGCTGAAAGAAGCATACCTAGAGGTAATCTGCATTTAGCTCCTGAATAAGCTTTGTAATCAAAATCAGTTTGGTATGAAGCATATTGAAATGCCTCTCGCTTGCGGCAGGCAGGCTGATTTATTCAGAATGTGCTGCTCCTGCAACGGTTGACATCCCATTTCTCTATGATGCTGCTCCACTGGGCTGCTTGCTTGTTTGTTTTCGCTCGGAGTGTTCACAGTCACTGGCTCATGGATTGGTGTGGTTTTTCTTTTGGTTATAGGGACTGCAGACGATGCCGTGCATCAACGAGGAGTCTGTCTTCTAATGGCATCTTCAAGACACACTGGTGTCATGGATACCTCACTAAAAATGTCACGCATGACCCCACACAAATAATTCCTCAATTCTATTCACACAAAGTGCCTGTGGCTCACATGCTACAGAGAGGCTTCTGAGTAGAGTGTTCAGGAAAGAGAGAGAGGCTGTACAAAAGCTGGGTGGGATGTGAGTCACTAAAAGTCACCACCCAAAAGCAAAGACTTATGTACCTGCTTTGTGCCAGAACTTTCGAGAGTGAAATGTCTCCATTTACTGCTGCACCTCCATGACCCTCTCAGTGTGTGTGAGTGTATGAACAGAACACGCTGACATAGCTTGCCAGACCCCTAATCACAGAATCATAGCTGTCAAATCAAATACTAAGAGCTGTTTTTAAAAAAAATCACTGTTGTGCTGGGGATGTAGCTCATTGGAAGCATGCTTGGCGAGCATGCACACAAAACCTCATGTTTAACTCTCAACACTGCATAAACAAGATATAACGGTGCTTACCTGTAATCGCAGCACTCAAGAAGTAGAGGCAGGTGGATCAGAAGCTCAAGCAAGGTCATTCTCAGAAACGTAGAGAGTTAGAGGTTAGCCAGCCTGCTATATGAGACAGAGGGAGGGAGGGAGGGAGGGAGGGAGGGAGGGAGGGAGGGAGGGAGGGAGGGAGGGAGGGAGGGAGGGAGGGAGGGAGAGAGACCATTCCATTCTCAGCTAGGGATTTTGCTCAGCAATAGATCACTTGTCTCAAATCAGTGTCACCCCTAAATATCTCTGTGCTCTATCTGTGTTCACCAACACCTGAAGATCACCTAGTCCAAACTACAGTCTACTTAGCCCAGGTCTGAACTCTCATGTTTCCTCTGACCCTCAGATCGTTGCCCACACTGTAAGAGGCTGCCCCCTAGTGACTAGACTACAGCGAGAGCAAGCTATCACACGATAACGGGGTTTAAAAGAAATCTGTTCTCTCTTTCTCTTCCCTTCTCTGTCCACCCCTCTCATGACCTCGCTTTGAGAAAGGAGAGATGTAGTGATATATTATTTATGATTTATTAAAGTTTGACTGAGGATTCAGAAAGCAAAGTCAACCACAAGCTATAGAAGCCAGCCACACACCTTTTAATCCCAGGAGCCAGAAGCTAGGAGGTGATGATACACACCTTTAATCCTAGGACTGAGGGTTAAGAATAGACTGATCTCTGTGAGTCCAAAGCCACCCAGATCTACACAAGAGTGAATCAGTATAAAAGAGAATTATAGCTCACACTTTTAATCCCAACATTAGGAAAGTATATAAGACATAAGCAAGGTCTCAGGGAGGCATTCATTCTCAAACCACGCTGAGGAGAGATTACAGTTTGAGGCTTGGTGAGAGCTTGTGGAGTCTGAGCTAGAGGTCAGCTGCTTTGATTTTCTGATATTCATCATGAAGTTTGAACCCCAATATCAGTCTCTGGGTCATTTATTTATTCATGTTACAGAGAGATCCACAGGACAATGAAAGGTGTCTCCAGCCAACAGCCACTCCAATGAGGTTGGCCATGAATCCTCTCTTAACCCAGTCTTGAGATATTTTGCAGTCTTTCATAGTTTTGATTTGCATTTCCAGACATGTTGAACATTTTTCATATATTATCAACCCTTTGCATTTCTTTTTTGGAGAAGTGTCTATTCAGATCATTTGCTCAGTTTTTATAAGGCCGTTTGTTGCTTGGGTGCTAAGTCTTTGAGTTCATTGTCTATTTTAGATATTAATCCTGTGTTGGATGCGTAGCTGGCAAATACCCCCATGTCTGTAGGCTTTCTCTCTACTCAATTGGTTGCTTCCTTTGCTACGTAAAAGTTATTAATTGGAAAAAAGTTATTAATTGGATGTGACACCACCTGTCAATTCCTGCTTTGTCTTCTGTGCTAAAAACTGGAACTGCTTCCTGCATTTTCCTCCAGTAGTTTTAGGGTCTGGGGCCTTACGTTAAAGTCTTTGGTGCATTTCAGTTTGACTTTTTAATAGGATGAGCAGTTCTGCGTTCATACTATGAAGTACAGTGTCAGCTCTCAATCTTCCACCACAGGTGTGTAGTCTTCCAACAACATTTTTTTAAACAGTCTTCTTTTGTCCGGTGCATGTTTTTGCCACCTTCATTGGAAATCGGTTGGTTAAAGATGCTTGAAAATAATTCTGAGCTTTCCATTGTGCTCCTTTGGTCTACCTATTTGTTGTGTGCCAATAATGCCTTGCTTCTGTTGCTCATTTGTTTGTTTGTTTGCTTGCTTGAGGGTTTTGTCTGTCATTTTATCTGAAGTAGGGTCTTAGGCGACCTAGATCTTACTATGTAGCCTAAGCTGGCCTTGAATTCTTAGGGAACCTACCGCTTCAGCCTCCCAAATGCTTCAATGACAGTTGTGAGCCACTATGCTAGTTTTCCAATACTATTTCTGTTGCCTATTTCTCTGCAGCCTGTCTTAAAATCAGGTTTTATGGTCAGGTATAGTGTCACACACCTCTTTTTAAATTATTTATTTATTTATTTTACAGTTAGAGATAAGTAGTTTAATATGTGCTGGCTACTTCTTGTCCCCTCCAGATGCCCCGTGGCCTTCCCATCTTGCTCTGTGATCTGTAAGGATAATATCAGGAGGCCTCCTGGTTGTATCAGTTACTTCATTGTCGTGGCAACTAGACGGAAGAGTGTCCCACACCTTTAATCCCAGCATTTAGGAGACAGAGGCAGGAGATTTCTGTGAACTCAAGCCCAGTCTAGTCTACATAACAAGTTCCAGGACTCAAAAATAATAATAAAAATAATAAAGTTTTAGCCAGGCAGCAGTGACACAAGCCTTTAGTCCCAACACTTGGGAGGCAGAGGCAGGCAGATCTCTGTGAGTTCAAGGCCATCCTGGTCTATAAAGCTACACAGAGAAATCCTGTCCCGAAAAACCAAAAATCATGAAGATATTGATGATGATGATAATGTTCTCTTTTGCTCAAGATTACTTTGATTACCTTTGTTCTTTTGTGTATCCATTTCATGATTTTTTTAAGTTTCTTTTTACATTAGTTAGAAAAGGGTAGGAGATACCACAGTGCACATAGGAAATTAGAGGAGAGTTTGTAGGATTCAGTTCTCTCCCTCCACCTTGTGGACTCCGGGGGTCAAACTCAGATCATCCGGTTTGGTGTCAGGCACCTTTACCCAACTGAGCTGTCCTGCCAGACCAGGACTGTTTTTCAGTTTCTGTGAATAATAGTATTGGCATTTTGATGGGGGTTGTATTAAATCTATAGAGCGCTTTAAGTAGCATGGACATTATAAAATTGATTTTCTCAGCTAGGCAGTGGTAGTGCAAGCCTTTAATCCCAGCACCTGAGAGGCAGAGGCAAGTGGATCTCAAGGTCAGCCTGGTCTACAGAACTAGTTCCAGGACAGCTAGGGCTGTTGCACTGAGAAACCCTGTCTGGAAAAAAAATTTTTTCTCAGTTCATGACCGTGGGAGGTCTTTTTCCATCTTATCTTTTTTAATTTCTTTCTTCAATGCTTTATAATTTTAATTGTAGAGATCTTTCAAATCCTTAGTTGGGTTCATTTGTACATAGGTGGAGGGGTTGTAAATGAGACTGCTTCCCTGATTTCTTTGTCACCAAGTTCATTATTGATATCATGTTTTATTATTATAATTGTTATAATTCTAAATTTTGGATGGAGAGTGGGTTGTTTGCTTTGGGGTAGGGTCTTGCTATGTAGCCTTGACTAACCAAGAACTAACTCTGTAGAGCAAGCTGGCTTCTCTCCTGCCTCTGTTTCCCCATCCTAAGACAGATAACATTCATACCAGCATGCTTGCTGAAAAAGAATCTTTAAGCCATGAACAAGCTGCAGTGTCTCCCTTTGTTTTGTTTTAAGTTTATCACCTTGGTCTCCTAGAGTCATGAAAATATTTAATTTTTAAGTATATTTTAGGAAGGAATTAGGCTAAATGGAAGAATCAAAATGAGCAACTGACAATAAAGGACAAATTGAAAGGTCCCAAGTGAGAGGGCATTTAAAACCGACCATTCAAATTGTTCCTAAGCATCCCTTTAGAAAAAAAATAAATTTATAGATGAATAAGTACTTCACTAACTTGAATCTAAGGCTCAAAGTTAAAACTAAAATTTGAATCTTTATTTCGTGGCAAAAAAATTTATGCCTACAACAATTTTCTATTCATGCTAAATTAAAATCCTGATTTGCTATTTTTGTGTTACCTTGGTTTGATAGATATTTGCTCGGCTTTAAAATGTTTCTTCCAAGCTTGTAGCTCAGCAGTAGAGTACTTGCTTAAATGTATGTAAGACCCTGGGCTTGATCCCTGATACCACATAAAGAAAAACATAAAAAGCAAGTTAAATTGCTTTTCAGACACACATAGACATCCAGTAAGGGTGATAATTGCTTTCTGTGTAACCTGCAAAGTTCATAAGGCCTTTGTCATTGTCAGCTTAAATGGGATCATCCGTGGGGCCATTAAATTTAAGCTGGCTGTAAAAAGCCTTCAAAGTGCTACTGCTTCCAGCTGATAAGAGCCTCTGCTTTTCAAACTTTCTGCACAACGATTATCTTTAGCTCTCTCCTCTGACCATAGCATACATGAGATATTTCAGTGAAAAAACATGTAAGAAGGGTCAGAAGCCTGCTGTCTAGATTCATCACTATTCCCTCCGGCTGTGTTCCACTGGCGGACGTTCTCTGAGATTCCTGCTGACCTTGGTTTGTATCTGTTCACTCAAATTTGGGCGTGTCTCAGAAAGGTCTGTCCCTCTCTTCAGAGTGTAGGGTTTGTGTCTGTTTGGGTCACTAGTGCCTCCCCAGTACCCAGTAGATCAAAACTTCCCAATGCAGTTTGCACTGGTACTGCATTCCTTAAATGCCAGCGCTGGTGCTAGCAATTTTGAAGCTGGTGTGGACTACATAGTCCACAAAAACAAAATAGTAATAATAATAATAATAATAAGCTCAAGAGATGGCTCAAGAGTTAAGAATGGTTGATGTGCTTGTAGAAGACCTATTTTCAGTTCTCAGCATCCACATGGTGGTTCATAACCAGGGGTAACTCTAGTTCCAGGGGATCTGACACCCTCTTCTCACCCCAAGGGCGTGAGGTACACACATGGTATACATATGTACACACAGGAAAAGCACTCATACACATAAAATAAAAAGCTTATTTTTTTAAAAAAGCCATTATTTGAGTGAGTATGGTGGTGCACACCTTTAATCCTAGCACTCAGGAGACAGAGACTGGCAGATCTCTGTGAGCTCAAGGCCAGCCTGGTCTATAGAGTGAGTTCCAGGGCAGCCAGGACTACGCAGAGAAACCCTGTCTCAAACAAACAAACAAATAAATAAATTGTTTTAGATGTGAGAGAAGGCAAGTATAGCCACTCTTTGGCGAGCTATTATTACATTGGCCTAGATCATAGTTTCCCCAAGACCTAAATAAAGATGAGCAGAAACAAATGACATTGGCGTTGCCAACTTCCAGGAAAATCCTAAAGACTACCCCTAGCAGGTGCAGAGTAATGGCCCAGTGGTTAGGAGCACCGGCTGCTCTTCCAGGGGACCCGCATGGCTGCTCACACTCATCTGTAACTGCAGTCCCTGAGGAATTTATGCTCCCTTCTGACCTCTGCTGGCACCGTATACACACTGATACACAGACGTAGCTGCAGGCAAAATACTAGTACACATAAAAAGGAGAGGGTGTTTAAAAAAAAAAAAAAGACCACCAGGAACAATTCCCAGTGTGAAGAGAAACAGAAATGGGGGAAGGGGTGGACAAGAAGGAACCACGATGTTTCAGAGCGGCAGGTAGCCCAGGGGCGTCCTTCACATCGTATGGGTGGGTGGCTCTTATGTTCCTGTCAAAGTCCCCATCTCATGGATGATCCGTGGTACATGTCTCTATTTTCGCCTTAAGGTGGCAAAAGCAGCAGAAATATCAGCACTGAGGTTAGTTTTCCACACCCCTCCCCTCCCCCACACCCCTCTTCCTCCCCATTGTCCCTCACTCCCGACCCCTTGCAGTGTTCAGCTCCCCTGCTCTGGGCTCACCAGGTTCTCGCACCGTCCCTCATCACAGGCACAGTACTCTAACCTATCCTGAAGGTGGTAGCCCCCTCTGATGGTTTGGGGCCCAGAGGAGCTGGCAGCCTGAGGTGGAAACTGCCATTCCTGTCCTCTTGGGATGCAGGAGGTTTAGGAAAGTCGTGTTTTCCCTTGCTCCTTTCCCTCCTCAGAGTGAGTTTCTCAGTTCTCGAGCGCATGCAATGTGGATCATAGCACACAAGCCAACAGCGCCATCTACCGTCTGCATTTTCTGATGCCAGTTCCTAGTATCTGGCTGACAACAGGAAACTCCGCATTTGCTTTATCTGCCTGTCAACCCATCATTTTAAATCTGTGTTACGCTGTATTTGCACCTAACTTTGGAGATACACCTTTCCTTTACTTCCGGTTGACACAGAGGTGGCCAATCTCAATCCATCTGTAGATTCACATCACATCAGGGAGTATCAGGCCCACGTATAGACTCAGGAGGATCCCAAAGAGGCTCAGAACATCCTCACGTCAGAAACATTCCAAAAGCAGAGGAAACCCAAAAGCTCTATCTAAAGTGTACCTCAAGGGCCTGACAATGTCTCTCCACTCCCTGCTCTTAAACTTTCTCATTTACATGCTGGCTTTAGTGCCCCCCACCCACCCACCTTAGCTGGCTGGATGCTGTGTTTTCTGGGCTGCAGAGCAAAGCTAGCTCTCTGAATCTCATGGGTTTACTCCAGGATGAGATGAGAGGGGAAGTCACTTCAGAATCTTATATAGTCATATCATAATTCAAAAATGCGTTCAGTCCAACTTCAGGTCCCCATAGACTATAACAGCCTCAAACTTGTTTTCAAAGTCTCTTTTGAAATGCATGGCAATCTCTTAACTGTAATCCCCTGTAAAAATCAAAACCAAAAGGTAGATCACACACTTCCAACGCATCGTGGCACAGGTTATACGTTACCATTCCAAAACACAGGGAAAGGAGCATAGTGAGAAAATGCTGGTCCACAGCGAGACTGAAAATTAGCTGGGCAAACTCCAAACTCTGCATCTCCATGTCTGATATCAATACACTCTTCTGATCTCCACAACTCCTTTCAGCTTTATTAACTGTAACACACTTTCTCTTGGGCTGATTCCACTCCCTGCTCTCCTCAGAGGGTACCCCAGAGCTCTGGCATCTTCAACATCCTGGGGTCCCCGGGGCAACTTGGGTTTCAACTTCACAGGTTCAGTCAATGACCTCTCTGGACCCCTGACAAACTAATGGCCTCAGCGGCTGTATTCCATAGCTCCTTTCTTCTGTCCTTAACTCTAAACCCAGAACCACCTGGCCATAATTGCCAAGTTCTGCTGCTTGTCAGGGCTGGAGCATGGTCCCCTCTTTCAATTACATTTTAACTAGCTTTCTGTCTTTCATGGCCTAAGCTTGGCTGTCCTAAAACTTGCTCAAACTCAGGGATCTGCCAGCCTCTGCCTTCCAAATGCTGGATTAAATGCATGTACCACTCCCTTTGGGAGTCATTTTCTTTGTTTTGTTTTGTTTTTCGAGACAGGGTTTCTCTGTGTAATAGCTCTGGCTGTCCTGGAACTAGCTCTGTAGACCAGGCTGGCCTGGAACTCATAGAGATATGCCTCCCTCTGCCTCCCAAGCCCAGCCATTTCCTTTCAAACCACCACACCCAGTAAAGCTGTTTTATCAAGTTGGACTTGGTGATATTTGTATCTTGGTCTATTGTTGGTCCCTATCTGGGGTAAGTAGATGTTTGTTTTTGTATTCCCCAGGAACAGAGTCACACAACAGTGGTAGAGACCGGGAGTCATAGGCAAATCTGTCACCTGTTTGAAGCCTCTCTTCTCTAGAGAATGAAGAGGAAGGTGTGAAGATAAAGATCAGGCAGACACTATTTCTAAACAATCAGAGGAAACACCCAGAAGTCAGCTAGTTAATGTGCCCCTTCCTTCCTCTCCCCCCTCTCTCCTCTCTCCTTCTCCCTCTCCTCCCTTGTTCCTCGCCGCTTAGATCCTTCTTAATACTGAGACCCATTCCCACTGTAAAAAGTTCCTGCCACTCATTAACACACAAAGTCACGAGAACTTTCTTTCTCCTTCCTTTTTTTTCCTCAGTATGAATTTCACTTACTCCTAAAGCCTAATATATTAGGCCTGCTCCTGTCACAGGAGGACAGCCACTCTTCCAGTCCCTCGATACCCTTGAAACCTGACAGAAAGATATTGTCTCTCTCAAGTTCCATTCAGAGAAAGACTCCTGTGAAAGCTTCCTCAATCTAAGCATAACCCTATGACCACCAGCTGGTAAGGATGGGCTGGGATTCTCTCAGAAGCCTGCTGAATGGATGGAGGTGGGGCTCCAGGCCTCCAGAAGGAAAGATTTCCCAAATGAAAGGGGCGTCACGGCCGGGTGTTGGTGGCACACACCTTTAATCCCAGCACTCAGGAGGCAGAGGCAGGCAGATCTCTGGGAGTTCTAGGTCAGCCTAGTCTACAAAGCTAGACAGAGAAATCCTGTCTAGAAAAATAAAAAATGGTGGGGAGTAGGTCATGGCCAGGCTGGGGTGGAGGATGGCAGATAGCTGGAACCTCATCCTCAGTGTCTAGGTTAGTAATGGAGAGAGGCCAGGAACCAGGTCACAGGTTAATCTTTCACCTGGGTGTAGCCTCCTGGTGAACTGGAGATGTGAACACTTTGTTTCTAGTTACAGAAAGCTTCCAGGTCCTGGGTAAGGATTTCGCAAGCAATTTCCAGAAATTTCTCAAAGTCTGCTACCCATAACCTGGATGTGAATCAACTCCCCTCTGGAGACAAAAAAAAAAAAATAGCCTGTGACTCAATATAATAGCAGCACTACAAAGAAATGTAATTAAGTCTCGCTTCATTAAATCCACCTAGTACTTTAGCATGGTAATAAAATGCAGTCATCCATTAGTGTTCACAGGGAACTGCTGCCAGAACCCTGCAGATGTCAGTCTATGGATTCACAGGTCCCTATGTGAATGAAATATCTGCATAAACCCTATACACAGGGCCAACAACATGCCTCTACTGGCAAAGACACTTGTCACCCAGCCTGATGACCTGAACTCAATCCCTGGGACACACATGATAGAAGGAGAAAACCAACTCTTGAAAGTTGTCCTTTGGCCGGGCGTTGGTGGCGCACGCCTTTAATCCCAGCACTCGGGAGGCAGAGGCAGGTGGATCTCTGTGAGTTCGAGACCAGTCTGGACTACCAAGTGAGTTCCAGGACAGCCTCCAAAGCCACAGAGAAACCCTGTCTCGAAAAACCAAAAAGAAAAAAGAAAGTTGTCCTTTGACCTTTGTGCATATGCTAAGGCACACGTGTACTTGCACACACGAATACACACGTACACACACAAACACACACACACAATCTTTGTATGTCTTGCCTGCCTTTAATCCTATCATGCATACATTGTTTGGACAGGGTCTCACTGTGTAGATCAGACTAGCTCAGAACTTGTTATGTAGACCAGGCTGGCCTTGAACTCACAGAGATGTGCCTGCCTCTACATCTCAAGTGTTGTGATTAAAACTGTATGCCACCCGCTGGTGGCCATACCAGGCCCAGCTTTAAGCCAACTACCCTGAAAGTGGATTTGTCCATTTTTAGCTCTCTCACTACTCATAACTATCTTAAACCCTGAAGTTAGCTGCAGTGGCATCCATCTGTAAACCCAGCTACACCAGAGGCTGAGAAACATAAGTTCCAAGACAACATGAACTAGACAGCAAGACCTTGTTGAGCCCTCAGGAAAAGGCCAGAATGTCCAGCATTCACAAAGCCCTGAGTTCCATTTGCTGCACTGTGGAAACCAGAATCAGTAGCTCATACCAGCAATCTCAGCACCTGAGTAGGATGAGTTCAAGGTCATTCTGGGCTACACAGTTGAGTTTGAGGCTAGCCTTGGCTACATAATGAGTTTGGTGCTAGCCTCAGCTACACAAGACTCATTATTAAAAAGAGGGAAAAAATCTGTAGTGTATACATACTTACATAATGATTTTGCCAACTCATTAGTTTAATGTTTATCCCTAGTAATTGTCTTTGTCTACTCTATCAAACTATACCACATTTTTAATTCTTTTCCTTGTAAAATTTTGATCTATGTTTATAATTTCACTCTTGAAAATACCTGTTTCACTCCCTTTTTAATACTAACAACCACCTTTGTTCCAGCTAGAACATGTACTCTTTGCATTTAAATTACTATGATGAGCGGAGTGTGGTGATACAGGCTTCCAATCCCAGTAAAAATTGGAGACAAGGCATCAAGGTCATCTCAGTCACAAAGAGAATTCAAAGCCAGGCAGGCTCCTTTGAAAAGAACAAGGGGACAGGAAGAACAGGACCACACACACACACACACACACACACACACACACACACACACACACACACACGACCATCCTACTGTATGCTGTATATTTGTGCTTTGTTGTATTACATGACTTTCAATACTGCCTACTGTATTCTAGATTATTACTCTAGTAAGCACCAAGTGTGATTATTTGTACTATTTGGTGAGTCCACCATCTGAAAACCCAGAGCTGGTTTTCTGTTGTGTTGTTTCCCTGTTTGCCTAGCTATCACTGCGCAATGTGGAGTTAGAAAAGGGTTGGAGAGATCACTGAAGGCACCGGTTTGTAAATCACCAAATAGGCTGCCTTTTATTAGCCTGTACCTTTAACTGTTTCCAAACAGCGTCCAGACACAAGTTGCCACCTGTGCATACATAAGAGCTACAAGAAACTTATGGAGCTCCACAAACCTTAGAGTCTACGGACATGACCAGAGAAATAAATGAAGAGTGGATTAAGAAGACATCAGAACTTCCGGAGAGCAGTATCCTGTAAATCACCTGTAAGTCACCTCTGTGTCCCCAGTATTCACACAATCACCAATACATGTTAGGCCTAAAACGAACATTTTAAGAATATGTCTTGGGGGTTGGTGAAATGGCTCAATGGTTAAGAGCAATTCTCAGGGCTCACAACCATCTGTAATGATATCTGGTGCCCTCTTCTGGCCTGCAGGCAAGAAACTGTATACACAATAAAATAAATCTTTAAAAAAATAAAATGTTTTAAAAAAGAATATAGTGTCTCCTATGTGTGTATATTATATATATGCATACACATACACATACAGACACATACACTTTTTTTTGAGACAGGATCTCCTGCTGTAGCCCAGGGTGACCTTCCACTCTTGGGAATCTTCCTGTCTCAAACCCCTGAGTGCTAGGTAACAGGTGTATGCAATAACCACTAGCAAATTGTTACATAACTGAAAAAAACGCATAGTTAAGATTCTACCTAATCCATTCCTGAAACAATATCCTGTCTAGTTGTTACATAACCTTGTAGTAAGTCATACTATCCATTATACAAGTCCTCTCATCATCTTGTCTGTTTCCTCCTCTTGGTCCTTGACATCTCAGTATCTTTTAGACCAGTGTCTCTCAATTTATGGGTCATGACTCCATGGGGGTCAAACTACCCTTCCACAGGAGTCTCATATCAGATATCCTGCACATCAGACATTTACATTATGATTGGTAACAGTAGCAAAATTACAATTATGAAGTGACGATGAAAATAATTTTATGGTTGGGGGGTCACTACAACCTGAGGAACTGTACTAAAGGGTCACAGAGTGAGGAAGTTTGAGAACCCGTTTTAGACTCATCTTACTATATTCCTATGAAATAAAAATCAACAAACTAGCTGAGTTACACTGTAGTTTATTTACCCAATGAATTCCAGGAACACCTGCTTCCAATCTGCACAGAAGCCTCTGGCTCATCCTCATCCTACAGAGAAACTGATTAACTGCCCAACATGTGAAAAATATGCTTTGGGAGCCATCCCCGGGCCTCAACTTCTGGACGCTAACTCCCAAATGAGCACACATGAATGGCGCAGGAAGCCTCAGGACCAAAGTGGCCCTGGATGGAAGCTCCTTCTGGATGACGGAACCCCTATGAATTAAGGGGTCAACCTTGTTAATTCCCTAATAGAAGCAGGCAGAAACACTCAGGGCTTTTAGTTGAATCTCAAATGCTGGCCCAGTGTGCTCTAGAAACTAAACCAAAGCAAGCCTTCCTTCCTTCCCAGTATGAAGACAGCTTACTCTCTGTGCCTCCCCAGGTGGTGCTGTAATAGCAATGTACATGGAGCATGGAGAACCACCTCCAAGACAGGTGACACCACCGAGTGGAGGCCCCGGGGGAAGGACACAGCTAGCAGTTTCTTGGAGGCTATGCGGGTCCCATTCTCTGCTGGGCTGGACATCTTCATGGTTCTGCCTCCTGGAGCCCAGGCCTCAAGCAGGCTAAGGAGTGGGACGAGGTGTACTGTGTACAGGCATGAGGACACCATGGAGGCACATCAGGAAGAGGCAGAGGAACGGCCGTCTGGGTGCTCCTGGGGCGCGTGGGCAGGACTGGGCAAGCATCTCACCCCTCTGGGATGAAGGGCCGAATCAGCTCTGGGTTCAGCAGTGACTCCTCAAGAGGCCGGTCCACGTGGAAGTCATGGACATGGGGAGGGCCTGGGTGAGCCTTGGGTGCAGGTCCTCCTGGGCGCTGAGGAACTGGCAGCTCAGATGGATGGGCAGGCAGAGGAGCTGTGAAGAAGTACTGGTGCAGAAGGGCCTGAGGGCAGCAAGTAAGGGGCAGAAGAGGAGATCCAGTCACTACCAGTCCCCAGAATCATTCCGCAAACTTGCCTGTGTGCCTGTCCAGCACTGTCCCAGCAGCTAGGAACATGGCAGTGAGTGAGCTTAAAAGTCTTGCCAACAGAGAAAGGGGTTGGGGACATAAACCAGAGAAACGAGCAAAATGCACAGTATGTCTCCAGCAATGGTGATAGCTTGTCATGCTATGTCCCCACAAATGAAACATTCGCTCTGGGCAGGAGGCTCCTTAAAGACTCAGGAAGTAAAGGAAACTCACAAGTCCCCGGAAACACCTGAGACTGTAACTAGACTCAGGTCAGATTTGTTATCAGTGTCTATCTGGAGTGAACAGACCCTTGTTCACGTCTCCCAGGACAGAGGGCAAAGGTCACGGAATACTCTTCTGAGGCCTCCTGAAGAACACCCCCACTGAAAAGCCCCATCTCCTGGGGTTCTAGCCCATCACAGAGGCTGAGAGTCACTGACTCTCATGGGCAGGGTCCCATGGCTACTGAGGGCAAAGTATCAGAACAGTGACCACAACCCTGAACCTTACCTGGGACGATGCAATACGCTGGTGTGGGGGGTAGAGGAGGAACTGGCCTAGCAGGTCCAAGGCCTGGGGAGAGGCATCGGGCAGCACCTCCTCCAGGGGCACCGGTGCCTGCTCCTTGAAGGAGATCTTGTTGTAGTCAGGCAGCTCTGTGATCTCCTGAGCCCAGAAGAGGAAAAAAGGAGATGAAAGTGGGCCCTGCCTCAACACTCCTGATGCAGGATTTCTTTCCCTTTCTCACTCAGACCGAGGTTCATCATCACCCACACATGCTCTCCTTTAGCTTGCCCACCCTATCTGAGCCCTGCTCCTCGCCCAGCCTGCGGAGATGCTACCCAGACAAGACCCGGCCCTCCCTTGGGGGCCAAGAAAAACGGTCTTCATTGGTCAAGGGAGGCTGGGGCCCCAGGACGACTGCATAGGGGAGAAGCCACTTCCTTCTGGGGAATGGAGCACACCTGCCCCCTCCCCAGCAATGGCTGCTACTAACCGGCCAGATTTGAGGACTGGGGGTGCCCAGGATTCGAAGCACACAGCAAAGTTGCTCGATGTCATTTTCTCCCGGGAACAGGGGGGACCCATTCAACAGCTCTCCCATAATGCAGCCCACAGCCCTATGGATACAGACCTAAGCAACTGGAGATCTCACACATGAGTGATCAAGCTACCCAACGCAACAGCTCTAACACCTCACGCCACGGGCAAGAGAGGTACAGAGGTTTCTAATACAGTCAGCTATTATCCCTCCACAGACATCAGCTCTTCAACGGGGCAGCCCCTGCCAGCTTCAAGACACTCAGACTCTCATGTCTGGGACACCCAGCTCCTCCTCCATTTTGGGGTGGGGGGGCAGAAATGCAAAGTTACCCAAGTCTCAGACCTCTGAATACCACAAACTATCTACCGAGTCCCCCAAAATGTGGAGCCTTCATACCTAGGGACACAAGCCTCACTCTAGCTCACTGTTGTCTCATCCTCAAGTCAGATACCTGAACATACTACATGCCTTGCACCCCAGACCACCTTCCCGCCCCCCATTCCCAGAAGCCTGAGACTACCACTCTCCTAACCCTCCCGCAACAAACTCCAAAACATGAGGGTGAAGGGCGCAGATCCCAAGTTGCTCAGACTATTCTAACCAGAGGGGACATCCCCATGGCAGGCACACATTACCTCATCTACCCCAAGAGTCTCACCAGAGGTCGACGCCCTGGTCATACTGCCGAGCACCGTACAGGAGCTCAGGAGCTCGGTACCACCTGGGAGAGAAGGGTTTGAGACCACAGCTGGATTGTTGCTCTAATGAGAAGCGCTGAGTTCATCCCAGCCTCACAGCCCAGGCCTGGACAAAAGGCGCAGAGGTGTCTCTCCCCCAGTGAGACAGGGATACCTGGTGGCCACCTGATGTGTGTAGAGGCGACCACTGTCTGGAGAGAAGACCCGGGCCAGGCCAAAGTCAGCTATCTTGAGCTGGCCCGAGGCACTGATGAGCAGGTTGGCAGGTTTCAGGTCCTGTGCATACAAAAGGAGGCATCAGTTTCCCTGTACCTAGACAGGACTTCAGGACAGGGAGATAGGCAGCTGGGGCTCCATGTGCCTTAGAGCCACAGCCCTGGCTGCCTACCTTAAGACCCTCTGACTGCACCCTCTTCAAGGACTAGCTCACCCCAGCCCATACTGGTACTGACCCGGTGCACAATGTTGTTGGCGTGGCAAAAGGCAACACCTTTGAGCAGCATCTGCAGGTAGCTCTTGACCTGCGCTGGGGCCAGTGGCCTCTGGGCGTGGCGCACCACCTCTGCCAGGTCTGACAGCATGAACTCGAAGGCCAGCACAAATCCTGCACCATGTGGGAACACAGCCTTCAGCTGTACCACCTGAGGGAAGAAACCCAACCAGCCTCTAGACCAGGGGTTTGGCAAACGTCTACCTCCAAAAATAATGACATCAAGATTCGTTACGGTAGTAAAATTACAGTTACGAAGTAGCAACGAAAATAATTTTATGGATGGGGGTCACCGCAACATGAGGAACTGTATTAAAGGATCGCATCGTGAGGAAGGCTAAGAACCACTGCTCTACATTCACCTCCAGACCGGCTCTGTTCCTGCCCCACCACCAGCAGCACCATTAGCCCAGGCCCTGACAGAGGGCCAGGCAGGCAAAGACGGCCAGGTCAGACCTCACGGTGCTCTGCTGTCCAGAGACAGAGTGGTCCCCACTCTAACTCTCCACTAATAATCGGGAAAAGGGCCAGAAGGTCACTAAGTGGGCAGCAGCAATCCGCCGCTCAACGTGGCCCACTCACCTGCAGATCACCTGGAGAGACACCCTCAAGCACCAACTGTCACCCATTTCCTCTAGGAACATTAAATCCCAGCACCCTGGGGACAGAGCCAGGAATCGCACCTTCCCTGGTACTGGGACAACGAAGGTACATCACACACAGTAGCTACCAAAGTCTCAAGGCCCAGGCTGCACAGAGCTGTGAGCTAGGATGCAAGGATTCCGAGCAGCTTACAGAACAGGGGATAAATGGCCAACAAATAATAAGGGGAATATATGTTAGGTTCTGGAAGGTACAGGAATAGAGGGCAATGTGATTCCAAAGAGGTATGTATACTTTATTTAGAAAGGGTAAGCCTGAGGAGGTGCCAGTTACGCAGAAGTTAAGGAATCAGGCCTGAGCTGGGAGAGCAGAAAGAACAAGGCCCTAAGGCTAGCAGAGGTGGCTGGAGGGACAAGAAAATATGTGTCTTTTTGGAACAGAGGGGAGGAAAGGACTTGAACTCAGTATGTAGCACAAGATGACCAGGATCCTCCTGCCTCTACTTCCTAAATGTTGGGATTACAGGTGTAATCAACACCTAGCTGATGAACATTTCTGTTCTGTCCTGACGGGTTCCTGGAACCTATTTGGATGGTAGTCCCTGCAGGAACACCTAAGAAGTAGTAGTTAGTGAAGAAGATGAAAACAGCTGAGGACAAATATACTATTTATATATATTTATACATACACACACACACATATATATGCATGTCTTTGTGCTTGGAGGTATGTGTGTACATACGTGTGTGCATGAGCATGTGGAGAACCATGGTTGAAGTCAGGCGTCTTCTTTAATTGCCCTCCACCACATTATCTGTTGAAGCAATGTCTCTACTGAATTCAGAGCTTCACCAATACGCTGGTCTGACTGGCCAGCTTGTTCCAGGGATCCCCTGTCCAGTACCTTATAAACATGGACTCACAGGTGGGGTACCACACCCATCTGGCGTTCACCTGCTTAACACCGCCCAGTGAGCCATTTCCCCATCCCCTGAGTATATTTTTTAAGAAGAAACATTTGATCTGGACAGAAAGTTCAGTGGTTAAGAGTACTTGTTGTTGTAGAAGACCCAGGTTTGGTTCCCAGCACCCACATAGTGGCTCTCAACCATCCATAACTGCAGTTCCAGGGAATCTAAGGCCCTCTTCTGGCTTCCATGGGCACCAGGCACACACACTGTAAACACACATACAAGCAGGCAAAATGTTCATATACATAAAATCAAATATTAATTAATTAACTGGTTAATTAAAATGGCAACTTTAGGTGTCTGGCAATCACCAACATCCTTATGGATCTTGCACCCCTGTCCTGTCCCACACATAGGCTGTCTGGAAAGCCCTTTTATTTTCAACAAAAAAGACAGTAAATAATCATTGGACAAATTGAAACATACACCTACATTCAGACAGCACACAAATTATAAAGGAATAAGAAATGAAAACTTATCTACTGTCGGTCCTGAAACATAACACCACCAGACTTCACACTACACCAGCACACAGACATACACCAGGTGTGTGGCCTTGTCACCTCCTACTGATTCCATTACACGTATGTTCTCAGGAAACAGACTGGGACCTCCTGGGTGTCACTGGTGCTATGCACAGGCCAGGACTTAGGAGGCCCCAGGGGAAGGCTGTCAGTGACACTCAACCCAAAGTCTTCACTGGATATCTGAAGACCCACCAACTGATGATGAAAATGTAACGTTGCCCTTGCTCAACAAATTCCCGGAACCCGCTTTGAAAAGCAGGGAGACAGCACTCGGGAGGCAGAGGCAGGTGGATCTCTGTGAGTTCGAGGCCAGCCTGGTCTACAAAGTGAGTTCCAGGACAGCCTCCAAAACAATACAGAGAAACCCTGTCTCGAAAAACCAAAAAAAAAAAAAAAAAAAAAGAAAGAAAGAAAGAAAGAAAGAAAAGAAAAGAAAAGAAAAGAAAAGAAAAAGAAAAGCAGGGAGAACTCAGGGTGTGACCACATCCAAAGCCTTTGCACACCCTCAGAACAAAGTAGGGCTCAACAGGTACAAGTCACTGAGCAATCAGTATGGTTGCGGACGTAATTTAGTGGCACAGCACCTGTCTAGCACAGGGCAGGAAGGAAAGCAGGAAGGTGGGAGAGGGGGTACAAGAAGGAAAGGAAAGAGAAAAAAATCACAAAATATTTAAAAGGAAAAATGAATGGGCGAATGAGCAATGAGTGGGATAGTGGACCTGGGCGCATAAATAAGGGGTACGCAGGCAGGAGCAGAGTGGGAACTAGAAGTGAATCCTTTAAAGTATATGTGGGTGGGTAGGTGGGGATGAAAATGAGCAAAAGCGGGAGAGAAGCTACTGCGCTGGAACCTGCCGCCCACTGTCTTGTCCGGCGCCCGGAACCCAGCCCCACTCACATACTGACTGTCCTCGATCTCCTGCAGAGCCTTGATTTCCCTTAGGGCCTGGTTAGGAATGCCATCCTCCAGCCGCCGCAGGGCCACCTTCTTGAGGGCAACGATCTCTCCAGTCTGTGCAGGAAAGAGTGCAGAAGACCTTCGGAAGGCCAGGAAGGGCAGGGAGAGAACTCACCAGGAACAAAACACCCAAGACATCCGCCCCTAGATCGGGAATAACCGTCCGCTAGGGGACGCGCTCCCGCAGTTCCGCCGCTGGAAGCGGGATCGCCCTAGAAGGGACCCAGTCAAACATCCAGAGACCCCCCCGGAGGCCCGCGCGAGGGCAGGTCTCAGCACCGAAAGGCCGCACCTCGCGGCCTGAAGCAGAGTGGACGCAGCGGGTAATCCTCGGACAGCGCGTGCGGCGTGGCCTCACCTCTACGTGCTTGGCTTTGAAGACGATGCCGTGGGCGCCCTCCCCGATGCGACCGAGGATGCAGTACTGGTCCATGTCGGCCAGCGGCGCTCAGATCCTCCACTGCCAGGGATCCAGCGCAGGTCAGAGCGTGCAAGCGTTGCCTAGCAATAACGTGTCTAGCCGCGGCTCCGTACAGCACGTGACCGGAAAGACCCACGCGGAGCTGAGTCAGGACTCTGCATCCCCGGCCAGGCAACACCTTACCGCAGCCTTGGGCAGTCATCCGCGGATGACCGAACGCTTCAAATCCGGCCACGGCGCCACGTGACAAGAAACGCTACTGCGTGCAGCCGGGAGGGGCAGGGCCACGCAAGTAAAGGGTGTGTTCACGCGCTCAGGGGCGGGGCCTCTGCTAGAGAGGAGGTGCCTGTGGGAACATCCAGAAGAAGCTGGCAGGACTACCAGTCTAGTCTGCAACTCACTGCAGATGAGCCTCTTTGTAACTTACTCCAGCTAGTGTTGGAAACAAGCCCAGAGGTGAATCGTGGAGAATCACTTGGGCCTTCTGGTCTCTCCACCAGGCATCATGAGTCCAGGTACCTTTTAAGAGACCTTACTAGGCCTGGGGATAAAGCTCCGTTGGTGAAATGCTTGCCTAGAATGCACACTTGGTCTGATACCCAGTACCACATAAACTGGTCTCACTAAAGCAGTTCTGCAGTCCCAGTACTTGGTCAGGTCATCCTTGCCTACATAGTCAGTTCAAGGCAGCCTGCACTAGGAGACCTTGTCTCAGAATACAGCGAAATCCCCAACAAGCATATGAAGTGATGACCAACATCCCTACTAATTAGGAAAAAGGAAATCAAACCACAACAAGGTACCTCACACCCTTTAGGATGACAACTATCAGAAAAGTAGACGATAAACTCTGTGGTCGCCCTGCCTATAATTCCAGTACCCAGCAAGCAGAACAAAGCTGAGACATCTCAAGTACGAAATCGGTTGGGACGTGGTTAAGTGCTAACACAGTAAAACCGGGGAGAAATCTAGAAAGGCAGAAGAGGGAGGGGAGGGAGGGAAGCATGCGCAAATGTTGGGAAGGCAAGGATGCAGAGAAAATGCAACCCTTGTGTGCGTTTGTCGAAATTTAAGTGTGCTAGGCATGGCGGCTCATTCCTCCAATCCCAGCACTGGGGAGACTGAGGCAGGAGGATTGCCTCGGGTTCAAGGCCATCATGAGCTACAGTGTGAGACTGTCTCAAACACAAAGCAAACGAAACCTTTAAACAGAGTGCGAGGCTGGACCCTGTGGATGGCTGTGGAACCCTCTCTTCTTCTGGGCATGAAATAAGTGAGAAGTTTTGCCAGCCCTTTGGCACACTACTCATGGGGCTAAATCAAGAAAACAGAAAATTCAAGTTTGGACCACAGTGTGAGGAGGAGCCTTTAAAAAAAAAAAGAAAAGAAAAAAAGCAGATGTGGTGGTGTCTCCTTGTTCTTCCAGCGTTGGGAGGTAGAGGCAGGAAGTCCAGGAATTCAAGGTCATCCTTTGACTTCATGCTGAGTTTAGTTTTTATAGGCTCAGAATTAAGGAGAATGTAGCATTAACATCCAAACTGATACACTATATTTTATTATAATTTTATACATAAGGACACACAAAAGAAATAAAGGAAAATCAATGTGTTGACTACCATGCCTCTCTTTTTACACATAATATCATGATATTAGAGCATCTTTTTTTTTTTTTTTTTTGAGACAGGGTCACATTGTGTAGCTCTGCTTGGCTTAGAACTCCCTGTGTAAACTAGGCTGGCCTGGAACTCACAGAGATCTACCTGCCTCTGCCTCCCAGTATTCAGTCTATGAAATTCTCAAAAAAATGCATTTAATTTTGAAGACAGAGAGAAAATTTTCTCCGATTGGACAGTATTGATCAGAGAAAGGTAAGGTGTTCTACTGACACCTAGTGTCTGAAGCATGGCTGGCTGAGCATACAAAAAAAATGTATTACCTGCCTGGTCCTTAGTCATTGTGCTTTGTTCCTTATATGCTCCAGTACTTTATCTTGTTGCTATGACCCTAACCCCACCCACCAGGAAAATGGCACAGCTGACAGCTATTAAAACCTGTTAATCAATCATATTGGTTCACGTCAACTCTAATGTAAAGTGCTCTCTAGTTTGAGTATATACATGTCAAACTAAGGAGTTGTTGGTTGGAATATGGCATGGCAATCCTAAGGTTGCAATAGTGACATGCATACCTTGGTGGTAACCCACAGTTCTTTAATTAGACTTAAGAACCATTCAACAAGAGGGAAACCATGCCTTACTAGATACCTAAGTACTCAGTGTGTGATGGCTGTTCTTAGATGTCAGGTTGACTATGTCTAGAATTAACTAAAATGGAAGCAACTGGATACACCTGTGAGGGATTTTTTTCTTAATTAAATCCTTTGAAGTGGGTCCAGACTATATAAAGGATATGAAAGAAGGAAGTTTGCTTTCTTTGCCTGCTTACTTTCAATAGTAAGTCCATTTCTTTCAGTGGTATTAGAGCCTTTTTCATCAGGATTCTGACATGTACTGAGCTGGGACATACAGCCTCATGGGCTGAATAGTGACTGGGTTTTTGGACCTTCCATTGTTAGACAGCCTATAAGCCATTTTAATTAATCCCCATTG
The DNA here is from genome assembly GCF_017639785.1 of Mesocricetus auratus. Classification (NCBI taxonomy): domain Eukaryota; kingdom Metazoa; phylum Chordata; class Mammalia; order Rodentia; family Cricetidae; genus Mesocricetus; species Mesocricetus auratus. The sequence goes on along the minus strand of NW_024429196.1, from coordinate 82,899,229 downwards.
GATGGATGGATGGATGATTCATTAGATAGATAGATAGATAGATAGATAGATAGATAGATAGATAGGGTGAATGGATGCATGCATGCATTCATTATGCTCCCCTAAAGAACCCTAAATAATACACAGTGCTAGTGAAGTCAGGTTCAACTCCTAGCTGTCATAACTGTCCATAACTCCAATTCTAGGATTCTGAGCTCCTCTGTCATCAAGAATGCACATGGTGCACAGACAAACATTTGAGCAAAACACTCATACACATTAATAAGGTTCAGGTCCCTAAAAGCATCATGGCTGGCAGGGAAACAGACCGGGTGAGGAAAGAATGAAATTTGGTTCAGCACAACTTAGTTAACCGGTGCTGTGACAGACTTCTGGGGTCTGACACCAAGTGGTTTATTTTAACCATACTTAAGCACAGCACAATTTTGGGAAGAAGTTTTCTGATGACAATTAACTCAGTCCCATGTGCACAACGACGCTTAAGACATGTTTACATTAAAAGTCTTTACAAAGTGCACATGGTTTCTTCCATAAAGATTAGTGCTGTTGACTCAGAAACAATGTTTGAGATAAGGGTCTCCAGGAGAATGAGGTAAACAGAATGCTTGTGGGAGTCAGGATTGACCTGGCCCTAAGATAACATAAGTAAGTTACTTAGGCTGCTGTAAAAGACAAGTGACATCTCTCATAATGATGGGTTTTATGGAATGAGAAGCAATGCCCAAGATTTGGGAGGGGTAAACAAACATAGTATCCTGGGGGATTCAGGTAAAGCCTGCCCCTACAAATAGCAAAAGATCACCAGGTTGTAAACTACATCCCTTCCCAGCATTCTGGGTGAAAAACAGATGAACATCTCCTACCTTTGAAGAGATAGCATCTGCATTTAACTTGTCCTGGTTTCCCTAAGCACTTAATCTGTGTGCACAAGGGCTTCGTACCCTCTACAAAATAAAATAAGAAAAATCTTTTTAAAAAAACTTTTTAAGAAAAAAAAAGGAAGCATGGAGCCAGTGAGATGGCTTATCAGGTAAAGGTGTCTGCCACCAACCCTGACTACCTGAGTTCCACGTGATAGAAAGAGAGACTGAATCCCACAGGTTGATCTCTGACCTCCATACATGTACTGTGGCATGAGCCCAACACATACACATACAAATTAAATTAAAATGATTAAAATGAAATGAAAAAAACTTTAAAGAAGCAATCTGTAACCAGTCTTTATTGTTCCCTTGAAGGTAGGAGAGAGGAGTGGGGAAGTCCACCTTCACCTTTAAGTCCAGCATTCGGGAGGCAGAAGCAGGAAGATTTCTGTGGGCTCAGGGCCGACCTGGTCCTACAATGAGAGTTATCAGGGCTACACAGTGTCTTAAAATATATATATAATCATGTAAAACTGCTTCATCCCTAATAAACACATGCTTGTGAAAGCTATTTCTGGCCCAAATGCAGGTATATGGATGGCTACATTGTGGGGAGCTAAGGAATAAATGAGTGAATGTATAAGGAGTGAATAAAGTCCTGAGTTAATGTGTATGTTGGCATGAGCACAGCTATGTCAAGGCTCAGTGCCTCAGACCCGTAGGAGTGGCAAAACCTTCCCCTTTTGGGTGAGACTCGGATGCAAAGCCTTCCTCTATTCTGAGTTCAAAGGTTGGCAGTGTGTGGAAAAACTAGCAACTACAGCTTCCCTCTCCTGAATGTTTATAGCCTGAGACTGATGGCCTACAGAGACGGCCTACCAAACTGGCTAATTAAGGCTGTACGTAATAAACCCCTTGAGATCCTGCACTCCATCAAAATAGCATATCACACCCAATCCTAGCTTTTCAATGTGTGTCTGTGAGTCTGTCCTTTCTTCATTCCCTTGCCACCCCAAGTCATCCCAATCATGCTGGATGTAACACTGCCCTACCCACAAAAGAGCAATACCTACTGAGTATATTAATTGTAAAATAACTTGAAATTTTAAATAGGGGGCTGGAGTGGTGGCTCAGTGGTTAAGAAGACCAAAGTTGGATACCCACAGCTAAACACTGAACTGAATTCCTGGAACTTAATGACAGAGATGGAGGAGTGATGAGCAAAGGGGTCAAGACCATGATGGTGAAAACCACAAAGACAGCTGAGCAGATAAGGGGGAGCTCTTGAATCCGAGACTGATGCCTGAGAGGCCAACAGGGGACTGATCCAGACTCCATGAATGTAGTGCCAGTGAGGAGGCCACAGAAATCACTGGGGCCTTGGGTAGTAGATCAGTGTTTACCATGGTGTATGAATGATCTTTGGGAGCCCATTCCAGATAGAGGGATGCTCTCTCAGCCTGGACACATGGGGAAGGGCCTAGGTCCTTCCCTGGATGAAATGACAGACTTTGGAGATCCCCCCCAAAGAGGGCCTCACCCTCCCTGGGGAATGATGTGGGGATTGGGTGGGGGATTGGGAGGGCTGGTGGAGGGACAAGGGAGGAACTGGAATTACTACATGAGCCACAATGTGGGTGTTGGGAACTGAACTTGGGTCTTCTTTTTTTTTTTTTTTTTGAAATAATCACTTTTCTATTTTATTTTATATTTTTTCCTCATATATGTCTTTATTTAAATTAGAAACATGAATGCTTCACATGTCAATCCCAGCTCCCTCTCCCACCCCTCCTCCCTTGTCCCTCCACCAGCCCTCCTAGCCCCCCACCCAATCCCCACATCATTCCCTAGGAAGGGTGAGGCCCTCCTTGGGGAGATCTCCAAAGTCTGTCTTGTATGTATGTGTGTATATGCATGTGTGTGGTGTATGATGTATGTGTATGCATCTATGTGTGGTATATGTGTGCGTGTATCTAAGTGTGTGTGAGTGTGTGATGTGTCTATGTATATTTGGTATGTGTGTGTGGTGTGTGATTGTGTGTGTGTGTGTGTGTGTGTGTAGGGGGGCATGCATTCTGCATGCCAGAAGAGGGCACCAGATTTCACTACAGATGGTTGTGAGCCACTGTATGGTTCCTAGGGATTGAACTCAGGACCTCTGAAAGAGCAGCCAGTGCTCTTAACCTCTGAGCCATCTCTCCAGCCCCCATCTACTTTGTTTTTGAGATGAGGTCTCTCGACTGGGGTTCACTGATTAGGATAGGCTGGCTTGCTAGCAATCCACAAGGACCTTCCTGTTTCTATCTCCCCAACACTGGGTATACAAGCCCAGTGCTACCACACCTGACTTTTTACATGAGTTCCAAGAATTAAACTCAGCTCCTCATGCTTCCCAGTCAGTGACTGTTTTAAAGTTGTCTTTTCCTTGGATTAGCTCCTATTTTCTTCCTGAAAATCCATTTTTTTCAGAGCTCATAAAGTTGACTCTGACATTTTCCCCCTTGGTTTTTGTAGGCAAAAACCTTCAAAATAGCCATCAGTTTCATTAATGTCTGTACTGGCTGGTTTTGTGTGTCAACTTGACACAGCTAGAGTCATCAGAGAGGAAAGAGCCTCAGCTGAGGAATGCCTCGATGAGATCTAGCTGTAAGGCATGTTCTCATTTAGTGATCAACAAAGGAGGGCCCAACCCATGGTGGGTAGTACGGTCCCTGGGCTCATGGTCCTGGGTTCTATAAGAAAGCAAACCGAGCAAGTCACGGATCGCAAGCCAGTAAACATCAGCCCTCCATGGCCTCTGCACCAGCTCCTGCCTCCAGATTCCAGCCCTGCTTGAGTTCCTGTTCTAACTTCTTCCAATGATCTGGAAGAATAAACCAAATAAACGCCTTCCTCACCAACTTACTTTTTGGTCATGGTGTTTGTCATAGCAATAGAAACCCTAACTAAGACAAATGATAACAGCTATTTTGAAGAGTTTGTTTGCTAAGTTGAATGTCTAGATCTACTTGACATCATTGTTTGCTTGGTCGAGTGAGTGGGGATTTGGTTCAGACTTTTTGTTTATTTGTTTGGGGAGGTTGTACATGTTTGTGCTGAGTTTGGAGCTTACTTTGTTTTGCATGTCGTATCATTTTTGTTTTTGCCAAAAACTGTACATTTTAGGAAATATATCTTAGTGCTACCATATTCTTATCTCTGTTTGGTTAGTTGCTCAGAACCAAACTGCATAATCTGTTGCCGCAGAGAATGTGCAATTCCCAGCACTAGCTTTATTCACTTATTTGGTTTTAATTTTAATTTTTTTAAAGATTCATTTATTTATTGTGTATAAAGTGTTCTGCCTGCATGTATCCCTGCCAGCCAGAAGAGGGCACCAGATCTCATTACAGATGGTTGTGAGCCACCGTGTGGTTGCGGGAATTGAACTCAGGACCTCTGGAAGAGCAGTCAGTGCTCCCAACCTCTGAGCTATCCATCTCTCCAGCCCCTAATTTTAATTTTTTGTATTGAAGCGGGGAATTTCATTCTGTAACCCTGAACTCACATGTAGTTCAGGCTAACCTCAAACTCTCATTTTTTAAGTGTGTGTGTGTGTGTGTGTGTGTGTGTGTATGAATGTAATAGGCATGGGGGTCATGTATGCCATGGTGCACATGTAGAGGTCAAAGAACAACTCTCTCTCTTTCCACCTTTTTATGAATTCTGGAGATTGAACTCATGTCACCTCTGGGCTTGTATGACAAGTGCCTGTACTGGATAGGTAATCTTACCAGCCCCAAATACTGCTGCTTCTGTTTCCCTCTTCCTCCTCCTCCTCTTCCTCCTCCTCCTTCTTCATGTTTCAAGATGGGGGTTTTTCTGTGTAGTCCTAGCTGTCCTCTAACTCCATCTATTAACCAGGCTGCCCCAAACTCAAAGATTTGCCTGCCTCTACCTCCAAAAGGCATGCACCACCACACTCACACCCACCTCTTTTTTCTTTTCAATTCTTATTTCTAATTGTTAGCATACCTTCTTCAAAGGTAACTTTCTAACTGTGTGGTTGGCCAGTGATCTGGAAAAAGGTTGAATATCCAAGGCTTCCACCCTCTGCCCTTGGGTCTGTGAAGTTTAGGGAATGTGTTCCAAAGTTCAACCTGTTCCCACATCAGTCTTGTCTTTTGCTGTTAGTCAGGGCTGCAGCTTCTCCAACTCTGTTAGAACTCTCTTGTTCTAGAACCTCTGTTAACTCTGTCTCACCACTTGCTCCAACAAAGACACAACCTTAATTTAGGAGACATGGGTTTCCTCCATTTATGTCCTGTCTAGCTGACTGTTTTTACTGACCATTCTGCCAATATATGGTTTTGCCCTACCACCGATCTGTATGATTGCTGGTTTCCATGACAAGTGGTGCTATGTCCCTTTATCAATTTATTGTCCTTATGCTACAAATTCATCCTTCTGTCTTCTATAAAAACAGATCTGGTATCTTATTTCCATTTGTCAGACATGTTTTGGACCTGTTCTCACAGGGACTGCAGACACCTTGCAGGAGGCGGGATACAACACACATGGCTACAGCTAGCATCTTCCCAGACTCTCAAACGTGCTATGGACCTTCGCCCTGGACTTTTGATGGTAAATCTTCAGAGTCCCAGAAGGTAGAAAAAATTTTTCACCAATAAGTTAGGTCTTCCATACCACTGTGATTTATCTGTCTTTGTCAAAGATAAACACAGCCAGACAGCAGGCAGTAAAAACAGAGCTTAATTAGTAATTGCTGGCAGTAAAGGAAAGAGCTGAGCTCAGAGTGAGACCTGTCTCAAAAACAGGTATATCACACACTCACAGACACACACGTACACACACATGCACCTATCCACGTACCAAAGACTGTTATACCTAAAACTTAACTCTTAGCTAACAACACCTACTACAGGGTATTAAAAGTCACACCTGGGGACAAATACCAAGGTTAGACCATAGAGGTAATTACAGCACAAATGAGAAAGAGCTCACTTACAAAGCATTTGACACATCATAGGTTAATGACACAAACCTAGACTAAGGTGGGTCTGGTGCCTCTCATCTGTCATCCCAGCACTGGAGAAACTGAGGCAAGAGAATTGAAGCAAGTTCAAGGCCAGACTGGTCTACACCAATAGTTAGGTTCTAAGTCAGTCAAGGCTATATACAAAACCTTGTCTCCAAAGGGGAAGGTGGGGAGGACAGATATGAATAAATTCAACATAAAAAAAACAGGAAAATCTATCACCTATTGTTGTGGTTTGAATACTAGTTGTCCTCCAGAGACACACGTTTGGACACTTGGTCCCCAGAAAGTGACTGTTTTGGAAAGTTGTGGAACCTTTAGGAAGTGGAGCCTTACTGGAGAAAGTAGGTAATTGGGAGTGGGCCTAGAGGCTTGGTAGTCCAGCCCCTACTTCCTGTTCATGCTCTACTCCTAACGGTGGAAGTATGTGACCAGCGGTCTCATGGTCCTGCCTTCCCCATCATAATGGACCATATCCCCTCAAACTGTGAGCCAGAGCAAACCCCCACCCTTAAAGTTGCTTCTTGTTGGGTATTTAGTTACAGTGAGGAGAAAAGTAAGCAATATATGTATTAAAGGAATAAAGAGGTTTATGTAGCAGCCTTGCTTAATAGAGGGATGACTCATGATCATCCGTGACTATACACGCATGAAGCATATCCTGTTTGTGTTGAGCAAAATCATATGGCTTGGTCCACAGTTTACCTTACGGTTGCTACAGTCCCATTTAGCTTTTTCATTAAATACTTAATGATTTTTACACCAAATTTGCATTTAATCAAAATGAAGTATTGTAAACCTATGGCCCTGTTGCAGCTTATTTGGTTTTGCATATTTGATTGTTTTTACCTTTCCCAAAGGAAGTAAGTCCACAAGATACTAAGTAGGGTCTGTTTTTGCAAAGAGGGGAAATTCAGTCCTAATTAAGACTACATATTCAGCCGGGAAATGGTGGTGGTGATTCATGCCTTTAATCCCAGCACTCAGGAGGCAGAGGCAGGTGGATCTCTATGAGTTTGAGGCTTGGCCTGATCTACAGAGAGAGTTACAAGATAGCTAGGGCCACACAGAGAAACGCTGTCTCGAAAAAAAATAATAAAAATAAAGTAATATAATCGCTAATACTCAGTGACAAGGAGAGCCTGTCATAGGAGTATTTAAACCCTATGGTTTCCAGCTCTCTTGGCTTGTGAATCTTGTCTTCCACAGTCCTAGCAACATTCAGTCAGGTCTACTGTGTGCCACATTCAAAACTTCCTTTCATCCTGTACTCAGTTTGCCATGGGTGTATTCTAATCTTGAAAAAGAAAATATGTATTAATGAGTTGTATATGAGTGGAGGTAAATCAAAACAATAAAAAATTGGGTTTATATTTATGGAACATCAGTACATTTTGTGCCACTAAAACTGTGGTGTATGTCTGAAGGCCTTTTAATGTATACTTGGAATCATGGAAAAGTTCAATTTGTAATTCCAGTGTATATTTTAAGTGAAGGGAGAAGAGAAAAGAAAAGGGAAGGAGAAGGAAAGAAAGGAAAAAAGTAGGAATGAAGGTGGGGAGGAGAGAAGAAAGAAGGGAAGAAAATGGAAAGAGATAGGGAGGGAGGAAAGCCTGGCAATATTCCACAAAACTGTCCTCTGACCTCCATACCTGCTTTGTGGCCACACACACACACACACACACACACACACACACACACATACACACACACACACACACACACACACACACAATAATAATAATAATTGTAACAGATCCCCAGACCTTAGCACAACGGACTCCATGATAGAAGTACCATTCAGTACATAGATCTCAACACATGGATAGCACCATCTGCCAAATGAAAACAAAGACCTACTCCATTTCATAGTTCTGGGAAATTCATTAAATGTACTAACCTTGCTTTGGGGCTTCTGTAGTTATCCTTCCGATTAATTGTTCATGTTAGCTGAAGTATGTCAACCAAGAATGTGGTTTTTGTGCTCAAAAGCTCACCCTGAGAAAGGCTCAGTGCTCCACTTGAAGGCTTTAAACTTTCCCACTTTTACAACTGAATTTAGGTTTCAGTTCTCTGAGAGGGGCAAACAGGTGTCTCTCTCTCTCTCTACAAAGGGCCCTGTATCAACGAATTGCATTCAGGGACAAAAGACAGAGCAGAAGCAAGGCCTCAGTCAGCCCTACAGTGTCTCAAGGACAGTTCCTGCAACCCCCTTAAAACTTAACCAAGTATGTCCAAAGATAAAACCTTAGCCAATCAAAAGTATGCTAATATAACTACTGCTTGCTTAACCAATTATGTTTGGGATGACCTAACCATCCTTGCTTAAAAGCAGCCTGCACACACCTCTCAGGATTGTCTCCATTTTATACAGGCGAATGATCCCACATATGCTGGTAAATAAACGCTCTTTGCTCTTGCATGCTATTTGAGTCTGGGGTCTTCCTCCACCATTTCCTTGGACCCCTTACACACTGGGATCCCAAACACCTAAGGTAGCTGCTGGCCAGCTACTAAATACTTTTTACTGGCTTAAATCCATGTCTGAGCAGCCTTCTCTGGTGGATATACCACACAACAATAATAAAAGTGTTTTTAAAAGAGACTGAGTATCGGCGGACGTTGGTGGCGCACGCCTTTAATCCCAGCACTCTGTGGGAGGCAGAGGCAGGCGAATCTCTGAGTTCGAGGCCAGGCTGGACCGACAGCCTCCAAAACAGAGAAACCCTGTCTCGTAAAAACCAAAAAAAAAAAAAAAAGAGAGAGAGAGACTGAGTATCAGTTGTGAGTTCCGTTATTCATTCTTGAGTGGTACCCAGGAGAGCTGGGGATATAGCTCAGTTGGTATTGCTCTTGCCCAGCAAGCACAAAGTCCTAGGTTTTATCTTCTCCACCACATAAACCAGTGATGGTGGCTCATGCCTGTAACTCTAGGACTCCGAAGATAGAAGCAAGATGATCACAAGCCCAAAGTCGTTCTCAGCTTCTTAGCAAATTCAAGGTTAGCCTGGGTTATGTGAAATCTTCAAATAAAAGGAGGAAGGGAGGGGAGGGAAAGAGGGAAGGAGGGACAGAGGGATAGAGGGATGGAGGGAGGGGCAGAGGGAGGAACTGAGGATGCAGGCCTGGGGACACTTTTCAAACTGCAATACAAGAAAATGGAGTCCAGTTACAGAGTAGAGGTTTTGCCAAGTGAAGTAAGCACAGCAGATACGTCTTTTCACGGTGTGTGGACTTAGTGAGACAAGGAACCAGAGAGAAAGAAGCACGACAGATGCAGGAGGTTGTGTGTTGATCATAGCTTGGTGGAATGCAAAGCTGTGCCTGCCCTGTGTTGGGCAGGGCCTGGCCATTTCCACAGCAACTCCACTGCAGCAGTTCCTGGAACTAAAGGCATTTGGTTTCTAGAACTCAGATCCTTATCCTGCCTTCCCTATGGACCTCCTTTAATCACTAGCCAGGAAAGATGCTTATCCATCACCCAGCATTAATTAACTTACTATTCCCTGGTTATACCTAGAGATAACTAACTGTAGGCGAACAAAGAGAAATTTCCACTCCCTATCCTCTTTTCTGTTTCCCCCACCATGGCGGCAAGCACTCTTCCTGCTGTGTCTTGTCTCTGGCCCTACTTGCTGTTTTAATTGTACAAACTAAAAAGCATAGTTTAATGTGTGTTAAAGTTTAACCCCCTCCTAAATCCCTCTTCAGTGTTTACTAGCCTTGGGTTTATTTTCCAAATAATCTTTAGTGCCAACTTGTCTACAACCAGAAAAACAACTATAAGAATACTCTTCTTGCCTTGAGAGAATATTAACTGAGCAGAAGAGTAAGTAGTTCAGTTGAGGTGTCTTTCAGATAGGAGCCTACAGTGTTGAAGTGGCCTATCCAGATGGTTTTTATTTGATTTAGACTACTGTTAAAATTTCAGGTTTACTTTAATAGACTTTGCATATTCTCTTACAAAGTTTATTATGATGTATGTTCCTGGCCTTATAACTTCTGATTGTAATATATATGTGTGTAGATTTTTGGTTGGTTGGTTTTTGAGACAGCTGTCTTACTTAGCTCAGGCTAGTCTCAAACCTCCCTATGTAGCTGGAACTAGCCTTGAACTCTAGATCTTCTTGCCTCCACTTCCCAAGTGCTGGGGTTATAGGGTGTCTGAATACTTATCGAAAATGATAATTGTCATCAGTATCATTTTTGCAGTTCTGAGGAATCAAACTCAGGGCCAGATGTGTTTTGCTCTGGGTCTCACTATGCAGCCCCGGCTGGCCTACAACTCAGTGTATAGATCAGGCTAGCCTCAAATTCACAGAAATCCACCTGCATCTGCCTCCCAGGTGATGGAATTAAAGGAATGAGCAACCTGGCTTGCAATCAGTATTTCTGATACATGTTTTAAATTACTTTTCAGAAAACATCAAGGTGGTCCTCATCAGTTTTGTATAGAAGTTTACCAGGTTGCTGAACCTTTTATCTGAAAAGGATTAACTTCAAATCTTTGGAAAACCAATAAACAAAATTAGTTGTTTGCCCCAACTTAACTTTAAAAGTAAAGTTTTCTCATGTTTGTTTGTTGTTTGTTTGTTTGTTGAGACAGAATTTCATGTATCCCAGGATAGCTACAAACTCACTGTGCACTCTGTTTTATGGAATGAAATGTTTACCTATTATAGAACCAAAAAAAAAGCATGTAATCACCAAAGGCAAGGTGTGCATGGACACCACTGAAGACAGTTGAGTCCAAGCACCCATTCAAAGTGTGACTGACAGGGTCCTATGGCACTGTCTTCAGAGTAAAACAGATAAGCAATCTAAAAATGAAGTGTGTGAAGTGTTTGTACCAAATGGTCTAAGGGTTAACTTAAATAGAAAAGAATAATAATAATTGAGGCCAACATTAATCCTAGACCTGAGGCAACTTCCAAACTGGTAGTCTCAGGAAAACAAAAAGATTGTGGACCTCCTGGTAAAAGGATCCTGCCCTGTTATAGAAATTTTAAATTATTTTGATGTTGTTTGAATGTGTGTTTGTCTATTTGTCTGTCTGTCTCTTTGTTTGTTGAGACAGAGTTTCATGTATTCCAGACTAGCCTGAAACTCACTGTGTAGCCAAGGATCACTCTGAACTTTACGGGTGCTGTGAGTTGAACCTGGGGTCTCACTGGTTCTGGACAAGAACTCTACTGCTAAGTTCTATCCCCAGTAACTTTTTGTTTGTTTGTTTGTTTTTTGTTTTTCAAGACAGGGTTTCTCTGTATTGTTTTGGAGGCTGTCCTGGAACTCCCTCTGTAGACCAGGCTGCCTCTGCCAATGAGTGCCATTCACATTCAAATCACCACAGTACTAGTCTAAAACCTTGAGGCTAGGTTCTATATAGGAGGTAGAACATGCAGCATTTGTCTATCTGGTCCTACCTCATTCAGTATGTTTTCCTGAATTACTTCGTAATTTCATTTTTTTTTTTGTGGGTGAATAAAATCTTATTTTGTAAATCTACCATCATTTCATTATCCATTCATCATTTGATGAATCTGGGCTGGTTCCTCCCTTCCTGGCTATCGTAAATGGTGCAGTCAGTGAGCATGGATGTGTGTGAAGTGTCAGTGGCAGATAGGGATACTGTTTGGTGCTTTTGGCAGTCCTACAAGTGACCTGCAATGGAGCCCTTAGGAACTATGAGTAAACCCTCTGCAGTTCACTGCTTCAGAGAGACAGAGCTCTTGGTTGCGCCTTAATCACACATATGGTGGTTAATCTTGACTGTCAACGTGATTATATCTGGCATCAATTGAGATACATGTGTTTGGGCAGGTCTGTAAGGTCATTTGATGTGGGATTTCGAGCCACACCAAGTATACTGGGAAGGGAAGTAGTAAGATGCTTTATTAGAGAGAGCGAGAAGTCACATGAGATGCCGAGAACTGAGGTCAGCACTCTGCTGGGCTCCGACCTCTGTGCAACCCCAAGAGAGCATGACCCCTCCTTCCTTGACCTTTATGTCTGCCTCCCCCCCACGTACTTGTGACCACGCCCAAAGTGAGATCTTCACCTACAGTCACTCATTTCCAGGAAGGAGTAACTGAAGGGGAAAAGGCCAGATCGGGACTGCTGAAGCATCCAGGCTTGTGAACTGAGCAGCCATGGGGTTTTCAGCCTCTCTGGAAATTCAGACAATTTTGAACTACCAAGCACTTACACTGTAAGCCAGGATAATGAATCCCCTACTGTAACACATAGCCACTTCATTGGTTCTGTTCACTAGCAAACCAACTAATACGATAAGCCACCTAGTTACCTTGCAGCTAGGGTTTCCCAGCATGAACCAGATGTTGTTTGACTCATCCCATAAAATCTGGGTAGTGTGCAACACTCCATTCTCAGAGTCTTGCTTGTGCCCCGAAGGCACGAGTATGTGACATAAGGAAGTGTCCCAAAGGCCTAAGGCTTCTATCCCTACTGTACAACTTTCATCCACCCACAATTACAGGCTACTGAAGTCAGAGGTTCCCCAAAATGAATAAAGAAAGAGAAAACTGAAGCTGGTGGCACTTCCAGCACTCTGGAGACTGAGGCAGGCAGATCTCTGTGAGTTCAAAACCAACCAGGTCTACAGAGCGAGTTCCAGGTCAGCAAGGGCAGTTGCACAGAGAAACTGTGTCTCAAAAAACAAAAAGAAAAAAGAGAGGAGAAAACCGGGGGTTGGTTTACAAAAGACTCTGAGCAACTACAACATCATACTCCCTTTGTGGGATACCCCTTATTTCTCTGGCTGTGATAAAACACTGACCAAAAGCAACTTAAGGAGGAAAGAGTTTGTTTCAGCTTGCATTACCAGCTAGTCCTTCACTGAAAAAAGTCAGGGCAGAAACTTGAAGCAGCAACCATGGAGGAACACCTCTTGCTGCCTCCCTTACAGTTTATGCTTAGCCAGCTTTCTTATTCAGCCAAGGACTACCTGCACAGGGAGTGGTGCCACCCACAGTGGGCTAGACCCTTCTGCAGCAGTTAACAATCAAGATGATCCGATCCCCACAACATTCTCAAAGGGCAATCTGTTCAAGGGAATCCTGCAGTGAGGTCACCTCTCAGATGACTCCAGGCTGTGTTGTCAAGCTCACAAGCAATGCTGACACCTATGAAATGCCATAATGGAGGGTAAACCCCCACACACACACCCAGTAAGCAGGACTTGGAACAGTGTGACTGTAAAGTCATTCTGCTTATGTGGAGAAATGGACACACACATGACTGTGCACAGACTTGTGGGCTGTGGCTGATGAGGGACTTAGAAACACCATAACAGCAAAACTGGTGGCAAAGAGAAAGGCAGGGTTTATGGACAGACCTCCAAGTAAGAAGAAAAAAAGTAAGAAGATTTTTGTGTCTTCAGAATGGAAGAACTTTTTTATTATATTTATTTATATTTGCATGTGTGCGTGTGTATGCATTAGCGTATACACACACACACATCTGCATGTCCTGTCGTATAGGTGTAAAGGTCAAAGGACAACTTTCAGGGGTCAGTTTTCTCCTTGAACTACTTGGGTCCTGGGGATTGAACCCAGGCGGTCAGGCTTGGTGACAAACGCCTCTCTGACCGAACCATCTCATCAGTCCATAGCAATATTGAACAACCAGGAGGATTGGATAGTCCAATCTAATGGATTCTGGTCAGCCTTTTTGCCCAGCCATGGTGGAAGAGGTTGATTAGACAAGGACGACTTGGCCGCATGAGCTTCTGCTCACTGACTCAGAATTCTTCCTCCCATTGTCACACTGAGCGCAAAACTGAGTCTTCAGTATCTGCTACCTACCTGGTGGCAGGTTGATCACACTGAACCCTCCTATCATGGAGTAAACAATCTAGAATAGACACTATCTCTGGGTACAGATGTGTCTTTGTTGCATTAGGGAACTCCTTACAGAATGCCTTATATGAGGCAGGACAGAAACACAGGAAAAATTATGGATACAAAAGGGAAATGTGGCAACAACAACAAAAAAATTCCCCTCATCTCTGATCTGGCTCTTTGTCCTGCTGACAGAGTCAGGAAAACTTCAGGCCCTACTGAAAAATTGCTTACAGAGACAACATAATGCTTTCCTAAAAACATCTTGTCAAAGACAATAAATAAATAGTGCTTACTTAAGCCAAAACAATGTACAATCTTGAGTTTCTAGCATTCCCCTTCAGTTTCTAAATCTAAATAACACGCCCACAAATCTCACTGTCCCATGAAAGGATTTTAGCAATCAGGAGAACTGGATAGTCTACCCTGTGGATTCTCAACACCCCTGCCCCCAATCACCTGACCTTGCCCAGCCACCTGACCTTATCCCATCACCGTGGAAAAGAAGGGCTTGGTTATACAGGACCTCAACAAGTGTGAACTTCTACTTTTGAGCTTCTGGTTTTGTTTACAAAAGAAACTTCTTTAACTTTAACCTTGCTGTAAATTGCAGCTCTGAACAATATTTCAAAAGGAGAGCACCTTTTAACTTTTAGTGGCATAACTTGAGAGCCACCAGCATCGCATCCTACATATATCTATTAAAGAAGCCTAAGTGTGACTCTCCCTTCAGTAGATACCCATCCGTGGGTGTGTCTTGTCCTTTCTCTGAGTGTCTCTCCTTCTAATAACCCCAGTGTTGAACATCTAGATAAAGCAGTGGATCTCAACCTGTGGGTCGTGCCTCCTTTGGGAGTCAAACCAACCTTTCATAGGTATCACCTAGGACCACCAGAAAGCACAGATATTTACATTACAACTCATAACGGTAGCAAAATTACAGTTATGAAGTAGCAATGAAAATAATTTTATGGTTGGGGATCACCACAGCATGAGCAACTGTATTAAAGGGCTGTAGCGTTAGGAAGGTTGAGGACCACCAATATAAAAGAATGTCTTTTAGAGCCTGCGAGATAGCTTGATGGATAAAGGCACTTGCCACTAAAGCTCCTGGGATTGAACCCTGGAACCCACATGACGGGAGTAGAGGATCAATTCCTGGAAGTTGTCCTCTGATCTCCACACACTCATCATAAAGCTTATGCACACTCATGTGTACACACACACACACACACACACACACACACGACGACGACTTTTAGTAAATCTCAAACTCTTCATATTGGCTTACTCTGAAATTCCTTTCTTCCTTAGAACCATGAATGCTGACTTTACCTGAATACAGGTCCCTAAGGGAAAGGGAGCCCTTCTTGATAATGTAAGGGATGGGATGGAGCTGTGCCTCTGTTCTTACCAGAACCAACATTACACACTCTCGTGGCACTCCATTCAGATTTCTGATCATGTGACATGGGGTGAAGGTATCATGGGCCCACACTCTTGAAAGACATTATTCTTACCATGTTTATCCTGAAGCAGCTTGATAAAACAGTGTGATGGGTTTTGCAGAGTCAGTTATAACACCAGCAGTAGGGAGGGCCGTGTGAAAGCAGGTGCTGCCTTCTCGAAGATCAGGCCACATCCTCTGCAGCTGCTCTACCCTTACTCTACTGCAAGGGGCTAGCAGGCAACACCAGGTGTGACCCTGTAGTCACCCTTCCCTACCCTACCCTGCTTGCCTCCCAGGAATCAGAGTCAACCTGCCCACAAGCATGTAGTAAGTATGAGCTACTTCATACTCCTTCTTGCTCAGAAATCTTTAAGAGAGGGAGCCCCACTTTGTGTGGTGAGATTGAAAGACTTCTCTTGTCTTCAGAACCATGCTTTCTGTTGCATTAATAATTCTTTATAAAGCTCTCCCTTCAGGGACAATTGGTCTCAGCCTTTCTCTCTCAAACCACCCACCACCTCTCATATCCATCCCTAAAATCCAAGAGACAGAGTGAAGGCTGTGTGTACTTTTAATCAACACTCAATATAGGATTGATTAAAAGCCAGGAAAAAGAGTCCAGGAAGGGAATGGAAATAGAGGTAGCACCATCCCCCTCAGAAACCTTTTGGCAAAAGTGTTGCTTTTGTCCCTTCAACCTTATATTCTGCTATCCTACAGGTCTCAAAATCAATACCACTGAATGAGAAGTTAAAACTGTTCTTGACTGCCTGTCCTGTAACCCCTGATGCAGGAGGATTGCATGTTCAAGGCCAGCCTGAGCAACTCCATGAGTCCCTGTATCAAAATAGGAATGCTGCATACATAATTCAGTAATAGAGTGAGTGCTTGCCTAGTACACAAAAGTATTAGGTTTCAAACCTGGGACAAATGGCTAAGGTGCTTATTTAGCATATCAAAGCAGACCTGACCACCAAGTTTCCCCTGCATCCCTCAGTCCTTAGGACCCTCCTGGCTTTACATACCCTACCCCCTACCCCCAAGACTCCAGCCTAGGGAGCTCTCTTCACTATATAATCCAATCATTTTGGTTATCCACTCTCTTTGCAACTTTGTGCCTCCTGGCTGCTACACCTGGTTTCCTTACTCTCCTCTCTCCCTCCCTCTCCTCCTCCCCCACATGACACAGCTCAGTCTGGTCATGTCCACTCTGGGGTCTCCCAGATGTCTCTGTCCCTGCCTCAGGCTATGCTCTCCCACATGTCTACAATAAACTTTCTCCTCCACCATACCTAGGAGCAGTCATGTTTCTTTTCCTTTTTATTTCTTTTTTCACTCAAAAAGACCCTGGGTTCAATCCCCTTGTGCTGGCTAGTCTTATGTCAACTTGACACAAGTTAAAGTCATCAGAGAGGAGGGCACCTCAATTAATAAAATTCCTCCACAAAACCCAGGCTATAGGCAAGCCTGTAGGGTATTTTCTTAATTAGTGATCAAGATGGGAGGGTCCAGCTCATGGTGGATGGTGTCCTCCCTGGGCAGGTGGCCCTGGGTTCTATAAGAAAGCCAGCTGAGCAAGCCATGAGGAGCAAGTCAGTAAGCAGCATCCCTGCAGGTCCTCTGCATCAGCTGCTGCCTCCAGGTTCCTGCTCTATTTGAGTTCGTATCCTAACTTCCTTCAATGATGGACTACAATGCAGGAGTGTAAGCCAAATAAACCCTTTCCTCCCCAATTTGTTTTTCAGTCACGATGTTTCATCGCAGCAATAGAAACCCTAACTAAGACACCCCAGTACCACAATTTAAAAAATAATAATAAAAGACTGCTCCCTGGTCTTCTGGCTTTCTTGTGCCTCTATATCAACAAACAAGGCTGGAATTGTTGGTTGGAGCAACTGATTCTGATTTCCAAGGAACTGCTGTCCTCAACCTGCTAAAGAAGTGTGCATCTGGACCACAGTGGGCCCCTTAGGGTGTTTCTTTGCACAGCTGCAACCTCGTATTAAAGTCATTGGAAAACCACAGCAACTCAATTTAGGCAGTGTTAATCACAGCTCAGAGCTATCAGGAGAAAAAGTGTGAGTCACCTTATCTTGTAAAGAACCATAATTAGTAGATGAAGACAATAGGTACAAATAGGTAAGAGAACCTGGGCAGATGTGGAAACAAAGACTACAGCTGTTAAGAATAGTTTTCATTATTTTGTTATGAATGTTTGTGTATATGTGTATGCCTGCGTGTGTTTACATTGATTTGTCCTCTCATCCTTTTCATATAACATACAATGGGTTCAATTCACATAATGGAGCTAGCTGTGGCAGTGCACACCTATAATCCCAACGTCTTCGAGAAGGAGGCAGGAGGATCAGGAGTTCAAGACCAGCCTTGGTTACATGAGACCATGTCTAAACAAACAAATAACTGTATCCTACTTAAGGCATTCATATTTTGAGACACCAAGGAGATAAATGAATACTGTGGTAGTTTGAATAAGAGTGACCCCCCCCATAGGTTCAGGGGAAGTGCTACTTGACAGGGATTAGGAGATGTGACCTTGTTAGAGGAAGTGAGCTTTGGGGTCTCAAATGGTCAAGGCAGGCCCAGTGTCTCACTCTCTCCCCGCTGCCTGGCAAGATGCAGAACTCTCAGCTACCTATCCAGCACTATGTCTGCCTGCACGCTACCACACTTCCTGCCATGAAGAATGGACTAGCCTTCTAAATGTAAGCAAGCCTCTATTAAATTCTTCCTTTTATAAGCGTTGCCATGGTCATGACATCTCTTTACAGCAATAGAACTTTGACTAAGATAAAAACTGAGGAGTCTGCATCCTCTTCTGGGAAAAGGTTTCAGTCGTATGCAGGATGACTGTGGCATGTGAGGCAGAAGCATGAACTGGTCACTTTATTAGGAAAGTAACTGTGACATAAGCAAGTGTGTATGAGTAATAAATTAACAGGAAGTAGATCATGGTTGTATTAGTTACTTTCCTGTTGCTGTAATAGCACACCCTGGGGAACTCAAAATTTTAAACAACAAAAGAAAAAATAATCCAATCAAATGAAAAAACACAAGTGGTCAGTGGAGGTAAAGAAAATTTAAACCACATTGGAGTCACCTCAGTCAGAATGTCTATCATCACAGGATGAAAAACAGCAGGTGTAGTGGTACACACAAACACCTTTAATCCCAGCACTTAAGAGGTAGAGGTGGCAGGGATGGCAGGGAGACACAGCCACCACCTCCACTTAGACATCTTAATCAGTGTTCTATTGCTGTGAAGATACACTATGACCAAGGCAACCGCTATTTTTTAAAAAGCATTTAATTGGGGGCTTGCCTGTAGTTTAGAGGGCTGGTCCATGATCATCATAGTGGGAAGCAAACAAGTATGGTGTTGGAACAGTGACTGAGAGCTTTACATCCTGATTCCAGGCAGCAGG
Organism: Mesocricetus auratus; assembly: GCF_017639785.1. NCBI lineage: Eukaryota > Metazoa > Chordata > Mammalia > Rodentia > Cricetidae > Mesocricetus > Mesocricetus auratus. The sequence goes on along the minus strand of NW_024429196.1, from coordinate 82,880,576 downwards.
CAGAGAGAGGGACTGAGACTAGCATGGATTTATGAAACCTTAAAGTTCACTTCCAGTGACACACCTCCTCTAACGAGGCCACACCTCCTAATCCTTCCCAAAAAGTTCCACCAACTGAGGACTGAGCATTCAAATATATAAGCCTATGTGGGTCATTCTCGTTAGAACTACCACACCAGATAAAGTCAGATCCTTGACCACATCACAGAAAATCATTTCTGCAGGATCAAGAATCAAGGTTATTAAGATAGATTTGTATAGATAAAGGGCAGGACAAGTTCCTGACACATGGGTGCACACTTCTTGAGAAATGGGACCCTGTGTGTCTACAATGGCTACATCATGGGGGATGCTCTTCTGTATATATGTTTCTCTTATTGATTGATGAATAAAACACTGATTGGCAAGTAGAGGCAGGAAGATAGGCGGGTTTAGGAGACGAGGAGAATGCTAAGCAGAGAGGCAGAGAGACTGTAAAGAGATGCCATGTAGAGACCAGGAGGGTAGGACATACCAGGTATTCTCTGGTAAGATAAGACGAGAAATACATAGATTAGTACTTACAGGTTAATAATTAAGGGAGAGCTAGCCAGTAAGAAGCCGTAGCCATTGGCCAACAGTTTAATAATTAATATAGCGTCTGTGTGTTTATTTGGGGCTGAAGGACAGTGGGACTTGGTGGGACTTGGAGGGACAGAAAACCTCCATCTTCAGCTACATATATGATCCTGTGGCACTCTGTTACATTCCTTAAAAGATGTAATTTTCAACATGGTTTAAAGATTATGCAAAGCAGCCCAGCAGTGGTGGTGCATGCCTTTACTCCCAGCACTCAGGAGGCAGAGGCAGTTGGATCTCTGAGTTTGAGGCCAGCCTAGTCTATAGAACGAGTGCCAGGATAGGCTCCAAAGCTAAACAGAGAAACCCTGCCTTGGAAAAAAGAAAAAAAAGATTAAGCAAAGCGTAAACGTGATGTTTAACAATTAAGTAAGGCAAATAAGTCAGTTTTACTTATTTTCCCATCTTAAAGAATTTCCTTTTGTGTTGGACAATGATGGCTTAGGCCTTTAATCCTCACACTCAGGAGTCAGAGGCAGGCAGATTTTTGTGAGTTCGAGGCCAGCCTGGTCTACAGAGGACAGCCAGAGCTACACGGAAAAACTGTCTCAAAAAAAAAAAAAAAATAGGAAGAAAGGAAAAGAAAAGAAAGAGAAAAGAATAGATGACTCAGTATGTAAAGGAACTTACCACAAAGCCTGACCACCTAAATTCAGTCCCCAGAATCCACAGGGTAGAAGAAATGAATTGACTCCCAGAAGTTACCCTTTTATATCCAGATACATGTGCATGCACAATAAATAAATACTGTTTTCAATTTTTTAAAAAGAATTTCATTTCATTTGGGGGTTCTTTTTGTTGTTATTTTGTTGGGTTTTTTTGTTGTTGGTGGTGGTGGTGTTTCCTGTGTAGCCTTGACTATCCTGGAACTTACTCTGTAGACCAAGGTGGCTTCGAAGGGTATGTGCTACCACCACCTGGCAAGAATTTCTTTTTGTAAATGACATTCTGGGGTGGTTTTATGAGGCACATTACTTAGATTTAGAGGTGAGAAGTTTAGACTTAGACTGCCGATACAGCAAAACTCAAAATCACAAACATTCTGACTCTAAGTAAGCAAGGCTCATTTGCTATTGTTTCAATTTTCCTTTATACACAACTTGGACTGGCCTTGAACTCATCCTAGAGCCCAAGTTGGCCTCACATTTATAGTAATCTTTCTGCATGAACCTCTTGAGTGCTGAGATAACAGACTCAGCCCCCACACCCAGCTGTCCTTTGTTGTTGATAATATTCTTTACATCTTTATTATTTATTTTCAGTGTGGCAGCAGGTTGGAGAACAACATGTAGGAGTCAGTTTCTCCTTCCACCATGTGGGTTCCAGGTTGGGAGCTCAGGGAGTCAGGCTTCCCTTTACCCAATAAGCTGTCATACAGGGTGCACATTTGTTTTTCTTAACATCCTTGCTTGTGATGACTTTAAGAAAAACACATTATCTTTGTAGGCAATTATAATTTTATCTGCTGTCTTCAAGCACCTTGACTTTCAGTTATCAGGAAAGGCTATAATGATTTACAAAGAAATGTTATAGAAATTTGTAGCTCTGGCTGGCCTGAAACTTATATTAACAAGGCTGGCCTCGAACTCAGAGTGCAGTGCCTCAGGTTCCAGAGTGCTGGGATTAAAGGCATTCACCACCAGGCCCAGAAATATAAAAATATTTTTCGCTGAGCATGGTGGTATACACTTTTTATTCCAGCACGGGAGGATTGCTGAGCTCTGAGGCTTGCCTGGGCTACATATAGTAAAATTGTCTAAAAAAAACCCTGTTCATTAGATTTTCCTTAAATTCTATACACTTTTCCAAAAAGACAACTCAGTGATTAAGAGACGTTGCTGCTCTTCCAGAGGAACTGAGTTTGGATCTCAGCACCTACACCTACACCTAACAACTCACAACCGTGTAACTCCAACTCTAGGGCATCGAATGCTCTCTTCTGGACTCCGTGAGCAACCATAGAAGTGTCACACACACACACACACACACACACACACACATACACACATGAATGAATAAGTAAGTAGAAATAAATATTATTTTTAAAAAGAAAGAACAGAACAGATTTTAGAGAAAAGACTGTGCCCACATCCCCAGGACCACCATCAAATTTAGTGATTTCATGGGAAAGGCTCACAGGCACTACTATCCTCATGGTCGATTGTTGCTCCTGTGAAAGAATGAAAAAGAAAGTCAACAAAGGGGAAAGGCTAGCTGAGGGAAGTCCAGGGAAATGAAGCTTCTGGCAACTCTCCACAGTGCTGCCACACGGGATGTGTTTAAGCATCATCAGCCACAGTTGCTTCTCAGACTCAGCAGCCAAGTTTGGGACGCTCCCAGCAGCACACAATGACTGCCAGCTACAAAACTTTCAGGCTCTCAGAGGAAGCTAGGTTTTCAGCTTGAAGCACACTGTCTATGCAAACAGCTTAATTGCAATCAACTATTTCTATCAGATTGATAAGCGTGGCTGCAAAATCTATCAGTTCCCAACCAAGGGTTATCCCTGCAAGCAGGAAGAATTGAGAAGGCATCTCAGAGCTGCCGCATCAGCCTCTTCAGAACCATTTATTGACAGGCCTTTGGCTAAACTATATATGATTAAGTCCCTTGCAGCCCGGTGAAACCAACCTTCACAACTGAGCTTAGTTATGCCTCTTGGAAATTAAAACAAACCTCATTGACACAACTGTGTATTGGAAATCTGATATGAGACTTTTCCTGGGAAGACATGAAAACATCTCTACCCCAGATCAGGCACAGACCAGAGACCAAAGAAAAGATTATACTCAAGTCTAGTTTAGTGAGCCTAGTGGGTTATTCACAGGAGCATGGGTGACTCGAAAACAACTGCATCACCAAATATCCAGCTTCAACATGGGTGACAACTCATGAACACTGCATCCCAGCAACTGTCTCCCTCAACTTGCAGACAGATCAGCCAGCAGGAGAGTTTCCTCTGCCGAGCAGTTACAACCTTGAGGAAGGGTCTTGTGAATCTTGTACCTTTCTTTTTTTTTTTTTTCCTTTCACTGAAAATAGATCCCCCCCCCACCTCAGATACAATATCCTGATTGTGGTTTTCCCTCCCTCTACTTCTCCCAACTCCTCCCCACCTCTCCTCCCATCTGATTCTACCCCATTTCTGTCTCTCATTAGAAAACAAACAGACTTCACAAGGAATAATAAAATAAAATATGAGATAATACAAAAGCTAACACATCATAATAGGACAAAACAAACAGAAGGAAAAGAGTCCAAGAAAAGGCACAAGAAACCAATACAGACTCAGAGATCACTCGGCACAAAGAAGCCTCCAGTACAAGAATTAGGCTACATCTAATTGAGTTGTTAGCCAAAGGAGTCTCATGGAAACCCCCAAACAACCTATGCTGTTGCCAAGACTATAGGTTGCTCTCCACAAACTGAAGCAAGCCCCTGTTGTTGAGTGACACCAATGCGAGCATAGACAAGTCAAGCTGGTCCTACATAGAGCCTTCACCTCTACAGGCTAGCATCTTTGGTTCAGGGAGGTACTCTGCATGCTACCAAGGGGAAAATGTAAACATCAACCCAGTGACAAACCCTTTGATCTATAATGGTGTCCTGCCTGTAACCAACTAATACTTGATTTGACTAAAGGTCCACTCCATGAAATGGAACCCATACCCAGTGCTGCTTGGGTGACCAAGAACTTGAAACTACATAGCCCAGGTACCCAGAGTAAAACTAACTACTACTGTTCTACTAAAAGAAAATAGCAATAAAATGGCTCCTAATGACATTCTGCTGTACTTGTAAATCCCTTACTTGGCCATCTTCAGAGAAGTTTCCTCTAGGAGCAGATAAGAACAAATACAAAGATCCACCACCAATATGCAGAGAGTGAGAGGCCTTGTTAACACTGAGTACTAAATAGCATGTGGCCATCAAATCCCTCCTCTCAGGACTCAGGGAACCCTGTGGAAGGTAAAGCAGAGAGTCTAAGAGCCAGAGGAGTTGGAGAGAGAACACAAGGAAATAAGGTTCTCTGTTTTAACAGGACTGCCCCACATAGGAGCTCACAGAGACTGAAGCAGCGTGCACCTGTGGAATAAAGACTTTCAGTTGGCTACAGACTATGTTTGAGGGGTCATCTCTGTTAGGCTACCTGTAATATTTTGTGGCAGGGCAGCACAGTACAAAAGTTCCTCCATCTTGTATTCTTTCTGAGACCATTTCAGGTTCACTAGATTTTTAATCTCCTTGATGGGAGACTCCCAAGGAAAATTAGCCAGCTCTACTCTAGGAACCCAAGGTCAGGATGTCTTAGCCACCTTGTCTTAGCCTGCTTGTGTGGAACCCCCTAGAGCTAACTGCTTATCTTAGCTGCTGTTAAAGGGCTTCCTTCTGCAAAGTCCACACTTTCACACCAACCCCCACGCCCAAGCTGTCAAACAAGATACTAGGGGATGGTTTCTGCCTACAAACACCCAGTGTTCTGGACATTTTGGACCACACCTATGTCCCCAAATACATGGGTGTGGTCCCAGATGACTGGAATAAATACTTTCAGTTGGCTATAAACTGTGTCTGAGTGATCATCTCTGGTGGGATACCAGTAACTATAAAGCGTATACAGATCTACACCCGACGGGGTCCTAGAGCTGAAAGAAGTGGACATGTACCCTCATGCCTAACCCAGAAGTTATATCCAATGATAACCACTTGCAAATGAAAATTTAGTTTTCTCCAAGGGAGTCTCACTGGGAAACAAACTACTCTTAAGGGTAAGCTGCATGCCCAGCAGTAAATAGCCAACACAAAATGAAACTCAGCAGCATCTTTGGAGGTTCCCTTTCTTTCTTCTTTTTTTAATCTAGTAATTTCCTGAGCTTCCTCAACCTTGAGATTTTCATTAGTTTCCTAAGTCTTAGGAGCCTCCCTCTTCAGCCCAGGGAGGCACATCTCTACTCCAAGGAAATGGCTTGAGAACAAATGTGATGTGGCTCTGGGCATGATGCCACATGACTGTAATCCCAGCATTTGGGAGGCGGGGCAAAGGAGCGCTGTCAGTTTGAAGCCAGACTGTGTTATGTAGCAAGATCCTGTCTCAAGAAAACAAAAATATCAACAAACATCTTTTTTAACTCATCTGAGGCATTGATTCAGGCACATGATAACACTGGCTGTGGCTGGAGAGTAGAGACTTAAAGAAAAAAACAACAAAAAAAGGTTAACATATAAAGGCTGGGAAAATAGCTCAGCAGGTAAAGGTGCTTGGCGCCAAGCCTGAAGAAATAGTTTATACGCCCAGGTTCCATGTGGTGGAAGGTGAGAATTCTGACTGTAAGTATCCTCTAGCTTCCACACGTACTCCATGGAATGAATGCACACCCCTACACCCTCACATAGACACAAAAAATAAAGAACAAATGTTACAATAGAGATTTATTTTAGAAAGACCAACATGTGAATGAACAAAGTTAGCAGAGAATGACTGGAAGCCTACCCCACCTGGACTTCCATGTAACAAAGCATGTAGAAGAAAAGCCACATTGTAGCTTCTCCACAGAGGAGGGGCCTTCTGCCCCAGGATCTGCAGTTCACTCTGAAATTCTTAATTGGGCTTATTGGTCTTAGAGGAACTGCAAACAGTCAATTCGTTCATCTGGAAGAATTCTCCAGTTTTAGGACTATGAGTGTGAATGAGCTGGAGGTGTCCTTCATGAGAAAACAAAAATAAATAAATAAATGCTCAGCCAGGCCTGGTGGTGTACATCTACAATCCCAGTATTTAGGAATCAGAAGCAAGAGGACCTCTGTGAGTTCAAGAGCAGCCTAGTTTACACAGTGAGTCCAAAACCATTCAGGGCTACATAGTACACTTGTCTCAACAAAAAGAAAAAGAAAAAAGAAAAAGAAAAAGAAAAAAAAGGAGGAGGAGGAGGAGGAGGAGGAGGGGAGAGAGGTGGGAGAGGACAGGAAAGGAGGAGTAGGAAAAGAAAAGAAAAATCAAGCTCTACAGCCATTCCTGCAGGAGACACATTGGCCTTGCTCTGACTATACTGAAACTTCACTAAGATTTACAGTCCCCACACTGGGCTCTGCCCTTAGATACTGGCCTGCTAATTCAAGAATACTACAAAGTCAATTTACTTAGAATCCCATCACTTCTAATGTTTCTATTTAGTAATTTCCCATCCACTGACCCCTCCCAGTCCTGACCACAAATCCTAATTTGCAATGGTGTCTGTGTCTGAAGAGGAGCTCTTTCTACAGAGTTCCCTCTTCCCTTGTTGCAACAGTTCCTGAACAGAATTTGCCTTCAAGCTTTTTAACTTCTGTTCTACTCAGCTTTCTCTGACTAGAGTCAGCACTGTGGGGCATGATCCAGTGTCAGGGGTCAGTTGGAATTCAAAACATCCTCCCAGCTGGGAGAGGAAAACAGAGTGACCCTTCAAGAGAAAGGACGCGCCTTCGGGAACAGTTTTTAAAACCAGACTTTATAATTGTTTCCCTCTGTATCTTCTCGGAGTGGGATATTTTGTTTTCTTCTGGGATTGCAAAATCACTGGATGCTTTTCACCAGTCATAATCCTACATTTTAAGATCATCCCCAATTCCCGTTCAGACATTATATCGGGAAGAGATTTTGTAAAAGCATCATCTCCAGAAAATATTCTACACAACTTCACTAAGACACATCATGTTCCAGAACAGATAGGATGGATATCCCTACTTAGGAAGAGTTTCCAAATGTGCTTGTACAGCTTCCCAGTCTTTCTTCTTAATGGCTCATGCAGAGAGCAGCCTAGAAAAGACTCCTTTTCAGGGGTTGCTGCACTGTGAAGAACAGCTTGTTTGGTTTGGTTTTGTTGTTGTTGTTGTTGTTTTGTTTTTTTCCAAAGTGTGAGGAGTACCAGAAGAAAAGTACAGTCCATCTAAGTCAGTTGTTGCAAACTGGGGACAATCTGTAAAGCTAGCAGTAACAGCCAATGGATGTCACTGAACCATCCCAAAACCGAGGTCAGGAGTGGGGTCTGCCAGGAATGAGGGGGGTGTTCATTGTCCCGTAATGCACCAGTCTGAACTTGTGAGCTTTGGCAGACATCACAAGGAATGCAATTAGTTTTTGCAATAGTGGAATGAAATGCCTGAAGCAGGAGGCTCCACTAGAAAACAAGCCCTCTCTTGTGGGTGTCCCTCCAGCATCCATGCTGTCTGAGGCTCCAACAGGGTTCTGCACAGTCTTCCAGATCAAAGTTTGAATTTTGTTTATCGAGACTCCGGCTGCTTTGAGTGGAGTACAGTTTGTGCTGAAGCTGAAATAGCCCCAGCAGCAAGCCATATCCGGTTCCAGGGGAGGGGCACATCCAGGCAATCAGAATGCCAGAATCAGGAGGAGTTCCCCTCACAGACGACACCCTTTGCTATAGCCAAGCTGCAGTCAAGCAGAACCACACAGTCGTATTACAAGCCCAGGAGACAAGCGAAGCTTGCCTGAGCCCGGTGACCTCGTTATTTCTGGAGTCCAGATGACCCCACAGAAAAGTATGCCCATAGGCTACAAAATTATCCATCTTTTCTTTTCTTCTCCAATGAGGTGAGAGGGGTCAAAACCAGAGTGTTCTGCCTGCCAGGAAACTGCTAGGCAGTTAAGCAACTAAACTTACCAGTCTCTGAGAGTCACACACTCAATAGTATTAAACGGCAAAATTCTAGAAATTCTTTTCATGTTGCCTGCCTTTTTCAGAGGTTCCAAAAAGCAAAAGTCATATAAAAAAAGTACCCTTTAGGAAATTTCATGTATCCATCTTATTTTCTGAGACTGTGTGTGTAAGGACTCAGGCATTATGCTGGCCTGTCCCTGTCACCTGCCAGGACACACTCAGGTAGTACTCTGGTCAGCCCAGTGCTCTATGACTACATAGTCTGCACACAGATACAAAGGACCCCTTTAAAAGAAAGACCTCTGCCCACTTAACGCTCTCTTTCCCTGCTGTTCCCCTGGGGCAGACAGGACTTTTCCTGTCTCCCTCTTTGCTTCTGTCCTCTGTCTCTGTGTCTCTTTACCTCTTTTCTCTTTCCTTCCCCCCTCCTTCCCCTTTCTAATAAAACTTCTCACTTAAGCTCTGTCTGCTGGGCATGTTTGCTGTAAGGAAAAGGGTCTAGCCAAAGAAACACACTTTGGTCCTGCAACGAGAACCAATGAAATGTACCCTGACCCTGAGACCAGTGCCAAAGAAACACAGTTTTGTCCCTAGAATCAGAGCCAGTGAAAGAAATACACCCTGGCCCTAAAACTAGAGCCAAAAGGTTAAAAACGGACCAGAGAAAGAAACACACTTTGGCCCTGAAACCAGAGCCAAATCTGACCCTTGCCCTGTGCAGAAAAATAACCAATTCCTGAGCAGGAGATCTAGGTATCCTAAACTCAGGGATTGAAATCTGACCATCCCCACCCTGGAAAACTCCACCCCCTAAGAATCCCTACATAAACCCTGTGTCTGTTCAGCTTGTGGCTGTTTGTGCTACCCAGCTGTCCTCTGCCACTCTGGCAAAGGGCAGCCACTCTCCTGGATTCTTCCCTCCCAATAAATCTCTTGAATGAGGTTTGGGTGAGACCTTGTTTCGACGGAGCAGAAATGAGTCTGGGTAGAGCAGAGCAGAGCAGAGCAGGACTGTACCGCTGGTGAAATGAAGTTGTTACACTCTCTGGGGAACAGAGTTGAACTGTAACAACTTGGCCGGAGAAACCCTTTCCTGCAAGAGCAGAGCTTATTCACTAAGGAAGTCTTTCCCTGAAGCAAGGCTGTCAGCTGCAATGCTTACTGTGACCTGTGGTATTCCTTGGCTCCCAAGTGCCAGAATACTTTTCCATCAGAGCTGTAACACAGTAGTCTTTGCTTCCCAAGTGCCATAATCCATCCCATTGGATCCACCCGAATGCTTATATTTGTCCCTTTGCCTTGGTCACCCTGGCCTGCCATGGAATCCACCATGGTCCCCCACGAAAGGTTCCTTGCTTTTTATCCTAACACTGTGTCTCTCTCACTGATCATGGGGCTCCTCTATTAAACTAGACTGGCTGGACATCAAGCCTGCAGAAGTCCTCTCGTCTCTGCTTCCCCAAGCACCATGATCATGCTCTAGACATATGTGGCTTTTCACATGGGTGCTGGGGATTGACTCTGGTCCTTACGCTTGTGAAGAAACTCTTCACCCGCTGAGCCATCTCCCCAGCCCAATTTTCTTTTCAATACTCAAAGTATTTACTTTGTTGTTGTTTGTGGTTTAATACAGAGTCTAATGTAGCTTAAGTTACTTGAGTTTTTAAGAGTCAAAGCTTAGCCTGGCATTGGCAGCACACACCTTTAATCCCAGCACTCGGGAGGCAGAGGCAGGCGGATCTCTGTGAGTTCGAGGCCAGCCTGGTCTACAGAGTGAGTTCCAGGATGCAGAGAAACCTGTCTCAAAAAAAAAAAAAAAAAAAAAGAGTCAAAGCCTAAGGCAGCAAGTAAACAAAAAAAGTCCACTTCTGGTACCAACATGATGGTTAGGTTTAAACAGACCAAGAGGATACATGACTCAGCAGTCCTGGTCTAGCAGTCTTGTTCACCATTGACTCATCTCTTATCTCAGCTCCAGTCCCTCCTACAAGGTGGTCTGATAAGTGTGTGAACTTCCTTCCCATGAGACAAGGACTTCAGTCATACATTAATTCTTTAAAGGTCACTGTTTTAGTAGCCTGGTATCACAAGTGTGTCTTTCTATAAAATACCTTCTCTCTTGATGGGAGTATGGTTATAGGCTGATCCTGAATAACAGAAAAGGTCCTTGAACTCCTGATCTTCCTGGCCTGAACTCACTATGTAGACCTAAAACTCACAGAAAAATCCACTGCCTCTGCCTCCTGGGTGCCTGAATTAATGGTGCACACCACCATATCCAACCTTTGTGGGCAAGCTTTCCTCAAAAGGCTGGAGAATGAGCAATTCGAGTAGAGAATGAAGATCTTCACTCATTTACCCATTTCAGCCTGGTGCTGGGGATAGGATCCAGGCCTTGTATGGACTAGGCAAGTGCTCAGGTATATGCCAGCCCCTTGTATGTTTTAAGCACATATATATGGTCATGTTATAGACATATATAGCATAAAAGTTGCTATTGTCAGTTTTTGTTTTGTTTTATCTTTGAGACAAATTCTTGTTGTATGATTCAAGTCGTCCTTGAATTTCTAATCCTCCTGACTTGGTCAAGTGCTGTTATTGTAGGCATGTACTTGGCCATTGTATTTTTTTTTTTTTTGGTTTTTTAGAGACAGGGTTTCTCTGTATTGTTTTGGAGCCTGTCCTGGAACTCGATCTGTAGACCAGGCTGGCCTGGAACTCACAGAGATCTGCCTGCCTCTGCCCTCCGAGTACTGGGATTAAAGGTGTGTGCCACCAATGCTGCAGCCATTGTAGCTATTTTTGTTTGGGTTTGGTCTTTGAAACAAGGTCTCCATGTATAGGCCTGGATGACCTAGAAATCGCTATGTAGACCAGGCTGGTCTCAACTCACAGATCTCTGCTTGCCTCTGCCTCTGTCTCCTGGGTTCTGGGATTAAAGGCATGTGTCATCACACCCAACTCTGTCTGTTTTAAGACAAATCTCTTTTAGCTGAAGGTAGCCTCATACTCACTCTGAAATCAAGGATGACCTTGAACTACTGATCTACCTTTATTCATCTCACCTCTATACCTGGTCCAAACTTCAGGTTGACTTCACTTGATTGTTTATTCTATGTCCTTCTTCTATATGCAAATATGACACTGAACAAACTGTATCTTGGGCCCTAGTTTTTTTCTGTATGAAGTGGGAACTGTTATTACTGGCCCTGATGTTTCGAAAGGATGTTTGCTTTCCTGTTTTTCTTTTTTTGAGAGACAGAAGTGGTCTCGTGTAGCCTGTTTGCCTCAGTGTAGTCAAAGATGATTTCGAACTCCTGATTCTCCTGCCTCGACCTCTCATGTCTTGGGATTACAGGCTTCTGATACCAGGCCTGCCCACCTTTGGAAGGGTGATTTTTTTTGACACTCTGTTGTCAGTTACACTGTCAAAATGTCTGGACTGAGTAAGTGATTAAAAAGTAATCATGGTCACCATTTTCTACTTTGTCCAGATTGTTAAATATTGAAAAAGGCTTTGTGTTCCTTGAAGGAAACAGAAGCAGGATTCTAGCAAAGAACAAATCAGAGCCAAAGGTTACCTGCCCTCCCTGTGGGAGGTCCTTCACCTACTCTTATCTGATGACACCCATTCCTGAGATTGTGACACCCAAGCCTTGTGTGCGCCTGTCAACTGGTCATGTGACTTACCTCAGAATACTGTCCAAGTGTCCACATTCTAGGACACTGACTTTCTGATAGGTCAATGGAAGTTCTGCACCATAGTGCATCCCTCCCTGGAAGCTTTTTAAAAAGCAAAAGTCTCCTAATGGGCAACTCTCCCTGGGATCTCTGTGATAGTCCCAGAGATGGGCTACACCCAGACCTTAAATGCTTAAAGGTGAAAACATACTTCAAGACACAGCTTAAGTCACACACACTGTGAGGCCCCATTGTAAGCAGGGATGGTTTATCACTGAGTTATAATATCTCCCACCATCGTTTTATTCTGCATTTGGACAGAGACTCCCAAAGTTGTCCCGGCTGGCATTGAACTTGAGATCCACCTGCCTCAGCCTCCCAAAAAACTAGCATATTAGGCTGGAAATATCAAGCCTGGCTTATTCTATTTGGTTTCTCTATTTTGTTCACTTATTCACTCATGTATTTCAGGCTGGTCTCAAACTCCACCAAGAATGACTGTGAATTCCTGATCACCCAGTGCTACAATTCCAGAGTTGCTCCACTAGGATTGAACCCAGGGACCATGCAACAAAGGCAAGACCATTACCAAGTAAGCCACATCCCCAGACCTCTCTTTCTTTTAACCTAGGAATTGTGTTCCAAATGCGCCTGGTTAGTGAAATGACATTGTACCACCCTTCAAAACAAGGAAAATCCAGCAATTCATAGCTGCTGTGAGATGTTGCATAAAAATTAATTCAAGCTTAGAGTTCACAACACATGCTTCCTATCTCACAGTTCTTATGAATCTAGAGTTCAGGCATGGCCTGGCAGGTCCTCTGCTCAGGCACCTGATGGGCAAGGCCCCGTACAGCACAGATGAGGTAAGCAACTGAAGTCAGGCTCACATGGTTGCTGCCAGAGATTAGGTTCCATGTGTGCTGAGGGGCTGAGGATGAGGCATGTGAGCAGATAACATTGACAAGCTTTATGCCGGTCTTCCTGGAAAGGAAGCACGGATAGCTAAAGATGGAGGTGTTTCTTTTTAAATACAGCAAAATCAGCACTGAGAGGACAAGTTCAATATCTGCTAATATGGACTTCTTACTTACAATAGCTACTTTTGTCTCAATTTTTAATTTTTTTCCAAAACAAGGCTTCTCTGCATAACAGTCCTGGCTGTCCTGTGTAGACCAGGCTGGCCTGGAACTCACAGAGATACAACTGCCTCCGAATCCCAAGAGATAAAAGGTGTGTACCACCACTGCCCAATTTAAGAATGATTTAAAGTTGGGCAGTAGTAGCAAATGCCTTTAATCCCAGCATTTGAGAGACAGAGGCAGGTGGATCTCTGTGAGTTTGAGGCCAGCCTGGTCTACAGAGCTAGCTCCAGCACAGCCAAGGTTACACAAAGAAACCCTGTCTCAAAAAAAAAATTGAATCATTCTTTAGCTTTACAAACACTGGGAAATAACTGTGACCTCCTGACATACAACTGAATTAAGTACTACACACACATATAGCTGGATGAGTAGCATTCGAGCATGCTCACGTGCACGCAGGTACACACACACACACACAAAGCTATGTAAGTATTGCACACATACAACTGAATAAGTACACACTCTCTCTCTCACACACACACACACACACACTCCATATCACCATACACACAATAAATTAATAAATGTGACTTTCAAATTAAGAATTGCTTTAATCAAGAGTCAGGTATGGTGGCACGTGCCTTTAACCCCAGCACTTGAGAGGCAGAAGCAGGTGTATGTCTGTGAGTTCAAGGTCAGCTAGGGCTGTTATTCAGAGAAACATTGTCTTGAAAAGCTGGGGGAAAGAGAATTAGAGAGAGGGAGGGAGGGAGGGAAGGAAGGGAAAGGAAGGAGGAAAGGAAGGGGAAGGAGGGAGGGAAGGAAGGAAGGAAGGAAGAAGGGAAGGAAGGAAGGAAGGAAGGAAGGAAGGAAGGAAGGAAGGAAGGAAGGAAAAGAATTGTTTTAATTTTTTTTGAGACTGGGTCTAGTTGGGTGGTGGTGGCACACATCTTTAATTCCAGCACTCAGGAGGCAGAGGTGGGTGGATCTCTGTGAGTTCAAGGCCAGCCTGGTCTACAGAGCAAGTTCCCGGACAGCCAGAGCTATACAGAAACCCTTTCTCAAAAAATCAAACAAAAGGAAGAAAGAGAGAGACTGGTTCCCATGTATTCTAGCCTGCCTCAAACTCACTACCATAGCCGAGGATGACCTTGAACTCCTGGTCCTCTACCTATACCTCCTAAGGGCTGGGATTACAAGCATGCTCACCATACCTACTTTATTTAATACTGGGGGATGAACCCAAAACTTCTAGCATGCTTGGCAAGCTCTCAACAAATCCATACACATTTCCAGGTCCTAAAATCTTATTCTTAATAAACACCACCTTTAATTTAAAATGGAAAGATCTTGTTTTGTTTTGTAACAAACCAAAATAGACCTCTGAAGCTCAAAAAAAAAAAAACTCTACATTTGGAAACCTCATTTCCCTTCAGTGTTCAATCAATACTATAGTTACTTTTTAAATTTATACTGTTCTTGGTTGACAAATCATAGTTGTATACATAGTTGTATACACTTGATAGATGATATAGATAGATAGATGATAAATAGATAGATGAGTATATGTAATGTTTCTATGTATATGCACAATGCAGCAACATTGACTCTATCATATCCTCACATCATTTTTTAGTGAGACACTTGAAATATAGTTATTCTGAAAAATACATTACAATGTTACTGTCACCCTTTTGTGTTACATATAGATCTCAAAATCTATTTATCCTGCCTGTCTGAGGAGACTCTGAGAGTTTTGAATGCTATGGTCAGATATCCTCCTTCCTCTCTGAAATTTTGAGTTTGACCAACAGTCCCCATACCTTCCTCCTGCCCACTCCCAGCCTCTGAGAACAACTGTTCTAGTCTACATTTGATCTTAGCTTCCCTCTGTTATAAGCCCAACTTTTCCATATTCCACAAGCAAACGAAATCGTGCAGCCTGTCTTTCTGTGGCTGGCTTTGCTCCACTTAGCAGGGTGTCCTCCACATTTATCTGTGTAGCTTTGGCTGTCCTGGAACAAACTCTGTAGACCAGACTGGCCTTGAACTCAGAGATCCACCTGCCTCTGCCCACCAAGGGCTGGGAGTAAAGGCGTGCACCACAACACACAGCTGTCTCCCTCCTTCTGAAAGGGCTAAAGGAAATCTTGTTGTATATGTAAACATTTTCTTTATCCACCCACCCACTAACGGGCACATGGTTTGATCTTGGCAACCATGTGTTACACAAAAGTCAACATGGGAGTGTGGCTATCCTTTTTATTGATTTATGCTTCTATGGATGAATACCTTGAGTAAAATTATACTCACATTTTTACCCACATGGATAAGCTCATCTTGATCTGGCCTGGAACTTGCTAGTTAAACCAGCTTGGCCTTGAAGTCACAGAGATCTGCCAATCTCTGCTGTCCAAGTGCTTGGGTGCTGGGATTACAAATATTGGACACCAAGCCTGACTGGCTTCTTTCATCTTTTAAAAAATTGATTAACTGATTGATTGGTTTTTATGAGTGTGGAAGCTTTGCTTGTGTGTGTGTGTGTGTGTGTGTGTGTGTGTGTGTGTGTGTGTGTGTGCTGGGAATTGAACTTGATCCTCTGGAAGAGCAGCCAGTGCTCTTAACCAGTGAGTCATCTTTCTAGTTCCTCTTTCATCCTTTTGACAAGGATATAAAATGTTATCTGCATTTCTATAATAATTAGTGACATTCAGCTTTTTGTTATTTTTGAGAGGGGGGTTATCCTGTAGCCTAGGCTGATCTCTAATTAAACTAACTGCATAGACTCCTGCCTCCACCTCCTGAGTAGGGGGATGAGAGGCAGGGGCCTATAATGGGTCTTTCTTTGGACCACCAGCTCCTGAACAATGACATGGAGACTTCTTATTATGTATGGATGCTTGGCCTCAGTTTAGGCTTCTTCACAACTAAATTAACCTGTTTATATTAATCTCCATTCTAACACATCGCTCATTAACTCTCCTCAGTACCGAATGTCCAACTTCCTCCATGTCTGACTGGCAAATCTCCCAAACAAGATTCTTCCCAGAATTCCTATCTGTGCCCAGAAGTCCCACCTGCCCTCTCCTACCTAGCTATTGATCGTTCAGGTATTTGTTTAACCAATCAGAACATTCCATAGGCAGGTGAGGTTAAATGGAGGCACATCTTCACAGTGTGATCAAATTTCCCCATAATGGGCCACTGTTGTGGGATATTTTGGTTGAACTCTGACACTCCCAAGACTGCCAGTATAGTTTGCCTTGAACCAGAGGGCAGAACTAGCTACTAGTAGACCAAAATTAGCCATAGAGGTTTGGAGGATCCAGAACATATAGAAAGACACAGGAAGTAATAGGAAGGAGTTTAGAAAGATTCTCAGTCTTTTGGGATGAGAAGGCAGAAAGAGAGGAAGTCATTGGTCATTTCTCCGACGCTTCTCTGGTCAATCAGGTTCTTGCCTCCAATATCTGGCTCTCGAGTTTTTATTGATAAAGAATAATTAGATAAATGCTTCAGGCCATCATGCCAGGTCTTACATGGTGCTCAGGGTTGAACCCAAGGCTTTGTGCAGGATAGGTGAACACACCATCAGCTGGGCTCCACGCTCAATCCTGCAGAGCATTTAAATGTATGTGCTGGATGTTGGCTTGCCCTCTTTAGAGAAACACTGGAGGGTGGAACTGTTTGGTTTGGTTTGGCTTTAACGCACTGTGTCTCACTACACTGATTGCCCTGTCTGTCATGAAACTCATTCTCAGAGATCCTCCTGCCTCTGCTTCTCAAGTGCTTTGACGGAATTCAAGGCATGTGCCACCCCACCCAATCTTCACCTCATTTTTTGAGACAGGATCTCTCACTAACCCTGAAGCTCACTGGTTTGGCTAGACTGGCTGGCTATCGAGTTCCTGGAACCCACCAGTCTCTGCCCCAAGGCACCAGGGCTACAGGCACAGGTGGCCATACCCTGGCTTTTACATGGGTGCTGGAGTAAGGCCTCTTATTTTCACAGCAAATACTTTTACCCACTAAACCATCTCTCCAGCCCTCACTTTTTTTTCTTGTTTATCAGAAGATAACTTGAGGGAATTGATTCTCTCCTTCTACCATGTAGGCCCCAGGGATCAAACTCATATCAGCAAGCTTGCACACAAGTGCTTTTACCCACTGAGCCATCTCCTCATCCCTTAAACTAATGTTTACCCTTACAGTGGTAGAGATCAAACCCAGTGTCTCAAACATGCAAGGCAAGCAGTCTGCAGCTGAGTCACATCTGCAGCTCGTCAATTGATGTCAATTATTTAAATATTCTTGAGTGTTTGCTGGTGAAGCCATTAGATCTTGGCTTTTTCTTTTTCTTTTTTTTTTTTTCTTTTCTTTTGTCTTTTTTTTTTTTTTTTTTTTTTTGAGACAAGGTTTCTCTGTGTAGCTTTGGAGCCTGTCCTGGAACTCACTCTGTAGAGCAGGCTGGCTTTGAACTCACAGAGATCTGCTTGCCTCTGCCTCCTGAGTGCTGGGATTAAAGGCATGTGCCACCACTGCCCAGCTTTCTTTTTATTGAATGGTGTGTGTGTGTGTGTGTGTGTGTGTGTGTGTGTGTGTGTGTGTGTGTGTCCTCTGGAAGAGCAGTCAATGCTGTTAACCACTGAACCATCTCTCCAGCAAGTTCCGGGTCCTCTCAAGATGCACAGTAAAACCCCATCTCAACTAATAAAGCAAAACAGTATATACTGGTTGTCTCAACTTATATCTTAGTAAAGCAGTCACCTAAGCGAGAGATCATGTGCTTCATATCACGATTTTTTTTTCTCATGGTATATATAGATTGCTTTCAAAAGGGGGGAAAAGCCTGAAAATTACCTAAATGCCCATCAATAGAGAAATGTGTAATTTTGGATGCATATGAAGGTTTTAAAGAACAAGATAAAGGGCTGGAGTTAAGAGCATTCGCCGCTCTCTCAGAGGACCTGTAGTTGTTCCAGCACCCATGTTGGTGGCTCACTGCTGACTGTAACTTCAGGTCCAGGAAAATCTGAACCCTCTGACCTCCACACAAACACACACACAACAATATGTCGCATGTAAGTTAAGGCCTTTTTTTCTGTGATGTATCCACAGCTACCCCTGCTCTGACTGGTCTCCCTCTCCATGAAATGCTCCCATCCCTCTGCTTCAGTTTATGTATATTCCAAAGGCAAATTGAGCCTCTAGTTCATCCTTTTTGAATATTTAGTGTGTGTTTGTGTGTGCCTGTGCACACTCTTGCCACACTGCACGTGTTGAGGTCAGAGACTAATCTGTGGGGGTTTGTTCTCTCCTACTAGTGGGGCCCAGGGATCTAACAGGCCAGGAAGTTAAATACCTTCACCTGCTGAGCCTTCTTGCTAACCCCCAAAATGAGTCTCTTTTTTGTTTTGTTTGTTTGTTTGTTTGTTTGTTTGTTTGTTTTTCAAGACAGGGTTTGTGACAGTCCTGGCTGTCCTGGAACTCACTTTGTAAACCAGGCTGACCTCGAACTCACTGAACATCTGCCTGCCTCTGCCTCCCAAGTGCTGGGATTAAAGTCGTGCACCACCACCACCGGGCTCATAATGAGTGTCTTACATGCAACCATATTGTTTGTTAATTTTTCAAAGCTTAGAGTTTGAAAGCTTGAAGGGGCTACCTACCATATCCTAGAAGTGTGTGTCCTTCTGCTCACACTGACACTAAGACATGGCCTTGGGGTTGGGGAGTCTTCAGAAGGAGCTCTCCTCAGGAGAGAGGAAGGGGAATTTCGAGGCATCCTGGTCCCCTAAGAAGAAGGTTGGAAATGATGTGCTTTGCAGGGTCCTTCCAAAGGTGAATATAGGCATTTTCTGTAGGGAGTCCACCTTCTCTAGAGGACCTGTCTTTTGTGGAGTACTCATCATTGTGCAGATTGCCATGAGACTGTGAGTCACGTCTGGCTTCCAATATACTCCTCATGAAGAATCCCATTGCCTAAGGAAATGTTGATTCAACTGATGGATTTTCAAGTAGGGGAATCCTAGATTCAAAATTTGAATTTTCAATGAAGTATATATGTGTGTCTCATGTCAGTTACATTGTTTTTATTGTCTGACTCAGGCTTCTTGCTTCATCTTCTCATTTATTTAATGGCTAACTTCTGTGGGAGTTTTGGTAAGTTTCGGTAGATCTTGAGCCAAAGAGAAGCAGCTGTGTCCCTGGAATAAACAGTCACTGGCTTTCAGAAAGTCTCTAACCAGAGATGCCTTTGGGGCTTGGTCTAGAAACAGTGACTAAGCACTGTCAGGCAGAATGTCCTGAGCGCACTGAGGTATGAAACATTACCTGTTTGGTGAAGCAGCATTACATAACTGCTGTGCCTGAGCCTTTCCAGTCCAGTGACTCATCAGTTTCATGAAGTCATTCATCAACATCATTATCCTCCTGGTCACCATCAATTACTGTTTGCCGAGCACCCACACGGAGATGACAGTGCGCTCAATGCCTGGGAGAGCACGGAAGACAAAGAATATAGTTGCTAAAGTAAACTACTTGGGACACACATCTGAATATGAACCATAGAACAAACATACCTGTGAGTCCAAGCCTACCTGTGTCACACGTGGTAGAACCAACTCACTGAAACTCACCGTGGGGCTACACAATGGTGATTTGTGTGGCAAGCAGCATGGAGCAGATGGTCTTCCCACACGAGAGATGTTGAGAAAGGCTCCCGGACTCTTTGAGGACCCCAGAGTCAGGCTCTAAGGGTTTAGAAAGGCAATTGGTTATGGTGACTTGTGCCTAGCACTTGGAAGAGGCAGGAAGATCAGGAGTTCGAGGTTATCGTGGCTACGTGGTATCTCACAATTTCCAGGTATTAAAGCCATTTTATTCATGTGGATTTTTAATTGTTTCTTATATTTTGTTTATTTAGTGTGGGCACACACACTTGCTATCGTATGCAACTTTCAGGGATAAGTTCTCTCCTTCCACTATTTAGATTCTGGGGATTGGACTCACCAGAGCCTCTAGCTACTAAGCCATCTCATCAGCCCCTATATAACGAACTTGAGAACAGCCTGGGCTATACCAGATCTTGTCTCAAAACAAAAACAACAACAAAAGAATTTGGAAAGGCCCTTGTTAACCACTGAGCCAAGCTCTCCAAAAATCTCTTTATAATGTCTCTGATCACCAACTCTAAAGATTTAGAGAGTGTTCAGATTCCAGGGGAGATTTCTTGGGTTAAGAAATTGAAGTCACCGGGCAGTGGTGGCACATGACTTTAATCCCAGCACTCAGGAGGCAGAGGCAGGTGGATCTCGGTGAGTTCAGGATCAATCTGGTCTACAAGAGCTAGTTCTGGGACAGCCTCCAAAGCCACAGAGAAACCCTGTCTCAAAAAACCAAAAAAAAAAAAGAAAGACATTGAAATCTGGAACTGCACTGGGTTAGGAACACTGATCACTCTTCCAGAGGACCTGGGTTCAATTCCCAGCACCCACATGGCAGCTCACAACTGTCTGTAACTCCAGTTCCGGGGGATCTAGCACCCTCACACAGACATGCATGCAGGCAAAACACCAATGCTCATAAAGTAAATCTTAAAAAGAAAGGAAAAAAGAAATTGAATCTTAGAAAATTCCATTAGGAAATTCTAAGGCTGGGGATTTAGGGTTGGGGTTAGGGCTAGGGTTAGGGCAATTGCTGTACAAGTAGGAGTTTGAATCCCCAAAATCCACATAAAATCGGGACACATTAAGGTCCATCTATAACCCCAGTTATCTCCTTTCAGTAGCTCCTGATTTAAAGCATTTTAGGTGGGCATTGGAGTTGCACCAAGATCGTTTGCCATTATCACTAATTCCAAATTCCTCCTCACTGTTTTATGCCCTCTTTATTTCCATCTTGTGCTAGATTGAGAAAGAACAGAAAGAAAAACAAGATAACACTAATTTGATTCTTAGGGCTGGAGATAGCAGTTCATTCAGCAGTTTTTGTCTAGCATGCACAGAACCCTGAGTTCCATTCTCGGCACTGCCTAAACTGGGGACGGTGACATGTGCCTGTCAACCCAGCACGTGGGAGATGAAAGCAGAAGGATCAGGAGTCTGAGATTTTTCTCAGGTCATGTAACAAGTTCAAGGCCACCCTAGGCTCCATGAGCCCTGTCTCAAAAGCAGACAGACAAGTAGTCAGGCAGACAGACAGACATCAGTTTGTTCCCATGTGAGGATCACACTCAAGCTTCCTATTGGACTTAAACAGGAACACAGCAGTTTCTAAGCAGGTCCTGTGTCCTTAGTGCGGGGCCAGTTGCCGGTCCTGAAAACAGGATGGCACCCTGTGCTTGGCAGCTGGGCACTGAGGCTGGCTGGTACACAGCAGCTTCTTGCTTGGGAAAATACCAGAAGAGAATGCCACACCAATTACACATTCCAGCCTGACCCTGTAAGTTGAAAGTTTTCCCAGGAAGCCCAACGTTCACCTGTAGAATCAGGGCCTTCACTTCCCTCCCACTCTACCTAGTTCCTCTTGATATTGCAGCCTGAGAAAGAAGAGAAATTGGAGCCAGGGCCCAGCCAGCCCTTGGTGCTGAGCGATGATGCGGAGAGCTCCTTGCCTGCCACAGTAGGTTTCTGTTCCACGGATCTGCCCAGCATGCTATTCTCACTAAGAACTGGAAAGCAGCCCCTGTGGAGATGCCCTGCTATCCACGTGTTCATGATGAAGTCCGAGTCCTTTTGTCTGCTGGCCATGTGGGGTGTCTAGTCCCGGGCTCATGTGAACAGAGATAACAGCAGGAGCTGTAACCGTGACTGAGTAAGCCACACATGAATGAGACAAGGCGCAGAGGTTGAAGCAGTTGCTGTGTAACACAAATAATAAAAACCCAGAGACAGATATTGAGGTCCAAACTGAAGGTCAGAAAAGCAAAACAGCCAAGCCACTAGAGAGTTTTTACCTCTACCAAGGCTAAGACCAAAAAAGAGCAATCCTGTCCTCAGCATGACTGCAGACTGCAACACTCTCCACCAAAAACCTCAGGATGCACTGAATTCCTGCCTTATATTCTCTCTAGTGCTGGGATTAAAGACATGAGCTCTGTTTCTCTTTTAGACTGATTCACTCTCATGTAGCCTAGGGTGACCTTGAACTCACAAAAATCCATCTGTCTCTGTTTCCCAAGTGTTGGGACTAAGGGTGTGGCCACCACTGCCTGTCCTCTACGGCTAACTAATGGCTTAAGTGTGTGGATAACTAATGACTTAGCTCTGTACTCTGATCTTCAGATAAGCTTTGTTAGATCATAAACAAAATGTCACCACAGCTCTGTCCTCGACAATACTGTCTGCTCTGAGGACCCCGCCTCCTTGGGCACTGGTGAAATTCAGAACAGGGAAGCAAAACAGAGAGTGCATCCCCAAGCAACTTGCAGAGTAGAAGGAACCAAGCACTTTCAACAGCCAGTTGGTGGGAAAACATAACCAAGAAAACACAACCAAGAAACTTTAGAAAAAAAAACATAGAAATAACCTTCATATTACTCACTGACATTAAAAAAATGAACTTACTTTGAAAATGAATTTATAGTGAGACCAATGACCCAATAGAAAATGTACAAAGAACATGAACAGTCTTGATGGTGTTTTTTTTATAAAGAGATTAAGCAGACTATGAAATAATAGCACATGGATCGATGGTCGTTGGTAGCACATGCCTTTAATCCCAACTCTTGGGAGCCAGAGGCAGGCAGATTTCTATGAGTCGGAGGCCAGCCTGGTCTACAGAGTGAGTTCCAGAACAGCCTCGGAAGCTACAGAGAAACCCTGTCTCGAAAAACCAAAAACAACAACAACAAAAAAATACCACATGGATCTCGGAAGCATCATGCTAAATGAAAGATACATATTATACATGTTTGTTCCTATGAGGCTTGTCCTTTTTTCCTCCCTCCCTCCCTTCCTTCCTTCCTTCCTTCTTCCTGCCTTCTTTCCTTTCTTCTCCCCCTCACTCCCTCCTTTCCTTCCTTCTCTCCCTTCCTGATTCCCTCCTTTCCCCTTTCCTTCCTTTTCCCCCCCTCTTTGCCTCCCTTTCTCCTCCCCCTGTCCCTCTTTCTTTCTGTCCTTCCAGAGAAGCTAGACCTAGATGATCCCATGGGATCTCACACTGACTCCAGTTCATGTCTGCAGTATTTTTCTACAATACCTCATTAACTTCTTCCTTGGATCCCCAGCACCCACACAGTGGCTAGTAACTCTCTGTAACTCCAGTTCCAGCAATTATGATGCCCTCTTCTGACACTAGCCATGAGTGTGGTACACAGACACACATGTAGACAACATACATAAAGGAAAAAAACCTTTTTTTTTTCTTTTTGTTTTTTTTTGAGACAGGGTTTTTCTGTGTAGCTTTGGAGCCTATCTTGGAACTTGCTTTGTAGACCAGGCTGGTCTCAAACTCACAGAGATCTGCCTGTCTCTGCCCACTGAGTGCTGGGATTAAAGGCATGCACCCACCACCACCCAGCAAGGAAAAATAATTTTAAAAATAAAAATAAACAACCACATAGTGGTGGTACATACCTGTAATCCCAGCACCTGAGAGTTAGAGGCAGTCCAATCTCTGAGTTCAAGGTCAGCCTGGTCTACAGAATATGTTACAGGACAGTCAAGGCTACACAGAGAAACCCTGTCTCAAAAAAATCATAAGTAAATAAAATAAATGAAATAGACAAAGACAGCTATGGTGTGACACCAGATGTAAAACAGTGGAAGACAGTTATAGTGTGACACTGATTGTAAAAAGTTGCAGTTTTGATGACATGTAAGATCCTAGACATTTGCTAAGACCTTAAGTGATAGACATTTTAGGTTTCTGGACCTATTTTACTAACATGATTCTTTGGCCTCTGAGAAAGGTCTGACAGTATCTGGTTTATACTCTGCAAGCTGACAGCTACTCCATCCCCACCATCACCTGTTCTCTCTGATGGGAATAACCATCTCTTTGTTTTTCAGGTCACCACCGCAGCTGTGCAGGATCTGTCCCTCAATTGCAGTTATAGACTCCTCGAAAACCAGGACCAGATGCCAGGTCACTATTAAATGAGCTGAGGCAGAGCCAGTAACAGACTGCGAGCCCTTACAGTTTGGACAGAAATACCTGAGTCATAGAGTCACATTCCATCCATGATGAAGGGCACCAGGCAGCTTTGTCAGGATGTCTTTAAAGACAGTGAGTAACAGACCGCTCATTGGACTTTTCCAAGATGAAATCTCAAGGAGCAGAGGTCCCCTCAACCAGAGAGACTTGGTGTCTATGTGAACCTCCTGCTATGTGAGGCTATAATTTGTTCCCTGAAATCTTCCTGTGTTACACATTTGAGAGAGGCAGGGCCTAGTGGATGGTGTTTAGATAATGGGGCCACCACTCTTGGAAAGAGTGCTGTTCTCACAAGGCTGGGTTAGTTCTGCAGAAGCAGACTGATGTGAAAGCAAGAGTTTGATCCACTCCTTAGTTCTTTCATTCTCTCTTGCATGTGTCCCTTCAGAAAACACACATTGACCTTTCCCTCTCTCTAATATATTATGACACAGCCAGAAAACCCTTCCTATGACTCCCAGACCTTTATCCTTCAACTGTGAGCCCAAGTCAATCTCTTCTCTATACACATTATCCAACCTCAGGTATTTTATTACAATAACAAAAAATAGATTAGGACATCTCACCACTTAGGGACCCTCAAAACAAGAAAATTACCTGGGGTGTTATGTCAATAGAAAGAAAAATGATTCACAGGAAATACCGATCACTGCCTACTGCTTCATTGAACTGTAAGCCACCCAGCACAGGAGTATAGCAGTGTGGGTCATAGAAGAGACTCAATAAGCATTTTCAAAATGAAAGACCAGGAAACCACTACTTCCTACATCCAGACAGTGAGCCTCTGTCATCCAAAGCTCCCTGCCCTTCCCATCTCAACACTTTACACTTTCTCCCTACCAGGAACATGTGGAGGGTACTTGAAAAGGAAGAGTCCAGGCTGGAGAGATGGCTCAGAGGCTGGGAGCACTGGCTGCCCTTCCAGAGGACCGGGGTTCAATTACCAGCACCCACATGGCAGCTCACAAACTGTAACTCCAGTTCCAAGGGATCTGACACCCTCATACAAGTATGCATGCAGGCAAAACACCAATGCACATAAACATAAATAAATCTTTAAAAAAAGGAAGAGTCTAGTCCCACAGCTGTGACCAAAGCACTAGACGTCAGAACCAAGCCTGTCACCTGTGTTATTCTGCCCTCCTTCCCCAAGTAAGTACCAAGCAAATTACATCTGAACTACTTGAGACTCTCTGCCTCAAAGCCAACACCTTTTCTCCAGTGGATTGGAGTTTTTTATAAGGAAGAGGGGAGGAAGAGTGGGAAGAGTAGCAAGTGGGGATGATAGAGAAGGGGAGGAGAAAAGTAAACTGCAGTAGAGGAAGAAAGAGGGATGAATGGGGGGAAAGGGAAAATGAAAGAATGAGAAGGGGAGGAAGAGGAATGAGAAAATTTGCTATATTCAGCTGCAGTATTTGTGTGGCTTTACATTGACTGGTGACTCATTTTTCAAGGATATATTCATATTTAAGAGAGAAATTCTAAGCTGGACACTGGTGGCACATGCCTTTAATCCCAGCACTCCGGAGGTAGAGGCAGGTGGATCTCTGTGAGTTTGAGGTCAGCCTGGTCTACAAAGCAAGTGCCAGGATAGGCTCCAAAGCAATACAGAGAAACCCTGTCTCAGAGAGAGAGAGAGAGAGAGAGAGAGAGAGAGAGAGAGAGAGAGAGAGAGAGATCATCATCACTCAATATTTTATAGTAGATGAAGTCAAGACTTGAAAAGAGCATATCACTGGTCTCAAGCATCTGCTTGCAAAAGTGAGACTGAAGTTCTCTGCATTTCGGTCCTCATGAGCGGAATGGTAAATTGGGTCAAAGGATAATGAAAGTTGTTCCTTGTATTATTGATTGGTTCATTATTTTTCCAATGACTGTGGATGGATGACTCTACAGGTGGAAGGAGACATTTGATTTCTATCTGATCTCTACATGTGTGTTGTGTTATAGCACTAGAGCACACACACACACACTTGGATGATAATAATAATAATAATAAAAAGAAGGAGGAGGAGGAGGAGGAGAAGAAGAAGAAGAAGAAGAAGAAGAAGCATCTCCTCTTTCAGGAGAAACAGAACTAAAGTTATATATCCATTTTTCCATAGAGGCTCTCAAGGCCAGAACTTTTGTTTCACACTCTAGTGACTCATCTGTGATAGTGATATCTCTTAGGCTAAGAGAGGAACTGTTGCCAATGTGGCTACAGTTTCCTGGAGATCCTGGGATGCAACCCCAGAACTCAATAGGCCTCAAGTGGACTCAGGAAACCCTTGGTCCCAGTACATACAAATCCTGTGCCTTTCTTCTGTCCTTTGTAAGCTTTGAAATGTTCTCAGGGATCTTGGCACTCTCTTGTTGCTTCTTCCTATGTGTCTGCAGGATGTGTATATATGGTTGTGTGTGCTCACACATGTAAACGTGAATGTATAAGCAAGAGGTTGATGTTAGCCTGTTCCTCAGTTACTCCCTCCACCTTTTGTTTTGTTTTGTTTTTCAGGACAGGATTTCTGGAACTCACTATGTAAAGCAGGCTGGCCTCAAACTCACAGAGAACCACCTGCCTCTGCCTCCCAAGTGCTGGGATTAAAGGTGTGTGCCATCACTGCCCATCCACCTTATTTTTTGAGACAGTGTCTTGCTGAACCTGGAGATCACTGATTAGGCTAGACAGATGGCCAGCAAACTCTTGTCTGAATCCTGTCTGCATCTACAGTACTGGGATTACAGGCGCATGCCGCCACAGCTGGCACTTTAACCTGCTGAGACATCTTCCTGACTTTCTTTTTGCTCCCTGAGTGTGACCCTCCTTGAATGAAGGCATTAAAGTCACACAGCAGCAAAATTCCACATGGCATTCCTTTAGAAGCTAGGAAAGTGTATGGGGGATGGAGGGCTGTGCAGAGGCTTGGGTGCCTTTGTGGAACACAGAGGCCTTCTCCCAGTGTACATGCTAATTAGACTGATCACCTGTGTGATCCTTGCTCTCTAGACAGAAAACCTAGGATGCTGGCCAAGGAGACACTGAGGCAGAACAGCCTGTCTCCAAGGCTCACCACATCGCCATGTGACAGGGTGACAAAACCAGGATACTTCCGTTTGTTGACATCTGAATCTGCTTATTGGGGAGGGGGACAACATCTGAGCAGAGGATCTTATGGACAGGATGCATTTGAAAGAAGCAATTGTAGCCTGGTGGTGATGGTGAATGCCTTTAATCCCAGCACTCAGGAGGCAGAGGCAGGCAAATCTCTGTAAGTTCAAGACCAGCCTGGTCTACAAGAACTAGTTCCAGGACAGCCTCCAAAGCCACATAGAAATCCTGTCTTGAAAAACCAAAAGAAGAAGAAGAAGGAGAAGGAAGGAGGAGAAGGAGAAGGAGAAGAAGAAGGAGGAGGAGGAGGAGAAGAAGAAGAAGAAGAAGAAGAAGAAGAAGAAGAAGAAGAAGAAGAAGAAGAAGAAGAAGAAGAAGAAGAAGAAGAAGAAGAAGAAGAAGAAGAAGAAATTACTTCTAAGGCAGCTAAATGCAACCTGAGATCCCACTTGGCTTGGGCTACACACACACACACCTCATCTGTCTACAGACTTGGCAATCTAGGACCCCAACCTGTGCATGCTATGCAGATACCTCTTTCCTAATAAGGTACCTAGTAGCCAAGTACCCCACCTACTGCATGTACTCCCTGCTCCAAACATGGATTAAGTTTCTCCTTCCCTTGACAACCATCAAGTGTGAACAATCTCTACCCAAACTTATAGTTGCATCTAGATAGTAAAGGGACCACCAATCCAGCCTGAATTGGCTTTGGGTGTGTCTGCAGTAAAACAAATTGCAGATGCACTGTGGAAAGGAACATTCACAGTCAAGATTATATGACTCAAATCTGTCAATCACAACAGAAAACTATCCCTTGGACATTGTGGCACATGCCTGTTGTGGGATAATCTTTTTGTACACTGTAAATATGTGTCTCTGCCTAAGGCAACTTCTGATTGGTTTAATAAAGAGCTGATCAATAGCTAAGCAGGAGAGGTTAGGCAGGACTTCCGAGCAGACAGAGGAACTCAGGATGAATCTAGGCATGGAGAGAGACACCAGCAAGACATGGAAGGAGTCCAACATTCAGAATGAAAGAGAAGTAAAAAGCCATACGTCAGAATGTAGATTAATGGAAGTTTAATTTAAGTTATGAGCTCATTTGAAACAAGCCTAAGCTAAAGGCTAAGCTTTCACAAGTAATAATAAGTCTCTGTGTCATTATTTGCAGCTGGAAGTCCAAAGAAAGTCCAACGAAAAGCTTACTACACCTGCCTTTAGTCCCACCTCTAGGGAGGCAAAGGCAGACAGACTCAGTTCTAGGTTAACCAGAGAAACTAAGAAAACCAGTGCATCCCCTTAATCCCAGCAATTGGAAAGCAGAGACAGAGACAGGCAGATCTCTGAAAATCCAAGGCCAGCTTGCTCTACATAGTGAGTTCCAGGTCAGTCAAGGCTGTAAGAGGAAAAAAAAAAAAAGAAAGGAAGGAAGGAGAGAGGGAGGAAAGAATGGAGGAAGGGGGGAGGGAAGGAGGGAGGGAGGGAGGGAGGGAGAGAGGAAAGAGGGAAAGAAGGAAAGAAGGAAGGAAGGAAGGAAAGAAAGAAGAGAGAGAAAGAAAGAAAGAAAGAAAGAAAGAAAGAAAGAAAGAAAGAAAGAAAGAAAGAAAGAAAGAAAGCGCTGTGGTTTGGCACACACATGGGAGGCAGAAGCAGGAAATCTCTGAGTTTGAGGTCAGCTTGATCTAATGAGAAAGTTCCAGGATAGCCAGCACCTATATAAAGAAACCCTGTCTCAAAAAAAAAAAAAAAAGAAAGAAAGAAAGAAAGAAAAAAACCCAAAAAAATAGAAAGAACTACCCAAATTACACACCTTAGTATCCATCCCTCATTCCTTGAGATCCCATAAAAAATAAAATAAAACAAAGCCTGACAACCTAGGACCCACACTAACTCCCACAAGTTACACTCTGACTTCTGCATTCATGTCGTGGCACAGGCATGTGCACGCTCATAGAAACACAGAATAAACAAATGAAGTTATTTATAAATAAAGAAATGGCACCAAGAACCTGGAGACATCCAGTCCAGACCTTGGCCACTCGAGATGCTTGCTGGGGTCAGACTGCATTTTATGTTGAGCTCTTCCTGTGCGTTTCAGCTGGCATCTTAGCAGTGAACCCCAGGAAACAATAGCTTCCTTATTCAGAAATAGATCAGTTCTTCAAGGACATGGCTTCTTTGTGAGAGCATGTAGACTTCAAGATGAAGTCCAGATGCACTTACTTAAACCACAGTCATGGGTCTGAAACCTATTTAGGGAGGCAACAGCTGTTGCTGTGGGGAAACTGGGGGAGGAACCAGGAGACTGTGGAATCAGTAACTCAGAAAACTTCCAAAGTGTATTGTGGGGAGAGTTCCTTGGTTTGGGTTTTTGAGGGAATCCTGGAGAGAACTTCAGATGCTCTTGACTACATGGTTCTAGTTCTTTTTGTGATCTCTCTCTATATATATATACATATATATATATATTGATATCGATATCGATATTGATATATTGCATGGTTTTGGAACTGATGAATAAATGAACCCTACTTTTTTGTATCTGAGATTGTCACTTGAGCATGGCACCTAATTAGGCTTATGAACCTGACCTTGAATCCATCCTAGGGAAGGTGCAGGGCTTTTGTCTCCTAGCCACACCCAGGAGGCACAAGCAAAATGGCCTCCTGAAGTCTGGTGGGGCAGGAAAGTTCAGATATCAGCCCAGACTGGGCAGCATACCTTCTGCATGGCTCATCTGTCTTTTCCTCCTTCCAGGGTGACATCCGATGAGCTGGCATCTGCATCAAAGTCAAGAGACTGGCCTAGAGGAGTCTTGAAGCTTTACTTCCTATGGCCCCAGTAATCACATTCTACTTCTCAAGGTGCCCTGGGACTCCCAGAGTTGAGTTTTCTAAGCAAGTGATGGGGAGCGGGCAGCAGGGTAAACAGCAAAAGCCCAAAAGCTCAGATTCCATTTTTTAAGCCATGTTGGCCTGTCTCACACTAAGTACTTGCATCTCTTAGGAACTTTTTTAAAAAGGAAATTCTAGAGGCTAGGGAGATAATTCAATGTGTAAAGTGTTTGCTGTCCAAGCATAAGGGGCTGAGTTTTCAGATCCCCAGCACCTACATAAAAGCCAGACATGGGAGTATGAGGCTGTAAAGTCAGCATTGGGCTGGGAAAAGAGGTTGAGATAAGCAGATTCCCTGGAGCTGGATGACAAAGTCTAGACAAATTGGTGATCTCAGGGTGCAATAAGAGACCTTCTCAAAAAAAAATAATAGTAATAATAACAACAATGTGGAGAATTACTTAAGACCTCCGAATTCCATGTGCATACATTTGTGCACACACATCCATGCACAAGGCATCTGTGAGCACACATATACACACATGAACCTACACACACAAAAGCAAATTCTGCCAAAAAAAAAAAGCTGGGCGTTGGTGGTGCCTGCCTTTAATCCCAGCACTTGGGAGGCAGAAGCAGGCGGATCTGTGTGAGTTCAAGGCCAGCCTGGTCTACGGAGCGAGCTCCAGGACAGTCTCCAAAACAATACAGAGAGCTCTGTCCCAAACCTACAAGAATATCATCCAGGAGGTGGGTTTCAACTACCTGCTTTCCCGAGCCCTGAAAGAAGTTTGAGAACCGTCTCACAGTTGTTACAAGAGTGACAGCAGGAGCATGTGTGGAGTGGTCAGAATTTGTGCCTGCAGCTCCAGCGTTGCTCAGCTATGACACCACCTGAATCAGCACTACCACAGCTTACTCTAGCAATGCTTTCATTGACCTAGTGCTGGGTTCACACAGATGGTGACGTTCTTTCCCTGAAACAGCCCGGGTCAGGTGTGTGTGCACGTGACAGGCACAGTACAAAGGTCTCCACTGTCTTTACCGTGAACTATATTGAGACACATGGAATCGGGGGCTGGGGTGGGGTGCAAGGCCTTGCATGAGTAAGGGAATAATTTATTAATTGGATCTACTGTAATAAGAGAGATTCCCCTAGTCTGACCCGGAAACATTGCAGCGCTTTCATAGATAGAGTTCGTGAGATGGATGGCTGTGGAAAGGGTAAAGGTCATAGAAAAAAACTCTTGTGTAAGGGGTCTTGAAACTTACTTAAAACCCTGGGCCAATGGCTGGATGTGAGATGGATCACTGGGTATCAACACTTATTGCCAAACCCAGTGAATTGAGTTTAGTTGACAGAACCCACACGGTGAAACAAGAGACCCAAACTCTTGCAGTTGTCCTCTGACTCCCATGTCCTGTGTGCATATAGGTGCACACACGTGTGTCCATGTACATACACACTTAATTTTTTTTACATTTCTTAAAAACAGTGGGTCATACATGGCAAGGGAAAGTTGAGGCAGAAAATGTCCGAAGGAAGGCACACAAGGCACAGATTTGAGACTTGGATGGGACAAAGAAGTGGCAGCTTGGGAAGTTCCCATGGAGCCTGGGACCTAACTGTCCTAGTTAGGACAGCCTTAACTCTTTACTTTTTTGTTGTTGTTATTTTGGTTGTTGGTTTTGTTTTTCACGACAGGGTTTCTTTGTGTATCCCTGGCTGTCCCAGAAGTAGCTCTGTAGACCAGGCTGACCCGGAGCTCAATCTGCCTGTCTCTGCCTTCCAAGTGCTGGGGTTAAAGGGTGCACTACCACCACCCAGTATGGACAGCTTCAACTAATAGCGAGCACAGAGTGTTCTTTTCAGACTTGAGAAACTAACCCTGGGGCTGGGACTATAGTTTGGTAGAGTGCTTGCCTAGTAGACATGAAGCCTGGGGCTGGATGCCTAAACCCCATAAACCAGACATGAAGGCACGCACCTTCATCTTAGCATTTGGTGGTAGTTCAGGTCATTCTCTCCTACATACAGAGTCAGAGGCCAACTTGGGATACAAGAGACCCTATCAATGAAGGGAGGGAGGGAGAAAGAGGGGACTTTTAGGCCACATGTGACAGAATAAACATAAGTACCAAAGATAATGAAATGTTAACTCCTGGAACCAGAAACTTATATACTACAGCAAAGTCTTGCAGATATGGTTAAGGATCTTGGGGAGGAGAGATTTCCCCTGAATGATTACCTATGTGAATCCCAAATGCAGTCACCGTGTCTGTAGAGGACAAAGACAGAGAAAGATAGGACACATACAGAAGACAGCATTGTTGTCACAGAGATTAGAGTGGTGCCCTATCAGCCAAAGGAGCAGCAGAGGCTGCTGACACCTTGTTTTCAGCCCCGCAAGGGCGATTTCAGACTCCTGACCTCCAGTTCCGAGAGATAACGGATCCGGTTCTAGTCTGCGCAGTGTGTGGGGACAAATGACTACAGAACGTTCCTTTCATCCTGTTTCTCCTGTATCTCAGGCTGACCTTGAGCTTACTGTGTAGCAGATGATGACACTGAAGGCCTCATCCTCCAGTTCCTGAGAGCTGAGATTCTAGGCGTGTACCAACCACTATGGCGCCAGTTTATCAACCCGGCGCTCCCAGCATGCTTGCTAAACAAGCACTCTGCCAATGGAGCTACATCTCCAGTCTGGATAGTGTTTTTAAAGAATAATTCGAGGCTTTGTGAATTTTAGAAATTTGGAGGGGTGATTACATTGGAGATCTATATAAAGAGACATCACTGTCTTGAACAGCACTGCATTAAACGTATACATACATACATACAGAAAATAGGTTGGGAAATTCATCCAACTGTATTTTATTTAAAAAAATAGAGCTAACGTTCAGTCACATGACTAAAACATGACTGTTTTAATAATTAGCATTTATCAAGATTATTTTGCAAATAAATAGAAATCAAACAATAGGAAAGGGCCAAAAAAAATGGTTGGTCGGTGAAAGAACTATCCTGTTAATGCTCTTAGAAATATGCTATTATTGGGCTCCTTTTCCTGTTTAAAACTTTTTTTTAGTTATTGGTGTGTGTGTTAGCTCTCAATACAGCAACAGGCTATGGGTAGGTATAAACAGACACTCTGGTTTGGAATAGTGACCTCTACTCCTATTGAGTGACTGTCTCCCATGTCTTCTATATTCAGTACTCTTTGGCTTAAGTTTAGATTTGGGGGCCATAAAAGGACTTGATGCTTTCTCCAGGGTGACTATGTCTCACACCAAAAGGCAAAGAGATGCCATTCTCTAGGGCACTTCTGCTTGGCCTGCTGCCAGATGGTTGCTTAAAGTGTGGAGCTTAAAGCCCGGGCAGGTTTTTCCACCTACTGCAATCTTGGCAGCCATGGCCCAGGGGCAGCTGTAAAACCCACGTGTTAAAATAACTTAGATTGCTTGTGTTAGACTGAATAAACAAACATACAGTGGGACAACTAAACAGCACAGAACTCTGACCCACAGAAGAAAAGAAACTACCTGGGTGAATAGCTCTGAATCTCCAGACTTACTCAATAGGTGATGACTTGGTTTTTTTGTTTTTGTTTTTGTTCCCCCCCCCCTCTACTTCCCACCCCGGATGAACCAGAGGACACAAGGTATGATCTCTAAACCCAAGTCTCTAAGTCAATCGCAAGGAAGTTACATTTCTAGTCACTTCTCCCACAGCTTCCAAGTGACAGCTCCAATCAATCAATCAATCAATCCATGCATCACCTTCTCTCTTTGGATTGTCTCCTTGTTATAGCAAGTTCTAAGTCTGTTCCCCACCCCACCTACTCCCATCCATGAAGGACTGTTTTGAAAACTGTGATTATTGCCATCTGAAAGAACTTTTTAAAAAATTCCCGGGAGACAGGGTTTCCCTGTAGCCTTGGCTGTCCTGGAGCTTGCTCTGTAAACCAGCCTGGCCATGAACTCTCAGAGATCCACCTGCCTTTGCCTTCCAAGTGCTGGGATGAAAGGTGTGTGCCACCACCATGCAGCTGCTAAAAAAAAAGTGTGATTAATTTGAGGGTAGGAGATACTTTTTTTTAATCATCTGAGAACTTCTAGGTCTAGTTACACTTGAGAGAAAATAGCCTTTCTAGCAGTAAAAGGATGTCAATAAACATTTAATAAATTGACCAGGTGTGGGGGCACACACCTTTCACCCCAGTACTCAGGATGCAGAGGGAGGCAGATACCTGAATCTGAGGCCAGCTTGGTCTACTGAGTTCCAGCACAGCCAGGGCTACATAGAGAAACACTGTTTTGAAAAAAAAACCAAACCAAACAAACAATACTTGTTTGAATCCTGGTCTGGTAGCTCCATCCTGAAAGCCCAGCTACTCAAGAGACCAAGGCAGGAGGATTACAAGTTCAAAGCCAGCCTGGACAACACAGCAAGACTGTTTCAAAATAAAAAGAGGTGGGTGTGAAAATATGAATCAGTGGTCTTGCCCAAGACCATGTTCCATCAATAAGAGAATTTATTCCAACTTAATTTGGTGGCACATACTTGTAACTCCAGCATCCAGAGGCTGAAGCAGGAAGATTTTCAGACTGAGGCCAAGCTGAACTACATATAGTAAGACTGTCTTAAAAAAAAAATTGCCTGTGTTTTTAGAAAGCCTGTCCTTTTCTCTTTGTTTTTAAATTGAGACACAAAATTTCATCTATTGCCTTCAATTAGTTTTTCACTAAGCATTTACACATAGGCACAGTACACCCATCCATCTATTTGTGTGTGTGTTCACAAGTTGTATGTATGCCACACATGTGCAGTCACTTGTAGAGGCCAGGAGAGGGCATCATATCCTCCTAGGAGAGTTACAGGTAGTTAGGAACCACAGTTTGGGTCCTGGGAACTGATCTAGCTTCCTCTGGAAAAGCTGAGCCAGCACCTCACTCTTATTTTAAAAAACAAAGCTAGAAAAGAACTGCAGGGAAGACAAGAAATGTTTATTTTCTATTTGTTTTCTTTAATGAAAATGCTTTTTGTTGTTGTTTTATGAAACAGGTATCACTATGTAGCTTTGGCTGGGCCTCACTATGTAGACTAGGGTGGCCTCAAAATCGTAGCACCACCTGTCAAAATTACTTCTTAAGAAATACTACTTTATCCAGGCTGTGGTGCACATGCCTTTAATCCCAGCACTTGGGAGGCAGAGGCAGGCAGGTCTCTTGTGAGTCCAAGGCCCGCCTGGTCTGCAAAGCAAGTTCCAGGACAGCCAGAGCTATTACACAGAGAAACACTGTCTCGAAAAACCAAATAAGTGAATAAAAATAAAAAAATACTATGTTAAACTTCTTTATAAAAGACATTGCAAGTTTAAAAATCACACATTGAAATTAATCAAATTTAAAGATTATTCAACTAAATGAACTTCTAAACGGAATAGCCAATGGAAAAAAATTCTTATGTGACTAAAAAAAAATTACACCTTTCTGCATTATTGTCCTTAAGTCCTTACTTATATATGTGTTTTCCCCCTCTATCCAAGTAATTTATTCAAGCTACACAACTACAGTCTTCATATTAAATATTACTCCTCTGGACTAAGGGGCAGCTAGGAGGCGGAAACTGAGGTGGATAGAATCAAAATACCTTGTGCTGGTTGGTGTAAGTGTTCCACACCTTTAATTGCAACATTTGAGAAGCAGAGCCAGGAGTATCCCTGAGTTCAAACCCAGCCTGGTCTACATAGTGAAACCCTTTATATAAACCCTCTCTAAAACAAGTATGTATACATTTCCAGCGAATTTAATGAATCCAGAAGAGGCATTTTAAGGTTGAGGAAAATAATTCATAACGCAAAGTAGGAAAAACAGCTTTTCATCGTTCTCAATCCCTTTTCTTTTTCAGCCACCACACAACACACACACATATACACGACACAAGATAAACACACACACAGTCACACGCCCAGACATGCACGCCACGTGAGTAATTTCTAGTAGGCTTGAGAGAAAGGCTCCTGAGGAACAATCCCGGAATAGGTAAGGCAGGAAGTGCGGAGTAGGGAGAAGCTACGTGCTGACCACGGCTTCATCTTACAGGATTTATTTTTCCCATTTCTGGATTTTCCTAAAGTCTATCAAGTCTTGCCCTCGGCTCTGCCTTCTTCCACTTAGACCCAGCTTTGCTGTGGGCTGAACAGAAATCACGGGACTATACAAGCTTTCCACGCAGCAGATTTTAATCCATAACTCTTAAGACAAAAAAAAGGAAGGGTTGGCTGGATATTCCGCAGCAGACCTTTGTTCCTGAGCCTATCTTATTAGACCGAGGCACTGCACGGACACCGACCCTCCAAGGAGGAGCTCACCCTCCGGCCACGGCGATCACACGGCTGGGCAGGTTAGGACCCGGCCGCGTCACGCGCCCGGAGTCCCGAGGGCTCCGCCCCCGAGGCAGACACAGCCAATGATGGGGCGGGGGCGGGGTCTGCCGGGGCCGCAGCCTGGGAGGCTTTAAAGCTGGAGTCCGCCGCTGCTCTCCCAGATTTTCGTTCGGACCTCGGCGGCCTCCTTGTATCCGAGTTTGCAGAGAACTTGTAAGTAGCTAGCTGGCCGCCACCTCAGGTGAGTGACCTCAGCGGGCCTAGACGCTACGCGAGCGTATATAGGGAGGAAAATGGAGAGCCTGGGGACCACAGCATCTGCAACCCGTTCTGGGGACCCCAGGATGGACCAGGACCTCGGGGTGGGGGCGGGTTCCTCGGCCTCCTCTGAGTGACGGGTCCGTGTTGCCGAGCGGGGTCGTAGTCGTCAGGCCGCGTGACTAAGGGCCTGACGGGACCCGAAGGGGCAGCAAGACCCCCGCAAGCCGGTCACGGGGCCCAGGGCTCCCTGTGCCGCCATAACTAACCCGTGGGCGGTGGCTACGGTAGCAGAGCGGACATCAAGTCCCCGGCCTGGCCCGGCCTGGCTCCTGACCCGAACCAGAATCACCCAGGGAAGTATCGCCTTGAGGCGTCAGTTCTGGAAAGTCAGTTCCGACCGGTCTCCAGTTGTGCATTACTTAAAGTAGGAGATGGCCGCTTGGGGACCCCTGCATCCCCATTTGGGGTCACCCGGTACTGTCAGTAAATGACCGGGACCGAGTTGCCCTCTGAAGTTTCTGAGGCATAGAATACAAGGAGACCCGAGACTACCATGGCACTGTAATGGAAGAGTTTATCCCCCAGTTCCTGTGCCACTTACTTGGCAAGATGTCTTCATCGAATAACTTTCAAAGATTAATTCCTGGCTTGTTTTTCTCCACTAACACCCACACTTATTAACACGTGTAAAGACGTTTCTGCTCTGTTGCGGTGATATTTAACTATTTTAAATGAACTGGCTTGCTGCTGGACTGGTGGTTCGTGACCAAATTCCCAGCACTTGAGAGACGGGACTAAGTAAAAAGAGTTCAAAGCCAGCCTGAACTACATGAGACCCAGTCCGTAAAAGGAAAAAAAAAGGCTTTTTTTCCGGCTCCTCATTTCCTCTTCTTTTCTTCCCCTAGGTGTTTGAACCATGAATCTTTTACTCCTCCTGGCTACCCTGTGCTTGGGAACAGCCTCAGCCACTCCAAAATTTAATCAAACATTTAATGCACAGTGGCACAAGTGGAAGTCCACACACAGAAGACTGTATGACACGGTTTGTAATGTTCAGTGTCTAGAGAGACCGGCCCTCCTTGCCCTTGGAAGTTTATAGCCGGAGAGTAGTCTCTAGAAGCCAGCCCAATCACACACCCATTGTGAAGAGTAGAGCACAAATATCCCCGTTGCGTGCTCTTTGGGAGGAAGAATTCTTTTTGTAGTGTAGCTATTTATTTATAGACTTATAAGTGGTGTTTTGCTTACACACCTATGCCTGCATCGTGTGCATCCTGGAAACTAGAGTTAGTGGCTGGTTGTGGTCTCTATGTGGTGCTGAGAATTAAACCTGGCTCCTCCTCCAAAGAGCAAGTGGTCTTAACCACTGAGCCATCTTTCCAGCCCCCAGGGTCCCCGCCCCTTTTGGGAGTGGGGAGATTGGGGTCTCACTATTCATTCTCACTGTCCTGAAACTCTCTGGATATTTTTTGGGGGGGGAGGGGTTTCGGGACAGAGTTTCTCTGTGGCTTTGGAAGCTGTCCTGGAGCTAGCTCTTGTAGACCAGGCTGGCCTCGAACTCACAGAAATCCGCCTGCCTCTGCCTCCCGAGTGCTGGGGTGAAAGGCGTGCGCCACCACCGCCCATCATTTCCTGGGTTTTTAACAAAAATAAAAACTGCCAGTTCCGTGTTTGCCTCTAGAATGAGGAAGAATGGAGGAGAGCAGTGTGGGAGAAGAATATGAAGATGATTGAGCTGCACAATGGGGAATACAGTGAGGGGAAGCACGGCTTCACCATGGAGATGAACGCCTTTGGCGACATGGTGAGTGTGTGATGCAAACTCTCCCGTTCCTTCTCCGTATTCTTTATTTATTTATTTATTTATTTTACAAAATTATCTCATCTTTTCAACTTTGTGTTTTGCGCTTCCCGGAAGACCAATGAGGAGTTCCGGCAGTTGGTGAATGGCTATAAGCACCAGAAACACAGGAAGGGGAAGCTTTTTCAGGAGCCTCTGATGCTTCAGCTCCCCAAGTCTGTGGACTGGAGAGAAAAAGGTTGTGTGACTCCTGTGAAGAATCAGGTATGAGGGCTGGGAGAAGTCTCGGTTGTGCAAACGTGAACCTCGGAGTCCACACTTGGAAGAGAGAGAAAGTCAATGTGATAACACTTATAATGCCAGAAAGTAGGAAGCAAGATGGAGGGGCTCCCCGGGCTTACTAGCCCACCAGCCTGGATGAATCAATGAGTTCCAGCTAAAACTGAGACAGCCTGTCTCACAAAAAAACAAGGTAGATAGTGACTAAGGAGCAATACCCAGGGTTGGCTTCTGGCACACATGCACACGTAACTGACCCTTTCCCCCCCCAAAAACATCAGGTGTGACCACGTCTGGTTCATACCTTCTCCCACGGAAAGGTCATGGAGGGACTGGAGTTTGCTTTGCTACAGTGTAGTGTGATAATGCAAGTTCCTTATTATGCCTTGGCAGTTTTATACACTCAGCACCTGATATCCCCCTCTCAACCATACCAACACCACCTGCCACTCCCAGTGAGTCCCCATTCCACCCTCATGTCTCTTTGTTTTGTAGCCCATGGAGTTTAACCAGGACCACCCAGTCTGCCATGCACATAGGTGTGACATAGCTATCCACCCACTAGAGCATGAGCAACGCAACATTGACAACATCACTGAAGATAATGACTCCCCTCCCGCAGAGCCCTCAACTGCCAGTGACTCCTGAGAGGGGCCAGGCCCCATGAGACTCTCTATTCTCTGTGCTTTAGCCTTGAACCCCATACAGTATTTTGATCTGTCTGCTCCATGGCATATTACATCTTTGGAGTATGAAACAGGGTCTCACTGTGTAGCCCAGCCTGGCCTCAAACTGAGAATCCTTTTGCTCTAATCTCCCAAGTGGATTTGGGGCACACATTGCCACACCCAGTTTCCTGTTTACTATCTTTTAAAGTATGCATATGTAAAAGCTGTTGACCATGTTTGTCTTGTAAACCACTCATCTTTTTCTCTTTTCAGGGCCAGTGTGGTTCTTGCTGGGCTTTTAGCGCCTGTGGGGCCCTAGAAGGACAGATGTGCCTTAAGACTGGTGTGCTGGTCTCCCTTAGTGAACAGAACCTTGTGGACTGTTCCCGGGGTGAAGGCAATCAGGGCTGCAATGGTGGCCTGATGGATTTTGCCTTCCAGTACGTTTTGAACAACAAAGGTCTAGACTCGGAGGAGTCCTATCCCTATGAGGCAAAGGTAATTGGTTTGTTTCATCTCTGTTTTCAGAAAGGGAAACATTATCAGACACGGTTTTCAGAGTTACACTTTTGGGTAACTAACAAATAGCATTGTAGTGTTTTGAGGGATGGTTTGTGAATATTGATCTGATCGTTGGGAGCTGCACATCACTGACTGTTTTGTTTCTAGAACTCCTGTTCTAAATTTAAGGTAAACAGTTGTGATCAAGTCTCTCCTTTACCTTTCAAAGGATGGAACCTGTAAGTACAAACCTGAGTTTGCTGCAGCTAATGACACAGGATACGTGGATATCCCTCAGCTGGAGAAGGCCCTTATGAAGGCCGTGGCAACCGTGGGACCTATTGCTGTCGCTATAGATGCAAGCCACCCGTCTTTCCAGTTCTATAGTTCAGGTAACTGTTAGAATTAGTGCCACCTTGCTTTCGGTGGTGAGTTTTGCTTTCCAGGACTGTCGGGATTTTGAGTCTGCATTTGACCTATTAGGCATTTTCAAGGTTTATCTTATTTACTTATGGTGGGGGTGGGGAACTGTGCATGTAAGTGCAGGTGCCCTCAGATACTTGAAGTGTCAGATCCCCTGGCACTGGACTAAGAAGCAGTTTGTAAGCCACCTAATGTGGGCGCTGGAACAAAAGGCAGGTTCCCTGCAAGAGCAGTGAATACACTTAACTGCTGAGCCATCTCTCCAGCACCCTCCTCTTTTTAAAATTTTAATGCATTTATTTAGGGGATGAATGTATCTGTGCTGTGCATGCATATGGAGGTTAGGGGACAACTTGTATGGTCCTGGAATCAAACTAAGGCCCTGAGCTTCTTTCTTTCTTTCTTTCTTTCTTTCTTTCTTTCTTTCTTTCTTTCCTTCTTCCTTAATTTAAATTAGGAACAAGCTTGCTTCACATATCAATCCCAGAACCCTCACCCTACCCGACCCTGAGCCTTTTTAACAAGCATCTTTACTTTCTGAGCCATCTCACCATCTGAAATATTTCTCTAAATATTGTGAATCACTTCTATAGATAGAACCTAATTTACCAAACTTTTCTCTAATAGCTGGATCTTTTTCCAAAAGGTTTTTTTTTTACTACTATAATTATTAGGACTTTAAAGAGCCTGTCATTCAATTATAGGGGGAAGGGGGAGAGAGTGCTTGCTAAAGTTTTTTCTCTTTAGATCTAAGAGTAGCATGGGTTCTGGTTATTGGTATGCTAGCTAGAAAATGGATCCTGTCACCATAGGCTTTAAGACAATTGAATTTTTTTTTAATTGAGGGGAGTGAGGATGTGTTTCCTAGCATTCTCGAAACCCTGGTTCAATCTCAGCACCACATGAGCCAGACATTGTAGTTCATTCCTGTAATCCCACCCAGCACTCAGGAGGCAGAGGCAGGAAGAGCAGGCAGTCAAACCCATCCTTTCCTACGTAGCAAGTTGGAGAGCAGCTTGGACTACATAAAACTCTTGTCTCAAATACTGAGATGGGATTTTACTATTGTCACCCTGGCTGGCCTAGAACTCTCCATGTAGATCAGGCTGTCCTTAGAGACCTGTCTCTCTCTGCTGCTATGCTGGGATTGGGGCATGTACCACCTCACCTAGCATAGCCTCTACTATTTTTTGACTAGCATCTTCTACAGAATTTGGGATCTGCAATATTGTGGGGCACAGGGTGTGTCACTGTCCTCTGGTGACTGGAACCTCTTACCCGACATTCATTTAACTCTGCCAGGCATCTACTTTGAACCGAACTGTAGCAGCAAGGACCTTGACCATGGGGTTCTGGTGATTGGCTATGGATTTGAAGGAACAGATTCAAATAAGAAAAAATATTGGATTGTCAAGAACAGGTAAGACTCTAAATGTTGTATTTTAAATTGAAAAGAGAATTCTTTGCGGGGGACCAATATTTAGATAGATACAAGTCGATAGATGTTCAGATTTTAAAATCCTGGAAGTCGCCAGGCGTTGGTGGCACACGCCTTTAATCCCAGCACTGGGGAGGCAGAGGCAGGCGGATCTCTGTGAGTTCGAGACCAGCCTGGACTACCAAGTGAGTTCCAGGACAGCCTCCAAAGCCACAGAGAAACCCTGTCTCGAAAAACCAAAAAAATAAAATAAAATAAAATCCTGGAAGTCTATCACATTTAGGGTGAGGGATTTGTGTTTAGGATCCTGAACTAAGCTTGTTGGGGAGATTCATACATATTTGTAACATTTTAATTTCCAAATTTTGCCCCAAAATCTCACTAAGGCTGTGAGACCTGTGTGATTTCAGCCTGCTTTTCTTCTTTGTCTGCTCTTCAGCAAGAGATGGCCAGCAGAAACCTTAGCCTTCCTGCCTCCCTATGTTATCTGTATTTTGCTCTCAGCAGCCTTAAATCCTGTCAGAATTAAGTCTCACAACCAATTATCTTCCATTGAAACATAACATAACCTTAGATATGGAGACATAGCGTTCTATGTTCTATCCTAGTTTGCCTCATTTTCCTCTTAAAAGTTAAACAGGGCGCTGAGGGTGTAGTAAAGTGCTTGCCTAGAATATGCAGAACTCTGGGTTCAGTCTCCAGCACCACCACATAAAACCTGGTATGGTGTGCCTGCCTGTATCCCAACACTGATGGAGGTAGGAGGTCCAAGAATTCAAGGGCCTCCTCTTTTAGAGAATTAGTGAGGTTAACCTTGGCTACATAAAAGGGGGCTGAGGCCCATGCCTCAGTGGATAAAGTACTGCCACTCAGTCATGAGGACCTATGCTTGAATCCCCAGCACCCACATAAAAGCCATGAACTGCAACACACAACTGTATGCCCAGTGTAGGGGGGGAAGGGGGATTGTGAACTCCAGGCTCAGTGAGAGATCCTATCTCAAGAAAGAAAGAGAATGAGAGGAGGCCTAAGCGTGGACCTGTAGCTTCCCCACAGTTAAAGACTAACAGGAATGAGTGCCTCACTCGGAGTTAAGTCCAGTCTTGTTCTCAAGTGTTATTTATTAATCTTTCTCATATCTCCTTGAATCTCTTTCAGCTGGGGTACTGGATGGGGTATGGGAGGCTTCTTCCATATAGCCAAAGACAAGAACAACCACTGTGGAATTGCTACTGCGGCCAGCTATCCTACCGTGTGAATTGATGGAAAGTGGTAATTAAAGACTTATGGGTACTATGTCGGAAGGAATTTATCTTAAAATTGACCAAACCCTTACCGTAGTACTTGAATCATTGAAGATCCAAGTCATGATTTGAACTCTGTGACATTTTTACGTGAGTTAAATGTTACCACTACTTAAACTACTCTTATACACAGTTTTATAATATTGAACACTCACTGCTTAATTCTGAGTCTGGAATATTTGTTTTGTAAAGGATGTATAAAGCTTTGTTT
Organism: Mesocricetus auratus; assembly: GCF_017639785.1. Taxonomy (NCBI): domain Eukaryota; kingdom Metazoa; phylum Chordata; class Mammalia; order Rodentia; family Cricetidae; genus Mesocricetus; species Mesocricetus auratus. The sequence goes on along the minus strand of NW_024429196.1, from coordinate 82,837,180 downwards.
AGCTTTTAAAAATAAAATCTAGTTCAGTGTGTATATAGGTGGGACTTCCTTTTGTAATGTGTTGACAAGATTCGGCTTGAGGTGTTGTGGTATAGCATGAAAAAAGGTGACAGGTGCTCCTGGGGGCTTCTGGTTTTAAGGATACATAGATTTTATTTGCCTCAGCTTCCCATCAGGCATATGTTAATGAATCTAGCTTAGGGGGTGATTGGGTGTGTGTGTGTGTGTGTGTGTGTGTGTGTGTGTGTGTGTGTGTGTGTGTGTGTAGGTCAGAGAATAACTTGGAGTCAGTTCTTTCCTTCTACAGTGTTAGTCCTAGGGATCAAAATCAGGTGGTCAGGCTATCCACAAGTGCCTTTTAACACTGAGCCATCTTGCCAGCCCCACTGGTTTTAAGTGGCATATAGTTGCATATATTTACGAGATAGAATACATTTTTTAATACATGCATAATATGAAGTGATCGGATAGGGATAATAAGCTCATCTCAAATATTTTATCACTTCAACTTTTTTAGCTGTTTTTAAAGTAGGTAGCATATTACTGTTAGAAACAGTCTTACTTTGTAGCCTAGGCTGGCCTAAAGCTAACATCCCCCTCCTTCAGCCTTCCAAGGGCTAAAATAACAAGCATGCATTGTTATACCCAATCTCAAGTCTCATTCTTCTGGGTTTGTCAAGTTTTGCCAGATACAAGAGCAAATTGTTCTACACTGTGGTTCTCAACCTTCCTAATGTTGTGACCCTTTATAGTTCCTCGTGTTGTGGTGACCCCCCAACCATAAAATTATTTTTGTAACTATATTTTTGTTACTGTTGTAAATCATAATGTAAATGTTTTTGGAGACAGAGGTTTGCCAAAGGAGTCTCGAATCACAGACTGTTCTAGAGAGTGAGCAGACATGCAGATTCAGATGTATGGGTTTTACATGTTAGTTTGCTTCACTGACTGGAAGGGGGTTAAGTGCAAGGAAACTCTAAGGTGCTGGTTATAGAAGCACCTCCCTACATTGCAGGTGAAGACCACAATACTGCTTTGTAGTTCAAGAACAGATCAGATACAGGTAGGTTGCTGGGATACTTGGCTCTGTCATGCCATCTCAGCTGATACTCAACCTGACTCTCCTAGGAAACCTCATGCTACCCAGGATTGGCAGCATGATGTGATTAACATATGATTATAACAATACATATAATTGACTACCTCAGGTATTTGGTATCATGAAGAAATTTGTTCCTTTTTTTTTTTTTTGGTTGGTTGGTTTTTAGTTTGTTTATTTGTTTGTTTGTTTTTGAGAAAGTATTTCTTTGTAGACCAGGTGGACCACAAACTCAGAGATCCACCTACTTCTGTCTCCCAGTTGCTGGAATCAAAGATGTACACCACGAGCTGGGCCATGATGGTGCATGTCCTTAATCTCAGCACTTGGGAAGAGCACAGGCAGGCTGATCTCTGAGTTTGAGGCCAGCCTAGCCTGGTCTTCAGAATGAGTTCCATAACAGATTCCAAAGCTACACAGAGAAACCCTGTCTCAAAGAAACAAAACAAAGATGTACACTACTACACCCAGTAGTATTATTTTCTTGTTTAAAAGGTAGTGAAAAAGCCGGGCGTTGGTGGCGCACGCCTTTAATCCCAGCACTCGGGAGGCAGAGGCAGGCGGATCTCTGTGAGTTCGAGGCTAGCCTGGTCTACAAAGTGAGTTCCAGGACAGTCTCCAAAGCTACAGAGAAACCCTGTCTTGAAAAAAACCAAAAAAATAAAAATTAAAAAAAAAAGGTAGTGAAAAATATTCCTACATTCTGTGGGCCAATGTGTATTAAGACCTATGTATGTCCTCAGTCAAATAAGGAAATGCAGATGATAAACTGGGGAAATACTTAGAGCCACAAGCTGTTGTGAAATGGGTGATGAACAGGGATGAGACACTATGAGATGACCTTTGTCATAGTCATCTACCAGACTGCATTTTCTAAAAAGGTTGTATTCATTTTCTGAGACAAGGTCTCTACATAACTGTTACTATAACAGAACTCCTAAGTAGACCTGGCTAGCTTCAAATTCAGAGATCTGCCTGCCCCTGCCTCCCCAGTGCTTGGATTAAAGACATGATTGATATAGCTGGCTCTTAAATTTCTTTGGTTTTAGCTGGGCATTGGTAGCGCACACCTTTAATCCCAACACTCAGGAGGCAGAGGCAGGTGGATCTCTGTGAGTTCGAGGACAGCCTAGTCTACGGAGCAAGTTCCAGGACAGCCTCCAAAACAATACAGGGAAACCCTGTCTAGATTCATTTTGAGGGGGATTATGTGTGCTCACACATGTTCATGCCATTATCAACATGCTGCTAGAGAAGTAGCCAGAGAGTCCTACATCTTGCAGGCAACAGGAAGTCAACTGAGACTCTGGGCAGTATTTTGAGCATATATGAGACCTCCAAACCCACCCCCACAGTGACACTTCCTCCAACTAGACCATATCTCCTAATAGTGCCCCACCCCCACAGTAACACTTCCTCCATATCTCCTAATAGTGCCACTCCCTTTAGAGCCCATTTTCTTTCAAGCCACCACAGAGCAACCTGAAAACATTCTTCAAAGATCTGAAAGGAGTGAAAAATCAAGTATAAACCTATAGTAGTGTTTTCTTGACTCTAGCATCTAAAATATCTTAAAGTGCAGTGGAAGTATGGAAAGGTGAAAATTGCAAATCAAGATGGCTAGCTCAGGTCACAGGTTAAGCTATGACATGAGCATCTTATTAGAGTAGGGAACAACCTAGAATAAACAGGAAACCCCCACAGCATATTCATGACTTTTTTTTTTTTGCCTGTGGCATTTTTATTACATTTATTTACTGAGGGTAGGGCATTCATGTACTGGTTTGAATGAAAATTGACTCTATAGGTTCTTACGTTCTAATGCTTGGTTTCTAGTTGGTGGAACTGTTTGGGAAGGATTAGGAGGTGTGGCCTTGTTGGAGGAGTTGATATTACTCAGGAGTGGATGTTGAAGGTTCAGAAGCCTGTACCATTCCAATTAGCTCTCTTCTTTGTAGTTGTTATCTCAACATGTAGGCTTTTAGCTAATGCTCCAGTGCCATACCTACCTGCCTGCCTGCTACCATGTTTCCTGCCATGATGGTCATGGACTAACCTTCTGAAATTGTAAGCAATTAACTTCGTGCATTTATACCTTATTTGTGGTATTTTGTCATGGCAATAAAAAATAACTAAGACAGCCGGGCGTTGGTGGCCCATGCCTTTAATGCCAGCACTGGGGAGGCAGAGGCAGTCGGATCTCTGTGAGTTCGAGGCCAGCCTGGTCTACCGAGCGAGTTCCAGGACAGCCTCCAAAACAATACAGAGAAACCCTGTCTTGAAAAAACCAAAAAATAAAAAATAAAAAAAAATAACTAAGACAGACGGAAACACTGAAATATACAAATGTTCCTTATCCACTATTTTTAAATGAAGCAGTTCCCAGAACTGGCCCTATTCCCTATATTTTAAAACTTTTGTAGTTCTTGTTATTTTCTCATGGAAAGGTCCATTAGACACCTAGGCAACAACTCTGAGATACTTCTGGGGACAAAAGAATGAAATGATTAGTCATGGTTCCATGGTTCCTCCCAACCCACACACACATAACTTTCATTTCTGTCACCATGGCCACCTGTTTGGATAATACTGTGTGGCTACAGGAGAAGGCCAACGGGTACCTATATATAGTTAGCATCATATTCACTTGAATATTAAAATCCTCTCCCATAAGGTTGAAATTTGTTGAGAATTCTCTTAGGATACAATCATTACCCACTCACCCATTTTTCTTTTTTCCCCACAAATTGTTGGGCCCAATTATCTACTGTCTTCCTTTTGCTTCTTCCAAGTTTCTGACCAGTCAAACCCTTGGCCATGGGCCATGAAATCCATACATAGACTTATCTAGCCATTTCCCCTTCCAAGCAAAATGAATTACCCTGTTCTGTAGGGATATTCTGGACAAGCAATGTAGTACTGCCACTGTTACTCTGGTGCTGTATACATAGTGCTCCAAACACACTGAACATAACCCAAGTTTTCTTTTAGAACTGGAGAACAGTAACAGGACCAAGGGCCATCAGCATTTAGAACATGTTCCTGCATAAGTTACTGGTTAGTACTTTATCAATCTCAATGGTATGCACAACTTCCATTTGGTCATATTTTAGGTCATGGTGGATCGCACAACACCTAGTTTATGGCAAACAGCTTTGTTCACAGGGTAACTAGATGGTATATGACCTACATAAAACAGAACTGACCTGGAGAGATAGCATGGTGGGTAAAACCACTTGCCATGTAAGAGCAAGAACTTGAGTCCAGATTCCCCCAGAGCATATACAAACAGAAGTAAAGAGCACATCATTTCAGGGCTTCTACCTTGAGATGGGAGGTGTAGAGACAAGAATCCCCAGAAGTTCCCAAGGCTAGTTAGTCTGCCTTACTTACACAGGGGGGAGCAAAAGACCCTGTTTGAAACAAGGTGGAAGGCAAAGATTGACACCCAAGGTTGTCCTCTAACCTTGACACATGCACTACAGGATGTGAACATACACACAAGATAATAAGAATAGCTATTTGCAGAGGATGACTTCTTTCATGGTCCAAAGACTGCTTTACCACTAGAGCTCTGTCAATACTTCATGCTTGTCTAGTGTATCACGGAGATTTGGAACTGGTGGATCATATCTAAGTGGCAGAACACCATGGACAGCAGCCTGAATCTGTTGCAAAGCCTCTCACCTGGCCTCAGTCAAAAGTCAAAGCTTTGGGGTTATTCGAGACATGGGCTGTAGTGACCGCTAAATATGTTGTCTTCACAATCCAAAGGGGTCCCAAAAGTGTTCAGTATTTTTTATGGCTGTCAAAGAGGATAGATGCAGCAATCTCTTCACTTTGGAAGAGGCATCTCTCAACATATGCATGTAATTAGACACATAGAACTACTGAGGTGAAAGTCACAGGACATAAATGAGGATGGTCCTTACTAGTTCCAGTCAGTATAATGTCATCAAGTGTCATGGACCAGTGTGTCTTATGGAAGAGAGAAGCAATTAAGAACCCTGAGAACTAAATTATGATAGTACTAGAGAATGAGCATGCCCCTGAGGTAGATCCGTAAAGGTGTGGCCAACTTTGCCAAGGCCAGTGACTCAACAGAGTTGTTTTGTAAAACCAGATTTTACAAGGGAGTTCATAGATGGACGTTGAAGAAATCTGACTATCTGCAGAGAGTCTCAATCACCCTGTGTCAGCAAGAAGATCTTAAATGCACTTAAACATCTCAGTTTCCCATTTAGATGCCTTCTGTCTCCGCTTTTACACTTAGTCACCAGAATGCCATTTAAGGGAGGAAAGATTCATTTTTTAACTCACAGTTTCAGAGGAGCATAATCCATGATGGTGGTAGGGCGTGGGAAGACAACAGTTTGTTTCACAGTAGGCCAAGAAGCAAGAAGACGGATGCTCAGCTGACTTCAAACGTTTATTGTATCTAAACCCTGAGCATATGCTATAGTGCCATCCACAATTAGGGTTACGTCTTCCTACCTTTAGTCTTCTCTGAAAATGTCCCCCTGGACACAGTATCTCTTAGATAATTCTGTGCTTATTTTTTGGAGTTGGGCATGGGATGTGGCTATATGTTTGCACAGGTGTATAAACATATGTATGCAGACGCGTATGTACATACAGAGGCCGGAGATCAAAGTTTGGTGACTTCCTTAATCACACTACAATTTTATTTTCATATTTATTTTCGAGACAGGTCTCACTGTGCTCCTGGATGACCTGGAACTCACTATGTAGAACTTGCTGGTCTTGAACTCACAGATTCACCTGTCTCTGCCTCCAAGTGCTATGATTAAAGACATATACTGCCATTCCCAACCTCCCCCACATTTTTTTTCAAAGATTTTATTTGCTGAGCAGTAGTGGTGCATGTCTTTAATCCCAGCACTGTGAGCTTGAGGCTAACCTGGTCTACAAATCAAGCTCCATCCAGGGTAAGCTTCAAAACTACAGAGAAACCCTCCCTGTCTTGAAAAACTAACCCACCCCCCCCAAAAAAATCAAAGATTTTGTTTGCCAGTGTGTGTTAGTGCACTACAGAGTCCCAAAAAGAATGTTGGATCCCTCTAGCACTGGAGTTACAGATAGTTGTGAGCCTCCCTGTCAGTGCTGGGAATTGAACTTGGGTCCTCTGCAAAAGCAGTTAAGTGCTCGTGACCACCAAGCCATCTCTCCAGCCCCCACCTTATTTTTGAGACAGCGTCTCTTATTGAACTTGGAGCTTATGACTTTGGCTAGGCAGATCGGCTAATGAGTACCGGGGTTTGGGTACAGACATGTACATGTACTGCAATTGACATTTATGTCAGTTCTAGGGGGATCCGATCCTTATGCTTATGTTGCAGGCACTTTACCATGTGAGTGTCTCCCCTGCTTCTCCTAGGTGATCCCAAATCCTTCCAAGTGGACAGTAAATATTAATCAGCTCAGCGGTGTTCCAAAAGCATTTCAGGCATCTCAGGCCTGTGTTCCAGCATGGCTCTCAAGCTGATAGAACCCTTCCTAACCCATTGAACCACCATGTTGCTTCAAACATTTCTGCTTAATAATATAATGCCAATCAACTTCGTTTGATGTGCAATTCTGGTCCTTTCAGGATAGCCTGGCATCCTTACATCCATTTCCCACACTTGATTGGAGATGATGCAGTTTTTTGGAATAGTGTTCACCTCTTCACAGATCACACCTTCTGCTTCCCCTTTCAGGGCCTGCTGGAACTCAAGTCCAGTTGTTAGTCTGAAAACAAGGCTGGTGTGCTACAAAGGACCAGCAATATCTCTGGGGGTGGTACCGGGGTGAGGTACAAGGTCTCACTGTGTAGCCTTAGCCTGGAACTTGCTATGTAGACCAGACTGGCTTGAACTCACAGGGATATATCTGCTTCTGCTTACCAATACAGTGTGGACTACCATACCAAGTGAGACCAGCAACGTCTCAAGGGGCCGATATCTCATGCAAGGCCATTGCAGAGTTTCAGATTCAGCAAGCTTAACCTCTCCCATATGGGGAAGGCAAACCTGCTTCCTCTGGGATAGATGTATAGAGAATAAAGTCAGGTGTTAATCATCCTCTGGCATATCCACTTTGGTTTTTTGAGACTGTTAATAGCCCAGAGTCCCCATGAGGGCTGACCAGTGATTGCAAAGCAATCACTTTACTGGCTGAGCTGTCTCTCCAGCTCCTTTCTTACTGATATTGTTACTTTGAAAGTCTCACTGCTAGCCAGGTTGGTTAGCAAGTAACTAAAAACAAAGTTTGTTTAAAATCAGGTATACTGCCGGGCATTGGTGGCACATGCCTTTAATCCCAGTACTCAGGAGGCAGAGGAAGTCGGATCTCTGTGAGTTCGAGACCAGCCTGGTCTACCGAGCAAGTTCCAGGACAGGCTTCAAAACAATACAGAGAAACCCTGTCTCGAAAAACCAAAAGCAAAAAATTTAAATAAAATAAAGTATACTTAATGGATGACCCACAAAAGTTTTCAGAGATTTGCTGAATATGGCATGTAAAATGTTTAATGGGGAGGTGAGAGCAGAAGGGGCAGAGATGTGAGAGATGAGGCAGCCACGTGTTTCCAGGAGAAAAAGGTAGTACAGAATCATGTGAGCAATGCAAGGTTATGAGAAGATGTAGAATGATTCAGTGATGGTTCCTGAAACTACAGTGGTTTGATTCCCAGAAGTAAAGTAACTTGCTTAGCAAAACTTGTCCACATAGTGGATTCAGAGACCACCTGTGAGCAGTCATGTGATCTGTTCAGTCATGTGCCCTGCCCCCTTCAGGCTGCTATCTCTGGTGTTCCTCTTTTTGATAAGCCTCTTATCCAAAATGACAGCCAGTCTCTGTGTCCCACTTGAACCCCAAAGCCAAAGGCTCTCCTAGACAAGTTGTGGAATTGGCACACAGTCTGGAAAAAAATCTCACGAACAGGGGGGAAAAAAAAACTTCCCATGATAGACAGGAACACCAGCTCCTAGCAGCAACCCTAGGGCCTCCTCAAGACCATGGGGCAAAGACAACTCCACCTGAATTATAGCAATGCCAACTACTGGACAGAGAGCTGCCCTACTAGGGCTGCCCAAACTATGGACACTTGGGTTGACTGCCTTACTCTGCCTGTCAAGGTGTGTCAGTTTTTCCAAGTTTCTCCATCACAGGGAAATCTCTCAGGCCTTCTGGGTCTGACAGCTGAAGGTGTATGCTGCTCTATGCAGCAGCTGAAGATATAATGCTGTCCTATATGACAGTCAAATGCCTGTTATGCCCAATGAAGCCATAAAGATCATAGGAGCCTAGGGTAACCATCCAATCCATATAGCATACAGTATGTATCATTTTATATAGCTTTGTCTGTGATACTGTTATATACTATGCATTATGTCACAACCATATAGATTTATATTAAGACTTATATAGTCAGGTGGTGGTGGCACACGCCTTTAATCCCAGCCCTCAGGAGGCAGAAGAAGGCAGATCTCTGTGAGAGTGAGGCCAGCCTGGTCTACAAAGTGAGTTCCAAGACTGGACCCAGAAATCAACTGCATACTACAAACTGCTCCAAAGGCAATCTACACCATGCCAGCCCCAGGTGCCCCTGGACTTCCTAAATACTGATGTAAATCGGCTCAAATTGTTCCCTGATTCTTCAGCTAGGTCAGCAAACCAGATGCTTCTAATGAATGCCCAATTACCTGACTCCCACCCAACCTTTCACTAGCATTCCAGCCTTCCTTGGCCTGGGCCCTGATAACAACATTCTACCACAGCTGAGAAACAGTTACAGAAGAGAGTGTGTTGCCCCTTATCCTCAACCAAAAGCTGGAATGTTAGCTCCCAAGGAAATTCCCTGGCAAAGGAGACAAAATGGCTACCTACAGTGCCTAATGGTATACCAGGACTCATGCTGACCTCCAGGCTCCCTCATTATCAAAAAGGTGTCTGTTAAAACCAAATAGCCCAAGATCTACCAACAGGTAGATCCATTAACTGAATTAATTCTATAATATGATAGGGCACTCAACCAGATGTCTGCGGAACATGGAGGTTGTTACAGGGAAATTTGTTGTTCCTATGCACAGAAATTTACCACTCTGAAGTCATTAGATATAATTTGGCTGTACTTCAAAAAATTTTTTCAGAAAAGACCCAAAAAGGTGCAAACAGCTGGGTGGTGGTGGCACATGCCTTTAATCCCAGCACTCGGGAGGCAGAAGCAGGCAAATCTCGGTGAGTTCAAGAACAGCCTGGTCTACAAGAGCGAGTTTCAGGACAGCCTCCAAAGCCACAGAGAAACCCTATCTGGAAAAAAAAAAGGTACAAACAATTCTCATTTTCCATAAGATTTGCTAACTGGGCACACCTGACCCCAAGGATGACCATCGTATAATCCAGATCCAGGGCCAGAGCTCAGTTAATAAGCATGGACAAATCAAAATGGTACAGTATAATGGAAAAAGAGTAACACACCAGGACCTTCCCTTTTGGGTGTGTATGAAAGGAACAGGCCCCTCGAAGTAAGATTAAGACGCAAAGGAACACAATTAGGGAGGAGTTCAGTTCTTATGCTGCATTATAAGGAATGAAAATTGCTCTTAACTTTTAGTAAAGTTTCTGGTCCCTAGAAGTCCTTTTCCAGAGGTCAGGCATTTAGATAATGGCCTCCATTCCCCCAGGGGCTTGAGGAAAGTTCCTGCTTGCTGAAGGGAGTGACTCTCTTTATCTCCAGCAGGAGGAACTTGTGGCCTGGTCCACTGATGCAAGAGGATGCCCTGGTTGAGTTACTGAACGAGAACAATAGGCATTTAGATACTTGCTGAACTTTGCACTTTTGTCTCAGGAAAAACATGCTGTGATGGCCGGGAGTTGGCGGCGAATGCCTTTAATCCCAGCACTAGCAGGCAGATTTCTGTGAGTTCAAGACCAGCCTGGTCTACAAGAGCTAGTTCTAGTGTAAGACCCCGAATTTATAGAAATAAAATATAAGCTTAAACAGGGAGGGCACCCCACTAGAGAATTTGGGAAGTGAACAAAGGACCCCATCCCAGGAACCGGCCATACCACAGAATGGAATGTATGGTTTAGAGACCTTAATTGCAGAAGGGCTGTAAATCCACAAAAAGCCAATTATGGGCTGCCACCTGTGAAGAACTGACCAGGGCAAACAAGACTAGTGGGAAACAAGGAGATAACACTATTTACTTAGGGAGAGATAAATTAACTCATGCCAAGGTTTGATGTGAAGGACATCTACTTTCCCGGGACAGGAGTCACGTACCCCCTTCCCCCGTCACGAGATAGGGACCCCTCCCAAAAGCTTGTGGTTTTTGTCTTTAAAAGCTGATTGTAACTGAACCTCGGGGCCAATCGGTCTAAAAGCTGGGGTTAGGGTTTAGGGTTAGGGTTAGGGTTAGGGTTAGGGTTAGGGTTAGCTAATTAAAGCCTCTTTCGTGTTGCATCAATTGGCGCGTGGACTCTTGATTCTTGGGGTGATGAATCCGGCTTGGGGACCCCTCCTCAATTCGGGGTACCCCAACACTAGGACAGCCTCCAAAGCCACAGAGAAACCCTGTCTCGAAAAACCAAAAAAAAAAAAAAAATGCTGTGATAAAGTTGATGGCCACTTTCATTCCTGAATCATTGAGCCTGATTTCAGTCTTGCCCGTGGGCTAAACTATTATACAATTATAGAGCATAAAAGGTGTAGCCTTCTTTTCAATAAAGTGGCAGCCATCCCGACTCACCCTCAGATTGTGTCAGTCTCCTCCTTCCCCTTGGACTCCACACCTCCTCTTAGGGTTCTAAACCATGCCGGAGCTGGACTCCAACCCTGAAGCACTTCTCCTGCTGATTACTGTCGACCCAAGCATCATTAATGCCTTAACTAATTACATAAATTCCCATCTAGGTGTCGATAACTGATGGTTATTAAATCCCAGTATGAACAGGTACACCCCCACAGAATCAAGGATTGGCTCAGGATACAACTCAAGGAGGGAGCGTGATGGAGAGCATTATGTATACAAGTTTAAAGTACTGTGATTGGGTCAGAGAGTTGGCTTAGCAGTTAAGGGCACTGGCTAATCTTGCAGAGGACCTCAGTTAAATTCAAGCAGCCACATGGTAGCTCACAAACACCTAAAACTCCAGTTCCAGGTGATCCAATCCTCTCTTCTGACCTTTGTGGGCACTGCATAAACATGGTATACACACACACACACACACACACACACACACAAGCAAAACACAAAATAATAAAAATGAAATTACTGTGCTTAAGAGAACTATAAGACAAAAATGTTTCTACCTGTAAACCCTGCTTGCCCAAGGACCCATAACTTTCTGGAATGCTGGGGGCTGAAATTGTTCGTGTAAGATAATAAACCATATGTTTTTGCTTCTGTAAATAAGCTTGCTTGCACCAAGCAGTGGTGGCCCATGCCTTTAATCCTAGCACTCTGGAGGCAAAGGCAGGTGAATCTCAGTGAGTTTGAGGCCAGCCTGGTCTAAAGAGTGATTCTGGGATGACCAGGACTGATACACAGAGAAACCCTGTCTTGAAAAACAATAACAACAACAAAGCTTGCTTGCCCCTGACTTTGTGTAGGCAGGATATATGATTGATTGTATATAGGAGGGATGTGTGCCTGATTACATATAGGCAGGAAGAAGAATGTCAGTATGTGTTCTTGCCCCCGATTGCACGAAGGCAAGAAGTACATAGCCTTTCAAGTTTTGTCTTTATAAACCCATTACAAATGTAATTCAGATCTGCATCTTGAGAACCTCTCAGTTGCAGTCCTGGAGCCATGAGTAACCAGTGTCAGTATCTGAATAAAACCTCTTCTTTGTTTAAATTTACTCATGCTTATACTAGTGAATTTCTGAATCACCCCAGACCCATAACAAAAGCAAAGAAAAACAAAACAACAAATGTAATCGACATGCAAGGTAGGCATGGTGGTTGCATGCCCTTAATCCCAGCTACTTGGCCAAGGTGAGTGGATCACTTGAGTTCAGGAAGGTAAAATAACCAACATGTATTTCTTTCATAGGCAACAGAATTGGAATTATGTAGTTCATAGTGGTAAAGAAGACAGGAGGGAAAACGCAGGGTCCTTAGATAACTTAATAAAGGAAAGTCTGTAATCCAGGCATTTATTCTCTTGAAATCTGCTGGATACAGTCTATTCACACAGCCCAAAATAAGGAATCGCCTCTGGCCGTTGAGATTCCCATGCAGTCCATGCAAATGTCAGCTGCACAGTTGCTTTCTGAGAATACTAAGCTGATGACTCTCACTTCCTATCACCGGATGAGAGGAAGAGGGAGAGGGCTCCGCTAAGGCCTGGAAAGAGGACAAAGGAAATTTGCCGAAGGACAACATTCCAAGAAGACTGCTCAACTGAAATGCATAGTGACTCTGGTAAGAATTCCAGAACATTTGCTCTCTGGAACTCTCTCCCACAATCTTGTTCACACACGCCTACTAATAAATCACCAATGGTTCAGAGTATTGAGCTGTTGATGGCAATATCCATTCCCTTGCTTTCTAAACCCCTTCCTCCTTTTCTGCATGAAAGAACAACAGATTGCTAGACACACACAGCTTGGGTGAAATGCAAGACGGCGAAGAGCTACTGCTAAGCTTCAGGTTCTTAATTCTGCTCTTGAAACCATAGCCAGGGAATGTCCCATAGAAGAGGCTGAGGAAACTTTCAAGTGGTGGTAACCAGCTATATAACTTTTATTACTTATTTGTTTACTGTCATTTGTTTGTTTTACAGAGTTGCCCTCTGGCCTCAAACTCATGATCTCCCTGCATCTGTTCTATATCTTTATAAAGGTTCCCCAGGACTGGACAGTTGCCAAAACTCACAGATGGGATAGGATAGCTCAGTGGTTAAAAGTATTAGCTGTTCCTTCAGAGGATTCAAGTTCAATTCCCAGCACCCACATGGCAACTTACAACTATCTGTAACTCCAGTTCAATGGGATTTGTCACCCTCCTCTATCCTCTGTGGGCACTAGGCATGCACATGGTACACAGACATTCATGCCAGCAATCACCCATGCACATTAAACAAACAAACAAATAAATAAATTTGACACCCCCTTCTAGCTTCCTTAGGCACAAGGCACACACATGGCGTATACACATAAAAAAATAATAAATAAAAATTTAACAACAGCAACAAAAACATCTCAAACTATACACTTAAAATTTGGTATTTCTTTTTTTAAAAAGATTTATTTATTTGTTTATTATTTATGCAGTGTTCTGCCTAAATGTATGCCTGCTGGCCAGAAGAAGGTACCAGGTCTCATTACAGATGGTTGTGAGCCACCATGTGGTTGCTGGGAATTGAACTCAGGACCTTTAGAAGAGCAGTCAGTACTCTTAACCTCTGAGCCATCTCTTCAGGCCCAAAATTTGGTATTTCAATGGGAGAGGTTAGCACACCAGCACTCGGAAGGCAGATGCAAGTAAATCTCTGTGAGTTTGAGGCCAGTTTGGTCTTCAGAGTGAATTCCAGGACAGCCAAGGCTACACAGAGGAAACCCTGTCTCAAAAACACAAACAAACAAAAATGCCATTTCATAGACCTTGGAACACTTAGCCCTAAATGGGATGTCTCCATCAAATCCCTCCCCTTAGAGGTCCTCAAAGAGGAGGCAGAACTAAGAGCCAAAGGAGATGAAGGCCATCTAGAAAACCAAGTCCTCTAAATCAGCATAAGCAAAGCTCATATGAATTCACAGAGACTGAAGCAGTATGCCCACAGCCTGCACTGGTCTGCACCAGATCCTCTGAGGCAGCATGCATAGAGCCTGCACAGATCTGCACCAGGTCCTCTGCTCTTATGCCTTCCAGTTTGGTGTTGTTATGGATGCCCGGTTATGCAAATGAATGGGTCTCTGATTCTTGTGCCTCCTCTTGGGCTCTTTTCCTTCCATTGGTTTGTCTTGTCCAACTTAAGTGTGGTAGTTTTTATTTTATCTCATTTTATTTTGCTGTATTTTATTATTTATCACCTTAAAGCCTGTTCTTTTCTAATGAGAGACAAAAAGGGAGTAGATATGGATGGCAGGGGAGAAGGGGAGGAACCATAATATATATTATATGAGAAAATATCTATTTTCAATAAAAGGTGAAATGAGAAATAATTCATTATATGTAGTGGCATCTTGCTTTACCAGTGAACTTGTGATGGTGACCACACCCTTTGGGCATGGTTTCAGGTTCAGATGGGACCCCTTATAAGGTAGAGGAGGGGTTGGCTTGCCCTCTCTTGGCTTGTTATTTCCTCTTACTTGTGTAAGTGCTTCCCTAATAAATACCTAATTATCATTTATCTTGGCTCTGGTATATCAGTTTTAAGGAGGTTTTCTATGAACTGTAATCTATTCACCATTGTTTCTCTGAGTGTTTGAACTTCCTGAACAGTATAAACTTCCAACGATTTCATTAAATCAGTCAGTTTCTTCATTCACATATGATTCTAAAGATTTAATATTCTCATCCTTAGAGGTTATTTGGATGGTATGTAGATTGCCTTCCAAAAACAATGTTCTATCTCAAGCTTGTTATTAATCTGAGCTGTGGTACAATTTTTTTTCTGTTAGAAGTTCATTGTTATGTTCCATTTTTCGAATTCTGTTTGTCAAATCATGATTGCCATTTTCAGTCGTATGAATTCTTTTTACTAAGCTCTCATTACCAGTCTGTAAAGTCTGTATGATTTCTATAAGTTCCTCATTCTTAGTCCTATTATCAAACCACTTCTTTAAGAATATTATATGGAGCCGAGTGGTGGTGGTGCACGCCTTTAATCCCAGCACTTGGGAGGCAGAGGCAGGCGGGTCTCTGTGAGTTCGAGGCCGGGCTGGACCTCCGAAACAATACAGAGAAACCCTGTCTCTTAAAACCAAAAAAAAAAAAAGAATATTATATGGATAATCAAGCTAATAGTAACTATGGCTAAGAGTAAATATGTCCCAGGGACCACTACAATTATATGCATTTAGTTTTTAAAAAATTATGTTTATGCATGTTTTGCCCAAACATATGTCTATATACCATGTGTGTGCTTAGTGCCCAAGGTCCCCTGGAATGAAGTTACTGATGGTTATGAGTTGTCATGTGTGTGCTAGGAATTGAACCTGGGTCCCCTAGAAGATAAAAGTGCTTTTAACTACTGAACCTTCCTCCATTCCCCTCATAAATTTTATAATAAAGAAAGATATACATTGAGAGACACTGAGTCATGATTAGTGCTATACATGCAAAGGCTTTAACAGAAGTATTGAGGTCTGCAAAACTTAAAATTAAGTTTTAATTTTTATGTTAAAATTATATGTAAAATCCATCACTTACATGTACAATTCAGTTTCATTAAATGTCTCACAATTGTCACATTTCCGTATTCAAACCTTGAGCCACCCAAACAAAAGCACTGCACATCCACTGGTCTTCTGAGTTCATCTAGTGGAGTTTTTCTTTTTATTATATTTTTCAGTTTTCTCATTTCCACAATGTTTCTTTCTATAATTCTTTTTTTTGGGGGGGGTGAGATGGAGGATGACCTCAAACTCACTGTGTAACTGAGGACTACATATCCTCCTTGAATGCTGGATCCTCCAGCCTCTGCTTCCTGAGTGATGGTATCATAGGTACGTACCCACACCCAGCTTTTAATGGGATAATAGAGGTCAACCTAGGGACTTAGTGTGTGCTAGGCAAGTCCCTCTACCAGCTGAGCTGTGTTCCCAGTCCCGAGGACTTTCTTTAAAATCTGTAATGGCTGGTTGAAGTGTTCTTTTAATAGTCACCTAAAAACACTTCTCAGATAATTATAATATCTTCTTTACCTTGGCATTGGTGTCTACTGGCATTTCTCCTTATTCTTGTGATTTCGCTGATTCTTAGTGTAGCAAGTGACTTTGCTATACTCTACGGACCCACAGCTGTGGGTCCTAGCTGTCTTTAGCAGGTACGGCTCAAAGGTCAGGAAGGTGTGTTTGTCCAGGTTTCCTGGTTAAGCTTCTCTAAACCATCCTGACTGACAAAAACCAAAAATGGGGCCCTGACTCATGTTGCATAGCTGCAGAGGGTGGGGTTAAAGTTCAAATCCTCCCTCCCCCACAGTCACCTTCCTGGTAAAATGGGACACTGACTCAGACGGTGACCTTATTGACTCTGAGCTAGATTGTGTGATCAGCTCTCTGGCTAACTACTGTCTCTCAAGTGGTGGTGGTGGTGAGGGTAAAACAGAAAGCTGGGTCAGACCATTGCTACACTAGAGGTACAGGTACATCATCTCTCTTCCAGTTGGCACTGACACCAGGGAAGAGGCAAACCGGAATATCAACTCCATTCTGCCTCCTTGTGATGCCAAAAATTGGAAGGTCAGCTTCCCAGAGGGTCTTGATGGCAGGAGTTGGAGCAGTGAAGCCTTATTTGAAATTAGCTTTGCCTTATATTGCCTATTGTTGAAAATTAATGTTGGGTGGGGTCAGAGGCTCAGCTGACCACTAACACTGCCCTGGTGGAGAACCTGAGCCCTGCCTACTTTAGGCAGGAAACAGAACCTCAGCTTCTCCAATACTACCTTGCAAATTCAGATTCCGAATTCAATTCTTCCAGAGGGGAAATAAGATCAAGACCTCTCAGCTTTGCTAGACTAGAGAATTGGGGTTGGACAGATTGCTTGCTTCTGCCAAAGGGGAAGGCTTCTGTAGTGCCCAGTCTGCCTCACCTGAGTGACATGCAGACACCTAGGGAGTTCAGTCCCTCTAGTCTCTCCTCCATTTTCATGTAATTAGAGTGTCTCTGAACAGTGCTTCTTCCATGCATGGCTTCAGGGTGTGGTGACATTGTTTATGATCTAACAAAGCCACTGTAGATCCAACAGTTTGCAAAGCCAGCAATACTAGTTAGCTATAGAAACTAGACAGTGGTGGTACACACCTTAAATCCCAGGACCCTGGAGACAGGCAGATGGATATCTCTGAGTTCAAGGACACCTACACAAGAGTGAAGAGTAACAGAGCTCACACCTTTGATCCCAGCACTTGGAATCACACACTTCATTCCAGCACTAGGTTGGTGGAGACAGGCGTGAAGTGATAGGGTGGAGAACAGACTATCAGGAGGAGGAGACAGGAATCAGAACCTTTTGCTTCTGAGGATTTGTGGAGACAGGATTGCCATTTCAACTGGGTAGAGATAAGATCTACTGGCTTGTCTGCTTTGCTTTTCTGATCTTCAGCTTGAAGCTTGAACCCCTGTACCTATTTCTGGGTCTTTTCTTAACCGTTCTACATCAGGGTCCTATGTTTGTTTGTAGTTTAATTTCCAGGATATTTTGCTTCTACAACCCGCTGTTGAGGAGCAGTGCTACTCTGTCTTAGAAGAACCAGAAGTCTTACTAGCTTTTGTCATTGGGGTTGGGCAATAACAATGCCACATTATGAATAGTAGTAAGTGACTATGTCCAGCTTCTCATGACCTAAGGCTGCTTTCATTGGGTAACTAGAGTAAAATAGAAATTAAGTCATTTCTATTTTAAAGATGCAAGATCCATTAGCCTTTCTCATAATTTTTAATTTCTTTTCTCCATAGAGACCCATTGAAGGCAAATTGACTTGGGCTGGGATATAGCTCAGCTGGTAAAATGTCTTTAAAAAGTGTGAGGGTGAGTATAATCCCCCAGTACCCATCTTAAAAGCAATAAAAAACACCCAGGCCCAAAGGAAGCCAGTGCCTATAATCCCAATGCTGGAGGTATGGAAATCAGCAGATCCTTAAACTCACTGGCCAACCAGTCTTGCCTTTTATTAAGTTCCAGGTTCATCGAGAGACCCTGTCTCACAAAATAAGGTGAAAGGCTGGCAAGATATCTCAACAGGTAAAGGCATCTGCTGCAAAGTCTGAAGAACCCACTTCTCTATTTTGTTCTCTAACCTCCACACTTGTGGGTCATGGCATGCTCCACACACACACACACACACACACACACACAGCTTAAAACCAATTTTCCCAATACACAGAGACTCTTTCAGTAAAATGTACATATTATGCCCACAAATATGTAAAAGCAAATTACACTACAACCTGGTATGGTTCATTTAACTAATGCAAAACTGGTTCAATATTTTAAAGTCAACCAATGTTATTTGAAAATTTGATGTTAAAAAAAAAACATGAACTGGGCGTTGGTGGCGCACACCTTTACTCCCAGCACTCAGGAGGCAGAGATAGGTGGATCTCTGTGAGTTTGAGGCCAGCCTGCTCTACAGAGTGAGCTCTAGGACAGCCTCCAAAACAATACAGAGAAACCCTGTCACGAAAAACCAAAAAAAATAAAAAGATCATATCAGTTGGTGCAGAAAAAAAGCACATGACTGCATCCAATATTCATTCACAGTAATAACTTTCAGGAAACTGGAAATAGAAGGAACCCTTCCAGCCTGATAAGAAGAAACTAAAAATAAAGATGAAATGTCACATGTAGTAACTCAGTGCTTTTTCTTTGCTATCAAAACTAAGACAACTGTGACAATTCTCTTTTAGGTTCATAAAATATGACCTGGGCAAGTAGAGACATCTGCCAGCAAGCATGATTGTTTGAATTTGATGCCCAGGACCGCATGGTGCTAGGAGAAAACAGACATGCAGAGCAGGCATTCAGCCAGCTGAGCTCCACCCTATAGTTCCTATAGTTCATATTAGCTCCTTGCTAACTTTCCTATTATCTTCTTCCTATACCTGGATTATCAGTTGGCTTACTGAGCCATTTGTTATGTTTATATTCAGATGAAGAAAGCAACCAATGTGCCCCTTTCTGTCTTCTAGAAGACTTTTTTTTTTTTAAATCATAGCCTCTCAGGGTCTTCTTTCCTTGAATAAGGTTGAGATACAGAAATTGCTTACTTCCAGGTGATACTCCACACATTTCAAATATATTTATAAACTAGCCAGATGCTTTTTCTCCCTGTTGTCAAGCAACTCCCCATGGAACTGGGAGGTCTGCTGACAATTATGCGTGGAACCAGTATGGGTGAGTCCCCCATGAATGAACTACTTGTATATACAATTTACTTGCACCTTTGAGTCCTTGGTGTATCTTATTGTTACATTTAACACAGGAATAACATTGAATAATCCATTTTTTATTTTAAGAAAGGCTCTTATAGGTCCCAGGCTAGCTCTGAACTCCATAGTGGAGGATGACTTTGAATCTATGCTCCTCCCGCCTCTACCACCTGAGTGCTTGGATCACAGAATTGTACTACCACACCTGTTTTATTTGGCTTTGTGCACACGAAGCAGGCACTTTACCAACTGGTTCAGCCTCTATAATTCAATGTTTTGATCCAGTGAAAGAAATCAGACTTCGTAATGTTTGGTTCACATAATCCCACGTTCAGAAGTTTAGTCTCTGTCTGGACTCAGTAGCAAGTCAAAAGCTACTTTTTTTTTTTTTTTTTTTTTTTTTTTGGTATTACGAGACAGGGTTTCTCTGTATTGTTTTGGAGGCTGTCGGTCCAGCCTGGTCTCGAACTCACAGAGATCCGCCTGCCTCTGCCTCCTGAGTGCTGGGATTAAAGGTGTGCACCACCACCGCCCTGGCAAGAGTTGTCTTTTTTAAAGATCTCAAGTATGGGCTTCAAGGGAGATACCAAGACAGACAGGCAGTCTTAGAAGAGTCATTAATGCCATGGACCAAAAAGCAAATAACAGCATAGTGAGAGTCAGAGGAGTTCAAGCCCCTATGCCACACATAGAGAGCATGTCAGCAGCTCTAGGGAGAATTCAGGCCCAGAAAGCAAAACAGGAGTTGCTTCCTGTAGATCTCAGAGGATCCTATAGCAAGGCTGTCTTTGATTATGCAGCAGGCATTATGGAAAGTGTGTGTGTGTGTGTGTGTGTGTGTGTGTGTGTGTGTGTGTGTGTGTGATGTGTAGATAGTGTATTAGTTTCTTTTCTATTGCTGTGATAAAATATCACACACACACACACACACCATTCAATAAAAACAAAAAGAAAGCCAGGTGTTGGTGGTGCACACCTTTAATCCCAGCACTCGGGAGGCAGAGGCAAGTGGATCTCTGTGAGTTCGAGATCAGCCTGGTCTACAGAGCTAGTTCCAGTATAGTTAGGGCTGTAACACAGTGAAACCCTGTCCTGAAAAACAAAATAGATAGATAGATAGATAGATAGATAGATAGATAGATAGATAGATAGAATATTATGACCACAGACAAAGTCCATCAAGGCAGGGGAGACACAGCATAGTGGCAAGAGCATGAAGTTGGTGGATCACATTTTTACCCAAATACAGGAAGCAGTGAGAGAGCAGGAAGTGGGGTGAGACTGCTGGTGTACTTCCTTCAGTAAGGCTCTGCCTCCTAAGGGTTCCATAGCCTCCTCCAAACAGCACCACCAACTAGAGACCAAGTGTTTGAATACATGATCCTATAGGGAACATTTGTCATCAAAGCCATCACAGGTCCACCAGTAGGCCTTCTTGATGTGTCTGATGTGTCTTATATGTTTGTACACTCAGTTGGGAAAGTAAGAAATCTGAGTGCTTGGGAGGGAGAGATCCAAGACAGACTCTGAGAAGGGTGCTTGCTGGGATCTGTGAGACCCAGAGGAGAGGGAAAGGCTGCAGGTATGGCCTGAGTAGCAGTATGGTCTGGATTCGACACTTTTCTGGCAATTTTCTATTGTCTTTGAGTAAAGCCTGGTGGTGACAAAAGATCCCTCTGCCACTAGTCCAGGGAGCCTCTCTAAGACTGTCAAAGACTCTTTTATTACAAACCCTTAAGTATTCCATTGTTTCTTAACAATGGAACATACCAGAGTGGGAAATTTTATCTCTTTTTCCTTGTTAGTATGACAACATCAGTAACAGAATGATATCCCAGCCCAGCAGGTTGTGTATGAACAAACCTAGAGGCCAGAGGAAAGCCTTGAGTGTCTCTTGGGTGCTGTTTACCTTTTTTCTTTTCCTTCCTTCCTTCCTTCCTTCCTTCCTTCCTTCCTTCCTTCCTTCCTTTCTTCCCTCCCTCCCTCCCTTCCTTTCCCCCTCCCTCTCTCCCTCCTTTCTTTCTTCCTTTTTCTTTCTTTAAAAACAAAAAACAAAACAAGGTCATCACCAAGTATGACAAAATGACTAGCCAGAAAGTCCCAGGGACTCCAGTTGTCTCCACCTCCCTAGCACTGGGATTACAATCTTGAGCTAATAGGAAGCTTTGGGGGGGGGGCATTTTGGAGGATGCCCCTAACTTCTGATTCTCCTGTTTCTACCTTCCTGGTGCTGGGGTAACACTGGAAGCACAGCGCCAGGGAACAGGGTTCATGCATGCACTGCTGAGGATGGTACCCAGGGCTTCCTGAGTGACAGACCCACGACCAACTGAGCTACACCTCTATATGATAGGCACACTACCAACTGAGCTACACCTCTATATGATAGGCACACTACCAACTGAGCTATACTTCTAGCCCTAATTATTCTCACTTCTACTGGGCCTTTCCCCACTTCCATTTGAGTTAGGATCCAAAATGTAAATTTATTATTTCATAGAAGAAATGACTAGTGTTAATATTGGCTAATAGGTTTTCCTGTACCCCAATAATAGGTTCCTCCGCCCACGCAGTAAGCTAGATCAAGCCTAATTGCAAAGGTATAACAAAAGATTTATTTGAGCCAAGCAACCCCCGTGTGGGTCCTCTAGTCCCAGAAATCTAGGCTAGAGAAGCTGAGTTCCTGAGCTAAAGCCGGGAGACTTGTGACTGGGTCGTTATCTATCTTAGGCAACTTCTGTGCCCTGGCTGAACTTTGTGACCGACCTGGAACCTTGAGGTCTGGGGAATGTTCGCAAGTCCTTGAGGACTGAGGTCTGGGAAATATTTTTAAGTCCTTGAGGACCACCAGGGGAGGATGTTTAAGCTGCTCACGTCCAAGGACTGGACAGCTTAGTAATTTTCCACCTATCTAGGGGCTAACTGTTGGGGCTCTTTAGGTCCCAGATACTTTTATGGTACTGTTCTACTTCATGTTTAAGTAACTTTAATGTTTCCATGAGATATTTCTTTTGGTTTCTCTTTGAGTTTAAAGGGCATGTTAGTGAAGAAAGAATCCTTATCTCTTTTTGCCTTTAATTTGCAAAAATTTCAAGCACACAAAAGGGTAAAAATTGATGAAGTGAATGGTCACATGTAGTCATGGCCTTGGTCTAAGAGGACGTACTTTGTGTGTGTGTGTGTGTGTGTGTGTGTATGTTGTTGTTGTTTTGGTTTTGTTTGTTTCTGTTTTCGAGACAGGGTTTCTCTGTAGCTTTGGAGGCTGTCCTGGAAGTAGCTCTTATAGACCAGGCTGGTCTCGAACTCAGAGATTCTCCTGCCTCTGCCTCCCTAGTGCTGGGGTTAAAGGAGTGCGCCACCACCGCCCGGCTTGTGTGGTTTGTTTGTTTGTTTGTTTTTTAATAGTTTTGTGGAAAATAAATAGTAAAATGAATTAGCAAAAATAATTCTAATGTCAAGTACGTTGCTGTGTATACCTTCATAAGGATAAATATTCCTCAATATAATCCAGTTTAAATGTAATATTTCTTTAATTTTTTTTATGAGGCAGAGGCTCACTCTGTAGCCCTGGCTAGCCTGAAACTCGCTGTACTGTAGGCCAGATTGGCCTAGACTTTGTGGCAATCCTCATGGTTCAGTCTCCCAGAATGTTGGTATCAACATATGTGTGCCATCATCACTCCCAGCTGATTCCGTAAATTTCTAATTGCCAGCCCACATTCAAATTTCTCAAATAGTTCCCAGTGTCTTTGACAGCTGTTTTTCAGTCGGGATTTGGCGAAAGAGCACGCGTTGTACTGGGCCTGCAGAATTGAGGTTTGCCCTACAAGTATAGTCTGGGGGGCATCTGAATAGAGAGCCTTCCAAACAGTGGTGAAGGGTTAAAGTCTACAACGTCACCTCCTTTAAGCGAGGAGATTTATGGGAAGTGTAGTCTGGAATGCGCCTGGCTTAACTCCACCCCCAGTCACCAAAACTGCACTCCTGGACTGGGTTTCCTGGCCTCTATCTACGCCGTCCAAAGCTTTAAAGGATGTGAACGACCCGGAGGATGCCCAACTGGGGTGGGATGGAGTCCGGGGACAGTTTCCTTGAAACCTGGCCAAGTCCAGTGCGGGAGCGGGAAGCCTAGGGGATCCAATCTCCAGCCCGGTAGTGTGGGAGCGCTGGGGTGCTGGTGGAACGGAGTGCTGCGGCGGTTGGTGCAGCCAAGTGTGCAGGACCCAAAGCCTGCCCGACTTTGTGCTAGGGCTTGCGGTCATGGGTCGGCCGGGAGACCCCCAGCTCCAGAGGCATAAATTCCCAGAAAATTTCATCTCTGCCCTAGGTAAGAATCCATTGCCCAGCTGGACACGAGGACTTTAATCAGTATTGACCTCATGGTCTTGTTTCGAAACAGATCACGTGCATGGGGGAGACAAACAACCTCGTGCGGGTTCCTAAGTCCTGATTGGCAGCTTCTGTTCTGATTAGAAAACACGGTGTTGTTTGCATTGGCAGTCTTACATAAGCTTCATAGCACTGTGAGGTCAGCCTAGCTGTGCTCATTAAGAATAACAAGCTAGGCTCCGGGTGGGTGGAAGGATGTGCACAGGCTACAAGCTAGTGTTGAGGAAGCGCTGATTCAAGGGTATGACTCGCTCGCTTCCTGTTGCTGTCAGGAATTCTGCACCTGCCTAAAGTCAGCATCTGGGGCCTTCACAGTGACCTGTCAACATGTAGGTTCATGGTGGAAAACGAGCCTCGTATTAGATATTTTCTAAGAGTTCTGGTGTGTCCTGTCAGGTCCTTAGCTGAGACAGGTTCCTACCTCTACCTTGCAAAGCAGTTTTCAATCTGATGGTGGAAATCACCGAGGGTCAGGTTTGTGATACTAAAATTAGTTGTCTGGGCTTCTGGTAACCATTGTTGATTGCGGGTAGTGAGCTGTGAACTAAGACACGGAGTGCCACAGGGACCGGAATTCTCTCCAGAAGCGAGAGCAGCCTTCTGACCTCTCTGACAAACAGCAGCAAGTCGGAGTTGCCCGAATTAGGGTTTTGCTTTGCTTTGTTTTTTGATGGTCTTGCTGAGCATCCCAGGCTGGCCTCAAGCTTGCAATCCTATCTCAGCTTCCAAGTGCTTAGGGGACAGGTGTGGGCATCACACCTGGCTTCCACTGTTGTTACTTCTGATTCATTTCAAACTTTGCTGAAATTGGACCTGAGAGTATGAGTGACTGTCTAGAGCGACATCACTTGTGAACGCCCCAGAAAGCAAAGACTCATTGCACTGAGTCTTCCACAGGCATGATGTTCATATTTTAATTCATTGTTTTTGATGAGAGGTGATCATGACATTTATTCATATGAGTTAGGGTTAGGGTTAGGGACTGGAAAGATGGTTCAGTGGTTAAGAGCACTACCTGCTCTTCCAAAGGTCCTGAGTTCAATTCCCAGCATCCACATGTTGGCTCACAACCATCTGTAATGAGATCTAGAGCCCTCTTCTGGCCTGCAGGGATACATGGAGGCAGAATACTGCATGCATAATACATAAATAAATCTTAAAAAAAAAAGAATTTACTCATATATGTGTGTGTGTGTGATTTCCACCCATAAATATTGAATGCCTCCATTCTCTAAGGTTTACAACAAGGAGTAAGTGGAAACACTGGGCCTCATAAGTGTATAATACTGTAAGAAACTGTTGGGCCACTATCAGGGGCTGATGATCTCCTCACCCTGCCACACACAACAATAATAATAAAAATGCCAGGTGTGGTAGTACAAGACTTTCATTCCAACACACGGGAGGCAGAAGCAGGCGTATCTCTGTGAGTTCAAGGCTGGCCTGTTGTCCAGGAAAGCAAGAGCTACATAATAGAAAAGCCTGTTTTAAAAAAAAAAAAAAAAAAAACACTCCAGCGTTGGTGGCGCACACCTTTAATCCCAGCACTTGGGAGGCAGAGGCTGGCGTATCTCTGTGAGTTCGAGGCCAGCCTGGTCTACAGAGCAAGTTCCAGGACAGCCTCCAAAACAATACAGAGAAACCATGTCTTGAAAAACCAAAAATAATAATAATAATAATTTTATTTAATATTTTAATAAGTAATTTAATTATAAATTTAATAATAATAAAACAGAAACCAGTCTAGATGTTCCTTTTTTATATATTACAGAGTGGCTGTACCATTTTTGCATTCCATTGGCACTGAAATTCCAGGGAGGTTAAGGCTCTTCATATTTATTGATGTATGTTTGTCTGTCTGTTTGTTTTATGACAGGTTTCATATAGTGCAAACTGGTACTGAACTCTTGGTCTTCCTGTCTTTGTCTCCCAAGAGCTGCAATTATTAGGTATGTGTTGGCATACCCAGCTAAACTCTGCATCTTTTTTGTTTTTTGTTTTTTGTTTTTTGTTTTCTTTGGTTTTTCGAGACAGGATTTCCCTGTGGCTTTGGAGGCTGTCCTGGAACTCACTCGGTAGACCAGGCTGGTCTCGAACTCACAGTGATCCGCCTGCCTCTGCCTCCCAAGTGCTGGGATTAAAGGCGTGCGCCACCAACGCCCGGCCTTTTTTGTTGTTGTTATTTCATTTTATTTATTTTTATTTATTATTATTTTTATTATTATTATTCTTTTGTTGTTTTTTGAGACAGGGTTTCTCTGTATTGTTTTGGAGGTTGTCCTGGAACTCGCTTTGTAGACCAAGCTGTCCTCAAACTCACAGAGATCCATCTTCCTCTGCTTTCCCCAGTGCTGGGATTAAAGGTGTGCGCCACCAATGCCCGGCTATTTTTATTTATTATTATTATTAATTGTGAGTGTGTTTGTGTGTGCGTGCACTTGTGCTTGTACGGGAGCATGCATGCTTGGGTACACATATACAGGCTTGTAGTGGTCAGAGAACAACTTTTAGGAGTATGTTTTCTCCACCATGGGTTCCAGGGATCAAACTCTGGTTGTTCAGCACCTTTGTTCATTAAGCCATCTTGCTGGCCCAAGTCCTACATTTTTAACATCCTTCAATAACATCCTTATTACTTCCTTTTCAGTTGATCCACTGTAACAGTTTTTCAATTTGGTTTAAATTTGTCTTCTCCTAATTTTAATAATGAGCTTTTTTTTTTTTTTGGCTTGGAAGAAATGCCCATTCAACTCCCCCCCCATATTTATTATGATTTAAAGAGTTCTGTATTCTATAAAATATTCCTTCGGGGATTTGTGACTGTTTTCTCACATGTCTTTTTTTTGAAGGGACTCTGGCCAGCTCTAGCATGGCAAGCATGGCTATGGCAATCGTGGCTCTGGCAAGCCTTGCCCCTCTCTCCTGTTCCCTCTGCCATGCCAAGAAAAAAACAAGAAAAAAAGTTAGATTACATTCTTAAAGCTAGCTGCCACTTCCTCCTCAGACTGACTACCAAGGTCCAGCTATCAAAGTATTAAAGTCCAGCAATCAAAAGCCCAATTAAGATACACCACTGCATCAGCCCCTTCTAACACAAACTTCACATTTTTCTTTCTTAAAAATTACACCTGTGGGCTGGAGAAGTGGCTCAGAGGTTAAGAGCACTGACTGCTCATCCAGAGGTCCTGAGTTCAATTCCCAGCAACCACATGGTGGCTCACAACCATCTGTAATGAGATCTGGTGCCCTCTTCTGGTGTGCAGACATACATGGAGGCAGGATGTTGTATTCATAATAAATAAATCTTTTAAAAAATTACACTTGCAGGGCTGGAGAATTGCAGGGCAGTTAAGAGCAATGGCTGCTCTTCCAGAACACCCAGGTTCAATACCCAGCACCCACATGGCAGTTCACAACTGTCTATAATTCCAGCTCCAGGAGGTCTGGTGCCCTCTTCCAGCCTCTGTGGGACACATACACGTAAATAAAAATAAATTTTAAAAAATGTTTGTTAAAATTTATACCTGCAGCTGGTCATTGGTGGCACACGCCTTTAAATCCTGGCACTCAGGAGGCAGAGGCAGGAGGATCTCTGTGAGTTCAAGGCCAGCCTGGTCTACAGAATGAGTACCAGGATAAACTACAAAACAATACAGAAAAACCCTGTCTTGGGGGAAAAAAAAACTTATACCTGTAAGGTCATTTGCTGTTGTTTTTCTGCCTGAGTCATAAAGCAGCCACTTTAATTCCTCCCACCCCCTTAATAAAGGCTCTCTCTGTGAAAACAGGTGTCTGGGTTTGGTTGTGGTTTGTGCCTAATCTGGGGTCCTCCACTGTGTGGTGGGGGGGGGGGATCGCCTTTATTTCTCTTTATAGACTTCCTTTCTTCCTTAGATAGAATCTTACTGTTTTCCCTGATATCATACTTACTGTATTCCCACTTCAGCCACCTGAGTCCAAAGACATGTAAGTATGCGCTATTATACCCAGCCTTTTCTATTCTTGTTTGTTTGTTTTGAGACAGGGTCTCACTATACATACCTGGCTGGCCTGGAACTCACCAAGTAGACCAGTCTGCCCTGAACACATAGAAATATGCCTGCCTCTGCCTCCAAAGTGCTGGGATTAAAGGCATGTGCTGCCAACTGGAGCACTTTTTCTAGTCTTTTTTTTTTTTTTTTTTTTTTTTTTGGTTTTTCGAGACAGGGTTTCTCTGTGGCTTTGGAGGCTGTCCCGGAACTCACTCTGTAGACCAGGCTGGCCTCGAACTCACAGAGATCCGCCTGCCTCTGCCTCCCGAGTGCTGGGATTAAAGGCGTGTGCCACCAACGCCTGGCTACTTTTTCTAGTCTTAATAGTAATTTCCTCAGATCAAAAGATTTTGTATGGATTAATTTTTTTCTCTTATGAATATGTTAGTCTGCTTGGGTCACCATAACAAAACACCACGGACAGATAGATGATTTAAACAACAGAAATTTATGTTCTTAGTTTTGGTGGCTGGAAATCCAGAATTAAGTTTTACAAGATTGACTTCTGGTGGTCTCCTGGCTTTCAGACAGCTGCCTGCTCCCTGTGTCCTCACATGACCCTTCCTTTATTCTCACAGGAAGGGAGGAGGGGAAGAAGACAGAGAAAGAGAGCACTGTCTCTCTCTTCCTGTAAGAACACTAGTCCCTTCAGCTACCTTGTGGCTTCATTAGCCTTAATTACTCATAAACCCATCTACAGAAAGAGTCACGCAAGGGATTAGGGTTTCAAAAAATAAATCTTACGAACACCTATAATAACAACCCATTCAAAAACAGGCAAGAGTTTTGTCATTTCGGCAAAGAAGACACACACATTACTAATCAGCTCATTAATGTTCAGAACTGCTAACCCTTAAAGAACTACAGCCCAAGTCACTTTGAGATGCCACCTCATGTCCATTAGGATCGCCTGCA
The DNA here is from genome assembly GCF_017639785.1 of Mesocricetus auratus. Classification (NCBI taxonomy): domain Eukaryota; kingdom Metazoa; phylum Chordata; class Mammalia; order Rodentia; family Cricetidae; genus Mesocricetus; species Mesocricetus auratus. The sequence goes on along the minus strand of NW_024429196.1, from coordinate 82,808,637 downwards.
TGAAGATGCAAAACAGAAACTGAAGCACTGTGGGGATGAGAAGAAATGGAAACCTCTCTGCACCGTTGGGAATGGGAAACAGCAGCTGCTGTGGGCGCCAGGAGGCAACGCCTGTGTTAAAGGAAGCCATCATCTACAGTACGAGCAGCCCTGCTCATGAGTACAGATGGTCTCCATCTTAGTGCTTCTAATTACATTTAAAAATTTTTGCAGTGCTTCAAAGTGATTCGACAGGAACTGTACTTTGTATGCTGAGGTGATGGTGTGTGCATTCCGTAACCATGAGGCCTCTAACCTGCAGAATGCATGTGCCCACACAAATACATAGATACACACAATAAATGAATGTAACTTGCTTGATAATAATGTAGACTAGACTGCACTATGATGTTTGGTAAGTTACAAATATCAACAAGTATTAAGTTTGATCTTGACGTACAGTATTTCAGCTTAAGATGGGTTTTCCAGGACATAACCACAAGTCAATGAGCATCTGTATGTACCCAAAGGAACTGAAAGCAAGGGCTAAAATAGTTACTTCCATGACATGCCCATAACAGCACTGCTTACAGAACAGAGATGTTGGGTACAATACAAATGACCATTGTGGTGATATATTATTTATGATTTATTGAAGCTTACCTGAGGGTACAGAAAGCAAAGCTAGCCACAAGCCACAGAGCCAGACAGTGGTAGCACACACCTTTAACCCCAGGATTCGAGAGACAAGCAGATAAGTCTCTTAGTTCAAGACATCACTGAGCTCCATGAAATTGATAGTCCTAAAGAGGAACAGAGTTCACACAAAGGTTCAGCACTTGAGATCACATGCCTTTAATCCCAGCACTAGGGAGGTATAAAAGGAAAAGGACCTCAATAGAGATTTATTCTCCAGCCATGCTGAGGATAGGACTGCCCTTTCACCCTGAGGTAGAGGTAAGAGTTAGTGACTGGCTGCTTTGCTTCTCTGACCCTCAGCTTAAACCCCAATATCAATCTCTGGGCTTTTATTATTCGTGTTACAGACCATCAACACATAGATTATTTTGCTTTTGTTTTTCAAGACAAGGTTTCTCTGTGTAGCCCTGGCTGTCCTGGAACTTGTACTATAGAGTAGGGTGACCTTGAACTCAGAAATCTGCCTGTCCCTGCCTCCCCAGTGCTGGAATTAAAGATGTGTGCCACAATCACCTGGCAATAAATAGATTTTTGTTGTTGTTGTTTGAGACAGGGTTTCTCTGTGTAGCTTTGGCTGTCCTGGAACTCATTCTGTAGCCTGGGCTGGCCTTGAACTCACAGAACTCTGCCTGCCTCTGCCTCCTAAGTGCTGGGATCAAAGCCATGCACCACCCAACTTATAAAATAGATTTTTTTAAGTGACACATACATTTCATGGTGTGTCATTGACCCTTAAAAGAAGTGAAATTCTGACACATCCTACAGTTCTAAAAACATGCTAAGTAAAATAAGCTAGATATCAACAAATGAGCATTGTATGATTCATTGATATGAAGTATCTAGATTATGTAAATTAACAGTGAAAACGAAATAGACAGGTCACAGGGACTGAAGGAAGAGGTCATGGGGAATTATTTAGTGTGATGTTCCTGTTATGGAAGATGAAAAAAATATATCTGGAAATGGAACTAGAGAGACAGCTCAGTGGCTAAGAGCACTGGCTGCTCTTCCAGAGGACTTAGGTTCAATTCCCCACATCAGCATGGCTACCCACAATCATCTATAACTCCAGTTCCTGGGGATCATATATCCTCTTCTGGCCTCCATATTCACCAGGCCAGTTGGATAGTGCATTTGCATATATACTATCAAATACGCACATAGGAAATAAATAAGCCTTAAAAATAAAGTAACTCAGAATTATAATATGACCTAGAACCTGGATCTATTCCCAGAGAATTAAAGCAGACTGGAAAAGACAGCAGTGTGCACCCATGTTCCTGGCGGCTTTACTCACAGTAGCTAGAAGGTGGAAACAAATGTCTTTTGGTGGAAGCAAATGTCTTTTGATGGACAGATAAGTATATTGTGTGTAGACAGACACAGGAATGCTATTCAGTCTCTAAGAGGAAGGAGATATGAGGGGCTTTGAGAACCTTCCTCCAGATGAAATGACCCAGTAACAGGTGAATCCTGCGTGGCTACACTGATACGACATTCCCACATTCAGAGTCAGTAAAGCTGAACGGTGGTTGGCAGAAGCTTGGGGCCAAGGAGCAAGGGATAATTGTGGATGGTGATCTTGTGCCTGTGCACAGAACAGCAAAACCTTGCATTTCAGAGAATTACCTTATTACTTTCTGTGTGTTGACAGAATCACTTCGAGTTCAGGACCAGCTTAAAATTTACAAGGCAAGTTGTAACTACACAGATACATTTTTTTTTTTTTGAGACAGGGTCTTGTGTGTCCTAGGCTCATCTTGAACTTACTTTATGGCCAATGAAAAGTTTGAACTTCTGAACCTCCTTCTTCTACTACTGGCAAGCTGGGATTACAAATAATGCACTACCACACTTGGTTTCTGTGTTGCTGGGGGTGGAACCCACGCTCTCACACATGCCAGGCAAATATTCTACTAATTGAGCTGCCTCCACAGTCCCAGATATAAGATTTTTACAATGAGTGACTATAATGGTTTCTTGAGCAGGATAAAATTAATAAGCCTTAAGTTTCTCACATAGAAAATAGAAACTATGCCGGGCGTTGGTGGCACACGCCTTTAATCCCAGCACTCGGGAGGCAGAGGCAGGCGGATCTCTGTGAGTTCGAGGCCAGCCTGGTCTACAGAGCAAGTTCCAGGACAGCCTCCAAAGCAACACAGAGAAATCCTGTCTCGAAAAAGCAAAAAAAAAAAAAAAAAAAAAAAAAAGAAACTATATAATATTGAAATATAGGAACATCTATGGATTGGACAGAAGCAAGGCAGCTTTGGGAAAATGGGTAAGCATATTAAAAATAAGAAAACAAGCCAGGTGGTGATGCCACCTGCCCTTAGTCCCAGAACTTGGGAGGCAGATGCAGGTGGATCTCCAAGTTTAAGGCCAGCCTGGTTTACAGAGCTGTTGCACCCTTCCCCCATGGGGGTCTGCTGACCAGTTTGTGACTAGGAGCTTCTAGTAAAACACTTCTTGTCCCCTCCTCCCAGTAAGGCCTTGCGTGCAAGTTCCTGTTTTCTGTCCATCCTTATTGTCTAAATGCTAATTCCTGATTTTGGCCCACCCTTTACTGGACGGCCCTGGGAATGTAGGCTTCTGACCTTGGTGGTTTTCCACCATGCCTGCCATTGGTATATAAGGCTCCACTCTTGTTAAAATAAACTCCATTCTCCTTTAAGAAGGAGCCATTGTCTTTGTCTTCATTTACATCCTTAGCCCTTTAGCTCTTTGTGAAGTGTTGTAGCCCTGTAACTGAACAACAGCTTGCTACACAGGGTTAGCAAGTTCCAGGGCAGCAGGGCTATGAAGAGAAACTCCATCTCAAAAAAATTTTTTTTAAAAAGGAAACAAAGAAACTGAAGTAGGCGGATATACATGAACTTAAGAGCAGTATTAGCTACATAGTGCATTCCATGGAATACATAGAGAAACTCTGTCTCAAAAGAAACAAACAAGGAATTAGAGAGATGGCCCAGGGATTAATAAGAGTACTAAAAATGACTCAATTTCAATTTTTTCTTGCTTTTTAATCTTTATTTTAATTACATATACATTTAGTGTTTTTCCTGCATGTATGTTTGTGTGGCAGTGTGGGATCCCCTGGAATTGAAGTTAAAGACAATTCTGAGCTACCATGTGGGTGCTGGGAATTGAACCTGGGTCCTCTAGAAGAGCAACCAGTGCTTTTAACCACTGAGCAATCTCTCCAGCCCCAAAAATGTTTGTTTGTTTGTTTTGCTTTTGTTTTTGTTTTTCAAGACAGGGTTTCTCTGTGGAGACCAAACTGGCCTGGGATTAAAGGCATGCACCACCACTACCCCCAATTTCAGTTCCTAACACTCACGGCATGTGGCTTACAATTGGTAACTCCAGAAACAGGGGATCTGATGCCTCTGGCCTCTCTAGGCATCTACACACACACACACACACACACACACACACACACACACACACACACACACACACACAATTTTTTAATTTATTTTTATTCCATGTGTGTTGGTATTTTGCCTGCATGTATGTCTGTGTGAGAGTATAAGATCTTGGAGTTACACACAAGTGTGAACTACCATGTGGGTGCTGGGGAATTGGACCTGGGTTCTCTGGAAGAGCAGTCAGTGCTTTTAACTGCTGAGCCATCTTGCCAGCCCACACATACATAATTTTGTTTTGTTTTGTTTTGGTTTTGTTTTTTGAGACAGTGTTTCTCTGTGGCTTTGGAGGTTGCCCTGGAACTAGCTCTTGTAGACCAGGCTGGTCTCAAACTCACAGAGAGATCCACCTACCTCTGCCTCCCGAGTGCTGGGACTAAAGCTGTGCACCATTACCGTCTGGGCACACATACATAATTTAAAATAGTAAAAACTAAAATCTAAAAAAAAAAAATCAAAGCAGGATGAAATTTTAAAACCTTAAGCTTCTCACACAGAAAATAAAAACTAAAATCTAAACAAAAGTAAAAGAATAAAAAAGGTTGAGACTATAGCTCTGGTATAGCACTTGCCTAGCACATAATGAGTTATGAGTTTAATTCCAGATATAGGAGGCAGAACTCAAAGTAGATCTTTGAGTTCAAGGTCAGCCTGGTCTACAGAGCTAGTTCCAGGACAGCCAGAGCTGCACATACATGTCTGGAAGATCATTTGTCTGTGATTCACAGGAACATTACCTCATGTGAATTTTGCGTTGAGTAAGTATGGAGCTGTTGAGAAGGCTCAGCAGATGAAGGCTCCTGCCATCTTCTAGCCTGATGATGTAAATTCCATCCTAGCAACCCACATGGCAAAAGTATAGAACCAATTCCCACAAGCTGTCCTTTGACTTCCACGTTAGTGCTGTGGCACACACACTCATCACAATAGACGTAATAAAATGTAATAAAATATCTTAGAAGTAATCAAGTATGATCTTCAATTTCCACAAGACATCTGTGAGTTTAACCCAGGCCTCAGTCAGTAATGCATTGTTTTGCACATGCCTATTTCATTAGCACCTTCTCATAACTCTAATGACTTCTAATTGGCCTTCAAGTACATAGCATCGTAATGGGCCACAATGTGATGTCCCTCAATGGTTGAATATGACAAATGGTGTAGTTTCTTTTCTTTTTTCCTGGCTGCTTTTAGATTGGGCTTGTTGTCCACCCTGTTCCTGAGTTTGTATAGCTTTTGTAAATCTTGCAGTTCTGGAAAAAGTTAATTTCAAATGAGCCATCATTTCAGAAGTGCCTAAATGTCCTTACTGGAGCAGTTCTAAGAATGAAAATGCAAACCGTGAAGCAGCTTGACTAAGACCCAGGGGGTCTTGTATTCTTGGCTGCTCATGGCCCAAAATGCAGGGGGTAGGCAGGGACATGCACTTCAGAGTCTGACTTCATGCCCAACAGGCTCAGATCTTTGGTTTGATAAGGTCCTCTCTATCCGCTGTAAGACAGGGAGGCACCCAGGTTGCAGAGTTGAGATAGGTTTGAGGGCCATCTGGCTGTGACATGTCACCTCATTGATTGCCAGGCTGGTTAGTTGGGTGTGCTTGCTCCATAAGTCAGTGGAAGAGATCTGCCTTTCACTAATAGAGAAGGACCTGTTTTCAGCCAATGGTATACAAGTGATCTCTCCTCTGCTCCTAACATGCTCTCAAGTAAGTAAGTAGATGTTTTAAAATAAACAAAGCAAGGCTGTTATGGTGAAAGAATTGCCCTAGCCCTTGGCATCCATATACCCAAAGAGTCTGGGATGTTATGGTGGAAGTTCCACCCAAGTCCCCCTCCCCTATCTCCCCTCAAACCCTGCTGCATCTCAGAAAGCCCACCAAATGATGACCCCTCCCCCAGAGATGCTCAAGACAGGGTATTTAAACTGCCTCCCAGACAACAGACCCTTTCCAGTCTCCTTTCTGGGGAACTGGAAGGCCATCCGGGAGCACTGATCTGATTAGGATTGTTGCATCGGTGGTGGAGAGGCTTACTGGTGTGTAAAAACTTTTCAAAAGCAACAGCAACAACAACAACAACAACAAAAAAAAACCTTCCTTTTGTAACCTCACTTTTCAATACTTCCCTATACCATGGTAGTTTTTTCCCGAAGACACTTTATTTCATTCAGGGCCCAAGCAAGAGACTCCTCTGCTTTTGGCAACTGAGTGCAATTACTCAACCTCTTCTGTCGTCTCCTACACAGCCTTCAAGGAACTTTATCCAGATTGCAATCCTAAAGGCAGAAACTGCTGAAAGGGCACCGAAGTTTGGGGGAAATGTAGCGTTGGGGGTTATGCTGTTGTTATTTTGCGGCACCCCCAACCCCACCTCTTCCACCTTCCTAGGCCTGGAGTTAGAGCTTCTCTTGCTCACACGCACCCGTAGCCTTCTCTGGCTTCTGGACTGGGCAGAATTGGTTTGGCAACCTCTTCCTGTGTTCGTTGAAGCACAGGGCCCGCACCTGGGGTGAGTGCACAGACGCAGCTGGGTAGGGGCGCTGGCTCATGGAGGTGATAAGGAAGTTCAGCACCTGAAAAGCCAAGTGCAGGTTGCTGAGCCCTGAGTAATAGACCTCTGCTATCGTGTTGAGAAGACGCCATGTTGTTTTTTAAAACTGGATGCAAACCTGACATCACTCTTGAAGAAGTCAAGCGGAACCCTTGACGCTAAAAATAACCGAGGCAGTGGGGCTGTAGCTCAGGGGTGGTGTCTTTACCCATTACACTAAAGGTCCTGGGTTTACCCCCACTGTCTTCTAACCCTGACACAGATCAGCCAACTTCTGGTCTCCACGAGCTACCTAAGAATCTGTCTCAAATCAACTACCCAGCAGAGAAGTTAAATCTTTCCTCATTCATCTTGTATGCTTATGAAGACATCAAAGAACAATACAAAAACTGAGGTCCAGGTTTGTGGAGGTGACAGAGTTGATTCTGGCTTAAAGAGAAAAAAAAAGTGATGGCGACTTCAAGGACAAGTGTAATCTATTTCTTGTCTGATGCAACACATACCTAAGCCAGCATTTCAGTGGCTGTTCCCGGCAGACAGGGACTGTACATAGGACCTTGCCCTGTGTCAGGTATATTCTAGGTTTTCTGATTTTTTTTTCATTCACTGGCTCAGATTTCTGGCCCCCTTTTTTTTTTTTTTTCTGGTTTTTCGAGACAGGGTTTCTCTGTGGCTTTGGAGGCTGTCCTGGAACTCGCTTGGTAGTCCAGGCTGGTCTCGAACTCACAGAGATCCGTCTGCCTCTGCCTCCCGAGTGCTGGGATTAAAGGCGTGCGCCACCAACACCCGGCTTCTGGCCCTTTCTACAGTGTTAACTTGTCTCCCTCTTGTGGGGTTAATGCTATAATGAATACCAACAGTCAGATACTCATCCCTAAAATGAATTTGTTTATAGGTCCATGTCTATGAAACAACAGCTCTAGGGGGAGTAGAAAGCAGAGGGTGTCTGTATATAGGCATTTCACCTAGAAAAGAAAACTCTCGGGATTCCTCTCAGTCTCCTCTCAGAGCAGAAAAATAGGAACCTGGAGAGAACCACTTTCTAGATCAGAAGCCATTCTTGATCGTTCAGCTCCAGAAGACCCAGACATGATGACAGTGCCACCCCGGGAGCTAAGGAGTCCATTTGACAATAGATGTAGGCCAGTTTTGAGAACAGCAGGATGAGCTGAGGAGGTTCAGTGTAGGCTACCTGGGAAAGGCCATGCCATTGCAGAGCTGGTGTGGAGAGGCCTGCAGAAATGGGCTGATAGTCCAAGTGGAGGTTTTCCTACTGTGCCTAAGCCCCAGGCTCTTCTCCACTCTGTTGGAGCTCCATTACACTCACACAGCGTCACAACATTTGACACTCGTGATTTCACCCTGAAGTCACAGAATCCCAGAACAAGTTACAGGCCAAACTTTCCAAAGTTGCCTGTTTTGACTCTGGGAAACTTAAAAAAAAAAAAAAAAAGCCTTAGATGTAAAAGTTTTGCTGACTTTGCAAGGGTTTATTCACTCAGTTGACAACAGCAGGGAAACAGTGCAGCTCAGTGTCTTACAGGTGAGCCACCGAAGGCATCTTATCTAAAGATTTTATAAGAAATTCATCCTATTAAAGCAAAAAGTTAAAAACCCTTGCCTTAAAACACTTCATCTCAGCCAGGCATTGGTGGCGCACACCTTTAATCCCAGCACTCAGAAGGCAGAGGCAGGCAGATCTCTGTGAGTTCTTTTCCAGTTTCAGAGATTCAGTCCATTATCACCATGGAGCATGGAAATGAAGCATACAGGCAGAGGAGGTGCTGGAGGAATAGTTGAGAGTCCTATAGCTTGTAAGCAACAGGAAGTTGACTGAGACACTTGGTGGTATCCTAAACATAGGAAACCTCAAGGCCCACCCCACAATAACACACTTCCTCCAACAAGGCCATTCCCACTCCAACAAAAACACACCTCCAAATAGTGCCACTCTCTATGAGATTATGGGGGCCAATTACATTCAAACTACTACAACAATATAACAAAAATAACCTTAAATTTGTATCAGTATAACAAAACTACCTTAAACATGATTAGAAACATATATACAGTACAATATATAAAGACCCATACTAATGTAAAATATTTAAGACTAGTAGTTGCTTTTTAGTTTAAAAGTAGATTAAATAATCTACCTTTTATCCTATCATTCCTACCCCTAGAACTGGAGTACAGGTGGTTGTGAGCTGCCTGTATAGGTACTGGGAACCAAGCATGGGCCTTCTGCAAGAGCAGCAAGTTCTCTAAAACACTAAGGTATCTCTCCAGCCCCCAGCTCAGACCTTTCTTAAATGTGTCATATTTACATAAGGCCTTCCATGATGCCCCCTTTAAAAATACACCTCTCATGTCACATCTAATGAGGACACTGAAGATAATATGGTCAGATCATCTCCTTTTTAGATTTTTAGAATAAATCAGTGATGACAGAATGGAACTACAGATTATATGCAGTTACAAGTATGATTTTCTTTTCACCAAACTATACAGTACTTGTTTGTATTTCTGTGAATCACAGCTCAAAGATAAGTGAGAGGTTAAGCAATAACTTCCTCATATCAACATATGAAAGTTGTTACTATCTGGTATTTGTTACCAAGGAGTCCATGCTAATGAAATATATCAAGTTGGAAAACTGTGAACAATTTAGTGTTTTGCCAATAACATCAAGATGATATCTAGAACGAGTCTACAGTCTCCTTCCCAAAATAAAACCTTCTGTATTGAGTCTATTTATTTGTTTGTTTGTTTACTGTTTTTTTTTTTTTTGAGAAAGGGTCCTGGCTGGCCTGGAACTACATGAGTAAAAGCCCTGCCAATAAGAGATATAAATTCATAAGATGTCTTCAACTTTTCTCAGTTTTGGAAGATTGAAGTGGTGGTGACCTAATTCAGAGGGAAAATAAAACCAAGAACAAATATACAGAATGGGCTTTGCCCATGAGTAATAAAACATTGAATAGAGGAAAGAGTTTCAGGAAAACCCTTTCGCATTCATACCACTCTACTTTGTTCAGCCAAGATTTCCTGCAAATGTGACTCACAGGGAGTGAGCTTGCAAAGTTCTTCTGAATCTGTCATTAATAATACAAACTGTTCAACAGAAAAAAAAAATCAGGTTACCATAATAGATGTGAGAAATTGCCTTTCACAATTAGGTTTGATAAAAGTCCAACAGAAGGCCAGGCGTTGGTGGCGCATGCCTTTAGTCCCAGCACTCAGGAGGCAGAGACAGGCGGATCTTTGTGAGTTCGAGACCAGCCTGGTCTATAAGAGCTAGTTCCAAGACAGCCTCCAAAGCCACAGAGAAACCCTGTCTCGAAAAACCAAAAAAAAAAAAAAAAAAAAAAGTCCAACAGAAGATAACTATTATGGATGTTAAAAAAAGCATGAAAATGCTCAGCTATATGGAGAATCTTCCTGAACACCCAAAGTTTGAAACATTGGAACAGGATTTCAGTGGTAACAACTGGAAAATCTACATGTGTTCAGGCTGACTATGTCATGCAGATGAGAAACCCTGCAAAGATGACGAATATAGGAAAAACTACAGTAAGACAACTGTCTCTGACCACAGAATGAGTAGCACAGGGAAATAACTTTGTCCTCTAAGAAGTCAGCTTAGAAGGGAGACAATGAATTTAACCTGAGTCTGAAACGTTGTGAATGTAATGCATGTGAGAATAACTGCAGGCATTCACATGTCATTCCTTCTTAAAAAACTTTCACAGGAGGAGAATCCCTTATAACCTAATGACTGAACTCAAACTGGGGATGAGTCCTCTAACTGTCATGAAAATATGCCCTATGTATGGGATATTACACAAACCACAAAGAATTCACGGTGAGATAAAACCATAAAATTTAATGAATGTGGGAAATCCTTCTGTCAGGCAGGAAATCATCTGCATGTAATGAATATGGAAAGGCTTTCTCCCAGAAGTCGTACCTCAGGACACATTAAAGAATTCACAGCACAGAGAAACTATATAAATGTAACAAATGTGAGAAAACATTTGTCCAGAAGTCAAACGTTCGAGTTCATCATAGAAGTCACACAGGAGAGAAATCCTTTCAATGTAGTATATGTAGAAGAATGTTTAGGGGGCTGGAGAGATGGTTCAGTGGTTAAGAGCACTGGCTGCTCTTCCAGAGGACCTGAGTTCAATTCCTAGCACTTACATGGCACCTCACAGCTGTCTGTAACTCCATTTCCAGCAGATCTGGCATCCTCACACAGACATATATGCAGGCAAGAGATCAATGCACATAAAATAAAAATAAATAAATATTTAAAAAAAAGAACAGTTAGTCAGAAATCAAACATCAAAATACATCAGAGATGTATTTTGGAGATGGAGAAAAAAACAGCAATGTAATAGATGTGAAAAATCCTTCTGGCAAAAATACCATCTTCTTCAACACAAAAGAATTCACATAGGAAAGAAACCGTTTAAATGTCATGACTGTGAAAAAATTTTGCCTGGACATCAACCCTCAGAGTACACAAAAAAAAATCCACACTGGAGAGAAACCATTAAGTCTAATGAATGTGGGAAAACATTTGTACAAAAGACAATCCTTAGTGACCATCAGAGAATTCATACCACAGAGAAACCCTTGCAATGTAATGGATGTAGGAAACTTTTGGCCAGAAATAAAACCTTAGAATACTTCAGAGAATTCTTAGTGTGAAGAAATCTCATGAATGCAATGAATATGGGTAATTGTATAGGTCAGCTCTAAATGTATACCAGAGAATTCAAGAAGAAAGGATGTCCTGGTGATATGATGACTGGAAAATCTTTCTGACAAAAGAAACATTCATTTGACTTATAAAGATTTTGACAGGACTCTTACTGGATCTTTGTCCTTGGAAGGCAGTGCTTAGCTTCCTCTGTTTCTGTAGATCTCAGTTTAACAAATAACAAGTAAATATTCATGAGGGGTTGGAGCTGGAGTTCAGTGGCAGAGCACTTACCAGCCATGCTCAACGCCCTGGGTTTGATCCTGAGGATTTTATTTTCCATGTCTTTCTCTAGTCCCCACACTCATACAGTAGGCATTGGATCCAGGCCTCCCATGGATCTGCTGATGCTCAAATAAAATAGCATAATATTTTTATGTAAAAAAATATTTTGACAGGAGAGAAACCCTGTCTTGAACACCCTCCCCTCCAAAAAAAAGATTTTTTTTTTTTGGTTTTTCGAGACAGGGTTTCTCTGTGGCTTTGGAGGCTGTCCTGGAACTCGCTTGGTAGTCCAGGCTGGCCTCGAACTCACAGAGATCCGCCTGCCTCTGCCTCCCGAGTGCTGGGATTAAAGGCGTGCGCCACCAACGCCCGGCTCCAAAAAAAAGATTTTGACAGGGAAAAACACTTGAAATTCTGTAAGAAAACAGTTCTTGTACAACAGAACTTTTATCCAGCACTTGGAAGGTAGAGGCGGGTGGATGTCTGAATTTGAGGCCAGCCTGATCTACAGACAAAGTTCTAGGATAACCAAAGCTACGAAGAGAAGCTTTCCCCCAAAACAAACAAACAAACAAAACAAAAAGGAAAACAGAAATTGTTTCAACATACAGAAAGCAGGAGTCAAACAGGAGAAACTATTCTGTTGAATATGAATGTACAAAAAGCTTTCTTCAAAAGCCACCAGCAGGATACATCAAAGAATTCACAAAGGGTTCTGGTTCTTTCAAAGAACCATAGAAATCCCTTCTAGAAGGTTGTTCACCTCTCTGCTTTTGTATGTGGACTTGACGTTAGACCAACTCTCCTTGCTAGACTGCCAGATCAGAATCTTTTTAATCAAAAGCATCTTAAAAGTGATTTTTACATGGAAGCCACAAAAATGTGAATAAGTGACCTTAATTTTCCGGAACTCTGTGAAGACATAGAGGTATGGGAGCCCTGGGTTAGTGTGTGCATTCGTGCGTAACAGACCTTCATGTCCCAGAAGGTCCTTCTGTAGCTGTCTATTGGAGTGTGAAGCTGTGCCCTTTGGAAGGGGGCAGTTATACCCAGCACAGCTAACCAGAAGGAAGATGTTTTTCTTGCTCACTGATCTTTGGGAGGGGAAGTGGGGTTGTTATTTCCTTTTCCTTCAGATTAAAGCAGCTGTCTCAATCATATGCTCCTGGTAACCTATGTTACACTTATGCGAATGTATGGTGTTTTACTTGGTTCATGAAAGCCCCCTTCTGGATTCCTTAGATGATTCTGTATGTGCATAGTTAATTTCTACATCAGGGTAGAAATTTTCCAATGTGATTTCAGTCCTTTTACAATCAAGAGTCAAAAGAAATAATGTATGATTTTCCTCCTCAAGTGCCTTAGGTACTTAGAAGACTAACCGAGCATGTGCAAGGCCCTGGGCGTGGGCCCTAGCACCACAAATAAAGAATAATAATGCTGAACTAAAAAAAAAATCCCTTCTAGACATATTTTTTGTTTTGCTTTATTTTTGTTGTTTTTGAGACAGGGTTTCTCTGTGCAGCTCTGGATGCTCTAGAACTTGCTCTGTAAACCAGACTAGTCTTGAACGCACAGAGATCTGCCTGCCTCTGCCTCTCGAGTGCTGGGATTAGAGGCATATGCCACCATGCATGGCAAAATCATTTCTTGTTAGATAATTCTCGCAAATCATGGAGTCGGTATTCTGTTCATAAGTGATAATTTCATTTTTCCTCCAAGTACCTAGCCACTCTAACATTTCCAATCTCCATTTCAGGCAGGCTGCACTTTGTGACAGACTGCTGGAATAGGATGCCTATGATGTATGCCACAACCAGGTGTGACAAATACAAGATGCCCACAAGACACTGCAGGGCCCTTCAGAATAAAATGAGCATGAGGCCCCGAGAGATGACTTGGCTGATAAAAAACACTTGCCACACAATGATAATAACCTGAGTTGGATTCCCGGAAACCCCTTAAAATGAAGGATATGATGGCAAGTGACTGAAAGCTCATGGGTCAGCTACCCTTAAGTAGATGGCGGGGGGGAAACTCTACTTCACTAAACTCTACTTCATTTTAATCCCTGTACTCGGGAGGCAGAGGCAGGCGGATCTCTGTGAGTTCGAGGCCAGCCTGGTCTTTATAGAGTGAGTTCCAGGACAGCCTCCAAAGCCACACAGAGAAACCCTGTCTCGAAAAGCAACAACAACGCAATGTGGGAGGAGACAGTTGTCCTCTGATCTCCAAATGTGAGCAGAGGACACTTCCAACTCCACCCCTATACACTAAATAAATGAGAAACTAATAAAATGAATCTGGCTTCTAGGTCAGCTTTGGATGTCATGTTTTCATGCCGTTTTTTTAAAGATAAGAAGGAAGTGTGCCTGAGTAAATATTGGGAATAAAATTCTCCACATCTTTAAGTAGTTGAAATTAAACCTTTATTCTATTTCTCCCATTGCTTTTTGCTTTTTGTTTTTGGGGGGGTGGGGTCATCGAGACAGGGTTTCTTGATGTAACAGCCTTGGCTGTCCTGAAACTTGCTTTGTAGACCAGGCTACCCTTGAACTTACTGAGATCCACCTGCCTCTGCTTCCCAAGTGCTGGGACTAAAGGCATGTGCCACTACCACCCAGCCAGGATATCCTTTTCATATAATGATGTAGATGGTAACAACAGATACAGGGCTTTGGATGAGTCGGAAATGCTGGAGATAGATTTTGTTGATTGGTTTTAGTTAGTTGAATGATGAGCAGCCTTTCTCAGGCACTTTCTTATACCCAGCCACAGCTTCTTAAAAAATAACAAATTTCCCTGTGTTGAGGGGAAACCATTGGCCATTAGCATTGACATGAGTATTCTGGTGGGCAGGAACTAAAATGTTTATGGTTTCTTTGGATACAAGTGCCCAAGTAACATTTCACCAGTTCTTGTAAAAGCAGTGAGCACCTAGATTTAACTGTTTGGGTTTGGGCAGGGTTTCCAGAGGTACTTTAGAGAAACATGGAACCATTGGGATAGGGTGCTTTGGGCTAATGCAATGTAGTGTCACTTTTTTTCCCCCCTTTGGTTTTAGTTTCTTGAGACAGAGTTTCTCTGTGTAACAGCTCTGGTTGTCCTGGAACTAGCTCCTCACAGAGATCTCTGCCTGCCTCTCCATCCTGAGTGCTGGGATCAAAGGCATGCGCCTCCACTGCCCAGCACAGTGTGACTTTCTTACCTGAATGTAGTGTAAGAATTTATATGACAACTGACAAGATGGTTCAGCAGGTAAAGGCAATATGCAAACTTGACAATCCAAGTTCAATTCCCAATACCCAGAAGGTGAAAGGAGAGAACTAACTCCCATAAGTTGTCCTCTTGACTGCCACATATGAGTTGTGACAGGGACAGGAGCATATATATATATATATGTATATATATATGCTCATGTTTTATGTATATACATATACATGAATAAATGAATGTACAAACTAGCTGTTCCTCCAGAGGCCCTGAGTTCAATTCCCATCAACCACATGGTGGCTCACAAGCATCTGTAATGAGATCTGGTGCCCTCTTCTGGCCTAGAGGGATACAGACAGACAGAATACTGTATACATAATAAATAAATCTTTAAAAAATTATTAAAAATAATAGCCAGGTGTGGTGGCCAGAAGAGGGCATCAGATCCCCTGGAACTGGAGTTACAGGTGGCTGTGAGCCACCATGTGGGTGCTGGGAACTGATCCCAGGTTCTCTACAAGAGCAGCAAGTGCTCTTAACCACTGAGCTGTTTCTTCACATCAGTGCAGCTCAACAAATCCATGATGCATTCTTTAATACTAGCTAAAAAATTAAACGTGAACATCACCATCTTTGTAATGATCTCAAGAAGGTTCTCTTCCTCCAATCTGCTGTCTGTCTTGTTCTGGAAGTAAGGACAGTAGAAACGCAGATGTGCCTATAAACCGAGACTAGCCCAAGTATTTGAAAAAGAAAGAAAGAAAATGTGTTGAGATTTTCTGACCTATAGGTCAGCTTTCTCACTTCCATCTCACACTTTAGAGGTCTCTACTCCTCCTCTTCTTGGAGCCACCCTTACCAAAGAGAACTCTATGTCAGCCCCACTAACTGGGAAACCCCTGTTGGACAGCTCTATCTGGTAGTGTCCAACCCTAACAAGTAGGGGAGGGGCAAAACAGGCATGCTTTTTCTATCTTACCGCTGGGCAGGTCTTCCTTTCTTGGGACAAAAGGATGCCAGTGCAATAGTAGTAGCCAACCCCACCCCCGGAGATTTGGTCTCCAAAATCCCAGAATATTCATGGGAGCACATCTGTGCTGTACATGGAGCCAACTCTCACTTATTCTCCCTGAGCCTTGGAATTTTGGGGTTCTCATTTTCCACCTCCTTTCTCAGGAAGGTTTCCTGGGGCGGTTCAAACCCTTGCCCAGGAGTATGCCCCCACGCACAGCTGTGAGCACTTCCCATAGAAGCTGTTAAGGAACAACAATGGCTCAGCATGGTGAACATCAATGTTCTGAGCGAGGTCTTCCTGTAACTGAATGAGTCCACTGTCTGCTAAGAAAGGTTTACTGCTAGAATCTGCTGGGGTGGCCAAGGCCCAGGGGTCCAGGAGGGACAGTCTACCAACACTCTTTGCCATTTTGCTGCCAGGTCTAGATGAATATATTTGACTGCATTTTCCAAAATGAGGATGATTAACAAATAAGGAACTAGGTCCCCAAGAGACCATTTTTAGTTAAGAGCTTCCCAAAGCAAAATGCAAATGAACAAATGTGCAAATAAATCTTTCACATATAAATGTAGAGAGTGCCATCTATTGAATATCTCTAGTAACACCAACAAAGTTCACCGTAAAACACTACTTATGCGCACACCTGCCACAGCACAAGTGTAGAGGTCGGAGGACAATTTCCAGGAGTTGTTTTTCACCTCCCATGTGGGTCTTTATCAGCTCAGACACCTTGACAGCTGCAGGTAAAAGCTGGTTCTTTAATGGGAGGTGGTGGCCTATACCTTTAATCCCAGCACTTGGAAGTCAGAGGCAGGTGGACCTCTGTGAGTTAGAGGCCAGCCTGGTCTACAGAGCAAGTTCCAGAACACAAAGAAATCCTGTCTTAAAACAAAAATAAAACTGGTTCTTCATGCTATGCTGGTTTTTATCTTTTCGTTTAGCGAATCACCCTGATATGTGAAATATAACAGGAATTCTGATTCATGTTTTCTACCATGCCAGATTAATTCACATACATTCATATGGTATTATATTTTATTTGACTTCTGAACAGTGAGCTGTGGTTTTACTTTGTCCTAACATGTCAGCTATCCTTGGGAAGAACTTGGATTCAGGAGCTGGGGTTATAGAGAATAACATACAGGTCAAGGTCTCCTTCAGTATTACTGCAGCAAAGTCACCTGCACTCAGAATCCAGTTTCTTACAGTTAAAGTGTTTTATTAAAAAGGCTGACAAGACAGCTCAATGGACTATAGCTATCAGGAGATAGCTCAGGTCACCTGTTGCCAGGCCTCACCACCAGCCTGCAACCCCTTGAGCCCTACGTGATGGAAGGACAGAGCTGACTCCCACAAGCTGTCCTCTGATCTCTACATAGACACACACACGCAATAATGCAATACATTTTGTTTTGTTTTAAAGATTTATGTATGAGTGCTCTGTCTGCATGTATGAACACTTTATGCCAGAAGAGGGCATCAGATCCCATTATAGGTGATTGTGAGCCACAAAGTGGTTGCTGGGAACAGAAACTCAAGACCTCTGGAAGAGCAGCCAGTAAGTACCCTTAACTGCTAAGCCATCTCTCAAGCCTCAAACTATAGTTTTTTGAAACAGAAGAACACAGAACTGACTGAAGCAAAAAAAAAAAAAAAAAGCAAACTTGGTTACCAAGATCCAAAGTTGACTCAAATAGAACCCATATGCAGCCTGGGCTCATGGAGAAATTAGGATGGAAGACTTAACAGCATTAGGAATTCTTCTCTTTTATGCACTATTCATGCGTGCTTTATTTTATCAGCACATTTGTTTCTGTGGTTACCGTGGTCTCCTTTGAAGCAACAGGCAGAACAGGGAGTAACTGTTCTCTCTGCCATGACTGGCCCTGATTACTAAGGACCACTCCACAGTGAAGTAAGGAGTATCTGGAATACCGGCTGTCCCACAGAGTGTATGTATTTAAAGTCAATGGAAATGACTTTGGTCGCTGTATCAGGTAAAGACCCACAGCCAGCTGAAGTGGTTCATTTGGGGTAGGGAATACAGAATGGGAAATGAAAGGACGTGAACAAATGCCAGGTGGTGGGCCTGGGAAATCACACAGTAGGTAAAGACATTTGCCACCAAGCCTCATGATCTGAGTTCAATCCTTGGGACCCACATGATAGAAGCAGAGAGCCAACTCCCAAAAGTCCTCTGATCTCCACATACAAGAGTAGGCATGCTCATACCCCCACACAGACAACTCGTGAATACAAAATAAATAAAATGTAACTTAAATTTTATGTGTTTATTTGCTTTTTCAAGACAGGTCTTTTTCTACGTAGCCCTGGGTGTCCTCGAACTCACTCTGTAGACCAGGCTGGTCTCAAGAGATTTGCCTGCCTCTGCCTCCCGAGTGCTGGGGTTAAAGGAGTGTGCCACCACTGCCTGGCTATTAATTTTAAAATTTTAAATGAACTGTTCTATTTTTAATTCCCTCCCTCCCACTCATGCCTCCTCCTCCTCCTCCTCTCTCTCCGTGAGTACAGATGCCTGAGTCCCCAAAGAAGGTGTCAGGAGTTACACGCAGTTGTGAACATCTGATGCGGGCACGGAAATTCTAATTTGGCGTTTTCTGCAAGAGCAGTAGGCACTCTAAACGGTGCCTAAGGAGGCCAGAATAGGGCATCAGATATCATGGAACTGGAGTTACAGTTGTGAGGGGCTATGTGGATGCTGGAAACCGAATCCTGGCTCTCTACAAGAAAAGCCAATGCTCTTGATCACTGGTCTATCTTTGCAGCCCCTTTTTATCTGGGAAGTTAGTAGGCAGTAGAAAGAGGGACTAACGCATTCCAACTGCGAAAGATCCGCCCCGTCCCCGTGGCCACGCCTCCTAAGTGTCAGTCCTGTCCCTCCTCCTGAAGACCAGCCCCTCTCCACGCTCGTGACCCCGCCTCCCGTGTGGCCCCGCCTCCTACAGTGTGGCCCAGCCTCCGAGCCTCAACCCCGCCCCGTGCCGCGTAGCCCCGCCTCCTCCCGTGTGGTCCGGCTGCCGACCCTCAGCCCCGCCCCGTCCCGCGTTACCCCACCTTCTCCCGAGTGGTGCGGCTTCCGAACCTCAGATCCTTCCCGTCCCGCGTGGCCCCGCCCCGTCCCGCCTCCTTCCTGTAACTCCGACTTCTACCGTGTGGCCCTGCTTCTGAACCTCAACCCCGCCCCGTCACGCCTTACCCCGCCTCCTCCCGTGTAGCCCGATTTCCGAACCTTAGTTCTTCCCCGTCCCGCGTGGCTCCGCCCCGTCCCGCGTAGCCCCGCCTCCTCCGTGTAACTCCGCCTCCTACCGTGTGGTCCCGCCTTCTACCGTGTGGCCCTGCTTCCGAGCCTCAACCCCGCTCCGTCCCGCCTTACCCCGCCTCCTCCCGTGTGTCCCGGCTTCCAAACCTCAGCCCCGCCCCGTCCCTTCTTCTCCCGTGTGACTCCGCCTTCTACTGTGTGGCCCCGCCTCATTCCGTGTGGCCCAGCTTTGGAACCTCAGTCCCTCCCCGTCCCGCGTGGCCCCACCTCCCGCGGCCCCTGGCGGACCTGAGCGGTCGCACCCCCCTGTCCCCGCCGCTATGGCCGAGCCGGTGACGCGCCAGGTCAGCGGCTGCGCAGGCCGGGTCCTGAGCTCGAGCGGTTCGAACACAGAACGTGGGCAGCCACTGGCAGCTGACGTGGCGGAGCTGCCGGTGCTGGACGCGTCCGGGAGACGGGTGACGTTCGGCGCGCTGTTCCAGGAGCGGCGGGCCGTGGTGGTGTTCGTGAGGGTGAGCACGGGTAGGGCGGGACGGGAAGGGCCTCCCGGAGGCCGCCCAGCTCCTGGGCCGGCGAGGGTGCAGCACTTCGCCCGGAACCGAGCGCCTGACCCTTCTGGAACCCGGCTGCTGCCTTGTTGACGCGCTCTTCTGCATTGTTGCCTTTCAGCATTTCTTGTGTTACGTCTGTAAAGAATACGTCGAGGATCTGGCCAAAATCCCCAAGAGCGCCCTCCGAGTAAGTTTTCCCGAATGAGCGGCACTGGCCAATGCGATGGGGTGAGCTGTGAGTGGGTGTCCCCTCCGCCTCCATCCTCCAGAGGGGCAGAGACCTAATGCTCTCTTTTGCGCCCTCCTGAAAACGTACTAATGTTTATGTTACCTGTAAGCTGCCTGTGTCCAAACCCAAATGTTGCATAAGAATGCAAAATCAAAACAAAACACAGGCCCAACTGCCTGATGTTTTTGGTCCTTAGATCTTATAACCCAAATAGTTATTCATTATAGGAAAATGTTGACATATCTTAGAAATGCATGTTTCTATTTGCCAATGAGTAACAGGTTCCACATCCCTGTTTTTCTTGGGTCCCCAGATTTGGATATGGAAGATGTGAATGGAAGACTTTGGGCGTTTGTCAAACTAAGATCTATTTTCAGCACACGTTTATCAATTAGGATGTATGAGGGAAAAATTTTTAACTGTTCTGCCTGCCCTTCTATTCCTTTCGTTTACAAGTTAATAGTCTGAAACATCTTTACGATGTAAAGGTATTACATCAACCTAACCCGCCCCCCCCCTAGTAGAACAGACTGGCCCGAACACACAAGAGATCCACCTGCCTCTGCCTCCCAAGTGCAGGGATTGAGGGTGTGCACCACCGCCGCCTGGCCTCAACCTAACATTTTTAATGTATTGACACTATTGATTTACTTAACATACAGATGGGTCTTATTGTGACACTTATTTGCTGCCACCCCTTCTTGCTTCTCTCTTCCTCTAGAGCCACGTTGATCTCCTTTGCTTTCTAGATACATTATCTTTCTATTCCTTTGCCCTCTCATTCCCCTTACCCCTGGGCCTCATCCTCCCAGACTCCTTCTGTTTTCACACCCTGCATAAATACATGCGTATAAGTTTAAACCTAGATTTTGCCTCCAAAACAATACAGAGAAACCCTGTCTCAAAAAACCAAAAAAAAAAAAAAAAAAAAGAAACAAACCTAGATTTTGCATGTTAGAAAAAAACATGCCATATTTGTCTCGTGTGGCTTTATTTGATTTGGCATAATAATGTCCATTTCCACCCATTTCCTGCAGTTACCATTACCTCATTCTTTATGGCTGATTGCATTTCCATTGTGTGTGTGTGATGTTTTCATTGGTGGCGGTTTTTTGTTTATTTATTTTTGGTTTTTTTTTTCAAGACAGGGTTTCTCTGTGTAGCCTGGCTGTCCTGGAACTCTGTAGATCAGGCTGGCTTCGAACTCATAGAGATCTGCTTGCCTCTGCCTCTGCCTCTCAAGCGCTAGGAATAAAGGCGTGTGCTACCACACCAGGCTATCAAAATTCAAAGAACTTTTAAAGTAGATGTATGTTTTTGGTGATTTTGAAATAGACAGCATATTACTACTAGTCACTATGTCACAGTGGATCATTCTGAAGTGATGGCTCTTCCTCATGTCTAACTCAAATTGTACCCTGTGAACAATCTTCTTTATGCCCCAACCCTTTTTCTCCCAGTCCGTGGTAACCACTGTTTTGTTCTCTACTTCCGTGGGTTAGACTGAATCCACATGTATCCTAAGTGGAATAGTCTGGTATTTGTCTTTCTGTTCCTGGCTTATTTCACTTAGCATAATGTCCTCCATGTTTTAACAAATGACGAAAAAACCCTCTTTTTCTACACTTTTCTTTATGCATTCATCCACTGATAGACACTTGGGTTGAGTACTTAGCTGCTGATAGTGCTGTAGAGCACATGGAAGTGTGGGGTCTCTTTGCATGCTCATTTCATTTCCCTTTTATGTATAACCATAATGGCATTTTTTTTTGGTTCATGTGGTAGTTCTGTCTTTAATGTTTTGAAGAGCCTGTGTACTGTTTTCCTAAAGGCTGTGCTAATTTATTCTCATCACCACCATATCCTCACAGATATTTTCCTCTTTTTGATTAGTAGCACCTCTCCTGGGGTGAAGAGATACTTCATTGCTGTTTTCATTTCCATTTCTCTAATGATTAGTGATGATCAATATTTTTGTGTTTAGAGTGTACAAATTCGTATGCGTGTGTGTACAAATTCATGCATGCATGATCATGGAGGCCAGAGGTCAACCATGGGGGTTCCTCAGGTGCTGTCACCTTGTTTCTTATATAATATCTCACTTTGGTCTGGAGCTCTCTGATTTGAATGGGCTGAGCAGATTGGGAGCCCCAGGATCCACCTGTCTCCACCTCTCCATTGCTGGGATGACAATACATGCAGCTGCATTGGCTTTTTTGCATGGATTCTGGGGGTAGAACTCAAGTCCTCATACAAACATTTTACCTACTGAACCATCTCCCCAGCCCAAGAATTTTTCATATAGCTACTGGCTATTTGGATTATGTGTTGTGTCCTTTGAGAATTATTTAAATCTTGGCCCCCTTATTGCTGGAGATCAAATCCAGACAGCGCATAATTTGCATAGGTTTTCTTAGTCCAGTCAATGGATGTGTCTTTTCTCTGTTGTTTCTTTTGCTATATAGAATAACACAACCCTTGTATGTTTACTTTTGTTGCTATACTTTATTGATTTGTATGTGCATGTGTGGAGGAGGTCAGACAGCTTACGGGAGTCAGTTCTCTCCTACTGTGTGGGTCCCTGAGATGAAACTCAGGTCATCAGGCATGGCAGTATCTCTACTCACTGAACCAAATCCTTGCCCACAAATGTTATACTGAGCTTCCTCCTGTATTTTCTTCTAGAAGTTTTATGTTTAAGTCTTGAAATTCTTACTAGAGAAAACAAATCAACTGAATTACTCAGATATTGAACCATCCATTTCTTTCTACTCATGCAATTTTGGTGTTTTCTATTCTTCTCGAAGCCTATAGGTAGCATTAGAAGAAAACAAAAGAATTGCTTTAGGGAAGGTTCTTAAGACATAGCTTCTAATAGTATGTTCTTGTCCTTCTTTCTCCCAAAGGAAGCAGATGTCACCCTCATAGTGATTGGACAGTCATCATACCATCATATTGAGGTAACGATCTAGCAGACTGAGGAGCCACCATGTCAAATATATTTCAGATACAAAAATTGAGTATGTTGGGCCTCTGTACTTTTCTCTCATTTCTTCTTAATTATTCTCTTTTTAGCCTTTCTGCAAACTGACTGGATATTCTCATGAAATCTATGTTGATCCTGAGAGAGAAATTTATAAAAGATTGGGAATGAAAAGAGGTGAAGAAATTTCCTCCTCAGGTAAGATGTTTGGCATGCAGTGCAATTCTTTCAAACACGTGTGTATTCTCATACTAGGGCATATGTGCATAGCAAAGGTGTGTTTGATACTTTTCCTGTTGCTGTGACAAAATAGGTATCAAAGGGGCTGGTGAGATAACTCAGTGGTTAAGGGCACTTGCTGCTTTTGCAGAGGACCTAGGTTCAGGTCCAACCACCAATATATTGGCTCACAACAACCTTATAACTCCAGTTCTGAGGAATCTGACACCTTCTTCTGGCATCCAAGGGCTCTTGCACACACAAGCGCACACACATACAGATATACACACTTTCATATTATTTTTAGATGATAATAATAACAATAAAATAAAATAAATCTTTAAAAAATTCTTGGCAAAGGGATTTTAAGAGATCAACACTGTTCAGAAGCCCAAAGGCTTTTCTGAGATTCAGGCTCTTAACTGTAAACTCCCTGTAAAATAATTTTTTAAAGTCTTACATATTTTACTAATTTTTTAATATATAGTGGTGCAGAGTAAACACTCCCCTTCTAGGAAGAAAGAAAAGAAAGCTAATAGGTGTCTTGGTTAGGGTTTCTACTGTGGTGATAAAACACCGTCACCAAATGTAACTTGTGGGGAGGAAAGGGTTTATTTCATCCTATACTTCTACATCACAGTCCATCATTGAAGGAAGTCAAGGTAGGAACTCAAAGCAGGGAACTGGAGGCAGGAAGTAAAGCAGAAGCCTTAGAGGAACACTGCCTACTGACTTGTTCCCTATGACTTGCTCAACCTGCTCTCTTATATAGCCTAGGATCACCTGCCCAGGGGTAGGACCATCACATCAATCATTAATTAAGAAAATACCCCACAGATTTGCCTACAGGCCAATCTTATGGAGGCATTTTCTCAATTAAGATTCCCTCTTCCCAGCCGGGTGGTGGTGGTGGTGGCGGCTCATGCCTTTAATCCCAGCACTCCGGAGGCAGAGGCAGTCGGATCTCTGTGAGTTTGAGACTAGCCTGGTCTACAAGAGCTAGTTCCAGTATAGCTTCCAAAGCCACAGAGAAACCCTGTCTCGACAAACAAAACAAACAAAAGATTCCTTCTTCCCAACTAAGTCTAAGTTTGTGTCAGGGTGACAAAAATGGAAAAACCAAAATACAGTAGGACTAACACCAAATCCTGCAACTCCCTGTCCCAAATCTGGAACTCTTGGTGTTCCAACTTAGGCAACCCACCCATCTGGTTCTACTGTCTTTAGCACATGTTGCCTTTCTGTTAAACTGGTTCCACTCCATGCTTGAGGCTTTTCTAAAACTTGTTTATTTATTTGTATTAATTAAATGTGTTTAGCAGATGTCCTGGCATCTTTAATATCCTGGGATTCCCAGTGCAACTTAAGTTTCACCTTCACAACTCTATGCAGTAGCCTGTCACAGCTACTTGCAGGGAATGTGACACTGCCTGGCCCCAGTGGCTCTGTGGGACATTGATACAAGCTGTCATGACCTCATAACTTCTGCTCAAAACCACATAGGCGATGCTGCTGAGTTCTGCCAGCTCAGATTTCAGAGTGGCCCCTCTTCTACAACAGTGATGATGACCTGAGTCTTGACTCAAACACTTTCCTGAGAAGTTGTTTCTGGACAGAGAACCCCTCAGTAGTGCTGGTCAGTTCAAGCTCTTCTTTCAGGTGGACTTACATTTTCACAAGTCTGAGGCTCTAGTCTTAGGTTCCTGCCCTCAAAGCAGCTTTCCTCTGTCTGTGAAGAGCCAGAGGTTCTATTTAGTGACCCCGACATCCTTAACAGTTACAGCTTCCTTCTCTGCATTGGCTTTGTCTGTGTCTTTGAACTTGCTCACATCCCCTTTTTTGCTGCATCATATCTCTGCCCTCCCTTCACTGCAGAGCTGACTAGGAGTAGTGAACAGGAGCCATGCAGATTGTAGCCAGATTCTTTGTCAGAATCAGTCATTCTCAACAATTGTTGCGTCCTTAATGTGATACCCACTGTGTTGGATGCTCTTGAGGGAAGGTGATAAAGGACAGCCTCTGTCTTCCAGGGGTCTCAGTGCAGCTTAGAGGCTTGTGATGGAGGGGATGCAGAAGGGACACGTGCCTGTTTTGATGGTGTGAAAGAGAAGAGTCGGCCGGGCGTTGGTTACGCACGCCTTTAATTCCAGCACTCAGGAGGCAGAGGCAGGTGGATCTGTGAGTTCCAGGCCAGCCTGGTCTAAAGATCGAGTTCTAGGACAGCCTCCAAAACAATACAGAGAAACCATGTCTCAAAAAAGCCAAAAAAAGAAAAGGAAGAGAAGAGTCTAGAGGTAGTTGACTTTGAAGGTGAAGTCCCAGCTGGCCATGGAAGTTGCTGGCGGAGTGAGGATGGGAAGGGGTGCTCTAGACAAAGGCAGATGTCCACAGGCGTCAGGAAGTGCCACTCACTCGAAGACATGTAGGCACCTGCCTCTAGCTGACCTGAAATGAGTTATAGGGTAGCCTGGGCTGGTTCACACTGAATTCAGGTTGCCTCAGAGTTTGGATTTACCCTTGGGGAATTCTCAGGTGTTTTGTGGCAGTTAGTGAAGGAATCACAGAACATGTGGAGGAGGAACCAGACCTGGCCAGGCTGAAGCCAGTGATGGTGACAAAGATGTAATAAGCCAAGGAGGCCTCACTGGAGATGGGGCTGGGAACTGCTTGTGAGACCAATGTGCCATGATAATAGTAAAAATATTGTTGTTGTTGTTATTATTATTATTAATGTGTATGAGTTTTTTGCCTGCACGGATGTCACATGGGTGCCTGGTGCCCATAGAAGCTGGAAGAGGGCATCTGTAGCTGGAGTTTTTGTACCACCAGGTCCCACAGCTGTTTAGCCCCAAATAAACACACAGATACTATATTAATTATTAAACTGTTTGGCCTATGGCTTATGCTTCTTACTGGCTAGCTCTCTTAATTATTATCCCGTTTCTATTAATCTGTGTATTGCCACAAGGCTGTGGCTTACCCGTAATCTGGCATATTACTCCTTTGGCAGCATGGCTTCTCTTGGCGCCCTTTCCCCAGCATTCCCCTCCCCCGGTAGCCCCGCCTATACTTCCTGTCTGTATACTAGCCAATCAGTGTTTTATTCATCATCCAATAAGAAAAACCCATCCCATCAGGCATCAGATCCCATAGATGGTTATGAATAACCATGTGGGTGTTGGGAATCCAGCGCCAGATCCTCTGGAATAGAAACCAGTGCTCTTAACCTTGAGCAATCTCTCAAGCCCCTTTCCTCCTGATTGCCATGTTCTTTTGCTGGTGGCTTTATTTTATTATGATTATTATTTTGAGATAGTTACAATGTAGCTCTGGCTGACCTAGAACTTGCTATGTACACCAGGCTGGCCTCAAATTCACAGATATCCTCTTGCCTCTGCCTTTGTAGTGCTGGGAGTAAAAGTATGTGACAACATGCCCCATCTTACTGCTGATTTTAAGCCTGCACACCTTTAATTCTAACACTTGGGAGGCAGAGGCAGAGTTTAAGTCCAGCATGGTCTAAAAAGCAAGTTCCAGGACGGCCAGAGCTGTTACACAGAAAAATCCTATCTTGAAAAAAAAATAGCTGGGTGTTGGTGGTGCACACCTTTAACCCCAGCACTTGGGAGGCAGAGGCAGGCGGATCTCTGTGAGTTTGAGGCCAGTCTACAGAGCGAGTTCCAGAACAGCCTCAAAAAACTTTGTCTTGAAAAAAAAAGAAAAAAGAAAAAGAAAAGAAAGAAAGAAAGAAAAATATATCCCTGCACTAAGAGGCAGAGGCAGGTGGATCTCTGTGAGTTGGAGGTCAGCCTGGTCTACAGAGCAAGTACCAGGACAGCTAAGGCTACACAGAGAAACCTATCTTGAAAAAAGCAAAAAAAGAAAAAAGTTTCACTTTTGTGACACTATCTTTCTTGTCTCAAGAAAGACAGGAAATGTAAAGAAAATAAGTGAATTCCAAACCAAATGTACTTTGTAATTATGAAAAAAAATGTATGCAACTTGTTTTCTACTTTTATTTAAATATATCATACAGTATGTATCATTTTATATAGTTTTGTCTGTGATACTGTTATATAATATGCATTGTGTTACAACCATATAGATTTATATTAAGGCTTATATAATCTACAGTATATAAATATGATATACCAAATAAATACATATGCCTATGCATAATTGTATAATATAATGTATGTATCTTTGGGTTTAAAGTTAAAATATCATATTATCAAACAGAAAATAATAGTTTTGGGGTCAGCAAGATGTCTCAGTGGGTAAAGAAATTGATTCCTGGAACCCACATAGTAGAGAGAACTGGTTCCCACAAGTTTTCCTCTACCTTCCATATTCACTTCATGACACATCATGGATGCACACCTGTTCACTCACTCTCACATACACACATACACACACTCACACTGAATAAGCAAATAAATACACACTTTTTTTGTTTATTTTTGTTTTTAGAGATAGAGCTCCTTTTTGTATCCCTGGCTACCCTGGAGCTCTGTAGACCAGGCTGACCTCGAACTCAAGAGATCCACCTGCCTCTGCAGCCTAAGTGCTGGAATTAAAGGAGTTCACCACCACTTCCTGGCAAATACACACATTTTTTAATGGAAAATATTGGATTCTATAAAGTAATTTTTGTTTTATTTTTGGCTTCTTTTTTTGGAGACAGGATTTCCTTGTGTAGCCCTAGCTATACTGGAACTCACTCTGTAGACCAGGTTGGCCTTAAACTCACAGAGATCCACTTGCCTCTGCCTCCCAAGTGCCGGGATTAAAGGTGCACGTGCATGCCACCTGGCAAGATTTTATAAGTAATTTTTAAAGATTTATTTTTATTTTATGTGTATGAGTATTTTACCTGTATGTACCATATGCAGTGTCTTTGGAGACCAGAAGAGGGAATTGGATCCCTTGGAGCTAGAGTTTCAGACTATTGTGAACTACTTGGGGTGCTGGGAACGGAGCCATCTCTTCATAAGATGCTTTGAAAGGTTCTTCCTTGTAAAGAAAGCATAACTCCAGAGTCATTTTTAAGATACTCAAAGTCTAAACCACTCAGGGTGGGGAAATGGCTCAGTGGTTAAGATATTGACTTCTTTTCCAGAGGACATGGGTTCATTCCCAGCACCTATACGGTACCTCACAACCATCTGTAACTCTGGTTCTGGAGGACTTGATGCCCGTTCTGTCCTCTGTGGGCACTGAATGCACATGGTGCACAGATGTACATGCAGGCAAAGTACCCATGCAAGTAAAATAAAGTTAAACCACTAACATTATAATTTTTGCTAAATATTTAGTGATTATGTCATATGTCATAGTTTCATTTCTGTTGCTGCGATTAAAACATCCTGCCAAATGCAATTTAAGGGAGAAAGGGTTTACTTGGCTCACAATTCTAGATGATAGACCATCACTACAGGAAGTCGAAGCAGTAGGAACATCCAGCAGCCAGTCACATTACATCTACAGTCAAGAGCAAAGAGCCTTGAGTTAATGCATGCATGCTTATGCTCAGCCTCCCTTTCCTACTGTTACATAATCCATGAGAAAGAATGGTGCCTCCCACAGTGGGTACACTAATCATGGTAATTTCCCACAAACATGTCTGTAAGTCAGTTTAATCTAGAAGTTCTTCCCTGAGATTCTCTTCCCAGATGATTCTAGACAATGTCAAATTGACAATTAAAGTTAACCATCAAGAAAAATACATTGTATACCAAAAGGGCTTATGGGAATCCCATTTTTTTAGCCAGTCAGTCTTCTGGTGTGCAGACACACTACATAACACCCATATACATAAAATAAGTAGTTTTAAAAATTAAACCACCCAGGCTTGTGGTTAGCATTTGTACTAAGTAGGGACCCATCTTGAAACTTACTTAGCCTTCCACCTGTGTGATCTGACATTATCTTCAGGTAAATTTTGTCATCACTGAGTTGCTGCTTGCTTGGCATGTAGATAAAGGCGCCTATATGTAGCTGGTGTCAAACTGATCTGCAGTAGACAAAAGTAATTTTGAATCAGTGCTTTTATTCCTGTACCGTCATCAAAGTTTAAAGCTTAAAGTCAGGCATAAACAAGGCAAGAATAAGAGAAAAAATAGTTATAAGATGAGCAGAGAGCCGGGCATTGGTGGCACATGCACTCGGGAGGCAGAGGCCAGCCTGGTCTACAAAGAGCGAGTTCCAGGACAGCCTCCAAAACAATACAGAGAAACCCTGTCTGGAAAAACAAAACAAAAAAAGATGAGCAGAGACCGAGTTTCTCGGCTCAGAAGAAGCAGGAGTGTTAGTCACAGAGCAGACACATCTGTCACTGAGAAGACAGAAGTAGGTGACAGCAATCGAGCAGCACTGCCGAGGCCCAAACCCTGCCCTCCCGTGGCTCTGTCATTTCCAGTCCAAGCTCTCCAAGAACTTGGAGGGAGGTTTTGGGAGCTTGGCCCAGAAGCAACCACTTCACTCACTAGCTAGAACATTACCATGGCTAACGTGACGGAAATTGGAAAGGACAACCTAGTCATGGGCCCAGGAAGAAGAAAGGTGTTGACCATCATTTAACAGCCTGTGCAAAGTGTGTCCTGGAGAGGAGCATGACTGCCTGTTGCTAAGCGGGCAAGAGACCAAGCAAGTATATATGGGAAATTAAGATAGAAGCAGTACAAATCTGAGAAGGTCGTCATTGATGGTCTCTGTGGTAGGTGGTCCAGGTCCATCATGACTTCTTCCTTTAAGACAATGTCCTCAGCAGAGACATTACCCCCCTCCCAGCATGTTTGTCCTTCGCTGGGGGTATTTTTGGTTGTCAGCTCAGTCATTAGTGTTCCTGGCATTCACAGGTGTAGAAAGCAAGGATGTTGGGGGCTGGAGAGATGGCTCAGCAGTTAAGAGCACTGACTGTTCTTCCAGAGGTCCTGAGTTCAATTCCTGGCAACCACATGGTGGCTCACAACCACCTTGAATGAGATCTGGTGCCCTCTGCTGGCCTGCAGGCAGAAGGCTGTATACACAATAAATAAATAAAATATTTAAAAAAAAAAAAAGCAAGGATGTTGCCAATGTTCTAGAAAAGAACAAGTTAAGCCATAGTTTCAAGAAAGAAACAGGATAAATGGAAATTTCAGTGTTGTGCTTTCCATTGAAGAGTAAGGGAAGGAAGATGGGGCCCAATACAGAATGTTTCTAGGGCTGGAGAGACAATGACTCAGCCATTGAGAGCTCATACTGCTCTTGCAAAGGACCCAAGTTTGGTTGCCAGTACTCATCTTGGGTGACTCACAACCACCTGTGACTCCATCTCCTGGAGACTCAGTGCCCTCTTCTGGCATCCAGTGGGCATAGCATGCATATGCACGATTACGCATGTACTTTAAAGTACATCCTTTTGTTTTTCAAGACAGGGTTTCTCTGTAACTTTGGAGCCTGTCCTGGAACTCCATCTGTAGGCTAGGCTGGACTCACAAAAATCTGTCTGCCTCTGCCTCTTGAGTACTGAGATTAAAAGCATGATCCACCATCACCTAGTTTAAAGTAAATCTCTTTTTAATGAATGTTTTATATGGGGCTGGGTGTTGGTAGCAGAGGCAGGCAGCTCTCTGAGTTTGAGGTTCGAGGCCAGCCTGATCTACAGATTGAGTGTCAGGATAGGCTCCAAAGCTACATAGAGAAACCCTGTCTTGAAAAACTGAAAGAAAGAAAGAAAAAAAGGTCTGGAGAAATGGCTTTGAGGCTAAGAGCATTAGCTGCTGTTCCAAAGGTCCTGAGTTCAATTCCCAACAACCACATGGTGATTCACAACCATCTATGATGAGATCTGGCAAGCAAACACTAGACAGAACACTGTATACATAATAAATAAATAAATAAACAAATAAATAAATATTTTTTTAAAAAAAGAATGTTTTATACAATAACTGGCATCATATCCTTTAAATTTTTTGCATTTATTTCACATACTGATCACTGTTTCCCCTCCCTCCTCTCCTGTTCCCTATTCCTACCTCCCTTCTACCCTCCCCCCCATCCACTCCTCCTCGTCTCCATTCAAAAGGGGCAGGCCTTCCATGAGAGTCAACAAAGTATGACACATCAAGTTGAGGCAGGACCAGCATGGGGAATGAGTTCCCAAAAGCCAGCTACATGCCAGGATCAGGTCTTGATCCCACTGCTGGAGGACCCACAAACAGACCAAGCTACACAGCTGTCACACACATGCAGAGGGCCTTGGTCATTCCCATGCAGGCTCCATAGCTCTTGGTTTAGAGCTCAGATCACCAGCTCAGGTCAAATGTCTCTGTGGGTTCCCCTGTCATGACCTTGACACCCCCCCCAGCTCATACAATCCTTCCTCTCTTCAACAGAACTCCCAGAGCTCTGCCCAGTGCTTGGCTGTGGATCTCTGCATCTGCTTCCATCAGTTACTGGATGAAGGCTCTCTAATAACAATTAGGGTAGTCACCAATCAGATTACAGGAGAAGGCCAGTTCAAGCACCCTCTCCACTATTGGACATCATATCTTATTGGAATACAAAATGATAACACCTAAAGACAATTTTCAATATTTCAGGACAGAGCCCCCACATAAAGTCCAACCTGCTCTCGGGAAGCCTTCAGAGTCTGTGGCGGGCAGTCACTGGCCCGCTTTTTGATTTCCAAGGAGACCCAGCTCAGCAAGGTGGAACCCTCATTCTAGGTCCAGGTGAGCATCAAGGCCAGGTTATGTCTCAATGCCCGCTATAGCCTAAGAGCCACCCACTTTTCTCATGTGATAGACTCTGAAAATGAGACGCCTGACTAATGAGGTGGCATGCTTTGGTAAGGAGCATCTATCATTCTCAGAGGCTTCTGTGTACTGATGTCTATGGTGACGAGGGTCCTCATCACTTAGGATGAGGGCAGGGATTTGGGACTCAGAAAGTAAGCTGTGAGATGCTGATTGATACTTGACAATTACACTCTGAAAGTTCAACAGGGCTCAAAGAGATCGCTCAGTGTTTATGAGCACTGCTGCTCTTGCAGGGGACCTAAGTTCAGTTCTGAGCACCTGTATCAGGTGACTCACAGCCACTTGTAACTTTAGCTCCTGGGTATTTGACTCCCTCTTCCAGCCTCCTTGGGCACCTACACTCATGTGTACAACCTCCAACCCTCACACACACAAGTACACATAATTAAAAATAAAGTAAATCTTAAAGGGGTTCAGTGCTCATTTTGGCAGCACATATTCTGAAATTGGAACAATAGAAAGAAGATTAACATGGCCCCTGCACAAAGGATGACATGCAAATTTGGAAAGTATCCCGTATTTTTCCTTGGGCACGCAGAGAAATCTGGAATTTCCCATGAAGGAAATGGGGGGAGTCCGGGTGTGCACAGTGATACCAGGCTCAACAAAGCCGTCTGGGCCACAGGAATTGGAATGCCCCAGAGTGAGTCCCTGTACATTTGTCAAGGAGATGCAGTGAGGGTGAGGATTCAACACACAAGCTCTACACTTTGATAACCTGTGTCCTTATTTACCACATTAAAAAAAACCTACAGACAGAAAAACAGACAAAAAAGCAGAGTGGTGGTGGTACTCACCTAATCCCTGCACTTGGGAGGCAGAGGCATGTAGAGCTCTGATTTCAAGGCCATCCTAGTCTACAGAAAGAGTTCCAGGACAGCCAAGGCTATAAAAAATAACATAAAAAAGCTTAAACAACAACAACAAAAAACCCTACAGTTAATGTGGATGAAAATCTGTAATAAAGTTACAGAACGGCCAAAATATAAGTTCAATAGGCACCAGCCAGATAGCTCCCCAGGTAAAGACGCTTGCTATTCAAGCTTGGATAGCTGAATTCCTTTTGCAAATGAAAGAATCTTTGTTTTTACCAACTAAACTAGGAGATCCACACAGTGTTGGAAAGCCCATTCTGAAGTGAGAACTGCCATAAGACACTGGCTTCAACAACTGCACTGACTGTGTCTGAGCCAGAGATGCCATTGACTCCACCCTGGTCAGTGTGGGAAGCTGGCTTTCTCCACATTCAAGTTCTGCAATAGCAGACAAAAAAAAAAAATCACTGTGGCACAGGCAGATTTTTCTTCATTCTTCTGCCTCTTTAAAATTGTACCTGCTAGTGGATTATTATTATTATTAACACTTCTGTAAATAATAGACTGTTGAACGGACTGCTTTTTTTTTTAAAGATTTATTTATTTATTACATATATAGTGTTCTGCCAGAAGAGGGCACCAGATTGACTTGTAGATGGTTGTGAGCCACCATGTGGTTGCTGGGAATTGAACTCAGGACCTCTGGATGAGCAGTCAGTGCTCTTAATCTCTGAGCCACTTCTCCAGCCTGAAAGGACTGCTTTTGACTGAGTTGCTTTTGGTTTTTTACAGCATGCACACTTGTACCCATCTCTCACAAACTTAGATCAGATTAAAAAAACCAAAAACCGGGGGCTGGAGAGATGGCTCAGAGGTTAAGAGCATTGGCTGCTCTTGCTGAGGTCCTGAGTTCAATTCCCAGCAACCACATGGTGGCTCACGACCATCTGTAATGAGATCTGGTGCCCTCTTCTGGTGTGCAGCAATATATGGAGACAGAACATTGTATACATAATAAGTAAATAAATCTTTAAAAAAAAAAAAAAAACAAAACCTGGGTGGGGTGGTGGTGGTGCATGCCTTCAATCCCAGCACTGGAAGGCTGAGACAGATGGATCTCAATGAGTTTGAGGCCAGCTTGGTCTATAGAGTGAGTTCCAGGGTAGCCAGAACTGTTACACAGAGAAACCCTATCTGGAAGCGGGGATAAAAGCCCTCTGGGGCTGGAGTTGTATGTCAGTGGTAGGTAGATTTCTTCCTGGGCTCAGCACTAATAAATAAGTAAATAAATGAGCCCATGTGAGTCTTATACATCTACCCAGAATGCTCCTGAAGTACTTGGAAGCTTGTATGGTGCTTGTTTTTGAGTGCACTAGGGCAAGACTATGTGTCCACACTACATCCTCAGCTTAGAGCTCTGTCCTTTCTGCTCCTTTCCTTCTCTCCTTTGAAACAGGGTCTCCTGTTTTTACCCCATTCCTCATCTCATGTCACCGAGTCACTTGGCCATTGTCTTAGGGTTCCCATTGCTGTAGATATATGACCAAGACAGAGTTTTCTGTGTGACAGCCCGAGTGCTGGGATTAAAAGTGTGTACCACCACCGCCTGGCTCACCATGGCAACTCTTATAAAGGAAAACATTTCATTGGGGCTGACTCACAGTTTAGAGGTTTAGCCCATTATGTCATGACAGGAAGCGTGGCGATATGCAAGCAGACATGGTGCTGGGGAGCTAGCTAGGAGTTCTACATCTGGTTTGGCAGGCAGCCAGAAGAGAGAGAGCAACTGGCTGGCTGGAGCTTCTGAAACCTCAAAGCCCACCCCTGTTGACATTCTTCCAATAAGACCACAGCTACTCCAACAAGGCCACATGTCCTAATCCCTTCAAATAATGCCACTCCCTATGAGCCACACCATAGCCATGTCTTCAGGGATGAAGAATTAAACCTGTTGCTATAGGTGTGGCCAGTGGACGTAATGCCAAAAACATATCCTTTGATCTAATGTTTCAAGTTAAATTCTGGTTTTGGCTATATGGTGGCTCACACCTTTAATCCCAGCACTTTGGAGGCAGAGGCAGTAGGGTCTCCGTGATTTCAAGGCCAGCCTGGTCTACATAATGAGTTCCAGGCCAGCCAGTGCTATATACCAGAGAGATCCTGTCTCAAACAAAAATTCTTGTTTTGAGTTCAAGATGGAACTAACAGGACTTAGACAATTATAACTTAATTGAGTGGACAGGATTTGGTTGTACAAGTGTGCTAATTGGCTTACCACCTTCTCTTCCAACCTCTTAGGTTAGTTATAAAACATGCTCTGAGATCAGTGTTTTTCTTTCCTTCTCTTTTTTTATTTTGGCAGTGCTAGGGATGACCCAGATCCTCAGGAGTACTGCATCCCCTAGCCTCAGGAGTGAATTTTTTGAAGCAAATGATTTATTAGTACATGTGCTTAGGAAGTAGATGTAATTTCCTAGCTGATACCTATGTTAGTCCCAGATTCTTCCTGTCTGATTGGATGTTTTATTTAATTATACTTGATGAAACTGAATAGAAGGGTATAATTTAGGATGCTGTCCCCTCG
Source organism: Mesocricetus auratus (assembly GCF_017639785.1). Classification (NCBI taxonomy): domain Eukaryota; kingdom Metazoa; phylum Chordata; class Mammalia; order Rodentia; family Cricetidae; genus Mesocricetus; species Mesocricetus auratus. The sequence continues at coordinate 82,773,296 of NW_024429196.1, read as the reverse complement.
GAGCTCATAACGTGTTAAGTAACACTCTTATTCAACCACTGCCTTGTCATGGTTAATTGCCATGATGCAGAATTATGGTGGCATTACATAGGGAATATAATGGACTCCAGGTAATTAATTTTTCCCTTTGGACTAATTAGGAATTGAAATGTGTCCTTGATCCTGGTAAGCAGTAAATCTAAAGGCTAGTGTCATTTGCCCTCAGCATTTTTGTCCTTGTTCTCTTCTAGGTAACAACATCCACTTTGTGCACCGAGACAGGAATAGGTTGGATCACAAACCCATAAACTCTGTTTTACAGCTTGTGGGAGTTCAGCCTGTGAACTTCATGAGCAGACCTACAGTTATCCATGTGTGACTTCACGTGGGATCTTCCACTTGTGAATGGGCCCTTGAAATGTGAACCAAAATGCCAGGCATCATGGCTTCATGAGGTTATGAAACCACAAAGCTCATGCGCCTATAGAGCTATATGCTGAAAATTGTCAGAAGCGGGATAGGCATTTTAAATGTTATGACCTATATAGTTATCCATTCAATCGAAGACTTTTGGCAACCAAAACATAAGAGGAGGGCTGGAAAGATCACTTGGTGGTTAAAAGCACTTGCTTCTCTTGCAGAGGACCCAGGTTTGGTTCCCAAAACCCACATGATGGCTCACAATTGTCTGTAACTCCAGTTCCAAGGGATCCAACACCTTCTTCTGGCCTTTGGGTACCAGGTGCACATGTGGTGACCTTGTATAAATGTAGGCAAGCACTCATACACATAAGAATAAAATCTTCTAAAACTACATACACATGTTCGTGTATGTATGTGTATATGACGGGAAGTGAAGAATGGGCCAGGTATGATGATGGCACAGGCGAGTAGTCCTAACACTGAGAAATGGGGACAAGAGTCCAGCCTGAGCTATGTGGGTAAGAGCTTTTCTCAGAAAAGTAGTCAGTTAATGGAAGGGGAGAATGCACAAAGGGAAAAGAAAGCAACTCAAGATAGTTTTGTTTAGTAGGGGAAAAACACAACAGATTTAAAAATTCTGTAAATAGTGTAACCACATGTGTGTGTATATTCTAATGTTTTGTGTTCTTGGAGAAAAGATGGTAAATAAACACAGTGCAACACTGCCAGTAGGCATGTGTGTGTCTGTGATGAGGGTATAGGTTTTCTGCTTGCTTTCCAAGTTCCGTATTTCCTGTGTTTTTTTACAAGCTCATCTGACTTGGGGGTAGGGTAGGAAGTATTTAGACATGGAAGGGCAAATGCCTGCCTACATAAAACTCCATGGAGGTGCAGATGAGGAGTCACTGGTTAATGAAAACAAGACCTTTGAAGTATCAGAGGGCCTGGTCAACACCCACCCACCACCTATTGCACTAGGATTGTTTTGGTAGAATTAAGTGAGTTGAGGAAAATACTTGGGTTTTATTTGGTTTAGGGGCTGCTCTTGGGAATCAAAACCAAAGTTTTCATGCATGTGAACACTTTCTCTTATCACTGATCTCATCCCCAGTTCTGACCATTTTTTAAATATCAAAAAGAGAGGCACCTAGAATGTGTGCAGCTCTAGATTTTATCTCTAACAGTGCACACACACACACACACACACACACACACATGAATATGCACACACACATCTACTATATAGAATATAGAATGCTTTTTGAAAGGCAATTTTAAGATTTTTTTTAAGCTTTGTGATGTAAACACTTGGGCATATTAGCCCATGCCTGTGTTCTCACCACAGGCAGAGGCATTGAGAGCAAAGTTGCAGGCTAGCCTGGGGTACATATTGAGTTCAGGGCAGTCTGGACTATATATAGTGACACCATGGCTCAAAAATAACAAAAAGCAAATGTGCAGCCAGCCAGACGTGATGGTTCATGGGGAGCAGGCAGGAGGATCTCTCTCTAAGTTCTAGGACAGACTGGTCTCAAAAACAAAACAATCAAAAGAAATGTGCATTGGACTGGGCTGTACATTCCTAGACACCTGCTTTTTCTTGTCCCCCAAATCTATCTTATTTAAAAACCTAGTCATATTTTGCTTTTTAAGAATCTTAGTTTTGGACAGGCAGTGGTGGCTCACACCTTTAATCCCAGCACTCAGGAGGCAAAGGCAGGCACATCTGTTCAAGTTTGAGGTCAGCCTGGTCTACAGAGCAAGCTCTAGGATAGCTAAGGCTACATAAACCCTGTCTTGAAAAACCAAAGGAGGCACAGAAGAAACTTAGTGTTTTGGTTTTGTTTGTTTGTTTGTTTGGTGGTATATTTTTTGGTTTTGGTTTTAGTTTTGGTTCTTTGAGACAGGGTTTTTCTGTGTGGCTCTGGCTATCCTGGAACTTTGCTCTGTACACCAGGGTAGCCTAGAACTCAGAGATTCACCTGCCTTTGCTTCACAAGTGCTGGGATTAAAGGTGTGTGCCACCACCACCCAGCTAAGAATCTTAGTTTTGTACTAGAAATTCTCATGAAAACTATCACAAAATCAAAACATTGGTAATCCTTAGCAACTAACTGTAATACTACTATGACCTTATACTTTTATATAAAGCATATTAAGTCGCAAAACTGTATTTTAATGTATTTTCACATGAGTATATATGGACAGTCATGTTTTTAAATCAATAAAAATGAGAATTTTCATAATTTAAAATTAAATTTTTTGCTATTTTGTTTGGGATATTTTGTTCTGGGGTTCTTTGGGGGTGAGAGAGAACCTAGTTACTGTGTAGTAGGCTGGCCTAGAATTCTCTAGCCTATGGAGAGATGGCTTAGATGTAAAGAGCACATTCTCCTGGTATATAGGTCCCGGGTTTGTTTTCCTGCACTGATATCAGGCTCCTCACAAATGGCTATAACTTCAGTTCCAGGGGATCTGGGCTCAGCAGCGGCCGCATGCACATGGTGTATATGTACTCTGATATGTACACATATATGTCAAATATAAGGAATAAAACTTATGTACATGTACTCTGATACATACACATACATGTAAAATGTAAGGAATAAAACATGTACATTTACTCTGATACAGACACATACATGTAAAATGTAAGGAATAAATCTTAATGTACATGTACTCTGATACAGACACATTCATGTAAAATGTAAGGAATAAATCTTATAACAACAAACCTCTCTAACCTAGGCTGGTCTTGAACTCTCAGTCCTCCTGCCCCAACCTCTTAAGTGCTGGGATTATGGGTATGTGCTGTCACACCCAGCCTCTTCTATTCTGAACATAAAAGAAAGAGTAATAACCAGACCCAGACCCCCTTTTCAGTTTTAACCAAAATGTATATATTTGCAAGTTTATGTGGCTTCACAGAGGTACAGTTCCATAAAGATTGTGCAGGTGGTTGTCACCCAAACAAATACATGTATTACCAAGGCAATAGCTGGGTGTGGCGGTGTCTGAATCACTGTTCTATTGCTTTGAATCAACACCATGACCAAAGCAACTCTTTTGTTGTTGTTTTCCAGACAACCTTTACTGTCTGTAGGCCAGGCTGACCTTAAACTCACAGAGATCACCTGCCTCTGCCTCCCATGTGCTGGGATTAAAGGTGTGTGGCACCACAACTCAGCAGCATTCCATATTGTTGGTAGAATTCTACACTTTAAAAAGGCATTTAAGAGGCTGGAGAGATGGCTTAGCAGTTAAGAGGTTGCGAGTTCAATTCCCAGCAACCACATGGTGGCTTACAACAATGTACAGCAGGATCTGATGCCCTCCTCGGGCATAAAGGTTTACATGCAGATAGAGCACTAATATATATAAAATAAATATAAATCTTTTTTTAAAAGAAGGCATTTAAGCCAGGTAGTGGTGGTGCATGCCTTTAATCCCAACACTCGGGAGGCAAAGGCAGGTGGATCTCTGATTTCCAGGTTAGCCTGATCTATGGAGTGAGTGCCAGGACAGGCTCCAAAGCCTGTCTCGAAAACAAACAAACATTTAATTGGCTTACAGTTTTAGAGGCTAAGGGCATTAGCATCCTGGCAGGAAGCATGGTAGCACATAGGTGTTGTGAGACCTTTACATCCTGTTGGAAGTGAGAGAGAGAAGCAGGGAAGGACTGACTCTGGGCTTATGGGCTTTTGAAACATCAGAGCCCACCCTCCGTGATACATTTCTTCCAACAAGGCCACACCTCCTTGTAAAGAGAAGCCTTCCCACCAGCCTGGTTCCAGAACCAATAAACACACAAGAGGCTATATTAATTATGAAGCTGTTGGCCTTGCTCGTTTCTTACTGGCTAGCTCTGACTTAAGTATTTATCCCATAATTGTTAATCTAAGTATTTCTCTTACCGGAGAAGTTTCTGGGCTTCTTATCCCTATGTCGGTTACATCTTGACTCCCTATGTTTCTCCTACCAGAGTCGTCCTCGACTCCTAGTCCCACCTATCTTACTTCCCTATTGGCCAACAGTGCTTTATTGACATATACACAGGACTTCCCCAACACCTCCTAACCCTTCTAATCCTTTCAAACAGTCCCATTCCATAGTGGCTAAGTATTCAAATATATGCGCCTATGGAGGACCAGTCTTATTCAAAGCACCACAGGTAGATACACTTACGGTCCCACTCAGTTGGGATACAAATCACTCACTGGAGCCCAAGACCAGCGTGGGCATTTGTGTGTGTGTTATAAAATTATCTATAATGCACACTGGTCTATATAAATATACTCCCAGGTCCAAGTCATGATTATATTAGAATCGAAATCCTTAAACCTTTTCTGTAAAAAACATAGAAATTATAGGCAAAACAGTAATATTGGGCTGGGGGAGTGTGGCTCAATACTTGCCTAGCATGTTCAAGGTGCTGGGTTCATATACAGCACCACCAAAAAACAAAACAGAAATGCATTTTGTGGTGCTCTGGGTTCACCAGATGGTCTATACACTCTTTGCATGCTGTGTGGAATGACTATAATAGCCATCATCCATAATATATATTCCGCAGAGAACATTTTTAAAGATTTATTTATGTGTACAGTGTTCTGTCTGCATGTATGCCTACACACCGAAAGAGGGCACCAGATCTCATTGCAGATGGTTGTGAGCCACCAAGTGGTTGCTGGGAATTGAACTCAGGTATTCTGAAAGAGAAGCCAGTGCTTGTAACTGCTGAGCTATCTCTCTAACCCAAGAAGAACACTTTTTTTTTTTAAACAAGAAAGTCCAGAACTGTCACAAACTACCTAAAAGCAGGCTGATGACAATGTGTGAAGCCATGGATCGCCTGGGAAGCAGGAATTTATTCCCAGCTCATAAGAAAGCTGTTCTTTGCCCAATTCAAATAACAGACAGTAGAGTTAAACGACAACCCTTGCATGAAACCCTCTGAGGACATAAACACAGGGCATGACACCCATGGGCTGCACCCTTCTCATAGCAGGCAGATCTCTCCATGGGCCATGGCCCCATGAAGGAACTCACTGGGAACTGTAGTAATCATCCATGGTAGCCCCACTTTGTGACTCCAATCTGTAGGAACCCGACTTTGTGGGGCCACAGTCCATATTAACCCGTGTTCGTGCCTGAGAGAGGGGGGCGTGTGGACTGAGAAATGGCAGGTAAAGATACTAAGGAAAAGACAGAGACACAGAATAGAGACAGGAGACAATCCAGTGAATACTGAATATCCCAAGTTTATTCTTCAACGTTCTTAAATACCCCGACCAAAAAAGGGGGAAATGACAAAAGACTTCTTTATCATGATACAAAGAACAAACAGAACTTCTTCCTTAATTCTCCAAACATTTGGTAACCATGCCTTAGACTAAATCTCTTGCTATCTGGCCTTGAGGGTAATCTAATAACAGGTCTCTTGTTATTTGGATAAGACATCCATGACCAAGACCAAACATCCTACAGTAGCCATGCCTTAAACCTTTAGGTCTTAGGACTGTAACCTTAGAAGAGTAAGGATAGTTTTGAACTCTCTGACCTTAAGCCAAGATGAAGCGAAGCCATTTTCATGGGCCCCAACAGGGATCCTTCTCAATGAACTGCTGTGGAAACAACAACCTTGATGACATGACTACAAATTTTGAAAAGCATAACTGAAAGCAAGGAACAGTCAAGTAGCCCAGCTACTCAGGAAGCTGAGGGAAGATCTATTGAGTCCACAAGTTGCACAACAGCCCTGGCAACAGCAGCTCCCAACTAATAAAAGAAAACAAACAAATCAGGCTGGCCTGTAGCTCAGTGACAGTATTTTTCTAGCATGCGTGAGATCCTAGATTCTTATCCTAAGCTGTGAGGCAAAAAAAATCATGCTCAGATTTTGTTTTAGGGGATGGGTATGTAGTTCCATTCTAGAACACTTGTCTAACATGTACAAGGTCCCTGAGTTCCATCCGTAGAGGCAAAGTGAATCTCAATTTAAAAATAGAAAAATGAATCCCAAAATGACAAGGGATAGACTAGTATTCTGCAAACATTTGCTCAAGTTACCTTCTCCCACGCAGCTGGGGTAGACTCTGACCATGTAGATGGAGAAACTTTCTAAGGATGTGCTACATCCTACTTCAAAATCAATAGTCATTTTAAGCAGAATGTTCTATGGCTGAGTTGTGACTTGGTGGTAGAGTGCTTGCCTAGGAGCACAGGCAGATGGATAGATGGATGGTAGATGGATGGATGGATGGTAGATGGTGGATGGATGGACAGACAGATGGATGGATGGATAATGATGGATGAATGGATGGATCATTTAAGGCATGTAATTGACATGCATACATTTTATTAAAAAATGGTTTTCAGCCGGGCGTTGGTGGCGCACGCCTTTAATCCCAGCACTTGGGAGGCAGAGGCAGGAGGATCTCTGTGTGTGAGTTCGAGACCAGCCTGGTCTACAAAAGCTAGTTCCAGGACAGCCTCCAAAGCCACAGAGAAACCCCATCTCGAGAAAAAAAAAAAAAAGGTTTTCAATTTAGGTTAAATCATTTTAGCTAGGCATGGTTGTATACACTTTTTTTAAATGGAAACAAGCTTCTACATTTATTTATTTATTTGTTATGTACACAGTGTTCTGCTTGCATGTATGCCTGCAGGTTTTTTTTTAAAATGGAAATAAGCTTCTACATTTATCTATATCTATCTATCTATCTATCTAGATATCTATTATGTATACAGTGCTCCACCTGCATGTATGCCTGCAGGCCAGAAGGGGGAGCCAGATCTCATTACAGGTGGTTGTGAGCCATCATGTGGTTGCTGGGAATTGAACTCAGGACCCCTGGAAGAACAGTCAGCGTTTTTAACCTCTGAGCCATCTCTCCAAGAACAGTCAGCGTTCTTAACCTCTGAGCCATCTCTCCAGCCCATGGTTGCATACACTTTTAATCTTAGCACTTAGAAGACAGAATAGATCTTTGTGAGTTTGAGGTCAGGCTACTCTACATAGTGAGCTCCAAGCTACCTAAGTATATAGTGAGACCATGTCCCAAAAAATAAAATAAAAAACCTCAACAAACCAAAATCCCCATAATTGTTAGGCGCCAGTGAGAAGGCTCAGAGGGGAAAAAGTGCTTGTCACCAAGTCTGAAAATTTGTGTTCACTTCTTGTGACTGACCTGGTAGAAAGGAGGAATCTACTCCTGAAAGTTGTTCTCTAACTACATACACATGCACTGTGATGTTTATAGACATATATTTACACACATGCACAACACCACCTCCAAAAAAACCAAAAAGGTTCTTAGAAAAATACAAATGATATTTTGGCTTTAGACACATATTTAGGCAAAACAAAAACAGACTAATAAAAGCATATAAACATAATTATTATTTTATTTTATTCTTAGCTAAGAGTTATTCAATATCAAGAGTACACACTGAGCTGGGCAGTGGTGGTACACAATCTTTAATCCCAGCACTCGGAAGACAGAGAGGCCAGTCTGGTCTACAGAGTGAGTTCCAGGATGGCCAAGAAACCCTGTCTCAAAAAACCAAAAACAAACAAAACCTCTCTCTGATCTTCAATATAGTTCCCAAACCCCATGTAGGGCAGCTCAACATAGACACACATGAATTTAAATAAAAATAAAGTCCCAATAATCACTGTATACATCTTCAGAGTCTGCCTCACACAAAAGCCAGAGGCTGGAGGTTGCCAACTGCCACACCTGTCACTGCTATGAACTAGAGATGCCCCAGATGTCCAGCACCAGGAAAATGGTTGAGGACGTTGTGTTTATCACGTACACCTGTGGATAAAAACGAACCACAGTGTGTATATCTGAGTGTAAAGAGAAGCTTTTTCCTTGAGAGAAGCCTTTCCGCCAGCCTGGTTCTAGAGCCACATGAGTCCCAAATAAACACCCAGGAGGCTATATTAATTATGAAGCTGTTGGCCTTGCTTGTTTCTTACTGGCTAGCTCTGACTTAAGTAATTAACCCATAATTGTTAATCTAAGTATGTCTCTTACCGGAGAAGTTTCCAGACTTCCTACCCCATGGCGTTACATCTTGAATCTCTTGTGTTTCTCCTTCCCAGAGTCCTCCTGGACTCCTAGTCCCACCTATCTAGATTCCCTATTGGCCAGACAGTGCTTTATTGACAAATGCACAGGACTTCCCCAACATCTGAGAGTGTCTTAGTAACTTTTTTTATTGGTGTGGAGAGACTTCATGACCAAGGGAACTTATAGAGGAAAGCATTTCATGGGATTCACAACGTGGACTTTTTGAAACCTCAAAGCCCTCCCCTGTGATATACCTCTTCCAACAAGATCACATCCCTACTCCTTCCTAAACAGTTCCACCATCTGAGGACTAAGTATTTAAATATATGAGCCTATGGGAGCCATCCTCATTCATTCCACCACACAACATGATCCCAGAAAGCAAAACAGTTGCAGAAAAAATATTCTTTATATACACACACACATTTAAATATATGTGTATATAATATAAATAATTGAAAATATGTATATTTAAGTGTGCTTTAAAAAATATTTTAAAGATTTTTTATTATGTCAGCCTCCAAAGCCACAGAGAAACCCTGTCTCGAAAAAAAACCAAAAAAAAAAAAAAAGATTTTTTTATTATGTACACAGTGTTCTGCCTGCATGTATGCCTGCATGCCAGAAGAGGGCACCATATCTCTATAGATGGCTGTGAGCCACCCTGTGGCTGCTGGGACTTGAACTCAGAACCTCTGGAAGAGCAGTCTATGCTCTTAACCTCTGAGCCAACTCTCTAGTCCCATATGTGTAGCTTTTTGCTCTTTTGTTTTGTGAGACAGGATCTCACTATGTAGCCCTCTCTGGCCTGGCACTCACTCTGTGGATTAGAGTGGCTTAAATTTTACCTCTGCTTCCCAAGTGCTAGTATTAAATCCTGATGAACCGAGTTCCATACCTGGGACCCATTTAATGGAATGAGAAAACTGGGTAATGCAAATTGTTCTCTGACAGCCTCACAACACACACATACACACACCCCGACTACACACAGATATATACACACACACACAAAACAAACAAATGTAATTTAAAAAAAGAGGGCTAGGGAACACAGCCCAGTTGGTAGCGTGGCTAACATACAGGAAGCTCAGATCCCCAGTGCTGCATAAGCCCAGGCATGGTGGCACATCCCTGTAGTTGAAGCCCTTGGGAGGTGGAGGCAGAAGGATCATAAGTTCAAGGTCATCCTCAGCCATATAGTGAGTATGATACCAGGCTAGGCTACATAAGACCCCAATTCCAAAAGAAAGCACAAAAGGGGACAATAAATGCATGACATGTGTCCCTTTGCATGGTTTGTACTGTTGCACAGAAACTGGAAGTCTTGGGACTGCAGTCAGTTGAAGCAGTCCACAGTTTTCTGCTAAAGAGTTCTTCATAGCAGCTCCCAGAAGCTACAAATCAGCCTTGTTCACCACAGTGAGATATTTGATCAAAGCACTTATGGATGTCAAACGTGTTTCCAGAAAAGCATTTTAAATATTAAATATTAAATCTTTGTAGGATGACTTAAAAATACAGGAAGGTAGTCAGAATGTTTTAAAAGGTTCTCTAGCTATTGTTACAACTTGCTGTTACTTCGTTTTATTGAACTAGCAGTCTGGAATCGATGAATCACTGACATTTCTAGACTTCAGCCATTAAGAACTTAAAATGCCATACGTGAACACGTTTACTGACTTTGTGCAAATAGGGAATAGCTCTTTACTTCATAGTCCTGCACTCTCGCCTATACAGTACAGAATGTCAAGACAGGAGAATAGCAGTTGGAGACCAGTCTGGGGGCAGCTTAATGAGACCATGCCTCACACTGACAAAGAAGGTGGGGGTGTAGTTCTGTGGTTGAGCTCTTGCCTAGCATGCTTGCAACCGTCACTTTGCTCCCCAGAACCTCAGCTATGTCTGCCCACACAAATGATCCATATTTGTTAGGATTCTAGGAGATTAAAATTTAGCCCCAGAGACTTCCAGGTATGGAGACATGCCACCACATTTAAACACCATAAGCATCTGACACTTTTGGAGGAGAGGAAAAAAAATGTGTCACTTCCCTACATTGAAAACTGAGCTTGTGGATGGAGAGCCCCAGGCTTTCAATTAAATCACACAGCATCCATTAAAATCCCAGCACTCAGGAGGCAGAGGTAAACAGCGTGGCTCGGCAGTTTTAAGTGGTACTGCTTCTGCAAAGGACCAGAGGTCATTTTCCAAAACACATATGGTGGATTACTCCTGAAACTCAGGTTCCAGGGGGATCTGAGGCCCTCTTCTGGCCTTTGTGGGAAAATGAAGAGACCCAAGGGTGGACTAGGATTTCCTCCCCACGAAGGGGCTTGAATAAAACAGACACAGGAAATCACTATGTTCAAATTGATAGTTAGTTCTCCTCTCAAACCAGAAAATCTTTGAGAATAGTCTTCCTAGCCTCAACAAGAGATGAAGAATAAATTGCTTTTACATTTCAATAGCCTTGGAAGGGACTTGAAATTGATGCTTTTCAATTACTTCCGTGTCCATTTGGGGAAAATTGGACAAGAATGTTTTTCTTGTTTTGTAATAGTTGGCAGGAAACATGTGTGTAGTGTGGGTAAAGGAGGTGGTTAGCTATCTCCAATTACCTGATTATCTTGGCCAATTTTGACTGTGAAGTTTGCTGTGTCCTGCCCTGGGAGGGAGGAGGCCTGGTCTGGCAGCTGGGCCACAGGCAGAGTCAACTTGGATCTGCAGCCACTTCTGAAGAATCCAGGAGAGACCGTCCAAGCCCTGGGTGTCTAAGAGTACCTGGATTCAGCCAGAAGAGCTGGTCCAACTCGGTCAGGATGAGAAGAGCCAGAAACAAATTTCAGAAGCCAAAATACTGCGCCAGAAGATATATCTGACATAGAGAGCAGAAGGCAAAGCAAAGAGAGGGAGTTGGAGGCAGGGGAATGTCTATAAGACATGGTCTGGATAAAGATCTGGCCTAGGGAATCATGCTCATGTCTGTGTGAAGGGTTATTCATGGTCTGTTGCTGTAACAGAATACCAAAGGCTAGGTACTTTTAAAAAAGAGGTTTGTTTAGCTCACAGTGTTGGAAGGTCACTAGTATAGCACCAAGCCAAGTGTGGTGGCAAATACCTTTAATCCCAGCACTTGGGGCATAGCACCTACTGACTTTTTACTAATTCATTCTCTTAAAGATTTCATCTCATCAATACCCCCCAACACACATGAATCTTTGGGAGATAAGTTCAAATCACATTTAAACTACAGTGGTATTTTAAAAAGACTCATTGGGAGCCAGGTATGGTGTCATATGCTTTTTAATACCAGCACTCAGCAGACAGAGGCAGACAGAGCTCTAGGCCACCCTGGTGTACATAGTGAGTTTCAGGATAGTCAGAGCTACATAGTGTCTCAAAAAACAAAACAAACGTATAAAAAAACCTTACTGGTTCTATAAATTGTTTTGGGCAGATGTTACCTACCATATATAATTTATAACTCACTAAACCAATACCTACAGTGTTAGCTTTCCATTTCTATAAGAAAATACCTGAGATAACCAACTTAAACAGAAGAAATGTTATTTTGACTTACAGTTTCAAAGGCTTAAGCTTGGTTGGCCCACTGCTTTGGGGTCATTGGTGAGATAACAGATCATGGCAAAAAATAACATGTAGAATAAAGCTGCTTACTTCATAGCCAAGAACTGAAAGAACAAAGAATCCCACATCTCACGGTTCCCTATGATGTCATGACTCCACTGACAGAAAACCTCTCATTAGGACCTACCTCCCAAAGTTCTTAGAGGGACCAAACCTTTAACACATGAGACTTTGTGGAGTCCACTCAAAATCTTTGTGCAATCTTTGTTTTTAATCATGTGATAATTACATATTTTTTTAAAAAATTACTTTGAGCCAGACACGGTGGTGGTGGTGTATGCCTTTAATCCCAGCACTTGGGAGGTTGATGTAGCCAGTCTTTGTCCCACCAGCCAACTTCCAAATAACCACACAGAAACTTATTATGAAAGTTCAGCTGACCGTTTAGGCTTGTTTCTTTCTTTCTTTCTTTCTTTCTTTCTTTCTTTCTTTCTTTCTTTCTTTCTTTCTCTCTCTCTCTCTCTCTCTCTCTCTCTCTCTCTCTCTCTCTCTCTCTCTCTCTCTTTCTTTCTTTTTTTGTCTGTTTGTTTCTGAGACAGGGTTTCTCTGTGTAGCTTTGGAGCATATTCTGGAACTCCCTCTGTAGACTAGGCTGACCTTGAATTTACAGAGATCTGCCTGCTTCTACCTCCCAAGTGCTGGGATTAAGGTGTGTACCACCCAGCCTTTAGACTTGTTTCTAACTAGCTCTTATAACTTAAATTAACCCATTTATATTAATTTACTTTCTGCCTCATGGCTTTGTTACCTCATCTCCATAGTACTTATGCTGTTAGCTCTGCATCTCCACCCTTCTTCCCAGAAGCCTCTCTGCCTCCAAAATCCTACCAAGTTACTGGCAGTTCAGCTTTTTATTAAGCCAATTCAAATGACACATTCACAGTATACAAAAAGATAATTATCCAACATTTCCCCCCTTTTTGTCTAAATAAAAAGGAAGCTTTTAACTCTAATTTACCTTCTATCATAACTAAGAAAAAACTACAACTATAACTGGAAGCCCTCCTGGGACAGGAAACCTCTGCCTACGCAGTATAAGAAAAAAATAACCTTAAATTTGTATCAGTAAGCAAAAATCCTTACCAATGTAAAATATTTGAAACTAGTTGTTTAAAAGTAGACTCAACAATTCACCCTTTTATATCATCATTTTATATTATATCCTTTTTTTCTCTCCAGAGATACTTGAATCGAACTCCTTTGTTTAGCTTTTTATCCTGACCATGACTAATAACTTGTAACCAACTCCCCTAAATTATGACAAACATCTATAACCCAAAAACCATCCACTCCACCTCTTGGGAATGTAGTTGTTGTCTGGGGGCACTGACATCTTTAGGAAATCCTAGGAAAACTGAGATAATGGTCTAGTTCTAGAAGAGAGTTAGCTGTATATTATTTGTTGTCCAGTCTCTGGGCAATGGGAAAGTGCAAGGCTTATCTGAAGTCCTGGCTGGGATAATCTGTGAGGCTAGACTATCTCAGCATCTTTGAAGCTTTTCTGGATACGGAACTCTAAGGAAGCTGCAGCAGAGGTTCTCTGAGATGTTGTATCACCTGGCCCCTCTGTTTTCCTTGGTGTCTGGTTCCTTTGTTCTGAAAACATACACTTTCAAAGGTAACATACATATCTGCATTAACACAAGTACAGAATGTGTGGTGTGTGCAAGTAGTTAAAGATGTTTTTTTTTGTTTTATGTTTTAGAGCTGTTACACAACAAAACAAAAATATTTTATGTGCACTGGTATTTTGTATGTATGCAAAGGGTGTGAGAGCCCCTGGAACTGGAGTTATAGACAGTAGTGAGCTGCAATATGGGTGCAGTTTAACCTGGGTCCTCTGGAAGAGCAGTCATTTGCCACCCTGCCCAGCCTGGGGATCACTTTATTTTTAAAAGATATAAAACATTGCCAGTACCTGACAGTGTTTCTATATAAAAGAAATACAGCTGGGCAGTGGTGGCACGTGCCTTTAATCCCAGCACTTGGGAGGCAGAGACAGGTGGAGCTCTGTGAGGCCAGCCTAGTCTAAATACTGAGTTCCAGGACAGGTTCCAAAACTACAGAGTAACCCAAAACAATGAAAACCATTCTCCAATTTGAACCTTTACAACAAACCTTGTGCTGGAATTCTTTGTTCATGCAGGTACACAAACACATGTATACATGTGGACTCGAGAGGCCCATGATTCAGATAGACTGGCCATTGAGCCACAAATATACTCCTGTATTAGTCTCCTCAATGCTGGGATTATAGATACTTATCCACGGGTTGTTTATTTATATTGGTGCTAGGGATCCAAACTCAGATCCTCATTGTTACACAGCAGTTGCTTTACCCACTGAGCCATCTCCCAGTCTGGGACTCTTTTTTTTTTTTTTTTTTTTTTTTTTGGAGGGTGGGCAAGGTTTCTCAGTATATCAGCCCTGGCTGTCCTGGAACTGGCTCTGTAGAGCAGACTGGCCTTAAACTCAACAGAGATTCACCTGCCTCTGCCTCCCGAGTGCTGGGATCAAAGGCCTGCTCCACCACTACCTGGTCAGTCTGGAACTCTTTTGTTTAAAAAACAAAAAGGTTTGTGGTGGCTGCACAGCAGGTAGGTGTACATGAGCTGAAGTGCCTAGGTAGCAGATCCTCTGGAGCTGAAGTTACAGGCAGCCTGACCTGGGTGCTGGAAACCAAATCCAGGTACTCTACAAGATTCCTGTTCTCTCTTAACTGCTCAGCCATCTCTCTACTCACAGCCTGCTTTTCTTGATTGTCAGGTGCTGAGAGTTCTTCAGTCATACTCCCGAGTAAGGGGGTTTCTTCTCCTTCCCAAGTCCCCATAATGTTCTCTGTCTTTCTATCTTGACTGACCTCTGTGTTCCCCCATCCTCACTGTCAAAAGACAGCCCTCGGACCCAATATTGTCTAAGGGGCTTTCAAACTCTACAATCCTATGACCCGTGATCCAACAATGAACTTGCAAGCAAAGTCAGGCACTTTTCTGTAGCCAAATTCTAAGAACCTAGAAGTCAGCATATTGACTGGAGAAATCACACAATTCAAAGGAAATGTCACACACATGTACAACAAAGATCAGCTGAGGTATTTCCTGCCACTATCTAAACATGACAGGAAAGCAAAATATAAAGAGAGTTTGAGGTTACATTAATTATTTCTTCAGTATGTGTGTAGAGAGGGTATGTGTCAGAAGACAGCTTTTGGGGCTGGTTCTCTTCTAGTAAATGGGTTCCCAGGGATTGAACTCAGGTTGCCACACTTGCCGGCAAGTACCTTTTGACCGGCCTTGGATCTTTTTATTTGGAGATGGGTTGTGGTTGTGGTCTTGGCTGGCTTCCAACCCCTTATGTAACAGAGGATGACCTTGAACCCCTTATCCTCCAGCCTCCATTTTCTAAGTTCCTACATTATAGGCCTGTAGTCCAAGTTTAGCACATGGACTTCTAGTTTGTAAGAATGAAAGACACGTCTGAATAATTAGAGAAATTGTAATCAAAAGCCTTGTTTTAGACAAAACATGAAAATCCTTACATGGTATAATTATATATACATAAGCTTTACCCCCTTTATTTAAACCACATACTTTTTTTGTTACAATTTCTAGCAGCTAGAATCCAGCCCAAACATTCTATTTAAAGGTGAGAGAAAAAAAAATCAACTGGAAACTACTTGGCTTTTAGACATCTAACTAAGCCAGTCTCAGAAAAATACCGTGGGCCAGGAATCTGGCTAACTAATAGATCATTTGTCCTTCACGTGGCAAGACCCTGGGTGTTAAGTCCCAGAACCTCAAAAAGCAGAACACACTAGACACCCCCCACCCCCGAGAAGAATCTGTTAGGTGCTGTCCTACACTCTTTCTTTTCCTACCTTCCTTGCAGGCTTAAGATGGAATGTTTTAAAACAAAAGTCAACGCTACCCATCGGGGAGGAACTCCGTGAAATCTGCATTTCTGAGAGGTTCCTTGTGGGAGGGGGGAGGGGCTGAAATTATTCATCGCTCTCTGACTCTGGCTTCCCTTTGCAGACAAGAAGTTAAATCGCTGTTGACAACAGGAATTGTCCTGCAGATGGAGAATTTGGGACCCTCGACTCTAAAGGTTGTTTCCAGTCTCCTCGCCTATTTAGATGCTACGATGGAGCTAGGCCCTTCAAAATGGCAGCTGTGGTCAAGTTCCAAAAAGGTCTGACTTTTTTTTTTAAACACAGTAGCTAACGATGGGGCTATATCCCCGCAGAACTGAAAGAGGAAAGTCCGAGGGCTAAGCTGGCCACGTGCTCCTACGCTTGGTGTTAAATCGGACCGTGTGCACCCGGGTTATGCCTGGCAAGAGTTAGCGCAGCTCCAGGGTCCCGGGGTGAGGTCCGGAAGGAGCAAACCACCACGGTAAATAGCGTCTCCAGGTGGCTCTTTCTTTCTTTTCTTTTCTTTTTTTTTAACCGACTCTTAAGAAGCCCTCGTTGCTCTGTTCCGATGGGTGGAGAAAAAACAGCGCTGGCCTGAACTAAGTTCTGAAGTCCACTCTGGCTTGCGTCCTCAGAGCTGCGGACCATTTCAGCAGGCTACATACTCTCCCAGCAGGCGGCCATGACCAGGCTCTCTTGGCGCGAATTACAAGGAACCCCGAGAAACACTTAGAAAAGAACATTCCATCCCAAAGACCCGGAGTGGAGTTCCTGGGGTAGGACTGTGCAGGAACTTGGGGACTCACTCGGGGACCTGGGGGCCGGGGGCGTCGCACCTGGACGCGGGACACAAAAGTTAGGAGGGTCCCGCCCAGGGGTCGCCAGCACGCTTTCTGCCCGATTGGCGGAAGCGCTCAGACTTTTCTTTATGGCGTCACCGAGTACCTGCCTGTAGGAAGGCCCCGGCTGCGTGACGTCACGCCGCGCTGACCAATGAACGGCCCGAGCCGGCGGGCCCCGAGGAGGGTTGTGGGCCCTTCTTTTTGTGAATGAAGCTCCACGGAACATCCCTCCTGGGGGTCCCCGGGAGCCGCGGCCCACTGAGCTCGGACGCCCAGGCACCAGCGTCCCAGGGCGCGCGCGCTTTGCCCCAGCCTCCGGCTAGCGCTGTGTGGCCCCCGGGACGCGGGCGGTGGGAGGCGCAGCTCGAGGACCCGGGCCGGGCTGCCGGGCCATGGTCGCGGTCCCCTGACGGGCCGCGGCCGCCTCCATGAAGCGCAAGAGCGAGCGGCGCTCGTCTTGGACTACCGCGCCCCCCTGCTCGCGCCGCAGCTCGTCCACCTCCCCCGGCGTGAAGAAGAGCCGCAGCTCCACGCCGCAGGAGCTGCACCGCCTGGAGCAGCAGGACGACCTGTACCTGGACATCACGGGTGAGCCCCCGCCACACCCCCACGAGGCTCGGCGGCTGGCTCCTCGCGCCTCTCGCCGCCCGCGCGCCTGCGGCTGCAACTTTACCCGGGATGGGCCGCGGGGTCACCTCTGTGAATGCACCGGGCCCCGGGAGGCGGGGGAGGGCTCTGCCCTCGAACCCACCTCATTCCGGGAGAGCTGGCGCGGTTGTCCTCACGCGAGTCCGAGCCTCTGCTGAGCTCCGAGGGCGCCGATCTTTGCTGGCCCGAGGGCCCAAGCCCCGCTGCGCCTCAGCTACGCGTGGGATCCCTCCCGAGGCCCTGGCCCTTGCCCCCCTCTTCCCCACGCCATCGCGCCCTACTCAGGCCTCCTTGCCCTCCCTCCAGAAAGGTGTCACGGTGATGGCGTTTGAACCGCCTCGCATTCTAAGAGCCCAGAGGTGTCACTTCTTTGAGAAATCCCCGCCTGCCCGAGCAGGTAGAGAAGCAGCTTTCGAGGTGGTTTTTCCTTAGTGCCTCAGTTCTTGAAGACCAAATAAATTAATCTGGCAGCTGCTGGGTTTGTCGGGATTGGTGTCGAAGCCGGAGCTTGCCTTCAGTGTGCTGCCTGTACCTGGAAACGCATTGTCAGCTGCATAGCTGTCTGCGCGGTTGAGGGAGTAGTGTGCCGCGTTTTCTGGGGCGGATGGTGTCCACCTCCGCGTGAGGTTTTAAGAAACGGTTTCCCGGCCTTGGATTTGGACTTTCCTAGGTGGCCTCGATTGGTGACAACATTTATTGATTTAGCAAGTGTTTAGGCAAACATAGGAATTTAGTAGAAAGTATATTCTAGATTGATGGGCTGTTGGGAAATAAGACCGATTTTAAAGGAAGCCGAGAGGAAGGGGAAGGAAAAGGAAGGAGTTGCTTTAAGTACATCCCCTGACTGGCTTCGTCCTAGGTTTAAGGGTAGCCCTGCTGGAGGAGATGCCCGCTTGCCTGGGTTCCTTCCAAAGAGACTTCGTGCTGATGGGATCTGCACATTCTTTCTACTCTTTCTTACATCTCTTTAAAATGATTTTTGGTTAGGGCTATTTAGTATGGGGACAAGTTAGGCTCTGGTATAGTTCTCAGTTGTAGAGGCATGAGAATATATTGAGAAAAGTTGGTGGCAAAGACGCAGGAGTGTCCTCTAAATGTAACTGATGTTGCCAATTTCTCGTGAATCTTTCCAGAAATATCCTAGATCGACACAGATATGTATCTATTTGCAAACCCTTGCAGGATGGCACAGAACTGATTTTTGCATCGCTCTGCACAGTAGTACTTCATACCAGAATGCTAGTCTCCAATTGTGTTCAAAACCTCATTTGATATTAAATTACTACCTGGGCCAAAGGATGTGTGGCTTTAAAGGATGGGAGTATACAAAAAAAAAAGGTTTATGGATTTAAGTACACTTGTAGATTTAAATGTTTTGTTAATATTTAGGTGGTTTGTAGTAAAAGCTGTAAGACTGGGTGTGGTGGCACATTCCTTTAATCTGAGAAGCACTCTATAGGTAGAGTCAGGTGGCTCTTAGTGAGTTTAAGGTCAGCCTCATCTATTTAGTGAGTTCCAAGACAGCCAGGTCTATGCAGAGAGAGAGAGAGAGATCCTGTCTCAAAACAAAACACAAACAAAACAAAAACAACAAAAAAAAAAAGGAAAAGAAAAAAGTGAAAAAGACTTAAGTGGTTGCTTTCATAAGGAGCTGGCATTTAGGCCCTTGTGCATGCTAGGCCAGCTCTCCAACACTGAGCTACAACCCACCATAAGAATTTTGACATCAGTCATTGGAGGAAATGTGTAAGTGTAAGTTGGCAAGCCTTCCTGAGGAAGCCATCAAAGAATTAACCTTAGAAAATGTCAACAAGGGGCTGGAGAGATGGCTCAGTGGTTAAGAGCACTGACTGCTCTTCCAGAGGTCCTGAGTTCTACTCCCAGCATGGTGGCTCACAACCATCTATAGTGGGATCTGACGACCTCTTCTGACATGCAAATAGAGCACTCATATACAGAAGGTAAACAAATCTAAAAAAAAAAAAAGAAAAGGAAATGTCAACAATACTGAGAGAGCTGGTGATTTTTATGCACAAAATCAAAATACTGTCCAGTTGCAAGCCCTGATAATGGAATGGTTGGTTCAGCCTCAGTGTAAGATGCTAACTAGCTTCAGGGGAACAAGGCTTACAGCCCTTCAGTGATAGCCTCAGCTTCCTGAAAGAAAAAAAAAAAGACAATAAAACTGTCTATTTCTGTGGGTTTTTTTTTTACAAGACAATTGAAGTAATTAATTGCAATATATGTGCACCATAGGGGTGCAGTGCCTGAAGAGGGAGCTGGAGGCACAGGTGGCTGGATGCCAGGAATTGAGCTTGTAGAGCCAGCTTTTCAACCCCCATCCCCCCATTGCAAAAAAAAAAAAAATAGGGTCTCAGGCTAGCCTGGAACTCAGTAAGGAATCCACCCAGCCTTAAACTTGAGATCCTACTCTCTTTGCCTCCTCAGTGCTGAGATAATAGGCATCAGCTACTATGCTTTGCTGACAAAGTTGCAGAGTTCAGGCCAGGTGGTGGTTGCACACACCTTTGATCCCAGCACTTGGGAGGCAGAGGCAGGTGGATATCTTTAGTTCCATGCCAGCCTGGTCTACAGAGTGAGCTCTAGGACAACCAGGGCTACATAGAGAAACTCTGTTTCAAAAAAAAAAAAAAAAAAGGAACTTCAGGTTGCTTTTAATTTTATTTTGTGTTAGGTGGTGATGGACGGAGGGAGATACAAGATTGTGTTTAGCAAATGGCAGATGGTCGTTTCCAAATTGTTTCCCTGAGTCATTGTTTTGTGGTGATTGTTTCTTTGTGGCTTTGAAGCCTCTCCTATAACTCTGTAGACTAGGTTGGCCTTGAACTGACAGAGATCCACCCATCTCTGCCTCGCAAGTGCTGGGACTAAAGGTGTACACCACCACCACCACCACCTTCTATTCGAGACATGGTGTCTCACTCTACAGCAGGCTAGTCTGGGACTCTCTGTGTAGATAAGGGCAGTCTTGAACTCACAGAAATATTCCTGCATCTACTTCCCTAGTGCTGGGATTAAAGGGACATGCCGATGTACTAATTTGTGTTGGGGGAAAGGGAGGGAGGGGTTATTGATTGATTCCATTCTTAACAGGCCCTGTGCACAAGTCAGGGCAGCTTGTGAGAGCTGGTTCACTTCTTCCACAATGTGGCTTTCCGAAATTGAACTAAGGTCAGCATCAGTCTTGACTGCAGGCTCTCTGTCCAGCTGAGCCATCAGGATGTTCTCTTTTTTAAAATGCCCCGTGCGATATATATCACATTGTATGGCTGAATCATGATTTCTTTAGCAGTCGTAAGTGGGAATTTGGGGGGATGTGTTAGTTTCTATTGCAAATTGCTACAGAAGCATCTGTGTGGATAGAGGGAATATAAATGTTGGGCCAGCATTACACAGCTTCAGTAGACTTTTGGACTTGTATGTATGCTGCCAGCACACACATTTGTGTGCAGGACATGCTTTGGGTTGTGTGGTAACTCCGTATTTTTACATCTTAGACAGCTGCCAGACTCTTGAAGTGCTTTCGCTGTCAGCTTTCCTACCTCTAAGTGCCAATCATTTTTACCTCTTTACCAATTCTTGTTATTGAACAGGAAGACTTTTGCAGCAGATATTGTTTGGAAAAGTTAAAGCATGTTGCCTGTCTTGCCTGCTCTGTCCCTAAAGCTCTTTTCTCACATAGCCTAGGCTTGCCTCAAGCTTACACTGTAGCTGAGGAAGACCTGGAACACCTGAGCTTTCTGCTCCCACCTGAGTGCTGGGATTATAAGTAGGAATCACTGTGCCTGATTTTATGTGGTGCTGGGAGAAACCCAGGGCTTCATGCATCTTAGGCAAGCACTGAGCTACATCTCTAGACTCCAAACTTTTTTTTTAACCCCTAAGGACCCTATATAATATATTTGAGACCAGGCTGGCTTCAAATTTACAAAGGTTCACTTGCCTCTGCTTCCTGAATGCTGGGATTAAAGGTGTGCAACACCACCACGCAGCTGACTGAAGACGTTTTTTAAGCACTGCAACACAGTTGCAAAATCGATCATTTTTAGGCTCTAATGGTTGATGCAGACCTTTGACTTATTTCACTATTTTATCTAAGTTTATAATTATTGAAGAATATTTATTGGTTAATAGTTGCTATTAGCTGAAAGATTCCTTACTGTGTTTTGTTTATTTTTAGAGACAGAGTCTCGTTCATGTAGTTCAGTAGAGCCTTGGAGCTAATATGTAGCTAAGGCTAACTTGGAACTTCTGATCCTCTTGCCTTTACCTCCCTAGTGCTGTGATTACTGGCCTGGTTTATCCTGGTTTATTTGTGCTGGGGATGGAGTCCATGGCCTTCTGCATGCTGGGCAAGCACTCCATGACTGAGCTACATCTACAGCCCCTGTTTTAAGTTTCTTTTTAATTAGTTAATCTATTATTTTAATTATTTAATTAGTTTAATTTATTGTGTAATGGGGGATGCCCTTCTGTATGCTGTGAATGTTAGTCTTATTGGTTGATGAATAAAGCTGTTTCGGATGTAGCCAGGCAGGAAGTATAGACGTGCTGCCAGTGAATTCTGGGAAGAGAAACAGAGTCATGAGAGAGCCACCATGTAGCCACTAAAGGAGTAACATGCCAGATCACTATGATTAAGCCACAGCCTCGGGGCAATACATAGTTTAATAGAAATGAGTTAATAATTAAGAGAAAGCTAGCCAATAAGAAGCCTTAGCCATTGGCCAAACAGTTGATAATTAATATAAGCCTCTGTGTGTTTATCTGGGACTAAATGGCTGTGGGATCGGACAGGACAGAAACCTCCCATCCACAATTGTGTGTTGTTTTGCCTGTGTAAGGGTGTCAAGGTCCTCTGGAACTGTAGTTACACACAGGTCCGAGCTGCCATGTGGATGCTGGGAATTGAACCCACGTCTTCTGGAAGAACAGACAGTGCTCTTAACCACTGAGCCATCACTCTAGCCCCTGCTTTAAGTTTCTTTATTCTCCCTCCTTTTAAGTTTCCCAGTGTCTGCCATGATTTAGCCTTTGGACTATCTACATAGTGGTAGATTTTATTGGAGAAACTCTGGTTGAGGTCGGGCTAGTTATCACTTCCGAGCACAGGTTAGCAGCAGAATAGGCTACTTAGCAAATGAAATCAACAGAAGCAGCACCTGCCCCCCCCCCTTTTAGGATCTTTAAAATTCACAGCAGATGCCATTAGGCTAGGGAGATTTATTCATTAATTCAAGAAGTGTTTATTGAATGCTTACTATGTAAAATCCTCATGCATATTCATTGTTTGCCCTGATGGAAGTGTGTTTTTCTGGATAGAAGGGGAAATACTGT
This sequence comes from Mesocricetus auratus, assembly GCF_017639785.1. Lineage (NCBI taxonomy): Eukaryota > Metazoa > Chordata > Mammalia > Rodentia > Cricetidae > Mesocricetus > Mesocricetus auratus. The sequence goes on along the minus strand of NW_024429196.1, from coordinate 82,750,401 downwards.
GACACAGAACACTGAGCCAGAGGGCAAAATAAATCCATTTTCATGGCTCCTGTTGTAGTCAAGGTGGCTGGGTTTCAGGAAAGGAAGCTCTGTGAACTGTTCATTTGTCTTTCCACCTTTGATGTGTTTCTGCACGTTTGCATTTGTCTTGTTTTCTCTGCTTCCTAGCTCTTCTGCTTCTTTGTTTCTGATTGGTCACATTACCTGTCCTTAAGTCTTCTAGCTCAGGCATTTACAACCCCACACACAGGTAAAAAAAGTTAAGCCTCAAATGTTACTCCATTTATGTGGCAACACCATAAACTCACTCATATAGGCGACTGTCCCAGGACCAGTCCTAAAGCCATGGAGTCACCAGTCAGCGATCAATCATTGCTGGTGTTCTTGTTAATAAATGGGGTTGGAGCTAGCTGGGTCGAAACCATACTGTGGATTCCTAGGGTGTAGATAGAAGGCAGTGGTGCATACAGCTGATGATTTTTTTTAAATGTATTTATCTTTATTTTATGTGCATTGGTGTTTTGCCATGGGTGTCAAGTCCCCTGGAAATGGAATTACAGACAGTTGTGAGCTGCCATATGGGTGCTGGGAATTGAACCAGGATCCTTTGGAAGAGCAGTCAATGTTCTTAACCGCTCAGCTATCTCTCCAGTCTCCACAGGTAATGATTGTTGAAACATTCTGATTGTCTGTGAGTTATAGGAAAGGTGCTGTGTGACTGTGTAGTTTTTAACATTTTAAATTATGTTTGGGAGTGGGTGGACATAACAGCAGTGAGAGGACAACTTTGCATGAGTTGGTTCTTTGCTTCCATGTTGTGAGTCCTAGGGATTGAACTCGGGCTGTCAGGCTTGTGCAGCAAGCACTTTTCCTCATGAATCCATCTTCCCAGCCATAAGTGTGTGTTTTAAGTAATTTCAAGTGGTCGTCTAGAGATAATGCAACCCTCTACTCTCCCCCTGAGGATGCCAACTAAATGCCAGAGATTGGTAATTGACCCAGTGGGTAGTTTCTGTCTGATAAAGCCATGACAGCCTGATTTTTTTTCCTTTTTCCTACAGATAAAGTTGCTCCATAGTTGTACAAAAATGATTTGTAGTGTTGAACATTTATTAGCTCATCCTGTGCCACTTAGGCGAGTAGGCATTGTCATGATAGACACCCAGTGACCATTACCTGCAAGGTTAAATTCAGCTAGTGAACTTTGACAAATGAACAGAACAAATGTTAATATGTGGGTCCCCCTCCCTCCACATGCTGTTTCCCAAACTGACCACCAGCTCTTCAGATATGTTATTCTTTCAACAATGTGTGCTAAAAATAAAGACACATCACGAGGACATCGCTGCTCTGAGTTTGTGTTTGTGTGTGGTGTGTGTGTATGTGTGTGTGTGTTAACTGAGAAGACAGAACCTGAAGGATGAAGGTGAGAGACAGAGAATGGAAAGTGTGCACTGTGTTTGAAATCCGCCGGGCAGTGTTTGAAGAAGGAGAACGAGGTCTCTGAGGCCAAGCTTTTGGAAGGCTTTTTTTAAGGCTCAGGAGGAACCTTACTTGGTCCCTGCTACCACTCACTGGGACTGAGTGCAGGCTCGTTTTGTTCACAGCCTTCTGGAGCCTCACTTCCCTGGTGTGTGGAAGATGAAGTGAAAGAGATGCCTGGGAACGTCGCGGCCTGTTGCCCAAATGCTGAGGATCCAGGCTGCACCATGCTCCAGGGTTTCCCGGGTGACAGTGAAGGGGTGTCAGGGCGAGAAGGTCATTATGCTTGAAGGCTCCTCCCAGCCGAGAAGCACACAGCCCCTATCGGGCGGGCGAAATCAGCACGGGAGGTAGCGCTGTTCTGTTGACAGCTCCCAGCTGCAGCACGGCTGGCACAGGACGGCTGGCACAGGACGCATCAGAGCCAGTGCCAACCGAGGCCAGCCTTCAGAGACACCGAGGAGTGTTCTTTAAAGACTTCAAAGAGCAGCCCTACACCAGAGCTGTGATTTCGCGTCTGAGCTATTATCCTGCAGAGCTTATAGGTTGATAAGTTTACATGTGCCTTCTCGTGGGAGCCACAGGTGGAAGGTTTTAGAAAGTAAAACAAACACACACTGAGCCACCAACCAGCCATTTTTCAGGGTGGTTAATTGCTAGCCTGATTGTGCCCTATCTATCACATCTGTATGCTTAGTATTCCACAGATGGCCACTCAAGGGTTTGATCTGGGATTGCCTGTTTACTGAGGGGCCTGGTCTTAGTTTGGTCTTTTGTTTTGTAAAGTGAATTGCCTTTCAGAGGCCCTTTCTTTACTTTATGGGTAGCAGAGACATGTTATATGGAAGGATCAAAAGCCAGAAATAGATTTCTTAAAATTATCATGAATTAATTTTTTTTCTCTTTACATTTACCTGTATGTGCACATGCCCCCAACATGTCTGAGGTTAGATGGTAGCTTGTGTGAGCCTGGTCTTTCCTACTTAGTAGACTCTATTATATGTTCTGAGCACTGAACTTAGATCACAGGCACCTTTCCCTGATAAGCCATCTTCCCAGATCCCAAATTAATGTACTACTACTACTACTACTACTACTTCTTCTTCTTCTTCTTCTTCTTCTTCTTCTTCTTCTTCTTCTTCTTCTTCTTCTTCTTCTTCTTCTTCTTATTATTATTATTATTATTATTATTATTATTTTGGTTTTTTGAGACAGGGTTTCTCTGTGGCATTGGAGCCTGTCCTGGAACTCACTCTTGTAGACCAGGCTGGTCTTCTCCGCCTGCCTCTGCCTTTCGAGTGCTGTGATTAAAGGGGTGCCCTATTATGCCTAACTAAAATTTTAAAATTAATGTTTTTAAATTAATTTTAGTGGGTAGCATTTTATTTTCCTTCTTTACGCTAGCAACAGAGTACTTTTCACCTGTCATTCTCTAAAATCTTTTTCCGTTAGAATTATCTTTTTTTATTTGGGCAGAAAGAACTGGACAGATTGTTTATGTGATCATTTCAAAGCCATTTGTCATCCAGAAGGCACCTGGTTGTTGAGGCAGAAGGTGAAGAAACTGCTAGACATAGAAAATTGGAGTCTATAGAAGCTAACCAGTCATCCAACATGGCTTTTTACCTCCTTTTTTTGATTTTTCGAGACAGGCTTTCTCTGTGTAGCTTTGTAGACCCAGGCCGGCCTCAAGCCTCAAACTCAAGAGATTGCCTGCCTCTGCCCCCCCAGTTCCCAAGTGCTGGGATTAAAGGCATGTGCCACCACTGCCCAGCAACCTCCTTTTTTTTTAAGCTTCCAAAGTTAGTCATTTAGCTTTTTAGGGTTTATTGTTTGCTTGTTTGTTTGCTTGGTTTTGTTTTTGTTTTTGGGACAGGGGTTCTATGTGTAACAGCTCTCTGGCTGTTCTGGACCTCTCTCTATAGTCCAGGATGGTCTCAAGTGTTGGGATTAAAGGCATGAACCATCAGGATTGGAGAGATGGCTCAGGGGTTAAAGGCATTGACTTCTCTTCCAGAGGACTTGGGTTCAATTTTCAGAACCAACAATGGCAGCTAACAACTGTCTGTGATTCAGTTCCAGGGGACCCAACACCCATGGCAAAAAACAAAAAACAAACAAGCAAACAAACAAAAAAAAAACACCAATGCACATGGAATAAACAAACAAAAACAAATAAATAAATAGGAAGAAATAAAGGAAAAGAAAGGCACCACGGGTGCCCAGCTCTAGTTTTTATTATTATTATTATTATTATTTTTTATGTGTAAGAGAGTTTTGTCTGCATGTATGTCCATGGACCACATGTGTGCTTGGTGCCTGCAGACACCAGAAGTATAGAAGTCAGATCCCTTGGACCTGGAGTTGTGGTTGCTGGGAATGGAAAATTGGTCCTCTGCAAGAGCAATAAGTGCCCTCCAGCCCACCTAGTTTCTGGTGTTTTTTGTTTATTTTCAGCTGATCTGGCTTCCAGTATTATGCAGAGATTATTGTAGAAAATAGTTCTCAAGGTGGGGGGGGGTGTGGGAAGAGAGGAGGGAGAGGGAACTGGGATTGACATGTGAAGCAAGCTATTTATAAGTTAATAAGAAAAAAAAGAAAACATTTTTTTTTCAAAATAAAATTGATTGCAAAACCAAGGCAGGAAAGGTGGCTCAGCAGCTAAGGTTGTGTACTTTTCTTACAGACTTGGTCCCTAGCGCTTGTGTCAAGCTTTTTATAGCTCTAGGGGATCCAGTGCCGTCTTGGCGTCCTACACACACTCACACACACACATTCACACACACACACACACACACACACACACAGTTAAAAGTTAAAAATAAGCTTTAAAAGCTGATTTTTAACTTTCCCAAAGTTGAACACAATGTATGTTCTAAGGACCGAATTCTGTCAGCTTTGGTGGCAAGCCTTTACAAGTGGCTATTGAAGTGTGTGATGCATACTTCTCATCCAGACCCTGTTTCGATGGAAGTTTTACCCCCTTCTCTCTCTCTCTTTTTCTATAGCTTTTCATGGATACTGCACCAACAAAGGTATTCAGATCCTTGCCTACTTTGTGGTTCTTTCTGGTACTTTTAAACAGTGAAATCTCACCCATGAGTTGTGATCCTTGGCTGTGTCTGTTTCTGCTTGTCTGTCCTTGCTTTAGTTTGAGGTTAGGTTCAGTTCTGACTGTGGATACCTTTACAATTTAATCAGAAACTGATCTTCTTATGAGAAGAGTTGACTTCTGTGTGTGATAATACCAGATGTGATTTTCAGGTGTTTTATACATTCTGAATGCTAAGTGGTGAATATTTTTGGTAGCATTAAAATTTGTCTTTTAAAATTGAAACACCTTTGAATGTACTTTCTGAAAGAATATTTATAATCAACTCATAACAGTTATTCTTTCTGGCTTGCTTGTTTTGAGAAAGGGTCTTTAAAATAATCTTTTCCATTTTCTAGGTATTTCTGTGCCTTCTGGATAGGTCTATATATTTTTGTTTTTCGTTTTTTTACATGAAGTAGTAGGGAAATTTTATGAAATGCTAACTTCAGTTTGGTTGGGGCTCAGGGAATGGCTTTTGTGTTCTGTTTTGGGTTCTGACAGGGAATCAAGCTGGGTGCTAGGGATTATCCCAGGGCCTCATGTATGATTGCAAAGTACTGACCACAGAGCCGCTGAGCTACAGTGTTAGTCACTGTTTTATTTTACATTTTTAAAAGTATTCTGATTTATTTTGTTTTTTGAATTGCTCAAATAAGGGAGTGAGTGATCCCATACATATAACTACATATATTTCAATTATTTACTTTGTTCTTTTTTGTGTGTGAGTTTGCCTGCATGTAAGTGGACTATATGTGTGGGATGTTCAGGGAGGCAAGAAAAGGCCACAGTATCCCCTCAACTGGAGTTAGAGATGGTTGTGAGCTGCCACGTGCTAGGAATTGAACATATGTTCTCTTCAAGAGCAGTGAGTGATCTTAATCACTGAGCCATCTCCTTTGTGTTCCAGAGGAGTGGAGGATGCATTGTTCACCAGTCAGATTTTGTCTGTCTGTCTGGAAAGCACAGGAAGCTGGGCTGGAATTAATTCTAGATCTCCAGCGTTCACTGACTCCACTTCCCAGGTAGTTCACTTTTATCCCATTAAAATTCTGTCGGCAGCCTACTTTTCACACAAGCAAAACATCTTGTTCCTGATGTCACTGGAATTTGTTGTTCCTTCAGGTTCTCATTTGAAAGTGAAATTATTCTCAGCTCTGCTGTGCAGTTTATGACATTGATCTTTTTATACCCAATCCATAATGCTTTAATATCATTTACGAATTTCAAATTCTGCAAAACTCTCTATTTTAGGACCATCTCCGCTGAATCATTCTCTGTATTTTGCTCATCTGTATGAATTATTCTATGGAGTTAATTAAAATATCCATTCAATGAGAATTTATTGCACAATTTCAATGAGGAAGGAACTGGACTAAGTGTTACCAAGAGAGGGGGCAGAAGAGGAGAGGAAGATTTACAATGGCATGTCCCTTATCTCTGAACACGAGAGCAGTAGATTCTTGGTCATCTCAGTGAAGACTGTTAACAAGGACTTAACCATGTGGCTTTGTTCTTTAAAGTATCAGTTTAAGACAGTTTTATGTTGGAAGTGTCACTTGGCTATTCCTATATGGTGTCTGGTGAAAATGACCTATTTTGCGGTGTGTCTTCATGTGTTTCTGTGTGTGTGTGTTATAATTTAACTTAAAAGTTATTCTCTAATGCCTTACTTTTGTTCTTGTTAGACACAAACTAGAGTTATCTGAAAGAGGGAATCTTAATTGAGGGATTGCTTTCATCAGATTGGCCTGTGGGCTTGCTTGACTGGGGCATTTTCTTGACTAATGATAGATGTGGAAGAACTGTCCTTTATCTCAGAACACTGAGATCAATAGATTCCCAGTCATCTTAGTGAAGACAGACAGGTAACCTGGACTCAACTGTGTGACTTCAGATTTTGCCTTTCGTTCCCTCAGTGATAGACTGTCAGCTGGAAATGTAAGATGAAATTCCCCAAGTTGCTTTTGGCGTAAGTGGAAGCCACTAAATATTAAGTTGCTAAATATTTCGGTAGCTGAGCAGAAAAACACCCTGACTTTCACATTCTTTTAAAATTTATTTTTATTCTATGTGCATTGGTGTTTTTTTGCCTGCATGTATGTATGTCTGTGTGAGGGTGTCAGATGTTTGAGTTACAGACAGTTGTGAGCTGCCATGTGGGTGCTGGGAATTGAACCTCGGAGAAAGTTGGTGCTCTTAACTGCTAAGCCATCTTTACCTCCCCCTCCTTTTAGGGTGCTGAGGGAGAATTGCTTTGACAAGCATGTGTGATAGAATTAAAATTATGCTTTATGGAAGATGTTCTCAAACTGCATTTGGAATTTATTACTGAAATACTGTCTTAAGTGGTTTGTTGGAAGTACCTCATACATGAAACTGAAGCATCTTAACATGCGTTTCTTCTCCTTTTGATACTGAAATACCAGCAAGGCTTCGTGTATAAAGCTAGGAGTGTGGATTTTTAACTCCACTGTTAATGTGTTCTGATTTTAAATCATTGAAACTGAAAGGATCTAAAGCACAAACTCAAGACACATCCGAATGCATTTTCCCGTTTCATCTTTGCAGTGACTGCAGGGAGAGGTGGCTGCTGCAGAGACTCAGCAAGGGCCCTGGGAAAGACTAGGAGTGGCCTGGTGCAAGGGGAGGGGCACTCAGCACTGGATGCCTTGGGATGATGGAATACCTGGAAGTTTGAGATGTTTTCAGACTGACTTTTCCTTTCCTTTCCTTTCCTCTCCTTTCCTTTCCTTTCCTTTCCTTTCCTTTCCTTTCCTTTCCTTTCCAATTAAAAAAAAAAGGTTTTTTTGAGACAGGGTCTCACTATGTAACCAGGGCTGGCCTGGAACTGCTTTATAGACCAGGCAAATTCACAGAAAATCTGCCTGTCTCTGGCTCCTGAGTTCTGGGGTTAAGGGCATGTTCCACCACCCCCAGCTAAACATTTTTTTAAACGTTATTGTGTGAGTGTATGTGCCAACACCTGCCCTGAGGGTCTTGAGGTCAAACTCGGGCTGTCAGACTTGGCAGCTGATTCTACAGGTTTTCTCTATTTTCCCTCTAGAGCTAGCAGGAGCTGATTTTATTTATTTATTCACTCATTTAATTTTTGGAAAAGGTTTCATGTGCACAAGCTAGCTTCAAATTTAATATAGTCAAGGGTGACCTTGAGTTTCTGATCCTCCTGCCTCCACCTGAATGCTGGGATTACAGATGTATTTCCCCAGGAATTTTTCCTTAATAATAAACTTTTGATAATTTCCAAAACAAAAGGTATGAGATATTTTGAAAAGAAACATACACTTGGATTCTTTTCATCATCGTCATCATTTTGAGAAAGGGCATCACTTACATAACCCAGACTGGCCTCAAAATCATAATCCTCCTGCCTCTCAGCCTTTCTAGTGCCGGGGTTGCAGTCACTTCTTTAAATTTCTAATTGAAGCTTTGAGTTAGGAACTCCATTTTTGAATGCTTATATGGGTGCTGAGAGTGTAACTAGCAACATACTTTAGTCCCCAGATCGAATACCCAGCATCCATTACCCCTCTAATAGGAATGCTGTTTTTTTTTTGTTAGTTTGCTCTCTAATTTTAGTTTATGAGCTGGTGAAACAAGCATGAAATATGAGATTTATGCGCTGAGTAACTTTTTAATAAGACCTTTTTTTTGTAACACAAAACCCTAGGCAGTGTTGCTTTGTTGCAATTACATCATCTTTGAAGAAGTCTACTGAAAATAAACAGGCATGTGTAGAACTGCAAGTAGCACTATTGTCTAGCAAGTTACTGCTATTGTAGAGACCTGGAATCCAGCTTGGGGGTCTAGCCTGCAGTTACCAGAGTGTTCAGAGGCCTCCTATGTGTGTACTCCAGTAACCCAGTCATTGCCTGAGGGCTATTGGTGACAGAGTTTTGGGGGCCTGTCATGGTGGGCCAAGCAGTCTCCTAGGTAGAGAAAGCCTTGAAAGGAATGTTGGTGCAGTTAATTGTGCTAGAAATGGGGAGGGGGTTAGGGTTTCCTTTTTTTAGACAAGGCCTCATGTATTTCAGGCTAGCCTTGAACTCACTATGTAGTTCAATGTAGCTGAGGTTGACCTAGGTCATCTTCTACTTTTGGAAACTCACTATGACTATGTGACTGAGGCTGGCCTAGAACTCAGAGATCCAACTGCCTCTGCTTCCCAAGTGCTGGAATTAAAGGAATGTTAACCACCCCTAGCATTTTATTCTTTTTCTTTTTGATAGTACTAAGAATTTAATTGACTCAAGTTCTTATATATGCTAAGCTTGCACTCCACTGCTGAGCCTAAATGCTGGTCTCTGGGTGAGGCTCTTAAAGTACTTAACTGCAATCAGTTATGTAGTTAAGTTTTCCCTCCCTGTTTTTTTTTTTTTTGTTTGTTTGTTTGTTTTACTGTGATGCTCTAACTTCTTATTGCACCCTCTGCCCCCAGGGAATGTGATATTGTCACTGTGTTGTGTCTTGCTAGTTGGTATTTTGGACCAATGGGAGAATAATACCAAGTTGGATGTTGACAGTGTCAACCTAGCAAGGCTCTTTTTCAAGAACTCGAGTGTTCTGCTTTTTTCCTCATCAACTTGATACACTTCTGAGAACAGGGAACCCCCATCTGAGAAAAATGCCTCCATTAGATTGGCATGCAGGCAAGTTGATGTGGAAGGGGCACAGGCCGAGGTGGGTGGTGCCACCTTGCTCACCGGTGATTCTGGTAGTAGGTATAAGAAAGTGAGCCTGGAGAGTAAGCATCCTTCTTCCATGGTCTCTGGAGTCCTGCCTAGACAACCCTCTGTGTTAGTCTACAAGCTGAAACAAACCCTTTCCTCTCCAAGTTGATTGGCCATGGTGTTTTATCACAGCAACAGAGAGCAAACTGGGCCAGAATTGGTACCACAGTAGGCTGTTGCTGTGACATACCTAGCCATGGTTTGGGGAGGACGGTCCTGGAAGTGTTTGGAACTTTAGGCTAGGAGAGCCTTGAATGCTTGGAACTTGGTGAACTGTTCTGCAGGAACCTGGGAGGTGATGGTGAGAGGTTCAGATGATGGAAGTTCAGAAAAGACTGGAAGATGATCAGGGCTGTTTGTGATCTCTTCCTCCCCACCCCACACAGGGTTTCTCTCTAGCTTTGGAGCCTGTCCTGGAACTTAAGCAGAAATGACTCAAAGATGGCTGCATCACCAAAAGCCCCCACCCTAATGTGAGTAAGTTCACGACCTGCAGGCAGATCAACAGGTTGGAGAGTAGGTGCCTCAATTGGTCTAAATCCCTTTCAAGCAGCCAAGGCTAGTTTCAGCTTTTCCTGGGCAGGTTCCCTGGTTTCAATCTTACCAGCAGCTAGCTCGACTTTGAGAGGCTCTCTCAGTGTTTGTTTACTTTAGCAGAGAGGGGCCCAGTGTATCTGGTCAGTTTCAGGGACTTCCTGAAGTTATTTTGAATTGCTTACCTCCCTGTGTTTGGTGTTTTTGGTTTTTTGAGACAGGATCTAGAACTCTCTCTGTAGACCTTGCTGGCCTCTAACTCAAGAGATCTGCCTGCCTCTGACTCTGGAGTGTTTTTTGTTTTTGTTTTTGTTTTTCAAGACAAGGTTTCTCAGTATTGTTAAACCAGTCTGGCCTCGAACTCACAGAGATCCTCCTGTTTCTGCCTCCGGAGTGCTGGGATTAAAGGTGTGCGCCACTAACGCCCGGCTACCTTCCTATTTTTAAAAGCTTCTGTGCAGGATGGAATGTTTCAATCTGGGAGGATATGTTACACAACAGTGAGTTGAGGGGAAGGAGGGAGGGGTAAAAAGAGTCTGTGGGTTCTAGTCCACTGGGGCTGAAGAATCAGCCGTGATTAACAAGAGACCACAGTCGCTAAAGTGAAACCTTGGCTTTACTGGAACAATCAATGCTGGTTTAGCTGGGGCTGAGGGATCAGCTGTCATTAGTGAGACCAGCATCACTGATGTGAAGTCTTCTGTGAATGAAGTGTGTAAGGAATCCAGGTAATAAGGACCTAGAAGATGTTTTTTACAGAAGGTCTTGGAAACGTTACTGTTGCCTGATGGTTCTGTTAGCAGTTGTGTGAGGAGCACCCAGAACGTTGATGAGCAGGCAGATCTTGACTGTGGTGAATGTGGTAAGACTGGAAGAATCGAACCATTGCCAAGGTGCAGTGCCAGGAATGGGTCTCCATGGAGACTCAGCGGATTCAGAGTCAAGTTCCATTTCCAGGAACTCTTTGTTCTCAGCTAAATGGAGTATGTGCAAGTGTATGAAGCCAACCTTAAGTCTGTTTTCTAACAAGCTAGATAACAACTGTTAGGCATTCTTGGACTATTGTAAGGTAGACACACTCCAGGTTTAACTGCTCAGGACTTTGATGGTCTGTGAGACAGGCTTGAATGAAGTTATAGAGCCAGTTATAGGGATGTCATGGGTTACAGGATGTGATTTAGTAACTAAATACTGCCTTCTACTGGTACCTTTTTGGTTGCATTCTCTTACTTACCAAAGCCTTGCACCATACTTTGTTTCCTCTGGAAAGAATTCATTCTTTCTTAATACAAGGAAAATAGACTTATTGCTCACCCTGCCAGGCATGTAATTGAACAAAACAGAAGCTTTCTCCTGGGATCCAGATTCAGAGACCCAAGTCTTGACTTTGGAAGCACGAAATACAATTTACCTTAGTCCACTGAATATCAGTTGGCAGCTTTAGAACTACTAGATTAATTAGTGCTTCTCATCTTACCTAACCCTTTAAGCCTGCTCTAAGGGTGCAGTTACTATTCTGTGTTCTTAACATTCATGTGTGCCACAGTTCATGGTGACTTCTGGTCACACTTGATGGCACTGCCTGGGAACCATTTAAAAAAAAGACAGAATTGTCCCTAATGGTTTAGAAATATTGGGGGGTGTTCTCAGGGACAAGTTTGGGAACAATAATGGGAACAGGAGACCCTCTCTCAGAACAAAGAGGGCGGTGAATAGCTCAGTGGTAGAGGACTTGCTTAGCACGCACAAGGCTCTGGGTTCACTGCATAGGAACATACATACAAATTTTTCATGTTTTATTAATTACATTTATTTGTTGTTTATCTGTGTGGGGGTGGGTGTGTGTCATGGCATCCTCAGCTCTGAAACCTCATACTGTTTGAATAGATGGCCTCTTGGGGATTGTTGGGTACCAGGGGACCATCATGTTTCACACGGGCTAACTCCACATTGTCACATCAACTTGAGAAATATATCCAGAGCTTTTTGTCCTTTAAAAAAAAAAAAAGCATGCACACAGCTTGTCTTAGGAGCCTTTGGCTTCCCACTTCCTGTGGGGCTGATGCCAGGCCTGTGCAGCACAGTGGCTGTGGTGGGGAGCTAAATGACACCACAGGGAAATCAGTTGTCATTAAGTGACCTGTAAGTAAAGGTGGGGGTGCCTGACGGAGCAGCCTGGCTTGGCCGTCTGGGTTGATGATACAGGGTGCTTGGTGGGCACGACTGTAAGCGTTTCGTCGGGATGGGTCAGGACAGGATGGAACAGGAGTGAGTGGGTCAGGTATTCTGGCACTCGGGAGTCACAGAATACCCAGTGTTACACGGCTCAGGTGGAAAGGTATCCTGGAGCTCGGGAGCCAAGGATACTGAGTGTTACACAGCTCAGGTAGAAAGGTATCCTGGAGCTCGGGAGCCAAGGACCACCACAGGTTGCAGTAAGCTTGGCAGCTTACAGCCTTGCCTCAGAGAAAGGCTTCTCCGGTGTATCAGCTCCGCTCCGGCAGGACAGGGTCTTCCAGCTGGGGATGTTCGCCTAGTGTAGCAGTTTTGCTCCGCAGGAGGTTTCTCGGGCGAAGTTGCTACAGTTCAGCTCTGCTCCTGGAGAGCCGAGCGGAGAGCAGGGAGCCGGGCGGGAGCAGAGTGTAACAACTCCGCTCTGCCAAGGAAGGTTTCCCGGGCAAGTGTTACAGCGCTGCTCGCTCTGCTCTGCTCTGCTCTGCCCAGGGTCGCCTCTGCTCGCTCTGCTCTGCTCTGCCCAGGGTCGCCTTTGCTCTGTCGCAGCCGCAAAAGAAGATCTTCACCCGAAGCTCATCCAAAGGTGTTTATTGGAAGACAGCTGGACCAGCCAAGCTGAACATACACAGGGTTTATATAGGGGTTCCTGGGGTTGGGGAAGTTTTTCCAGGGTAGGGATTGGTCCGATTTCAGTGCTGAGCTCAGATTGGCTAGAGCTCTGCTCCGGGATTGGTTACTTTTTACACAGGATTAGGGTCAGATTTGGCTCTGGTTTCAGGGCCAAAGTGTGTTTCTTTCTCTGGTCCTTTTTAGCCTTTTGGCTCCAATTTTAGGGCCAGGGTACATTTCTTTCACTGGCTCTGATTCCAGGGACAAAGTGTGTTCCTTTGGCACTGGTTTTAGGGTCAGGGTACATTTCTTTGGTTCTGGTTGCAGGGCCAAAGTGTGTTTCTTTGGCTCTGCTCAGGGTGTGTTTCTTTGACTGGTCCCTTTTCCCTACATTCCCCCCTTTTTTGTTTAATAAAACTGGGGTTTGGAAAAGGGACGGTGTTATCATTAGACTACTTCCTGCTGAATGGGGGCGTCGAGGTTTATGGGGCAATCTTCATCTTTGTCCAGATGTGTCCAGGTGTTGTAGCTTTCTGGTTCCTTAGCTAGGGGCTGATAACCCTGTAATAACAACTGGTTGAAAGTTTGGTTAGAAATTTTTTGAACTTGTTGTTGAAGGAATCTAGACAAAAAATTTATAAGACAGGGTGCCACTAGTAGAATTAAGAAAACAGAGAGAAGAGGAGTTAGAAAAGGTAGCATCCAGTTCCATATTGGATTATTAGTGATCCACTGGCCAGAGCTATCAAGTTGTTCTTTATATTTTTGAAGGTCTGTTTGAAGTTGTTGAATTTTATCCTTTACTATTCCTGACTGGTTAACATAAAAGCAACATTCTTCCCCGAGAAAGAGGCAAAGTCCACCTCTTTCTGCTGTTAGTAAATCTAGTCCTCTCCGATTTTGTAGTACTACAGCAGATAGGGAGTCTATCTGACCCTGAAGGGTGAGGATGGTTTGAGCTACCTGTTGGAAATCCTGGATGAATTGTGAGGAAAGCCTATGGTACATCGTTAGGGAAATGGTTAATCCTGCTGTTCCTGTGGCCACACCTGCAGTTATGCCCAGAGCTGCCAGGAGGGGTATGATCTGAATTGCTCGCTTGTCATGTCGTCCTGCTATAAACTTAGTGATGGGAATTGGTAGGGGCTCTTCACCAGGTATCACTCCTAATTTAGGGAAGAGGAACACCAGGGTACATGTCCCAGACCAACTGGCAGGCAGGCAGTGGTATACCTGTGTGCCACAGAGAATCGACGCACTGTGAATGTTTGGACATAGGGGCTGTGTGGTAGTATTAAGCGTTATGGTATTGTTGTAGTCTTTAGAATCTAGAATGTCCACAAGGTGTGTTCCTGCTGAGCTAAAGCAGTCTGAGATACCGAAGAGAGAGATGTGGGAGAGATAAGGGTTGGTAGTAAAGTTTGGCTCAGAGCAGTTTAGAAGTGGCAAAGTGGGAAAATCTGTTAAGACAATGGGTGAGGCCACAAAGGGTGGTTGTGAGTTTGACCCAGGAGGGACACGCAACCAGCATTCTTCAAAGCGGTTAGGCAAGACATTATTTAATAGCTGGTATGTAGAGATTAAGGTTTGAAATAAGAGATGGTATGACAGGTGTAGGAAGGAGCTGGGATTAGTATTAATAAGGGGTGTCTGATATAGAGGGCGAGCAAGAAGGGAGAAGGAAGGAATCCAAGAACGTAAGAAGCTGGCCATTCCTAGGAAGGATAAGATTTTATCCTTTGTGGTGGGGACTGTAAGTGATTGTATTAGGTTTTTTCTATCTAGGGTAATAGCCTTATGAGTTGGAGTAATAGTTAGTCCTAGGTAAGTTACCTGAGGAATGGACAGCTGGACCTTAGAGGGTGATACCCTATATCCTCGGCTACATAGAAAATTTAACAAAGTAGAGGTGTCGGCCTGGCTTATTTCTAGGGATGGACTAGAAAGGAGAAGGTCATCTACGTACTGTATCAACTTGGATTTTGGGAGAGACAAAGAGAATAAGTCAGAGGCTAGGGCCTGACCGAATAAATGGGGGCTGTCCCGGAACCCTTGAGGTAGGACTGTCCAAGTAAGTTGTGTAGAAATGTGTGTGTCTGGGTCAGTCCAAGTAAAGGCAAAGATATTTTGTGACTGGGGGTCCAGAGGAATAGAAAAGAAGGCATCCTTGAGGTCAAGGACAGAGAAATGAGAAGTTTTTGAAGGGATGGCGGAGAGTAGAGTATAAGGATTGGGAACTACAGGATGAAGGGGCACTACTGCTGAGTTAATAAGTCGGAGATCCTGAACCAGGCGGTAGGTTCCATTAGGTTTTTTGACTGCAAGTATGGGGGTGTTGAAGGGGGAAGAAGTGGGGCGAAGAAGACTTTTTCTCAGGAGGTCAGAGATGAGAGGTTTGAGTCCCCTGAGACTTTGGAGTGAAAGTGGGTATTGAGCCTTAGTTATATATTTGGCAGGGTTTTGTAGTCGGATGATTAAAGGGGTGTGATGTTTGGCTATAGAGGGATTTTGGGTGTCCCATACCTGAGGATCTACCTGAGAGGATGGTAAGGGAAGAAGTGTGTCAGACTGTGTGGTTTGTAGGAGGAGGAGAAGGGGAACAGCTGGCAAACCTGAGGCCAAACGGATAGGAGGAGCAAAAGAAATGGAGGCTCCCACTTTGGCTAAAAGGTCCCTTCCCAGCAATGGGATGGGACAGGTTGGTATCACTAGGAAGGAATGAGTAAGGGGGATACCCTTAAAGATACAGTTAAGTGGTGGGGTTTGTTGGGCCTGATAGAGCTGTCCTCCTACTCCGACAATAGAGGAACAAGAAAGAGTGGTTGGTCCCCAAAAATTTGTCAAGACTGAAAAAGTGGCTCCAGTGTCCAGGAGGAAGGAGATAGGCCTCCCTGATACTATGATAACTACCCGAGGCTCCCTGTCGGAGATGGCGGTGGTCAGGCCAAGGGAGCCCGGGTCCCATCGTCAGTCATCAATGGCCAGGCCAAGGAGGTCAGTTGAAGGGCGATCTGGGATTGATGTCCCCATGCTGTCAGGAACATGGGGGCAATCAATGCTCCAGTGTCCCTCTTGATCGCACCTTGGACATGGTCCTGGTGGTTTACGAGGGTTTGGACAGGCCCGGGCCCAGTGGCCTTCCTGACCGCATTTGAAACAAGGACGTAGGAGCCTTTGTCCTTTGGGAGCCTGGGCTTTCGTTTTGGCTGGCCAAGAGGTTTTAGCCATCATCAGGTATTTTTGTTTTTGGGCCTTTTTATCCCTTCCATGGTACACCTTGAATGTCACATTTAGGGCTTCTGACTGTGGAGTTAAGGGGCCCTTTTCTAGACGTCTGAGTTTGGCCCTAATATCAGGGTAACTTTGGGAAAAAAAGTAGGTCATAAGGAGTTGGTTTCCATCTTGAGTCTCAGGATCCACATTGGTGTATTGTAAGAGGGCCTTTGTAAGACGGTCTAGGAATTGGGATGGGTTTTCATCCTTGTCCTGGATGACCCTTTGGATCCTTTCATAATTTACTGCTTTAAGAGCAGCCTTACGGAGACCAGCCAGGAGACAAGTTAAAAGCCGCTTCCTAGCTAGGATGTCCCCTGGGGTATTGTAATCCCAGTCAGGCTCCTGGTCAGGAACTGCCATAGATCCAACTGGGTAGGTATCATCAGTTTGATGGATGTCATCTGCATAGATTCTAGCCTGTTCCCAAACTCGCCTGCGTTCCTCAGGGAGGAGATTGTTGGTAAGAATCATGTAAACATCATGGAAGGTAAGGTTATAGGACTGGGTAATATACTGGAATTCTTTAATAAAGGTGGAAGGGTTGGCACTATAGGATCCCAATCTTTTGTCTATTTGGGAGAGTTCAGTCAATGAGAAGGGGACATGAACTTTGACTAAGCCATCCACCCCAGCAACCTCTCGCAAGGGGAGAACTGGAGCTGGTTTAGGTTGGGGAGGTAAAGGGTGTGGTCCCTTAGTGGAGCGGGACCGAGTAGTGGGAGGACTAGGGACTGTTGGTGGTGAGCTGAAGGAGGGTGCCAGTGAATGCTGACTAGGGTGACTTGTCACTGAAGAGGGAGGAAGGGAAATCGGAGGGGCCAGCACAAGAGGGGAGCTGAGGGTTTTGTTCGACGGGGAGAAGGCTCATTGGCTGGATCAAAAGTAGTAGAGGGATCATCTTGTTCAGACTTCCTAGCCAAAAGGAGTTGAGTGGGAGAGCATGAGGCACAGAGAGAAGGCTTGGAGCGTAGCAGAGAGAAAGCCTGGACATAGAAAATCTCCTTCCATTTCTCCAATCGCTCACAGTAGTTGTAAAGGTCCCGAATAATATTGGGATCGAGGGTGCCATTACGTGGCCATTTGGACTGATTATCTAAATGGTATTTAGGCCAAATTTTATTGCAAAAGCGAATAAGTTTAGAACCCTTTAGTTCAGGTGTCAGGTGTAGAGACTTGAGGTTTTCTAGGAGGCATCCCAAGGGGGAATGGGAGGAGTACGGATGACACGGTTCCCATGGATGAGAAGGAAAAGGTCACTGCAGCCTGTAGTCAAGGGCGTCCCCAGGACTCAGGGAGGACCACCGAAAGAGGACCAAGCCGTTCAGAGGGTCGTCACCCAACTCAACGGGGTCAGGCTTAGCCCGGCTAAGCCAGAAGAGACTCGGCGCCTGGTACCAGGGCTTTTCTAGAGGCCAGAAGGCGTAGACGGAAACCGAGCTCTAAAAGGGTCTCATCCAAAGGAAAGGGTCAGGATTGGAATCGTAGAAGCCGCAAGGGCCTAGAGGAGCTGTGCAACGACAGCCAGCTCCAAGGGAGGAGGTCAGGAAGGGACGCAATGACCCGGTGGGGCCTAAGGAAACTGCAGGATTGCAATTTCAAGGGTGGTAGGATGGGGTAAGGTAAGGAGGGTCAGCTGTAGCCTTAAGGGCCTTGGCTGGGGTACCTCTGTCTCTACAAGTATCCCTGACTTAGGGAGCTGAAACACCAAATGAAGGGGAGACTTACCCAATCGTTGATGGTGGATGTAGTGTCAAGCGATTGGTGAGCTGGAAGGCGAGTCTGCTGCAGGCCAACTGGAGATGAGAGATAGGGTCCCAGTGCGGCTCAGACCACGAAGGGGAGCACAGGCACCAGGAGAGCCTATCCAAGTCACGGGTAGACTGAAGATGAGGGATAGGATCCCAGTGCGGCTCAGACCATGAAAGGGAGCACAGGCACCAGGAGAGCCTATCCCGGGTTTCGGCACCAAATGTAAGCGTTTCGTCGGGATGGGTCAGGACAGGATGGAACAGGAGTGAGTGGGTCAGGTATTCTGGCACTCGGGAGTCACAGAATACCCAGTGTTACACAGCTCAGGTGGAAAGGTATCCTGGAGCTCGGGAGCCAAGGATACTGAGTGTTACACAGCTCAGGTAGAAAGGTATCCTGGAGCTCGGGAGCCAAGGACCACCACAGGTTGCAGTAAGCTTGGCAGCTTACAGCCTTGCCTCAGAGAAAGGCTTCTCCGGTGTATCAGCTCCGCTCCGGCAGGACAGGGTCTTCCAGCTGGGGATGTTCGCCTAGTGTAGCAGTTTTGCTCCGCAGGAGGTTTCTCGGGCGAAGTTGCTACAGTTCAGCTCTGCTCCTGGAGAGCCGAGGCGGAGAGCAGGGAGCCGGGCGGGAGCAGAGTGTAACAACTCCGCTCTGCCAAGGAAGGTTTCCCGGGCAAGTGTTACAGCGCTGCTCGCTCTGCTCTGCTCTGCCCAGGGTCGCCTCTGCTCGCTCTGCTCTGCCCTGCCCAGGGTCGCCTTTGCTCTGTCGCAGCCGCAAAAGAAGATCTTCACCCGAAGCTCATCCAAAGGTGTTTATTGGAAGACAGCTGGACCAGCCAAGCTGAACATACACAGGGTTTATATAGGGGTTCCTGGGGTTGGGGAAGTTTTTCCAGGGTAGGGATTGGTCCGATTTCAGTGCTGAGCTCAGATTGGCTAGAGCTCTGCTCCGGGATTGGTTACTTTTTACACAGGATTAGGGTCAGATTTGGCTCTGGTTTCAGGGCCAAAGTGTGTTTCTTTCTCTGGTCCTTTTTAGCCTTTTGGCTCCAATTTTAGGGCCAGGGTACATTTCTTTCACTGGCTCTGATTCCAGGGACAAAGTGTGTTCCTTTGGCACTGGTTTTAGGGTCAGGGTACATTTCTTTGGTTCTGGTTGCAGGGCCAAAGTGTGTTTCTTTGGCTCTGCTCAGGGTGTGTTTCTTTGACTGGTCCCTTTTCCCTACAACGACACCTGCTCCTTTCTGCTTTTACCAGTGTGTCCTCTGGAGGCATACGACTTCCTTAAGACATAGAGGAATTCCGTTGCCCCTATCCCACTTTGTCTTAGAAAGTTCTTGCATGCCATCTGATCCAAAGCAGGCAGTTTGGTGTGCAATTTGCTTCCTCTTGAGCTACTTAATTACCTACCACCAGGCATTCACAGAAGCCCTGCTGTGCTGCGATAATCAGAAAATGAGCTGAGGACAGGGCAGGTAGCGATTGCGTAGCATGTGCAAAGCCTGGAATTCTATCCTTAGCCCTGCTTCAGCCAGGCAAGGTGGTGCATGCCTGTACTCAGCGCTGGGAACATCTGGAATCCAAGGTCAGGCTGAGCCAGCCTGTACTACATGAGACCCTGTGTCAAAAAAAGAAAAGACTGCCTTTTTTTCCTTAGCCCTAGCTGCACATGGGGGTGGTTCTGAGGAGTCAGAGCTTTGATTTACCCAGATGTCACAAGCCAAGTGATGTTGTACAGTTACTTTGTCTTCCTTGTCTGCTGTTAACCTTATTTATTAGGTTCAGGGTCTGGGTCCTGGCAGCCCTGAGAATCCAGCCTTGGCCACCTGTTCTCGGCATGAGTCATAGTGAAAATCAGAAAAAGAAATTCAGTGTGGCCGCATTGAGAAGAGGAACAAAGAGATCCAGTCCCCCCAAGTCTATGTTTTAGGGTTCTGATAGGAAATTTAGGTTTAAATATGGGTCCAAGTTTGGTAGCAAGGCACACACCTTTAATCTCAGCACTCTGGAGGCAGAGTGACTTCCAGCACTCTGTGACTTCCAGGTCAGCTTGATCTACCTAGAAAGTTCTACTAGGCCAGCCAGGGCTACACAGTGAGACCAGGCTCTAGGTATGCTTAACTAAGCAAGACTGGTTGAGGTATGGTCCCACTTACCATCATTCTCTGGGAAGACACAAGACACCCCAAGACCAAATTCTCAGCACAGAGATTTGTCCCAAGGGAACAAAGGACAGGGAATAAGAGACAAAGACAGGAGATAGAGGATGAGGGAGAAGGGGACAAGGGAATGGGTGGGGGAAGGGATGTTTTTCCTGGTGGGGGAGGGGAGGTAGGAGGAGCAGTGGCAAAGGACTGGTTAGAGTAGACAGACCCTTAGATGTTTGGCAGTTTGTGAAAGTAAAAGGCATATTGGGAATTGTTAATCAGGGCAGCCAAAGGGGGCTTTTGATGGTTGGACTTCAATACTCGGATGGATGGACCTCGGTAGTCAGCCTCTGGAGGAAGAAGTGGCCAAATAAAGGACTAGACCTTGGTGCCTAGCTTCAGGGACGTAATCTGGTTTTAGAGGAGAAGAGAAGGACAAGCAAGGCCTGCCAGAACCACGTTTGCCATTCTGAGGCTCCCTAGAGTCCCTTCCAGTCTAGGCTCCAGGTTCTACCAAAAATCAGTTCAGTTATCAGAAGATCCCTCCTCTGACTGGCCCCAGACTTCAGGCTCTCCCTTTTTTCTCAACGTGGGATTTCTGGTGAAATCCTAGTTTCTTGGAGTGTATAGAAGGGAGGGGCAGTGTCTCTTGAGAATGTTTTCATTCCTGCCAAGATGGTGACACTCCTTATGGTGAAGTGGGGGGTGACTGTGCCTTTATCATCAACTGCAGGACAGACTCCGTTAGTATCCTTTTCGATCCTTGTCTTTCCATCTGGTCATTAAAGGGGTATTGTTTAAGTGCCTGTTGTATGCCTGTGCCCTGCAGGGGGATCCCTAAGACTGAGAAGCTCAGTACTTGGGGGTCAGGACTCATGCCTCCAAGGCCTCCAGAGTGGCAGGAAAGCCCAGCTCCTTGTGTCTGCTTTGCTGCCGAGGGAGGCTGTAGGTCTCCCACTTCTCAGCAGTTATAAAGTAGAACTGAGAGACATGTCGTCTGTGAGTTCGCTGTGCACTAGAGCAGCCAACAAGCAGTGTAGGCAGACACCATCCCTGCCGAGGGCTGTGCTGCAGGAGTTGGGGGCTCTGAGGAGTGAAGCTAGTATATAGAAGGGGCCACTCTTTTATTCCTCGTTCATAATCTAGTTCATCTTTTAAATAGTAGATTAATACTTAAACAAAATGTGGTTAACAAGCCGGGCGTTGGTGGCGCACGCCTTTAGTCCCAGCACACGGGAGGCAGAGGCAGGCGGATCTCTGTGAGTTCAGAGGCCAGCCTGGTCTACAGAGCGAGTTCCAGGACAGCCTCCAAAGCCACAGAGAAACCCTGTCTTGAAAAACCAAAAAGAAAAAAAGAAGATAATAATAATAATAATCATTAATTAGAAGATTAGAAGTTTTAAAAATGTAGTTAACATGTGAGGAAAGGCAGACAATCCTAAGGAAAAATAGTTTTGAAGCCCTGGGGTTATAGCTCTGTGGTAGCCCACTTGCCTAGCATGTACAAAGTCCTGCCTCTGGGCTGGAGAAAGGGCTCAGTGGTTAAAAGCACTGGTTTGCTCTTCCAGAGGACCCTAGTTCAATTCCCGGCACACACATGGCAGCTCACAGCTGTCTGTAGCTCCATTTACAGCAGATCTGGCATTCTCACACAGACATATATGCAGGCAAAACATCAATGCACATAAAATAAAAATAAGTTATTAAAAAAAAAAGTCCTGGCTCAATCCTACCATTCACCACCACACCTCCCCACAAAGAACACCTGGTTTCTGGGAACTTTCTTTGTTAAGACCTCAGCACCACAGTCCCTACTTTTAAATTTTTTCTAGTCCTCTTATTACTATTTTTAAGCAAACAGTTTTGACTGAAAATCAAAATAATAACTTATTATTTTTGAGACAGTTCTATTGTGTAGCTCTGGCTGTCCTGGAATCAGGCTGGCCTCAGACGCAGAGATCCACCTGCCTCTGCCTCCCAAGTGCTGGGATTGAAGATGTGTCATCATGCCCAGCAGATAAAATTACTATTTGAAGACTCTTAAAAAATTTTTTTTCTATCCTTAATGTGTTTTCTGGCAAATCTTTGAGTCAGGGTCTCTGTAGCCTAGGCTAGCTTTGAATTCCAGCTGAGAGTAAACTAAACTAGACTTCTTTCTGGTCATCCTACCATACTGCCCACAGTTCTGGGATTACAGGTTGACATCCCATAGTAGTGTTAGGCAGTGCTAGGGAGACAACCCCGGGCTCCCTGAATACTAAACCAGTGCTCTCTCAATTGAGCCTCATTCCCAGCTCATTTCTTTTCTAGTTTTAGATTGCAATATAATTTATCATTTAGGATTTTAAGATAATTAGGTTAAGATTATCCTTCGTTGTGTTCAATATAGAACACTTTGTTAGTACTTTTTTCCCCAACTCTAAAAGTTGTAAAGATTCTTTAATTTTTAAATTTAACTTGTAAGTTTATTGAATGTGTGCATATATGTTTGTTTGGCATTTCCACATGCATGTGAGTACCCGTGGAGGCCAGAAGAGGACATTGCATCCCCTGGATCTGGGGTTGCAGGTGGTTGTGAGCTACCTGATGTAGGTACTGGGAACCAAACTCAATTCCTCTGCAAGAGCAGGTACAGCTCTTAACTGCTGATCTGTCTCTGGAGCCCCTGTGATTCTTTCTTAAGCTACCTTCTCACCTCCTTGAAATTATAAAATCATGGTTACATGCAATGAGATGTATAGTTTGAGTTTTATCAGGTGTATACACCCATGAGCCACTTCTGTTATCTCTCTTCCCTTGGGGGCCCCTTTCCACTTGTCCCATATCCACCCCTGGTCACTTGTTTCTAACCCTGTGGGCCAGTTTTACCTGGGGTTGAACTTTGTGTGTACAGACTCTCTGCCCGTGTTGATGTGAACATTATACACACCTGCATCTTTGGTTGTTGCTGGAGTAGTGTTCCAGTGGGGGAGTCCTTGCTCTCTTACTGATGGTCTCTGGATTGCTTCTAGTTGTTGTCTGTGACAAAGCTGCTGTATTTGTATACCTGTTCTTTGTAGACACTTGGAACATCTCTTGGGTATTTACATAGAGGTAGAGGGTCAAGGTCAAAGGGACAATTGAGTAACTTGTAAGAGACTGCTAAACATTTCCAGTGGGGCTCTATGTGTATGTGCGTGCTCACATGTGTACAGGTGAGCATTCAGGTGTGTGCAGGTGGGTGGAGGCCAGAGGTCAGTGTTGGGTGTCTGCTTTACTCATTCTCCACCAGTTTGCACCCCTCACACTATCAAATGGGGGCTCTTTCCTGTGTCTCCCTCTCTGTTAGGGTTAGGGAGAAGTGAGGTTAGGTTTGAGTGTTTTAGTTTGCTCCTCTGTTGCTGTGATAACGGTCACAACCAAAATCAACTTGGAGAGGAAAGGGTTTATTTCACCTTACGAGGTCACAGTCCATGGTCTGGATCACTTAGGGCAGGAGCTGAAACAGGAACTGGAGACCATGGAGGGGCTTGCTCAGCTACGTTTCTTGTACAGCCCAGGCTCACCTGCCTAGGGATGACACCACCACAGTGGGCCATTAGCAATTAAGGAAGTGTCTCAGATTCCGCATGCCAATCTGATGGGAACAGTTCTGCAGTTGGGATTCCCCTTCCCAAGCAACTCTAGGCTTATGTCAAGCTGAAGCTGACAAAGGCACAGAATTGGATTGTCAGCCGGGCATTGGTGGCACACACCTTTAATCCCAGCACTCAGGAGGCAGAGACAGGTGGATCTCTGTGAGTTCGAGGACAGCCTGGTCTACAGAGCAAGTTCCAGGACAGCCTCCAAAACAATACAAAAAACAACATCAACAACAACAAAAAATTGGATTGTCAAAAGGAACTTGGGAGGATGCAAATAAAACTTAAGCCAGTCCAGGGAAAACAAAGGATGTTCTTTTTGTGGGGTGGGGCAACGGTGTGTGTGTGTGTGTGTGTGTGTGTGTGTGTGTGTGTTATCAAGTTATGCTAAGAGACACTGAGTTCTTTCTGATTTAGGTTAGGACAGGTGTTTGGAAAGCCCCAAGGACATTGCTGGATAAGGGCCTTCTTAAATTCCACAGGATAATGGGCCTGATTAGTATATGATTCAGGGACAGGACAGTAGTCAGTCAGCTCTGGGCCTGAGCACAGGGAAGCTAGTGTGTTCTTCCCCTGCCCACCCACAGCTTTTCATTTGAGACCTTTGTTACCTGGAAGGCTGTGTTTGCAGGAAGGTCAGGCTCCCAGTTTGATACTTTTCTGTGTTAATGGACATTAATATTATTTTGTGGATTTTAGTACTATATGAATATGATGATGGTAGTATTGTTGTTTCTAATTTTAGCCTTTCTAATTGATGTGAAGTGCTACTTTAGTGTGATTTTAATTTGCATTGCTCTAAAAAAAACCTTTTTTGAGTACTTCTTTTCATCATCTACAGGCTATTTATTTATTTATTTATTTATTTGGTCAGCTATCTTCAAGTGTTTTGCCCTGGTTTCCATTTTTAAAAATCAGGGTGGTGTTGGTGGCAGTGCATGGAGGCAGAGGCCAACTTTTCTTGAAACAAAAAGACCCCACTCTTCTAAAGAAGGCTCAGCTTCCTAATCTGTGGAGTGCCACCTCATGTAGAGCTGGGTGCTGAATATCAGGGTAGCTAAAAAAATGACAATAGTAAAAGGTTTCTAAAGTGTGCAGTGAGCACATGTTAATTCAGAATCAAACCAGAATGACCATGAGGTGTTCCTGGTAACTAGCCCTTGATTGTGTTGCCTGAGTGGCTTCATTGCATCCTTGGTTTTGAAATACAACACAACGGTATTTCACAGTTTTCACTGTGCATACTTCTCTGTGCAGTATTAACTAACACTGCCTGGAACAACACTTAACACTGCAGGGTCTACTGAATATACAGTTCTTTTCTCACAGGCATTAATTATAGAAAGCAAAGGCTTTAGTAATAGTTCTGGATGCCATCCTCAGCGTGTATATGTCAAATAGTTGTTTTTTTCAAATAGTCTATCTTTGGATTGTGTTATAGTAGAATATTTGATTTTAAAAATTACTGACTTAAGTTTGTTAAAACAATCAATCTTGGCCGGGCGTTGGTGGCACACACCTTTAATCCCAGCACTCGGGAGGCAGAGGCAGGTGGATCTCTGTGAGTTCGAGGCCAGCCTGGTCTACAGAGCAAGTTCCAGGAAAACCTCCAGAACAATACAGAGAAACCCTGTCTTGAAAAACCAAAAAAAAAAAAAAAAAAAAAAAAAAAAAAAACACACACACACACACAAAAGTCAAATCTTTGAGTTCTGCCTTGAGATTGGGACAGAATTCAGACAGTTTCTGAAATGACTTTAAACATTTATGCCATTTTGTACTGTATATTTATGTAAAATGGCATGCGTTTTCAGCATTGGTGACTGTAAAATCAAAATGTTGATGAACTCTGAGATCTTGAAGATGCTTTGTGTACTGCATTATCATCCAAAAATTCATTCTTTATGTGAAAATAACCAAACACATCCATCTAGTTAGTAGGTAAATGGTAAAGTTTGTATGCCAAATAATTGCTTAAAAATAATTTTCCTTCTGATTTACCAGTACATATTTGATTTGTATGCCTATTTTATACACCTCTGTTTTTCCTAAATTAATATAAAAAATTCTAAGCCGGGTGGTGGTAGTGCACACCTTTAATCCCAGCACTCGAGAGGCAGGGGCAGGGGCAGGGGCAGGGGCAGGGGCAGGGGCAGGGGCAGGGGCAGGGGCAGGGGCAGGGGCAGGCAGATAGATCTCTGTTGGTTTGAGGCCAGCCTGGTCTACAAATTGAGTTCCAGGACAGGCTCCAAAGCTACACAGAGAAACCCTGTCTTGAAAAACAGATAATACAAACAAACAAACATACACACATACATACATGCATTCATACACATACATGTATATATAATAATTCTGTGGGCAAAGTGGTCTCAGGTGAAAAAAGTTTAAGAAGGCCTGAGGTTTGTTGAAAATGTTCCTTCATGCAAGTTTTTGTTTTGAAATGAGGTAAATATTGAGGCAAATCCCTTCTGAAATTACTTAAATAGAAAAATAAGAATTTGCTAAAGTTCCTGGCTTGTAACTTAGATAGGCAGCCATCTGTCTAACGTGCCTATTCTGTGACTTCTTCCTGGGTCAGCTCTAACCATTGTGCCGGCTGGGCATGACATACTAGTGATACAATCTGACCACACTCCTTGGCCTCCTGCCGTCTGACCTGTGCCAGTGTTGTAGTGAGAGTGTCATTGCTGTGATTAATACCATGACCCAGAGCAACTTGGGGAGAAGAGGATTTATTTTAGCTGAAAACTCCCCGGTCAGATTCTGTCACCGAGAGAAGGCAGAGCTGAGGCAGAGACCATGGAGGAAGCTTACTGGCTTGCTCTTATGGCTTACTCAGCCGGCTTTCTTAACAAATGAGGACCATCTGCCTAGGGGATGGCATCACTCATGGACGTGGGCCTTCTGAATCAATCATCAGTCAAGAAAATGCCTCCACAGATTTGCCAGTCTGATTAACGCAACCCCTCAGTCGAGATTCTCTTTCCAGATAAGTCTACATTTGTATCAGTTAATAAAAACCAACCAGCGTGCCCATCTTTTAGGACTTTTTTTTTAAAAACAGTCATTTCTGAAAAATATTGAATAGAGGGAGTTTAATAACACAGCCACCCTTGCTATGGTTACAGTGAAAGCCACTTTTCAATCAGAAGTTCTCCAAAGCTGTCATTTACTAAACAAATCTTTTTCAGCAAGCAGGTACAAAAGATTGGGTTCTCTTTCAGCAGACTCCGAGGTATTTTATGTATAAGACTGTCACTCTTGGGATTAGTACCACTCATCTGGTAACTTCATAGCCAGGAGCTTGATGGGAGGGAACTGCATTTAAGTCCCCCAACATGCTCCCTAAAATAATAGTCTTGCTAGACTGTGTGTGGGTTGGTAATGGAACCACGGGCCTTGTGCTGCTAAGCAGCACTGGACTAAACCTTTTCTTGAAACTAAGGTCTTGTTTGTGAGACAAGGTCTTGTTTCTCCCAGACTAGTTAAGGATGACCTTGAACTGCCTTTACTCCAGAGTACACTTTTCTGGTTTTTTGAGACAGAGCTTTTCTGTGTAACAGCCCTGGCTGTCGTGGAACTCACTACCTATAGACCAGGCTGGCCTCAAACTCACAAGGGATCCACCTGCCTTTGCCTCCCAAGTGTTGGAGTTATAAAGGCGCACACCACCACCGCCCGGCTGATTCCACTTTTCAAGTGGTGAGATGCAGGTGTGGGAGCTGGGGATCAAACTTGGATTTTGTGTACAGGCAGTGTCTCACTGAACTGCATCTCCAGCTGAAACTAGAATGTGAACTGGAATTTTTCACGCGAGCCATTTTGGCAGATTCCCCCCAGTGAAGATTCAGGGTCCCTTGGTCAGGTGGCATAAACTTTACAGGAGTCGCAAGGCTGCAGGAGAGGTAGCAAAGGCAACTGGCTAGAATTATAAACACATTTTATGTTGAGAATCAAGTGGCTAGTGCTTTATTTATCCTTGAGTCTGCATGGATAGATAGATCTCGGTGAGCTGAAGTGCTGCCGGAGCATATGTGCTGATAAGGGAGAGGAGCACACTCGGCCTCCCTCCATCACCTTAGAGAAGTATGTTTTTCCATGGTAAACTAATTCCAAGATGTTCTTAGTCTGGACATGGAGCTGGTGGGGAGCACTCCCTTGATAAAGCTTGCAACCAGGATAACTGTTTGAAACCAGCAAATACGAAAAATCCAGGACTTTTTGTTGGCTTCAGCCATACTAGATGTGTGTACTTGTGGAGGTCCGAAGATGACTTAAGTACTTTCCTTCTACAATGTGAGTCCCAGGAATTGCACTCAGGTTGTCAGGCTTGGTAGCAAGTGCCTTTGCCCAATGAAACAGCGGCTAGGCAGTGGTGGCACACCATGCCTTCATTTTCAGCATTTACCTTCAGTCCCAGCAGGCTGTTCTCTGTGAGTTGGAGGCCAGCCAGGCCTACATAGCTAGTTCCACGACAGCCAAGGCTACACAGAGACATCTTGATCAAACAACAACAACAAAAAAAATGTAAGCAAACAACAACAAAAATCTCAATTTCCAAAGATGGTTAGAAAGCACACACAGGTGTCAGTGTTTGGAAAGTCCCCCTTTAGGCACCCTCATAAAGTGTTTCACAGTTCAATTAAAAAAAAAAAGTTAGCTTTGCATAAGCATTGTTAGCCTGCAAGTTTGTTTTTTTTTCAGAATGTTGCCTTTTGAATGTATAGTATGTAACCCAGAGTTCAAAAGCTATAAAAGGCACAAACCTCTCTTACCCATCTTTGTTTCAAGCCCAGTCTCCTTCTCTAAAGGTGTCCACTGCTGACTTTAAATATCAGCACTTGCATATTAAAGCCATGTGCTAATAAGCATGCAAGCAGGAGTAGTGAGTGAGACAGTTTCTCAGATAGCAGAGCTTGCACGAAGGCCTGATGGCTGAAGCTTGATCCCTGGAACCCACAAGGTGGCAGGAGAGAACGGACTCCAAAAAGGAGTTTCTCTGAATAAATAAATGGATAAAAAATATCTCAAACTTTAAAGTGGCATTTCTGTAAGCTTTACAATAACATAATTGAATTTGGGCATGCTTGGTGAGCTTAACAGCATATTCCCCTGACTTTGTTTGTGTTTATTGCTGTGAAAACTTGTTTTAAAGTGTGTATCGGTTTACCAGTTGATTTTTTTTTTCTGATGGTGCTTTGATTTGAGAAAAGCCTTTCCCAGGTGCAAGTATAAAAGGAATCCACCCCACCACCATCTGTGTGTGTGTGTGTGTGTGTGTGTGTGTGTGTGTGTTGTGTGTGTGTGTGTCTGTCTGTCCGTCCGTCCCAATCTGATCCATCTGAAATTCTACAATAAGGTTAGGGAGTATGCAGGTCTTAGAATTATAAATAATGTGTCATTTTATGAAAGACTTGCCGGTTTCTTTTTTCTTTCAAGGGAGGGACATTGACATTTTTCACTCCTTGGTGCTATTCTGTAGAAAATTTGGAAAAAACTTGGGAGGAAATAAAAAAAAAATCCACAAACCTAGCACCATATGATATACAACAAAAGTAGGATCACACTCCCCCTGTACATTAATTTTTCTCTTGAGAATAAGAACATAGGCTGAAACTGTGTTGAACGGTTGCTAAGTATACCAAACATTTGTTTTTAGACCATTCCCATACCTTTAAAATCGCATATGACCCGAGTGTTTGGTTTATTTTTGATTTGAAAAATACTGTGTGTGCACCTCTGGGTGTGGGCATCCGATGTGTTGCCGGGGGGGGGGGGTGTCAGAGGATAACTTTGTAGAGTTGGTTCTCACCTACCGTTATATGGGTTCTGGGCATTAAACTATGGTCATGGGGCTTGTATCTTTGAGGGGTAAGCGCCTTTACCTGCTAAGCTATCTTAACCCCCTATTTATTGAGACAGACTCTCAGCTTAGGTTGGCCTTGAATTTTCTTTAGGTAAGACTGACTTTGCATTCTTGATTTTCTTTCCACCTCTGCCTCCCAAGTGCTGGGAGTATTGTCTTGCCCAAGTCTAGCAGGCTAAACTCACCTTGCCATTAAAACAATTTTCAAGCTGTGACGCTTCCCGGCGTGGGCCGCGCAGCGCCCCCCTGGTGGCGGGCAGAGAAGGGTTGGAGAGGAGGGAGTCCCAACTCCGTGGCGGAGGCTGGCGCCGACCTGGCCCCAAATTCCTCATCACTCGTGCCTGGGTCGTGCGGACTGGCGGGTTTTGAGCTGGCGCTGTGTACCGAGCTAGCTGAGTCGTCCCTTTTGCAAGACAGCTGGTCCCTAGTCACGAGTGCCTGTATGTCTGGTCTCTTCACTTTGCCGGACAGCTGGCCCTAGTTCCTCGTGCTCGTGGGTCAGGTCTCTCTTTTTTGCAGGGCATCTGACCCCTCGTCGAATGTGCCCGTGGGCCTGGCCTCTTTTGCAGGACGCTGGCCCATGGCCAAACCGGGGACGTCCCAGAGTTTGGACTTCCGGGGTTGGCTCCCAGTCTGCAGCTTGTCACCCGCCAGGGCGTCACCGTGCCCATGCATGGGCGAGGCCTTTTAAACTTCACTGTTTTTTAAACTTCGGGGGTGTGCTCACCCTTGCATTCTTCTTCCCGTGGCCGGTCATCCTCAGACCCGCCGGGGTCCTTCTCTTGCCCTGCCTTCCAGATGCTTTGGAGTCATGAGCCGGGAGGGCGCAGGGACCCCTCGGGTGGCCGAGGTGATCCGAGGTGAGTGCTCAGGGTAGGGTAGGGTGCGGGCTCAATGGAGGAGTGATCTACCGCCCCAGGGTCCCAACTGGCCTCCCCTCTGGGGCTAGTGGTTTTGGGGAAAACCCGACACTTCAGTGTGCTATGACCTTTGTGCCCTACACCCTCTCCACCCACGCTTGGAAGCTAGTGAAATGCTCAGGCACTGAGCGCTGCGGATCAAAGGTCATTTGTGGTTGGCTAGGACTATAGTCCTGTCACCCGTTAGAATGTGGTTGCTAGACGTTTGTAGCTGCATTTACTAGGACATATGTGGAGGCAACAGATAGAAAAGTTTAAATTGTCGTTTGGGGAAAAGGATGTACCAGCTTGTGTTGTTTCTTACTCCTAACAAGGTGGTCTGAAAATAATATGTGTATTTTAAACGTTATCTTTGATTTTTGCCATGTGTTTTGAGTGTAGCCATCTAATTGTTATTAGATACAGTCCTGTTCTGGGGGTTGGGGGTAAGGGTGAAGACTTTGAATATTACTGCCCTTCTTGCTAAATAAACTCCAACATTCTGACTGCATTCATGCAACAGATTCCAGCCCACCCAGGTCTCCCATTACTTCGGTTTTAATAATTTGTAAGAAACTCAAAGCCATGATTCCAAATTAAAAAAAAAAATGCTCATCCATGAAAAGAAGTCGGTAAACACACCTTCTTCTGTTGCATAGCTGTAACCGGCAATATTGAAAGCATTCTTTGTTTTTACTTAAAAGGATTGTTTCCTGCTGTATGTCTTCTCAGGATGTCCCCATAAACTTGATGCATGGCTACAGTCTAGCCATCAAATGTGTGCTGTGGTTCCTGAGATTTCTTAGTCTAGTTTTGCTTCAGAAGTCAAAACAACATCACTGTATGAAAGATCACCTACCACTGTGGAAACTTACAGATTAAGGCAATTTCTTCTGTAAAACTTTTGCTTATTTTTGTTATGCACCAAAAATGACTGCTTTGAGGTTATGCTTTGTTACTTTGTTACCTTTTCCATCTGAAACACGGTGGTTTGTAGGCGCACACAGACACAAATCAATTTAAAAATTATACACTGCCACCTTTCCCGTCATGGGGGCGGGGCATGGGCACACAATTGATTTTTAAAAAGAACCTTCTGTCTTTGAATTCATCAGAAAAGAATTGGGTCTTGGGACACTTTTTAATAGCTTGAAGGAAGGAACATTGCAATTTTTCCATTTCAGATCGCCTTTGTTTTGCCATTCTCTACAGCAGACCAAAGAGTGCGTCAAATGAACATTATTTCAGCATAGATAATGAACTTGAATATGAGAAGTAAGTATTGCCTCTTACGACTGAAACTTTCAAACCATTCTAAAGAGTCTCTTGGTATGAGTACAGATGACATAGCCTTGGAAAATCATTTATCTGACATTCACTTGCAGCTGAGTGCCGTTGCAAATTCTCTAATAAAATAGATCTTTGAGGGTAGAGAGAACTTCTGTTTAAACACTAAGAGTTGATACTGTAAGAGTTTGCACTGAAGAGCTGTGTCAGATATGAACATGTAAGATACTGGTTTTGCAAGTGGAAAATATGTGTAAGAATGATTTTCTTAATTGAGGTTAGAGTTAGTCACATCTCTGGGTTGTGTTTGTTATGTATTTAAATAGGTGTTGATTACCAGAATATTCCTTCTGTTAGTATTAGAAAGACAGGATCTTAGAATTGTATGGCCCGTGTTAATTTGGGTTGGTAGATGCCTTCTTGCCATAATTTGATTTTTTAAAGAGCATTTAAACTCAGAACAGCGCATTCATACTTGTTTCTATTCACTTTTAAAGTTTCTACGCAGATTTTGGACCGCTCAACTTGGCAATGGTTTACAGATATTGTTGCAAGATAAATAAGAAACTCAAGGTAAATCTTTTAAGTTCAGGTTCGACTGCAGCGATCACTCAGCAACGTTTTATAGCAAAGCAAGAGTGTTAAAAAAATTCAGAATTTGAAAGAATGCTTCCTCTTACAAAACAAAAACAGTTTCAGACCAGGTGTGCTGGTGCTGGTACACGCCGGATTTCTGGGCATTTAGGTGGGGGATTCCAAGTTCAAGGCAAGCCCATACTAGACAGAAAAGATCGTATCGTTAAAAAACAGAGAAGGCCTACCAAGAAACTAGCTTCCTACTGAAGTGTATCTTGAAGTCACACGTTAAAAAAACTTTAAAAGTTTTAAAGGTGTGGTGCAATGCACCTGCCATTTCAGCACTCTGGAGGGCTGTTGTGAGTTCATTGGTATGCAGTGACTGAGGCTACATTGTGAGAGTCCATCTCAAAAAAGAGGCAGGGGTCTTGTTAATCACTGTAGTAATATTTTGAATATATACTTTATTTTTATTTTTCTGAGTCTGGGGAAATGGCTCAGCAGTCAAGAGCACTGAATGCTCTGTTAGAGACCCACGTGGTGACTTCTTATAACTGTCTGTCATAGGGGTTCTAGAGGATATGACCCCCTATTCTGGCCTGTGTGTACCAGGCAAACACATAGTACACATACATAGGTATGCAGGCAAAAACACTCATATATTAAAAATACTAATAAAATAATTTTTTTGCTTACACTACATACTTTTTTTTTCTCTCTAGAGGTTTTTTTTGGGGGCTTTGAGACACACTTGTGTGTAACCCAGACTGGTCTAGAAGTGTCTGCATCCCCTCATGGCACGCAGCATGTTTTCTGGTTTTAATGGGATGGGTTTTATTTGGGTTATTTGATTCTGGTTTGGGTTGATGCTCAGAGTGAGAGGCTGTTAGTCAACCAGGTCCATGCTTGTCTGACCTAATGGGAACTGTGAAGCCAGACGAGAGAAATTCTTCCCTTGTTTTCACCATCTTTATCCTGCTTCCCTTTCAAAGGAGGAGCACTGATGAATGGCGAGGAATGCACACTCTACTCTGCTCTCTCTGAGCTGGAAACTCACACTATGTTGTGTGAGTTGCAGGTTGGATCCATTACACATAGGACTGGGCAGTAAGAGAACCAAGGATCATTTGTGTGTCTGTCTGTGAGGCTGCCTCATTGAGAGTACACAGTGTGAACACAAATCCCACTCCTTTGTTTTGAAAACTCAGACACAGGGTGCCTAGCTGGGCATATTGATACATGCCTTTGATCTCTGCACTTGGTAGGCAGAGTCAGGTAGAGATCTCTGTGAGTTTGTGACCAGTCTACATAATGAGTTTCAGGCCAGCCAGGACCACATAGTGAGACCATGTCTCAAATCGTAAAAAAAGTAACTAGTCATTATAAACTCTCAAGTAGAAAATACTGAATTTGTTGGCAGGAACTATACAAAAACTTTATCAGTGGGTTACCTACCAGGGAACTATGCAAAACAAATAACATTTATTTTTGCTTAACATCATTACAAGCTTATGAGTAAGGGAGATATTTTACCTTCCTGAGTGTCAGCTGCATTCACTACCTATTTAGACACAAGAGTAGACTCCTTTCCTTGCTCTCTTAAATAGCAAAGTAAACATCTGTTCCCTCCTGTCCTTGGGTCCCTCTCTGCTTTTCCACTTGTCAGCGGCAGTCTTTTGTTCCTACAGGGCCCTAAATATAATTCTCCCCTCTCAACTATTGTTCCTTTGTTTTAGGTTTTTTTTTTTTTGAGTAAATCTATGCATGTGTGCACCTGTGTGTGCACCTTCACGCCCAACCTGCTGGAGACTTACTGTGTCCACCAGAAACGAGTGCATTCCTGTCTAATGACTTGCTGGAAGCACTGAAAAGTTGACTCACCAGCCTGTCTGAAACCTCGCTGCCCGTTCAACCTAGTTCGTTTCAGAGTGCCCTGGGAGAAGAGGGTGCCTGTGTTGCCAATGACTGACTGGCTAGGTTTTGATTTTGGTTTTAATTCAATTAGGTCTGTTAGTCCATATAAATCACTAAGGGAAGGGAGCACACATTGACAGTAGAGACAGTTTCACATTAGTGAAGCACCACTGGGGGCCTGCTGGGTGATGGCTTCCTTTTCTTTTTAACTTACTGTTCATGTGTAACATGCACAAAGAAGCCGGGCGGTGGTGGCGCACGCCTTTAATCCCAGCACTCGGGAGGCAGAGGCAGGTGGATCTCTGTGAGTTCGAGGCCAGGCTGGACCAACAGCCTCCAAAACAATACAGAGAAACCCTGTCTCATAAAAAAACAAAAAAACAAAAAAAACATGCACAGAGAAACATACACAGATTCCCCAGTGTACACTTAATTTTCATAAATTAAGAAGAGGCCTTTCAGCTGCTGGCTTGTGGGCTGTATTCCTTCCGTGTATCCTTTTAACTGACTGGCTTTAGGACTAGAGATTATTTTCAAAAAGATAATTTTTTTTGTTTTATGTGTATGAGTATTTTTCACAAATGTATGTACAGTGCTCTCAGATGTCAGAGCAGTGCATTAGATACCCTGGATACAGACAGACATGAGCTGCCATGTGGGTGCTGGGAATCAAACCCAGGCCTTCTTCAAAAGCATTGAGTGCTCTTAATCACTGAACCACCTCTCCAGATCAGGATTAAAGAAGAAGCAAATAAATCAGGCTTGTTGGTTAGTGCCTTTAATCCTAGCGTTAAAGAGGTGAAGGCTGGTGTGTCGCCATGACTTCAAGGCCACCCTGGTCTATATTAATGAGCTCAGGCCAGCCAGTGTTATTAGTGAGACCCTGTCTCAAGCAAACGGGGATTCTTCAGCCAACCTTTCGTTGATGATCTTTCACACCGGGGCATTTATTCAGTTTCCTGTGTCAGGAGTTGTGGATGATGCCATAATCTTATGTCTCAATAGAAAAACATGGCACTGTTGAGTGACAGTGGCCTCCAGGGAGAACTTTAATTCCCACAGACTCGGGATTCATCAGTTTTTTTTTTTTTTTTGTTCTTAGTGTTAAAGAGTTCTTGACTATACATCCATAGCTTTCTGAAATGACCAGGTAGGCCTGTCTTTAGGGATATAGCTATTCACATTTATTTCCCTTTCTCCCTTTAATTTTAAGTCATTCTAATGCCACACTGTGTCTCATGGGAAGGTACCCGAAAGGCTCTGATATCCAGACCGCTTATGCATGTGAGATGTAGAATTTGTCACAAAGTAGAATTTTAGGAAGCTTCAAGAAAATACTAACAACAGTTTGTTTTGATGCAGTCCATTACGATGCTGAGGAAGAAAATTATCCATTTTACTGGCTCTGATCAGAGGAAACAAGCGAATGCAGCCTTCCTTATTGGCTGTTACATGGTAAGTGTCACTTGGGGGGTCTGAAGGTCCATCAGTGTGCACAGCTGTGCTGCTTTACCATCAGGGTTGGTATTTTGAATACCTTTATCTGCTTGAGCCATCTTACTGGCTCGGCAGGTGGATACCTTAACTGTGAATTTTGGTTCCATTATTTGGCCAACTTATTATATCTGAGGAGGAGAGCCTTACTAAATGACACCTTAACACAAATTAGTAATATCTGGGGTCATGAAATATTAATGGAACCTGGAGAATCAGTCCTTGGTGTGACAGCAAAATTTCTAAACTATTTGTGGTCTTCCCTACACACTGTCCAAGTGAAAGTCTGGACGGCCAGGGCAGTCCCACCAGGGACAGGATCCACAGGCATGCCCTGCCCACACACGTAACTCCTTAACCAGGGTTGTCTCTGGATTGATCTATTGTACACTGTCAGATAAAGCACTAATGGCTATGTTGTGTGGAACCAGCTGCTGTTATTTTAGGGTAGAGAATCTCTCTCAGAAAATGGTTGAGGGTATGGTGGAACATTGGGCTAAAACCAGAAAGAAAATGCTGGATAATTTATAAACATGAAGCTGTTCTTGCTGTAGTGGTTGTTTTTGTTTGTTTGGTTTGTTTTTAGGTTTTTGAGACAGGGTTTCTCTGTTTACCAGTCCTGGCTGTCCTGAAACTTACTCTGTGTAGACCAGGCTGGTCTTGAACTTACAGAGATCCTCTCCTGCCCATGCTTCACAGAGTAGTACTGGGATTAAAGGTGTAAACCACCACACCTGGCTCATTCTGGCTATTTTTATTTGGTGGGTCTTTGGATTAAACTCATGGCCTCCAGTATCTAAGGTACTTTTGCTAATGGTTGTATTTGTGCACACAGGGGCTTAGTTTATTTTTGTGCTTTCATAGGTAATATATATACATTTAGAATTCCCCCGAAAGGGGCTGGAGAGATGGCTCAGAGATTAAGAGCACTGACTGTTCTTCAGAGGTCTTGAGTTCATTTCCCAGTAACTATACAGTGGCTCACAACCATCTGTAATGAGATCTGATGTTCTCTTCTGGTATGCAGGCAAGCATGCAGACAGAAAATTGCATGCACAATAAACAAATAAATAATATCTAAGAGGGTTTACCCTTGTACTTAGATGCTGATTCCATGGTTAAGAATTTGCCAGGGAAATCTGGGTAGATTTGGATATTCACCGAGTTGATTACTTTGCTCCGGTAGAAGCCAGTTTGTGGGAGGTTTAGTGTATGGCTAGGGCAGGTACCTTTGAGGTCATGGTAGGTGGGCAAATGGTGGAGCTTGGAGTGATTATAATGCTTGTGGGGGAAGCAAGAGAAAGACCTCCAAGAAAAAGAAAGTTACTCATAGTAGGAAAGAGTGTTGACAGGTGATAAAGATACTTGAGAAGATAAAACACCCAAGCGATCAAGACCTCTTGTTTGAAGTTCATTTGGTTCTCTGGTTAAAGTACTGTAGAGATTAGTGCTAATTCCTGTGAATTGAGCTGAAGTCTTGATAAGTTTTTTCTAGAGTTGTTGAATTTTGAAGGTAGTAAAGCTTGAGCAGTAATGTTGAAACAAAACCAAAAATACGGAAAGAATTTTCCAGCTCAGTGGTAGATCAAACACTTGGCCTAGTATGCAAGGGACCCTGAGTTCTGTCCCCAGACACTGCAGGGGGGGGGGGCGGAAATCAACAACCAACAAAAAGAAACAGAACAAAGAAGAACTGGGGAGATGTTTAAAAGTGCTCACTGTGCAAGAGTGAGGGTCTGCATTCATATCTTCAGTACCCATGTAAAAAAACTGAGCATAGCTGCATATGCCTATAGTGTGCTGATAGTAGCCCTAACACGGAGGAGTAGAGACAAATGAGCTTCAGATTCAGTGGGAGACCTTGTCTCAAGGGAATAAATTAGAGAGCAATACAGGAGGAAGCTCGATGTTGTATTCTGGCCTCTGCACATACGTATACAGGTGTGTGCTCACACACTCATGGTTAACATACACATACACATTTACACACATAGGCACATACATACATATAAAAAGACAAACACATGCTTGCACATGCACACATACACACGTGTATAAACAGGTATACACATTTATACAAAGCAATACTTCCATTTATTGTTTGTCTTTTTAAAAACCTTCATGCAAAGCCAGGTGGTGGTGGCACATGCCTTTAATCCCAGCACTCTGGAGGCAGAGGCAATCAGACCTCTGTGAGTTCGAGGCTAGCCTGGTCTAAAGAGCAAGTTTTGGGACAGCCTCCAAAACAATACAGAGAAACCTTGTCTTGAAAAAAAAAAAGAAATCTTTTTAAATTAAAAACAGTTACCATTCTGTCTTACTGGTTATTATCTGTGATTATTTCCTCCTGTTAAGCTTTTCTACAGGCTGGATCACCTCCTCCTGGGTTACACATACTTCCGACGGACGGCAAAACTTTGTTGTCTTTTCGAGACAGTGTTTCATTGTGTTGTGTAGCTCTAACTCCGGGAGCTCACTCTGTAGACCAGGCTGGCTTCAAACTCACAGAGATCCAATTGCCTCTGCCTCCCAAGTGCTGGGATTAATGGCCTGGACCACTACCTTCCAGCTGACTTCATTTTTCTCTAAAAAATAAATTCAAAGCCTCTGAGGTGTAGACTCCATGACACAGCAGATTACTTAACAAGTAGCTTGCAAATTTGTTGTCCCCCATGGTTAATAACTTACTCTGGAAGAAGTAATTGTGGTAACTTGTAGGTTCCCTCATAAATATTTATCACTGTGGTTTTTTTTTTTAACGGTTCTTACCGTCTTTAGAATGGCTTACCTTGTAAGAATTCATATGGAAAATTATAGTCCTGATTAACTCCCAAGAATATACTAGCTCAGCAGTATATTTGAGTAGATTTCCGAAGTCTGAGATTGCCTTAGCAGTCAAACTGAGAATGTCAGGGCTTTATCTAGTGGTGAACTTTTGGGCCTCTGGTCCACTTTTTAAGTGAGTTCATTATTTTGTACTCTCAGTAGCCAGTTATGGTGGCTTCAGGGCAGAGAGATTGGACAAGGGTTAGGTGGAGGCGGAGGGTCAGGTTGCAGAGCTCATCCAGCAGCGCAGATAGGGCAATAGAGACCATAGGGAAGGAAAGAACCTAAGTGGGGGTGGTCACTGGCTCTGTAATCACTCCTGGGTGAACCTCCTTCTTGGGTATTAAGAAAGGCAGAACAACCAGGCAGCTGTAAACATAGCAGCCAGGCCCACAGGCAGAAGCCTCACAGCACCTCAGCTGTGCCAGGGTGGAGCAGTTGCTCCCAGCTCATGAGGCTTACGTCTCTGTGCACTCCAGTAAGTACCCCAGACACCGTGGCCCCTGGGGTATCGGCTGAGTGGCATTAACTTTGACCCTTTGAAGCATGTGTGATTCTTGTTTGCAAATCTGTTTCTCTTCTCTTCGTTTCAGTCCTGGGTTTAGGCAGGATGGTTTCTTGTCTATAAATAAGGGCTGAGCAGTGGCCTTCTATTAGTAACAATCAGGGTGATCCCTGGATGAGCAGCCTTTGAGGGTTATGTAACTCACAGAATATTTTTAAATGGTTGTAGCCCTCCACCTTCACCCATGTTTAAAAATTGAGATCACGGGGGCTGGGGATATATAGTTCAGTTGGCAGAGTGCTTGACTAGCATGCATCCAGTCTTGGGTTTGATCTGATCCCTACCTAATAATGAATAAACCTGGTGTGATGGTACATGATTTTAATCCTTAACACTTGGGAGTTAGAGTCAGGGGCACCAAGAGTTCATGATCATTCTTGGTTACATAGGTGAGTTGGAGGCCAGCCTAGGCTACATGAGACTCCTATGTTTAAAAAAAGAAATGAGATCTTTCTTTTAAAAAAGGTCAGAATGTACTGGACATGATGGTACACTCCTTTTAATTGAAGCCCTGGGAAGGCAGAGGCTGGTGGATCTGTTTTAGTTAGAGGCCAGCCTAGTCTACAGAGCAAGTTCCAGGTAAGCTCGGGTATAACATAGTGAGATCCTGCCTCAAAAAAAAAAAAAAAATGATTAAGAATTTTTATATGCATGCATGAAACTGTCAGAAAAAAAAATGAAGGGAAAAAAAAAGACTCAGGGTCCCTCCCCCTTTAACCGTATCAGTATGCAGGAGCTTATGCCCAAGGCCAGTTGCTTAGTTTATTAACTGGTATCGGTATTGAGGCGTGCATATTTTTATTTATTTTTTTCGGGGGCAGTGTTTCTTTGTGTAACAGCCCCTGGCTGTCCTAGAACTCACCTTGTAGGCCAGACTGACCTCTAACTCAGAGGTCCTCCTGCCTTTGACTCCCAAGTGCTGGGACTAAAGTTGTGTGCCACTACAGCTGGCTAGTAGAGAGCATTTGATATTGAAATGTAAAGGCATCTGGTGTTTTTATTTTTTGTTTCCTTTTGAAACAGGGCAGAGCTTTGTAGTAGCTCAGGCTGACTCCATATTCTCAGTCCTCTAGGCCTCTGCTCCCTACTGCTGAGATTAACAGGCCTGTGCCTCTGTCTCCGGAAACCATCTCATTAGTCTTAGTGAGTTAGTGGCTGGGCTGAATTGCCAAAGCACTTGAGTATCTCTGTCTAATGAGTCCTAGCACCTATATAAAAATGCTGGGCGTGGTGTTAGGCATAAAGACAGGATTACTGGTCACCACTCTAGACTTAAGGGGTGAGCTTCAGGACAGTGAGAGACCCTATCTCAGAGGAGGTGGACAGCCTGCCTGAGGGTGACACCTGAGATTGTCTGCCAACTTCCACTTTTTTTTTCCTTGTTAGTATTTCTGTAGGTCTCTGAGTTATGTATATTCTGCATACCTTTTAGCAGCTGAATATGAACTTGAATTGCTTTTGTGCACATACTGTGGCAATTTAGAGTTTTTTTTTAACTCAGTCAAATTCTTGGCACAGGAAGGACTGTGTCATCTGGCTGACATGTGAAAATAGTTACAGGAGCCTTTAAAGGCTGCAAACATTGTGACATTGTCTGCATAAAGAATATTTGCAAATAGTTGATTGGTTTTTCCTGTGGCTGTGTTTGCTGTGTGGGTCCAAATGCTTTTTGTTACTCTTGACTCTGACTGGTGTGATGTTTGGTCTTGACGCATTATCAGAGTCTCTCTCAATGTGTGGATGAAGTTTCAAAGTGTATTTAAGAGCAGATATAAGAAACACATGTTTAGTTGGGTTTTCGTTGCCAGAGGCTGGGCTTGTCAGAATTAAAACCATACGTGATGGAGTAGGGATGCCTTTTCTAGGCATGCCTGACTGAGTCCTTCTGTCACTTAGGGGCACCTTCCAGTATTCCAGGGTCACAGGTCCTCACAGGATCCAGAACTTGTAACCAAAGACCTTTAAAAAAAGGATGCAGTGAAGTAGTCTAGAAGGAACCCCATCTTTTTTTTTTTTTTTTTTGTATCAGAGTCTCATCATGTCACTCAAGCTGGCCTTATGTTCTTCTTGTCCTTAAGCTCCTGCCTCAGATTCTGAGTAGTTAGGACCACTGTGTGTGTGTGTGTGTGTGTGTGTGTGTGTGTGTGTGTGTCTGTGTGTGTGTGTGTGTGTGTCTGTGTGTCTGTCTGTCTGTGTCTGTCACATGTATGGAGGTCAGAGAACAACTTTTGGGAGTCACTTCTCTCCACCTGGTGAATACTGGGGATCAAAAGGGAGGTTGCCAGGTTTGTGGCACACACCTTTACCTTCAGTACTTACTGTCTTGCCACAAGCACTTAATTCTTCCTTTGGGGCTTCTGTTGCTTCATAAAAATCACTGATCGTATCTTATCTCTGCAGTGGTCATATAATTGTTTTATCTAGTTTTATAAGCTGAGTTATTTCTTTACTACTGGGTATGCTACGTATAGCCTGCTGCTTGCTGCCAGAGTCACCTAGAGTTGGTGACTTAAAACAATAGGAAATGATCTGAGTTTTGTTGGGTTTGTTTTGGTAAAGGGTGTCATGTAATTTACCTTGAATTTGCCATGCCCTGTTTTGCCTTTTGCTGGAGACAAAAGCCAGGAAGGACTTCACATATGGTAGGCAAGCACCCTTTCAGCTGAGCTACATTCCCAGCAAGTATTCGAGAGTGTGCTTGGGTTAGGAGTTGGGAGTGGCTTCTCTTGGGTGGGTCTGGTTCTCAGGCTCCTGGTCTTCCGTTGTCTCCAGGATCTTCTCCAGAGACGGCTTACTCACAGCCCTGGCAAGTCACTATTGAACTTTGGCAGGAGACACTGTTCACCATGTGATCTGGTGAGGATGCTCCCAAAATGACAGTTTGCTTTACTCAGTATGAGGGATCTAAAGGAAAGCAAGGCACAACCACATTCTCTGTGACCTCACCTGAGAAGTCTCTATGCTCATTCTCTTTCCCCTATGTTTTAAATGTTTTAAACATTTATATTTGTTTATGTGTCTGAGGTTTTTTTTCCCCTGCATGTGTCTGTATCACTGTGCATGGTGAGCCCTTGGAGGCCAGAAGGCATCTGAACTGGAGTTCCAGAACGTTGTGAGCCACCAAGTAGATGTTGGGATAAAACCTAGGTCCTCTGGCAGAACACATACATTGTCCCTGTTACTGTAGGAGAGGACAGGTTAAAGGTGGAAATACAAGGAGCTAAGGTTCTTTGGGACTGTCTTGGAAGCTGGCTGTCACAGTGTCTAATCTTTCTCTTAGCAATCATCTGTTTCTTGGCTTCAAAATAGCATCATGACATTCGAGTGGGCATTCTGTATACATAGCTTCTGATATAAATATCCTGAAAGAACTTGCCAAGGCATTCCTTGTGTCCAAAATAGCCAGCAGTGTTGATTTTTGATAATTTTTTGCTAATCTGAGCATTTGTGTTCATAGAGAAACTACTTAGTATGGTGCCTCCTGAGAGCCACATTGAGAACAGCTTCACATGGGAAGGTCTTCTGATCGAAAAGACAGGTAGATACAAAAGCAAAAACTGCAGGTGCTAGCAGATATGTTTTAAAGAGTTGTTTTTATTTTATGTGTATAAGTGCTTGCCTGCATCTAATTATGTATACCATGTGCATGCAGTGTTTGTGGCGGCCATAAGGGGGTGTCAGGTCCCCAGGTCTAGAGTTATAGATGGTTGTGAGCCACCAACTGGGAACTGCAAGATCAACTAATGTTCTTAACTGCTGAGCCATTTCTGTAGCCTG
Source organism: Mesocricetus auratus (assembly GCF_017639785.1). Classification (NCBI taxonomy): domain Eukaryota; kingdom Metazoa; phylum Chordata; class Mammalia; order Rodentia; family Cricetidae; genus Mesocricetus; species Mesocricetus auratus. The sequence goes on along the minus strand of NW_024429196.1, from coordinate 82,707,698 downwards.
CCAGCAAATATTTAATAGTTAGCTACAGAGGTTTAGAATAAATCTCTTAAGTGTCTTTCAGCTTATCCAGTTAAGTCATATATTATCTGTATTGCTGTATAGTCAGTTCCTGAACCGATTTTAAAAACTACAGTTTTTTAAAGTTCATCGCTGAGAATCTGGAGTTTTCTCTCACCTCCATAGGAAAAAATGCTGCGTTGTTCTTCTGTTCTTTGAATTGAACTTGTGTTCCAAGACTAACCCACAGTTATTTAGTGTATTAAAAGGCTATTTTTATTTTGAAGTTTAGAAGGAAATTAGGGCATTACCATTTTGGTATAAAGAAACCATGAAGTTACAGTTTGGTGGAATAAAAAATTACTTTAAATTGATGTTTAAGGAAAATCTTGTATAGTTCTCTATAGAGAAGGAGGTCTTGGAAAGCTAGAGAAATTCTGAAAGAGGGTTCTCTGGATTTCCTTTTAGGTTGGTTGGATTACCTGTATATGCATGTGCACCTCCATATACTCAGGAAATTCAGCTCTTTCACCCCAATGACTTCCAATATTTGTTCAGGTGATTGATTGAGGGATACAATGTCTTAGTTTTCTTTTTCTTTTCTTTTTAAGACAGGGTTTCTCTATAACAGCGTTAGCTGTCTTGGAACTAGCTCTGTCTACCAGACTGGTCTCAAACTCACAGAGATCTGCCTTCCTCTGACTCCTGCGCGGTGGGATTAAAGGCATGTGCTACCACTGCCCAGTCTTTTCTTTTTTCCTGTTAGTTGTGTTTATTATTAATTCTTGTAACCTTCAGGAGATCTCTTGTCTTGTGTATTCAGGAGTTTACAGCATGATGTATGATTTGATCACTAATAAAAGTTGCAGTGAGCCAGGAGCCTTTAATTTTAGCAGTTAGGAGGTGGAGGGTAGGGGATCTCTGAATTTGAGGCTAGCCTGGTCTGCATAGAGAGTTCCAGGACAGCCACAGGGCTACACGGTTAACTTTTTATCTATGAATGAATGAATGAACAAGCAGTTACAATGAAATAGTAGCTATGATTGTCACCCCCTTGCTACTTGAAAAGGGATAACTGTCCCATCTGAAAGAAAGATGTTGCCTTTTCCTGGGTTAGTCAGAATGTCTGTGAGTCTCTGGTGTGACTCAGAAGATGGTTAGCACTACCCGTTTTCCATTGCTTTGGGCTCTCATACATATCCACAAAGAGAGAACAAAAGGACCCAGAGCTCTATGTACTAAACCTCCCCAAATTGAACCAAAATACCACCCCCTCCCATAGGATGACTGTCCTAGGTATTTTGTCACAGTGATGGAAAGCTAACTAACACAGTTGCAAATTAGAGCAAATCCTACCATAGAACTGTATTTTTCAGCCATAAATTCATGACCTCCCACTTCAAAGGCAAAATCATGTAGCTTCTGGAAAGGCAAGCCACTGGGAAGTTGTAATTTATGGGATGGCAAAGCTTCAAGAATACCATGATAAACCACATAAATGTTGAATTTCTCCACTCTCATCTGTAGCAGTAAATAGGCCCGGTATCCAAAACAGTAACAAGGCCTGATTCTGAGGACAACAATAACCTGATTTTGATTAAAAAAAAATTTTTTTAAAGACAACCAGCATATAGTGCACCCCCAGGGTTTTATTTTGTTTTGGAGGCAAGTAGGTAAGGAATTTCATGCTGCCACCCAATTTACTGATTACATATTCAAGCTCTGTAATGCCCCCAAAGTTCATATCACAGGGATGTTTTAAAGTCTCCTTTCTCAGGGCTAGAGAGATGGCTTAGTGGTTAAGAGCACTGACTACAGTTTCATAGGTCCTGAGTTCAATTCCCAGCAACCATATGGTGGTTCACAACCATCTATAGTGGGATCTAATGCCCTTTAATGGCATAAAGGTGTACATGCAGATAGAGCATATACGTAAAAGAAATAATAACCTTTTAAAAAAAATAGTCACCTTTCTCTTGTTCAGTTGGTTTGGATAGAGCCACTTATACATGGAAAATAAATAACGATTTTTAATTAAAAAATAAAGTTACCTTTCTCTTGTTCAGTTGGTACTTGCTGTTTTGTTTGTATCAATGAACTGGTGATCCATAGGAAGGAGTGGCATTGTGGCAGGGTTTTTAAATTGAGTTTTGGGTTCTGATTTAAGGGGTATGAGGGTATAAAACTTTAATGGAGTTATCCGTTGTTACTCAACTCTCCGGTACTGTAACATATCCAAGACTATACCTTGTAATGAGGAGAGCTTCATCGTAGATTATGGCTTTGCATTTATGCCTGTGGTCGGTGCTGGTGCTTTGGAACCTGGGGTGAGGGGTCAATGTAATAGGGCAAGGAGCATGTGGTGGAGCAGGCTGCTGCCTCACATCTGAAAGAAGACATTGCAAAGTTCCAAAGTCTCCTTCAAGGATGTATCCTCAGTGACACAAACCCTTTCACCTCCTTCTCCATGGCATCGAGAACCAAACGTTTGTTTTCGTTTTGTTTCAGACGGGTTTCTTTGTGTAACAGTCCTGGCATCTACTTTGTAGGCCAGGCTGGCCTCGAACTCACAGAGAACCACCTACCTGCCTCTGCCTCTGCCTCCCAAGTGCTGGGATAAAAGGTGTCCGATACCATCACCAGGCTTGAGAATCAAACTTTGATATGCAGGCCTGTGGAAGCCACCCAGGTCCACATTAGAAGGGTGTTCAGTCTCAGCAAGAGACAGAAGATACCTTGTAGATTATGAGTGTTCAAGTTTCATGTCTGCTGTGACAAAGTATCTCCACAAGTTACTTAGGAGAGATTGGATTTACTGTTGCAAGTTACAGTCCATTATTGAGGGGAAGTCATGGCAAGAACTTACCATCACATCCACAGTCAAGACCAAAAAGAAACAAATGCATATATTCTTGCTTATCTGCTTGCTTTCAGATAGCTTCCTCCCTTTCACTTCTTCAGGATCCCCTGCCTAGGGAATTGGTGTCACCCATAATGGGCTGAGTCTTCCTATAAATTAATAATCCCCCATCGGCATGCCCTCAGCTGACTTTTCACAGGCAATTCCAGGTCTTGTAAAGCTAACAGAACTAAGCAACACAGCAGGAACAAGATTTTTTTTTAATAGGATGGAGTTTTAAAAAAAATTACAGTTTTTATAAAGTAGTGGTATCTGTTTTTCTAAATAAATAGTAATAAAATAGTTGTTAGGCTCTGCTTAAGAGTTGTATGTGTAGAATGAGGTAGGTGGGTTGAGTGAGAGGGGAGGTGTGATATTCCTGAGGTTGGTTTGTTGTACTTGAACACAACATTAGGTAAGATCTATGAACACATTTCTTTGTTCTTGGAATTGATTGATGTTATAGTAGACCTTTTCATAATGGCACTGGAGATAATTAAATGTTTGACCATTCTGTTAATTAGTGCATTATTTTCCCATTGCTGTGACTAAATACCTGACAAGTAATAGAAGGGTTTATTTTGGTTGAAGAGAGTTGGGTCCATTGCGGTGTAGTTCATGAAAGAAGGTGTGGCTGGGAGTCTTCACTTCTCAACTGACAAGGAAACAGAACAGGGAATCCTGCCACTTTATCCTTTTTACTCTAAAACCTCAGTGCAAGTCTTTTATCTTTAGTTAAACCTCTCTAGAAATTCCTTCAGACACTCACAGAGGTGGTGTGTCTTCTAGGTGATTCCAAACCCAGTCAAGTTGATTTACCATCACAGTCATAGTTTGTGGTCTTTAGAGAGTAAATGGAACAAAATTCTAACAGGAAATAGTTCAGACATTGGGAAGATAGTCCATTTATAACTGTTAAAACAGAAGATAATTAAAATGTCCTCTGGAAGCTGTCAAATCTTTATCATTGGTTCTGAGTTCTAGCTTTATGCTTAAAAGATTGGTGCTAGCTTTATAAATTCGTTGTTTACTTCTGTGTATATATGTGTGTGCATACATATATGTATAGAGATCAGAGGTAGCTGTGTGTGTCTTCCTCCATAATTTTCTACCTCATTTTTGAGACAGGATCTGTCACTGAGCGTGAGACTTTATCAATTTGGCTAGGCTGTTCTGGCTACTGGGCCTCAGAGTTCTGCCTTATTTCTGTTCCCCAGTACTGCCAGCTTCTGCCTCCCGAGTGCTGGGACTAAAGGCATGCACTACCACTGCCCAGCAGTGGCTCAGGTCTTTAATCCCAGCACTCAAGAGGTAGAAGGAGGCGAATCTCTTAAGTTTGTGGACAACCTGGTCTACAGATAGAGTTCCAGGACAGCCAGGGCTACACAGAGATACCCTGTCTTGAAAAACTAAGAAAAAACAAACAAAAACAAAAGAAGCAACAGCAGCTTGTAATTAACTTGGTAATTTTTCCCCTTTTATGCTGTTTCTCAGTCCTTGTGTATTGCTGAACTTGTGCTCTGCTACTGAGATATACTCCTAACCTAGATTTGAATTGAAGTTTTTTTTTTACTGTTGTAATTTAAAATAGATTTTCCATAAATACGCTTTGGAATTTAATTTAGTTTTGGTCTTCATATGTATCTAACTGAATGCACGTGGGTCCCTGGTTCCTGCATGGGATTTGAGGACACCCTGCAGATAGTGACTGGGGCAAAAAGACCTCAAAACAATATAAACTGTTGAAGAAAAAGACACAGTCATGGTATCCTAGCATGTACTACATTGGTAAAGGATAGGGTTTGGCCAGGTGTAATAGTGTATACCTGGGGTACGTGCATCATAGTGAGTTCCAGGTCAGCCAGGACTACACAGCTCATGAGACTCTGTCTCAACAGGAAGGAAGGAAGGAAGGAAGGAAGGAAGGAAGGAAGGAAGGAAGGAAGGAAGGAAGGAAGGAAAGAGAGGGTGTTTTTGAAGTATTTACCAGAGGAAACCAAAAACATACCATAGTTCTGAAGACAGAAGCAGCAGATGTACTTAGTCCAGTAGGAAACTTTCACAGTGGGACAGAACCCTAAATGAAAACGGAGAGAGCGAATCAAGGTCTTTGTTTTGGACAAGAGTGTGTCTCAGTGGTGGCTCCTTTCTAACATGAGTGAGGCACTGGATTCAATCCACAGCACTGTGTATATATATATAATGAGATGACTCAGAAATTAGCACAAGACCTGGGTTCAGTTCCCAGCACCTATGTGGCAGCTCAGTTTTCTGTAACTCTTTCTGGCTTCCTCAGCACTGCATGTACACGGTGCACAGTAATATGCAAAGGCAAAACACGCAGAGCATTAAAAAAAATAAACTTTTTAAAAAAGGTAGTTTGGGAGGCTGGAGAGATGGCTCAGAGGTTAAGAGCACTGACTGCTCTTCCAGAGGTCTTGAGTTCAATTCTCAGCAACCACATGGTGGCTCACAACCATCTACAATTCAATCTGGTGTATATGTAATAAATAAATAAATCTTAAAAAAAAAAAGTAGTTTGGGACCAGCAAGATGGCTCAGCAGGTAAAGCCACTTGCTGTGTAAGTCTGTGGACCTGATTTGATCCTTGGAGCTGACATGGTCTAAAGGAGAGAACCAACTTCACAAAGTTGCCCGGTGGCTTACACATTAGTACGGTTGGGCACATTCACAAACATAATAAATAATAACAACAATAATAAATAAAATTCATCAGCTCTGCTTTTGGGTTATCACTTCACCACACTCCAGTCCCCAGCTCCCTTTTCACCTGTCATTTCTGAGGATGTTCAGGGAGGAATTAAAGCCTGTTACGCAAACATCTGGATCTGGAAAATGTGTTTTTAAAGCGCTACCCTTCTTAGCACAGGCTGTTTGAAGTGTACTCTCAGGGTTCATGTGGCAAGGAGGGCTCTCTCTGGCAGGTCGAAACAAGCAATTAACTCACTGATAGGATCCTGGGAGCCTGAGAACTTGGCTCTGCTCATTGGCTGGGGCTCATGTTAAAAAGCTTCTTGGTGACAGAATTGTGGCATTAAGTAAATTGCCCTTTTCTTTTCTTTCCAAATATAGGTTATATATTTAGGAAGGACTCCAGAAGACGCATATAGAACATTAATCTTTGGAGATACAGCCTATATCCCTTTCAGGTAAAATGTATAAGTAATGTGGTAGATCTGTTTAGATCAGACCCTTACCAGGAAGTTTTTGGTGGTAATTCTTTTTCTTTGTTTTAAATGGTTATTTGTTTGTTTGTTTATGTCATATTCTGACTACAGTGTCCCCTCCCTCCTCTTCTCCCAGTCCCCACCACCACCACCACCTCTCATCCCCCTATCCACTCCTCCATTTTTATTCAGAAAATGGCAGGCCTCCCATGCATATCAAGTTGCAGTAAAACTAGGCACTTCCCCAGATGAGGCAACCCAGTAGGAGCAAAGGTTCCCAAAGGCTGTCAAGAGAATTAGAGACAGCTCCTGCTCCCACTGTTAGGAGTCCCACAGGAAGCCCAAGCTATACAACCATAACATATGCAGAGGGCCCCATGCAGGCTCCCTGGTTGTTGTTCAGTCTCTGTAAGACCCTACGAGCCCTGGTTAGTTGATTCTGTGGCTTTCCCGTCTGGTTCCTATAATCCTTCCCCCCTTCTCTTCTGCAGAATTCCCCGAGCTCCACCTAATGTTCAGCTGTGGCTCTCTGTATCTGTTTCTATCAGTTGCTAGATAAAGCCTCTCTGATGTTAATTGGGCAGAGTATCATCAGGCATCATTACATTGACTTTTTTTTTTTTTTTTTTTTTTTTGGCCAGTTGTGTGTGTTTGGTTCTGTCGTAGGTCTCTGGGCTATCTGGCCTCTGAATCCTGGGACTTCAGGCAGCATCACCTGTGGGCTTCTCCTGGCGTGAATCTCAGGCTGGGCCAGTCATTGGTGGGGCAGTCATTGGTTGGCCATTCCCACAATTTCTGCTCCTTCTTTACCCCAACACATTTTGTAGGCAGCACAAATTGTAGGTCAAAGGTTATGTGGCTGGGTTGGTATCCTGATCCCTCCACTGGAAGTCTTGCCTGGTTACAGGCAAGTTCATGCTACGTATCCACTAGTACTAGGAGTCTTAGGGTCACTGCTTGTAGATTCTTGGGAGTTTCCATTGCTCTATGTTTCTACCTCAGCCTCAAATGCCCTCCCCTCTTTTCCATTCATTTCTTTCGGTACTCTCTTCTTCCAACCCCAAACCTGACCCCTCCTATTACCATCCCCACCCACCCCTAGTTCATCTGCAAAATCTCTTCTATTCCCCTTCCCAGGAAGATCCAAGTGTCTCTCCTTGAGCCCTTCTTGTGACTTAGTTTCTCTGGGTTGGGTCTGTGAATCGTAGCATGATTATCCTATACATCTGATGCCTGCTTATGAAGTGAGTACATACCATGTTTGTCTTTCTGGGTTCAAGGTAATTCACTCAGGATGATTTTTCTAGGTCCATCCATTTGCCTGCAAGTTTCTTGATGCCATTGTTTTTAACAACTTGAGCAATACTCCCTCGTGGTTGAGAGGCATCTAGGTTCTTTCCAATTTCTGGCTCTTACCAATAAAACTGGTATGAATGTAGTTGAGTAAGTGTTCTTGTGGTAAGATGGAGCATTCTTTGGGTATATGCCCAAGAGTGGTATAGCTGGGTCTTGAGGTAGATCGATTCCCAGTTTTCTGAGAAACCGCCGTATTGATTTCCAAAGTGGCTGCACAAATTTGAACTCCACCAGCAAATGAAGGATTCTTCCCCTTGCTCCACATCCTCACCAGCATGAGCTGCCACTTGTGTTTTTGATACTAGACATTTTGACAGGTATAGGATGGAATATCAGAGTTGTTTCGTTTGCATTTCCCTGGTGACTATATTGGAGATTTCTTTAAATGTTTGTCAGCCATTTGTTGAGAGTTCTCTATTTAAATCTGTACCCTATTTTTTAATTGGGTTATTTATTTTTCTGAGGTCCCGTTTCATTAGTTATATATATATATATATTTGGAGATCAGCCCTCTGTCAAATGTGGGATTGGTGAAGATCTTTTCCAGTTCTATAGGCTGCTGTTTTGTCATATTGATGGTGTCCTTTGCTTTTGAGAAGCTTTTCAGTTTCACGGGGTCCCATTTATTGTCGATCTCAGTGCCTGCACTTTTGGTATTCTGTTCAGGAAGTTGTCTCCTGTGACAATGCATTCAAGGCTATTTCCCAGTTTCTCTTCTATCAGGTTCATTGTATCTGGATTTATGTTGAGGTATTTGGATTCACTTGGACTTGAGTTTTGTGCAGTGTGATAGATATGGATCAGTTTGCATTCGTGTACAGACTAGTACAAGTTGTTGAAAATGCTTCCTCTTTTCCATTGAATAATTTTGGTTTCTTTGTCAAAATCAAGTATTCATTTACATCAAGTATTGGATTTACATCTGGGTCTTCAATTTGATTCCATTGACCAACCAGTATATGCAGTTTTTATTACTGTTAGTATAAATATACAGGTAATGTGGTAGATCTATTTGATCATACCCTACCAGAAACTTTTGGGGGAGCCCTGGCAGGAAGGTATGTTTAGTGGTGTGACACTATAGATGCAGGAGTTGACAGTAACACCATTAGAATGTTGTCACTTCAGCCTCTTTGCTGGACACTAGTGACTCCCCCACCCCCACTCCTGTTACCAGAACCTCAAATGTCTCCTGACTTCACCTTCTGTCTCTAGAAATGATATGGGTGGAGTAGGACTTACTTGGCTGAGAACCAAGCTGTGATGAAGCCAGGGGAGAATCCTGGTGATACTGTGCCCAGTGCTACCCCAGGCTCCCAGGCAACCCACCCAGGAGTTCCCCTATTTCACAGGGGGAACGTTCTCAGCTACGCTTGACCCCTTTCCTTAGGAGCACAGCCAGCAGAGGTAGCAGGTGTGGCTACAGATGTTGCCACACCTGCAACAAAACCTGTCAGGCAGCTGTGTGTGGAGGAGAAGGTGGAGGCGGCAGTGCTCCTGCTCTGTGGGCAGTTAGCAGCCTCACCTCTCACCCACAGTGCAATTGTCTTCAAAGAATTTTAAAGAGAAAAAAAGTTTATAAAGCTCTAAGCTGATGAATCTAGCATCTTGTAGATGAACTCTAGAGTGTCTCCCTCACTGAAGACAGTTTCCTCCTCAGGTTGCTCTCTGGAACCCCCTCTCCCCCTTGAAACAGGGCTTCCATTGTTTTGGCAATGTTCAGAATTCAGTGATGTAGCGGTTGAAGGCCGTGGCTGAGACAGAATGCCCCATTCCTGTTAACTCATAGACTGTCCCAAATGTTCTGTGATTTGAGGTGGGTAGGAAGAGAGAAAGACATGAACTGAAGTAAGCCACTCATCGTTTTAACTTGTAACAGCAACTGTCTGTGTCTGTTAGAAGCAAATCTTGTATCAGCAATTGCAGAGTGAGAGGCAGGCATGTAGATCGGCTGCTGTTGCAGTGATGACCTTGTTCTCGAGAATTCTCCAAAGTATTAATCCCATATAGGCATTCTCACATCTCACACACAGGACATGAAATGCAAATAGGCTTACTTCCTTGCTAGAAAGTAGCACAAACAGTGTCAACCCCAGTTCCCACTACAACCTCCCTAGATAGTTCTAATTTGCTTTTCTCCCATTTTGTCTTTTATTTATTTATGTTTTGAGAGAGGCTATTACTATGTAAACCTTGCTGGCCTAGAATTTTCTATGTAGTCTAGGCTGGCCTCAAATGCAGATGCCTTCTGAATGCTGGAACTAAAGAGAGGTGAGGTGTGTACTACCAACCAGACTGCCTCAAAATCAACAAAATTCTTCCAGCCTCTGTCTCCTGAGTGCTGTGTTTAAAGATGTGGACCTAGTAGTGTATAATTTCTTATTAAATTATATCATTTCTTCTCTTAGTGAGAAAAGTAATCTAAAGGAGTATGCCTGTAATACTGTTACCTGTAGTAATACTCTGCTTCTTGGTTTTGTTGTAGTTTGTGTAAGTGGGTGTCTCTCTTTTCTCTTTTTTTGAGATAAGAGTTTGCATTGTCCCCTATCCTCTTGTGAGTACCTCCCAAATGCTAGGGTTACAGGCATGCACTACCAAGCCCATTTTGTGGTTGTTCATAGCTTGCTTTGGTTATCAGATAGAGAACTGACTCTTAGCTTTGCTGTTTCTGTCTCCTTTACAAACTTAAACCTCAGCTTGTATTCTGAAGATAGGAACTATAGTAGTACCTGCTCGAAGAGGTTATGCTTAAAAAAAAAAAAACCCAACAACAAATAAACCATAGTGCCTGCTCAGTATTTACAGCCCTTTCTCCTTTTTTAAAGTTGATACATACAATTTGTAAAGAAAACACTGATATTAAAAAAAAAACAAACATTGAGCCGGGCGTTGGTGGCGCACGCCTTTAATCCCAGCACTTGGGAGGCAGAGGCAGGCGGATCTCTGTGAGTTCGAGGCCAGCCTGGTCTACAAGAGCTAGTTCCAGGACAGCCTCCAAAGCCACAGAGAAACCCTGTCTCGAAAAACAAAACAAAAAACAAAACAAAACAAAAAACAAAACAAAAAAAACAAACATTGAAAAAATCAAATATTGCATATATATGTGTGCATGTGCACATGTATATGTGCAGAACTTAGGAATTGGACTCAGGCATTGTGCAAGCACACACCACTGAGCCTGCACCCCAGCGCACAACACTAAAATGAATTGTGCAGCTAAGTCTTACACATGTATGTGTGACTGCCACACTCTGGGATGTAGAACATGGCTCTTACCCCCAAAGATTTACTGCTGTGTCTTAGGCCTGTTTGCTTTTGAACTTTATCCAGTGTGCATCTTGAGGGGATGGCTCAGTAGTTAAAGCACTTGCTACACAGTCCTGGGGACCAGAATTTAGATTCTCCACAACCCACATAAATGCTGGGTGGGGAGACAGCCTGCCTGTAGTTCCTGCCTTCAAGACAGTGCGTGCCTAGAGCAAGCTAGGCTAGCAAGGCCAGTCATATAGGCGGACTCTGGCTTTGCTGAAAGATCTTGCTTACCCCAGTGAATATAGTGGAAGAGCAATGGAGGATGATTCCTGGTGGCTCAGGTCAGGCTATTCATGAAGCAAGCTTGTGTGTTCAGATAGTGTGAGGTAGGTCTTGAGTAGAGAAGGGCTTGAGCCATTGTAGTTCTCAAAGCATGCATCAAGTTCTTTGTAAGGCTGAATCAGTATGCCTTTAACTGGGTTGGAGAATTGTCGATCACATTAAGGCCAGGTGGTGGTGGTGCACACCTTTAATCCCAGTACTCAGGAGGCATAGGCAGGCAGACCTTTTTGAGTTTGAGATAAGCTTGGTCTACAGAGCGAGTTTTCCAGGACAGCCAGGGTACACAAAGAAACCGTGTAATGAAAAACCAAAAAAGAAAAAAGATAATGTAATGGTAGTAGTTAACAGTTACTGTCAAAGTCATTGCGTCACTGCGCTTTGAAAGTTCTCTCTCTTCCCATTGATTGATAGGGCTGGTTGTTGTCATTTTAAAATAGCGGCTTGAGAAAGATACCATGTGACAGAGCTCAAGTGGAGGGGTTTCTTAATAAGGGAAAGTGATCATAAAAAGGGGACAGGCCTCTGGGGGCAGGAGCAGCAGGAGAGAGGGGAGAGGGAGACGAAGGAAGGAAGGGAGAGCAGAGAGAGAGGGAGAGAATGAATGAGAGGATAGGAGGTGGGCAGGGCCCTTTTAAAAGAGAACGTAGTGTGTACAGGTGCTGTTCTTAGGAGCTGCAACTGAGGGTGTACCCTGTCAGAACCCCAAGGACAGGCCACTACAGATGCCTGAATACTAACACTGATGTAGTATTTCAGTGGCAATGTCTGCTGATGGATTATGCACTTGCTTAGATGTGGAGTGATTTTACCAAAGGTTTGGATGCTTTTGCTCTTGTGATTGTATTGGAATTTTGACCCTTAAGAATTAGAAAGGAGCCGGTTGGTGGTGGTGCTTGCCTTTCTTTAATCACAGCACTTGGGAGGCAGAGACAGGTGGTCTACAAAGTGAGTTCTAGGACAACCAGAACTGGACTGTTATACAGAGAAACCCTGACTTGAAAAACAACAACAAAAGAATTAGAAAGGTGGTTGGAGAGATAGCTCAGGGGTTAAAGGCACTGGCTGCTCTTCCAGAGGACCCAGGTTTAATTCCCAGTATCCACATGTCAGCTCACAACATCCTGTAACTCCAGTTCCATAAAATAAAATAAATTAAAAAAAAAGAATTAGAAAAAATTATCCAGTTCTAGTATAACTGTAAAAACAAAATGCTTGTGACCGTGCTGTAGAGATCATTGAAGCATTGGATTCTAGTCAGGTTTGTCTTGGGCTGAGTATGCTGTGGAACATTAACAGAGTAACACTTTGGGAATTTCAGAGACGCTGCCTATGGAAGCTGCAGTTTCTATATCACACTTCTCGACTGTTTTCACGCAGTAAGGAAGGTGAGTGTCTTGGAGAAGACAAGGCGTTGTTCTACACAGCTCTGTTAGAATTTCTTGAAGAGGTGTGTCAGGTTGGGAGTATTCCCTTCCCCTTTAGCGTTAAAGTGACCTCAGACCAATAAACAGCTCATTATGAATTTCTCATTGCTTCTGTGCATGAATGGGATGGAAAGGGCACAGACAGGAGACAGACTGGGGCTGTCAATCGTTGGTTGAGCACTTGTTTGGCATGTGAGAGGCCATGGGTTCAACCTCAGCATCACAAAAACAAGGCATAAGTAAGAGAGTTAATTACAGTTAGGGTTGTTACACAGAAAAACCATGTCTCCAAAAACCAGAGAGGATAGAGAGATAAGTAATTTGGTTCTAGATACAGTATTAGTTTTCAGTGTGTCTGATTTAAAAGAAAAAAAAATGTTGAATACTTTTTTTCCTCCAAGGTCTATTCATATATATTCTGTATTTGTAACACAGTAACTGAGGAGAGGGGAATATTAATTACTCAGTGTCAGTCTAGCATGTCCAAGGTCCTAGGCCCTATCCCCTGTACCAACAACAAAGTTGCTTGAGACTCAATTTTCTTTCCAGGCAGTGGTCTTTGAGTTCAACAAGGTAATTTGGACAACCATTAATTTGCCACAAAGCTTTATATAAAAGTAAATGAGTCATAACTGCTTTGTCAGAAAGTTTCAGGGCTTGGGGATGTGGCATAGGGGCCCCAAATAGTTGAACAAGAATCTCCCACACCCTTAGATGCTCAGCATGAATACAGCACTATTTTCTAAGACATTTCCTGGTGCTCAGTAGGAAATTGGGTAGGAAATTGGCCTTTTGTTTATCCTTTGTTCTTAAAAGTTTCCTTTCATATTTCAGGCAATGCAGTACGGCTTCTTTAATTTCAACACATTTAACCTTGATGAATATGAACACTATGAAGTAAGTCCTAGGTTCCTCTTCTCAGTTAAGTTCCTCCTTACTCCATACTTTACTGAGGTGCCATCTATATTGGGCGCTAACTCTCTTAGCATACTAAGTAATGCTTTTAATTTATCTGATATTGTCGCTACTGTTATTATTATTTATTACGTGTGTGTATGATGTGTATTGGTGAACTCGTGAGGTCAGAGGACACCTTGGTAGAGTCAGTTTTCTCCTTTCTGTCTACATAGGTTCTGGGGCTCACACTCTGGTCATCACACTTGTGTGGCAAGTGCTTGGTCTGTTGAGTCACCCTCCTGGCCCAGATAATGTTTTGATGGCTGTGTGCTTGTGAAATGGTTCCCAGAGTCAACCTCATTCACACATGTGTGCTATCTCTGCAGTGTTTGTGCTGCGGACATTTAAGGTGCAGGAACAGCTGGGTGGGTGGTGGTGGCCAGTGGTAGTGCACACCTTTAATCCCAATACTTGAGAGGCAGAGGCAGGTGGATCTCTGTGATTTCGAGGCCAGCCTGGTGTACAGAGTGAGTTCCAGGACAGCCAAAGCTATCTCAGAAAAACAAAATAAAAGATGCAGAAATAGTCTGCACATGAGATCCAGAACTTATTATTGGAAATTTGTGCTGTGACCAGAATTCCACCATGTGACCACATATATTTACTCTTTTATCCTACGTAAAGGAATAAAGAGAATTAAAAAAAAATATTAAACAATATGGCTGGGGAGATGCTTCATTGAAGACTGGAGTTTGAATGTCCAGAACCTACGAAAATACTAGGTGGCCATAGTGACTCTATATCATCCAGCTCTGGGTTCAGCTGAGAGACCTTTCATATGTGAGGTAGAAGGCAATCAAGGAAGACTGCTGATGTGGAAGTCTTGGGCTTCCACATGCTCATACCACACATCAACACACACATACACACGTATGAACCCAACACACAAACATGCACAGGCACATATACACATGAGGGGGAAAAATAAAATGAAATCGAAGGGTAAGAAACCTCACATCTTTTACCTTGGCTCTCCATTCATGATACCTTTTTGTTTCTTTGAGACAGGGTTTCTCTGTGTAGCTTTTGGAACTTGTCCTGGAACTTGCTCTGTAGATCAGACTGGCCCAGAACTCAGAGATCCTGCTGCCTATGCCTACCGAGTGCTGGGGTTAAAGGCATGTGCCACCACCACCAGGTCCATACGTGATTCTTAATGGTGGCTTCTGAGTTTGTTTAATAGATGGTTCCAGGGGAAACAGGTATTCATTGATACATAGTCTTTACAGTGCTTAGTTTAAGTTAGTCTTGGTGACCTTCCTGTAATGATGGGGATACAGGTTTGAATGAAGTTCTCAGTGTGGACACAGAAAGGCGATTAGTTGCTGTGTACTTGGCTGTTGTTATAGCCTATTTGTATTGACTGGACACTCTGTTTCAAGTTTTGAAAACTAAACACAAATAGCCAGGCCTGGTGGCAAACACCTTTAACTCCAGCACTCAGGAGGCAACAGCAGGTTTGGCGACAGCCTGGTCTGCATAGTGAGTTTTAAGCCATCCACGGCTACATAGTGACACTCTATTTAAAAACAAAAAGCCTGAAATGTTTTAAATAAAAGAGCAAACATTTTATTGGAATCTGCAAATTGAAAATCCAGGAGCAGAGCTGAGGAGATGGCTCAGTAAATAAAACAAGAATGAGAATCTGGTTTTAAATACCAGCACCCATGAAAATAACCCAGTGTAGCAGTTAACACCTATAATGCCAGCACTAGGGAGGTGTAGAAAGCAGAATTTCTGAGGTTCACTGGCCAACTATTTTAGCTAAATCAGTAAGCTACAGATTCAATGAGGAAATTTGTCTCAAAAAATAAGAAGAGGAGCTGACCTCTGTCTCTGTCTCTCCCCCTCCATCCCTCCTCCCTACCCCTTCCATCCCTCCCTGCCTCCCCCATAGTGAGATACATACCCTGCCCATACCTGTAGCACACACAACGGTGCTGGAAATGGGTCCTCACCTGTGACCATGCCCATCAGTGCTACGGGTATGGGTGGGGTGTATATCTCACTACAGTCTCTCATGTGGGAATGTCAGTTATTATTGCCAGATGACTCTGGTCCTGGCCTACCATATCAGATAAAGAAGATGGGACAGGAGAAAGTGTACAGGCAGGCAAACTCACAGATACCTTCTATTTCTTTTAACTTAAAGATTGAGGAAGTAGAGAATCCTTGATTCTTGGGTTCCCTCTTCAAAACAGATGTGTAAGATACTGTATTAAAGGCCCCCTGGAGACAGGGAAACTGGACTCTTTAGGTCTGGTAATAGTCACTTTGAATGAACTTCCTCAGAAGGAGAGGAGGCTCTGCAGACAGCCATGCACTCATATCCCAAGTCCACAGATAATTAGCTTTTGCAGTCAATTTCTGAAGAACTTTTATTTAGAAAACTGAAGTATAATGTGTTTTGTTGATGGTCTAGGCTCTTTTTGTGGCAAAGGTAAAACATATCCCGGGATTCATTTGTGACAGCTGTATCTTCCTTGTAATGCCAATCTGTTTCTAAAGTGCAATATTTGACTATGTCCTTCAGTGACTGTATAACTACCACTACCATCATTACTCCTCCTCCTCGTCCTCCTCGTCACCATAAAATTAAACACGTAAAATTAAATATACTTTCTTGGGGCTGGGGAGAGAGGGCTCAGGGGATATAAAGTACTTGCTGTACAAACTTGGGTTTGGATCCCTAGAAGCCATATGAAAGCCAGGCAGGTGGGCATACATGGCTGAGACCTGTAATCCCAGCACTTAAAAAGAAAGAGACAGATGATCCTGGGGGTGAGCCAGACCAGTCTATTTAGAGTCCAGAGTCCGAAAGCTCTGCCTTTAGCAAGAGACCACGTTCCAATAAATGAAGTGGAAAGTGGTTGAACACCAGGTATCAGCTTTGGGCCTCCACACATGTGAACATAGACAGACACACACAGACACACACAGACACACTATACACACTTAAAATACTTTTTCTGGGTATATGAAATACTAAAAATAGCAGTTGGCACATGAAGCACCGTGTTTCTATTACCACAGTTGTTAAGTGATTTTTTTTTTCCTTTTGCCACTGATTCTTTGCGTCACAGTCAATTGCCTTTTATTTCTTAAGTCTTGTTATGCTGGGGGGGGGGGTGGTGCATGCTTAGTAATCCCAGCACTTGGAAGGCAGTGGCAGACAGAGCTCTGTTGAGTTCAAGGGCATCCTAGTCTACATAGCAAGTTCAGATCAGCCAAGGTTACATAATGTGAGACCCTGCCCCCCCCCCAAAAAAGAAACATAAAAGCAAGGTGGATAACACCTGAAGAATGACACCCAAGGCTGTTCTCTGTTCTCAGCACACACATACACAACAAACATAATATTGTCTCCCTCTTACTATATAGAGACAATGGAGACATTACTTCTGACACTCTTCCTATTGTTACTCAGGGAGTCAAAATTATTTATATTGGAAAATACTTTGTCTGTTTAGGATAATGGAGTGTGGGGGGGCTTTCTAGAGTCCTCTCATACACTAGAAAAGTCTGTTTTCTTAATAGGAGTTAATTTCGTATAATAAGAATTTATTCAGATGAAATAGCCAGGCTGTCGAAATATAATTGAGTGCAGGGTATGTTTTCTAGGCTGAAGACTTACGCAGAGAAATACTTTCAAAACAAAGTGATGACACTAGGAAAGTTAGCCATCCCTTGGAAATACTCAAAGTGGGGCAGAATAGATTTCTATCTTGTGCTGGGTGAACAGCTGACACGCTAAAGCCACTGGCTTTGAACTCTGAGAGTGTTGAAAAGGGAGCTGGAAGGAGATGCGGTCCCAAAGCTAATTGTGCTAATCTTTCCCTTGTAGAAAGCAGAAAATGGAGATTTCAACTGGATAATACCGGATCGGTTTCTTGCCTTCTGTGGACCCCATTCAAAATCCAGACTTGAGAGTGGTATGCAAAACTGTGGAACCAGGATGGCCTTGTCTTTTTCCTTTGGAAGTAGGACAGCAAGCTGGGCACAGTAGCTGTGCCTGTTGTCCCAGCTGTTTGTGAGTCTGAGTGAGGCAGAAGGATAGTTCCAGTCCTGAATTCTGGTGTGCTGAATGGTTGGGTGTCTGGGATAGGCTCAGCATTCCATGCTCACCTCCTGGCAGTGGAGCTCCTGAGTTGCCTATCAAAGGGGTTAGGAAGAAACCAAAGAATTAAGCTAAGCTTGACTCAGTCTTTATGATTTAACTGCTCTTGGTTATTTGAGCACATTGTTTTGCCTGGGTGTTAACTTTTTAAGCTTCTGTTTTTTACAGTTATAATCAAACGGGTACTCAGTCCCCAATCCAGACAGTTTCCACCCACTTTCCAGGTGAAACTATTTTCCATTGTTTCCTTCCTGCATTTTACAAGATGTGGTGCATTTTTTTTTTATGTAGGTTACCACCAACATTCTCCTGAGACTTATATTCCGTATTTTAAGAATCACAATGTAACTACCATTATCCGTCTGAATAAAAGGATGTATGATGCTAAGCGCTTTACGGAAGCTGGTTTCGATCACCATGATCTTTTCTTTCCGGATGGCAGCACTCCTGCTGAGTCAATTGTCCAAGAATTTCTGGATATTTGTGAAAGTGTTGAGGGTGCCATTGCTGTGCATTGCAAAGGTAAGCAGCTAGGTTGGGTTAAAGGGCAGTGTTCATATATGAGTATGTGTGTAGAAATGTGTTGTGTCCCTTTATGTTACATTGCAATACACATCACACTACACCATTGAAAGAATGACTTAAAGCTTTTTTTTATGACATTGAGAAAGAGAGAGGAAACTTGTGGGAGTCAATTCTTTCACCATGTAGTTTCCTGGAATAGAACCCACATCATCAGACTTGGCAGCAAGTGCTTTTATCAGTTGATCCATCTCACTGGCCAGAAAGAACGATTTTTTGTTTGTTTGTTTGTTTGTTTTTCGAGACAGGGTTTCTCTGTATTGCTTTGGAGGCTGTCCTGGAACTAGCTCTTGTAGACCAGGCTGGCCTCGAACTCACAGAGATCCGCCTGCCTCTGCCTCCCGAGTGCTGGGATTAAAGGCGTGCACCACCAACGCCTGGCCCAGAAAGAACGATTTTAAAACCCTGTAATTGTATGAACTTAACTTTCAAGAGTCAGCCTACAAAGGCTTAGCATATTAAAGTATGCATATTTATTCAAGAGTCTGTCCTGTGCCTGTGTGGTAACTCCTTAGGTTGTCAGTGATAGAGCCAAGGCCCAACTGCTGCTTTCTGTGTAGAGAATAAGATCTGGCAAGATATATTTCAGCAGCTGTAACAGTTTCTGATACTAAACGTTCCTTAAACGACTGTAAATGATGTACTGTGTGACTGTAGTAGAGTTCATTTAACTTTAATGTGAGCTAGTTAATTAAGGAGACAAGGAATATAATCACTAAGAAAAATTCAATAGCAAGGAAACAAAAAAATTAAAACAATCACCAAATTAATTTCTGGAGTTGAAATTGTGTTTGTAGGTAGGAATGTAGCTATGATCACAACATTCAAATGTTGATTTTGTAGTGGAAGATGATAGATAAATAATAAATGAATAGATAGATAAATAAACAGACAGAAGATAGATAGATAAAATGGAAGAGGAGCCAGTAAAGTATACAAAATTCCCAAAACTATTCTTGACAAGGATCAACTAGTGGATTCTCTAGACAGATGATTTAAAACAGCTACCTCAACAGTGCTTATGGTGAAAAGAAAGTAAGGGAAAAGAAGGGGAAAAAAAACTGTGTGAGCAAAATTCAAGTGTGAGTAGAAGACAAAAACCATAAAAGTAAACCCAAAAAAATATTTCTGGAAATAACTTTAAAAGCTTATTGGCAGGGTTCCAAAGCATACTGTCTCAGGCAGAAGGAAGAAGCCGGGACTATAAAGAACAGAGCCAGTAAACAGACACAGGTCAGGGCTAGAGAGATAGCTCAACAATTAAGAGCACTGGCCACTCTGGCTGTTCTTCCAAAGGATCTGGGTTCAGTTCCCAGCACCCACGCGGCAGTTCACAACTTGTCTGAAACTGCGGTTCCAGGGGACGTGGCAGCCTCCCACATACATACACACAGGAAAAAGTTCCAGTGTATACCAAAAGAAAAAAAGAAAAGAAAAAAGTCACCAGGTCTGAGAATAGGGAAAAAGGGGTCAAGAAGAGAACGGAGCAAAAATCTAGCAGAGTTGAGGAACAAAGTCCCGGAGACCAGATATATGTGGTGGATGCTACAGCAGAGGAGGGGGAGAAAAAAAAGGAGGCAAGCTGTTTGCCTGGAAAAATTTCCCAATTTGATAAAAGACATGATTGTAGACATTCTCCAAACTCCCAACAAAACAAACTCAGAAACTCACATGACTGTCTAAAGACAGAGACACTGAAAGAAGTAAGAGAGGGAACACCTTTATTACCAGATCTTCCATCGGAAGCTGTGGAAGCCTGAGACAGTGAATTGACAATAATGCAATTACTGAAGGAAAAACACTACAGCCAAGAGTCCCATAAGTCTTCAAAACTCCCTCAAAAATAAGGAAGCAGTAAGCCACCCTTGTTACAACTTGACCAGTACCCTGTTAGATGAATTGGAAGGATCCCAGAGAATGACTCAAAGTCATATGAAGAAGCAAGAGGTAAATATGCACATAGAAAGGTTAAAGACTAGTAATAGCTTTTTAAGTATTGTTGCTATTGTAATATAACTACTGCAACATATAAAATAATAGAAAACCAATAGAAAAATCAACAAAATCCAGGGATGGTTCTTCAAAAAGTTTTAAAAAAAATCACAAACCTTACATTGATGAATTACTTACATTGATGAAGATGAAAGAGAAAAGGCTCAATTATTACGATGAGAAGTGACGGTGGGGACAATAATGGAGATTCTATAGAAATGCTAAGAGGACCTGAACTTGGATTCATATATAAGAAGTTAAGTATGGCTGTAGACACCTGTAACTTCTAAGTAGGGTTGGAGCCGACAGGAAGATTGCTGGACTTAGTGGCCTGACAGCCTAGATGAAAACAGCAAACTCTAGGTTCATTGAGAGACCCTGTTGCAAGGGGATTAGGTGGAGAGCAATGAAGCTGGACATATGTGTATGAACACATGTGAACATCCAATAAGAGATTACTGTGAACAATTGCAGAACAAAAAGTTGGATAGTGGAAATGAAGTGGAAAATTCCTGGAAACACAAAACCCACCAGTGCAGGGTTACCATGAGATGCAGAAGGTGGGTTCAAAGTTAAACACCAAGGAGGCTGAATTGAAGCTCTTCCTTGATGAAGGACAACTCTGGACCCAATTCATCACCTGTGACTGATACTGGTTCTCAGAGACTTACTCAAAATTTAGGAAAATGAAGATCTCATAAGTTGTATGAAGCCAGGATTGCCTTGCTACCTAACACAAGCTTAGAAGCCATACAGTACTGTCAACATTGTGAACATCCTGAACAAAGTGTTTATCAGCTGAATTCAGTAACATAGTAGATGGATTATAGGGACCTGGGTATCCACTGGTAGAGGGTTTGCTTTGCAAACATGATGACATGGATTTGATTTGCAGCGCTCCATAACCCAAGTGTCATGGTATACACCTGCAATCCTAGCATTGGGGACACGAACACAGGAGGATCAGAATTCAAGATTGTCCTCAACCACATAGTGAGTT
This sequence comes from Mesocricetus auratus, assembly GCF_017639785.1. Classification (NCBI taxonomy): domain Eukaryota; kingdom Metazoa; phylum Chordata; class Mammalia; order Rodentia; family Cricetidae; genus Mesocricetus; species Mesocricetus auratus. Next base: position 82,686,592 of record NW_024429196.1, on the reverse strand, counting down.
TGAGGCCAGCATGGGGTACAGGAGACCCTAAGATAATATAATACAGTGAAGGTGAAGTATCATTCACTCTAATAAAATGATTGTCCTGGAATTACATAAGTGGTGCAATATAGAAAAGTCAGTATGAATCTCTACGGTAACAGTGAGGTAAAAAAAAAAAAAAAAAACGACATCATCATCTCTGCTAATGTAGGAATGACATTTGGCAGATTTCGGCACCTCCCTTTTATGATAAAAGCACTGAGAACAAAACCATGTATAAAAAGCCCACAGCCACTGTGACACTGTGGGTGGCTGGAGGCTGAAACTGTTCATTGCTTACTCTCATCTGGGGTGGTTTTTCCTAGCAGCCGCCTTGGTTCTCTCCCATACAGTTCCAGTTTATTAAAAGGAGTCATGGAGTCGGTGAGTCCATCATCTCTACTATGAGCTGTCTGTCTGCGAAGGCAGACCTGCTGTTGGATGGAAAAACTAGTCTTTTATTTTTTTTTTTTTGCTCAGACTTTGATGGCCTGGAAGAGAATGGCCCACATTATGAAAAGCAGTGTGCTTACTAAAAACGGCACCAGTTGAAATGCTGAACTTAACCAAAAATTCCTTCCAAGTTGACACAACACATCAACCATCATAGGAGTTAGCTATCATGGCCTCTGTAAGAGGAGAGAAGAGGACTTAGGAGATGACTCAGGGTCCAGAGTTCTTACCCATGCCAATTGTGAGACTGGAGTTCAGATCTCCTGAATATACACAAATGCTAGGTGATCATGTAGCCCACCAATAGTTACAGGGAAGGAAGAGATGGGATTTCCAGACTAGCTACCCAAACCAGCCATATGGGTGAAACCTGTCAGGTTCAGTTCAGAAACCCTGCCTTGTGAATAAGATGTAGAGCAATCAAGGAAGACTCTGAAGACTTCTGCTTAGGGCTTCCTCATGCATGTGCCCCCTCAAATGAAACCCTGCATACACACTCAACATGTGTACCATCTGTAGAGACATACAAAGTGGAAGGAAGAGTTACAAGGAAAACTGAGGTTGAGGGTAGAGCTTAGGGCAGAGTGCTTGTCTTAACATATCCTCAGCATTCCTCCCCTCAAGCAGAGAGTGCATAGGTACAGATGTTGAGTGGGTAGCACTGTTGGATGTGGTAGCAAATACAAGGCTTGGGTAGAAAACCCTATTAAAAATTACGTGTGTGTGTGTGTATGTATGTATGTATGTATGTGCGTGCGCACACGCGTACACACCTGGTTGAATTATGTGTACCACACACGTGCAAGTGCCTTTGAGCCAGAGGATGACTGATCTCTTGGAAATGGAGTTTCAGGCAGTTATGAGCCACCTGATGGGAACTGAGCCTGGGTCCTTTGTAAGAGCAGTAAGTGCTCTTAAACATTAGGTCCCCTCTCCAGCTCCAAATACCACATTTCTTCAGAGTCCCTGTCCAGAAAATGATTCTCAATCAGTCTTTAACTTCACATCGAATCCTCAGGGGGATTTTAGAAGGATCCAGTCTTTTCTCCTGGGCCGCATCCCACTTAGGTCTCAAGGATGAGACCTAGTGCTGGCCTTCATACGTCTTTTCAGACTGACTTAGAGAAACTTTGTAGAGGGAAGCAAGACCCTGGGAACCCCTTTCATTTATACCAGGCTCTGTTGAGAAAAATTTCTACTGTCTCTGGATGTTTGTTTTTTTCTTACTCTTGTTCAGGGAATTCCTGAGGGTGTGCAACCAGGTTTCATTGATTGGTTTGTTTTTCTAGCTGGCCTTGGTCGAACAGGTACTCTGATAGGCTGCTACCTCATGAAGCATTATAGGATGACGGCAGCTGAGAGCATTGCCTGGCTCAGGATCTGCAGACCGGGTTCAGTGATTGGGCCCCAGCAGCAGTTTCTGGTCATGTGAGTACGGTGGGAGCTTGTCTCCTGTTGACAGCAGGAACGGTGGTGAGGGTGTCCTTAGGGACAGCTGTATTTTGATGTTGTTTAAACACTCTAGGAAACAGTCAAGCCTCTGGCTGGAAGGCGACTATTTACGTCAGAAGTTGAGAGGGCAGGAGAACGGACCTCTCAGAGCAGCCTTCTCCAAACACCTCTCGGATGTTGATGACATTTCGATAAGTGGGCTTGAGAATCAAGACAAGCAAGAGTCTGAGCTGGTAATGGAACCATCCCGATCACGCTGTTGTTATTGCTGTAAATGCTGTTGAGATCCTTGTAGGGCATGGAGAAAACTATAGGTAAAGATAATAAAGGGGCTATCACCACACAGTCATGTTTAGATACAACCCTCTCTAGAAATGTTTGACTGAAAAGGAAGTCGTGTGCGCATAGAATATTTTACTTCCTAAACTCAGGTGGGAACTAGCAGTAGGGAGTAAGCTCCTCCTACCCCAGCGTCCTTCCTCTCATTTCAGCTGCTTTAGCAGCTCAAATGGAGAACTCTCAAAGAACCACAGTTGTGGCAGACAGCAGTACTCTGCTAAGGATTAGTGAATGGATGATCAAATTTTAACAAGTTCTAAAGCCAAAAGCTGATATGTATCTTTGCTCCCTTACAAAGAGAGGTGGTTCGGGTGACTTTGATTGTCTTAAAATATGGCTGGTAGTTTGGTTTTTTTGAAAACTATTGCAACATTCAAAAGAAACTTAAAGCACGTGTGTGTGTGTGTGTGTGTGTGTGTGTGTGTTATGTGCGTACATGCGTGTGTGCACAGTATAACCGCCTCTCTGAGTGCTCAACCATGTCTCTGAGTTTATGTGCGTGAGCATGCATGTTTCTCTGTGTATGTGTGCATAGATGTGTGTATGCCTTTGTGTGCGTGTGTGCGTGCGTGTGCGTGTGCATGCCTGAATAAGTAGCCACTTGGCTTCTATAACAACCTAAGTTAATGATTGCTCGGTGTTTTGTTTTGTTTTTGTTATTTTAATGCATACAGTATAGTGATGATGATGAAATCAATGGAGTGACACAAGGAGACAGACTTCGGACCCTGAAAAGTCGGAGACAATCAAAAGCCAACACTATCCCCCTCGCGTGAGTGGTTTCCGTCACTGTGGTCACACTTGTTTATTATGTATGGGTCCCTTGTGGACATTTTTTTCCTGCATACTTTTCTCTCTAGCCACATACCTATTCGCAGTGACCACTTGTATGATTTAAAATCTAGAGATGCTCCCCTGGGAAGTGCTCAGCCATTCCTTTATCTCTGTCTTCTACCGTAACCCCAGGAACCATGGTAGATAAGAAAGCAATGTTAGAAAAACTTCTATCCATAGATAGTCAGCTGTGACACCCTCAAGAGAGTAATAGCAGTTGTCAAGACCCGGATAACAGAGTTGGCCATGGTTACATGTCAGTCATAAGTCTGCACACAGTTGTCATATGATGTCTTAAAATCATTATATCGTTCCATAGTAATGATTAACTCATCCCCAAATTATGATTCTATAACTCTTTTTGTCTGGAGAATTGAGTTTCGAATTTAGACAGAGGTTTAGCACAATAAGAAGTCTGGTAGTTAGTGGGTGTCTTTAACCCCACATGAACTTCTTAAGCACTTGTGTTAATTTGGGTTCACCTACAGGGGACATCTACAATTGGAATACAAATACAGGAACTCAAACGGTGTAGCCACTGTTCCTTTCTTGAGGCTTCTCTTCAGTATGTGCTCCCACCCAGGCAGTTGCTCCTGTCCTTCTCAGAGCTCCCCTTTCACTGTGGACCCCATATTCATCCCTTCTGTGAGGAAAGGCTGGTGGAGATAAGTCTCTATCTTAAGTGTCTGGCAGTGCAGTAAGAAGCTATTGAAAAGGTTCTTCAATGTGCGTCAGGTCCAAAGCAAAGTGTCAAGGTTTTCAACATACATCCTTGTGTTAATTTACGATGTCAGTTCTGACTTTAGGCATCTATTAAGCAATCTCCTTGTTATAAATGGTGCCTTTTATGTAATTTATTTTATACAAATGAGTAGATCTTTAGTGTATGGGGTATGTTAATTTGAAATGCCATTTTTTTTTTATTTCATTAAGGTTTTTCTCTGAAACTTTTCTGGTTATTTTTATTCACAAAATAATCATCCTGAAACTAATTCTAGATCTGATGGGTGAAGGAACCTCCAAACAGCCCACCACAGACCTAGCTGATCTTTTGAGTCACGTGGGAGCTTACCTTATAATGCAGCAGCTTCTTGTTAGAACTTCTGGGGTGGAGTCTGAGAGTCTTATTTTCTAATAAGCCTTTTTGCCTACCCCTTGCTCCTGGAGGGGATGGGGGTGGGACATGATACCCTTTGAATTGCAAAGGGTTGCACATACTTGGTGTTTAAGTCTGTCTGTCCATTGTCAGTTTGTTTATTTATTTTATTTATTCTGTTTTTTTGTGACAGGGTTTCTCTGTGTAGCTTTGGAGCCTCTCCTGGCACTGGCTCTGTAGGCCAGGATGGCCTCGAACTCACAGAGATCTGCCTGCCTCTGTCTCCAAGTGCAGGGACTAAAGGTGTGCACCACCACCTCCTGGCTCAGTTTTCTTAATAAGTTGGTTGGTTTTTTTGTTTTGTTTTTGTTTTTCACATTTAGAAGCTAGGTTAGGAGTTAGGGGATACAGATTCTGCTTGGTCAGAAGTTCTTGTTATCAGCTAGAGAGATGTCTCAGTGGTTGAGCATGCTTTCTGCTCTTGCAGAGGCCCCAAGTTTGGCTCCCAGCACCCAGATCAAGTAGCATGAAACCACCTGAAAACTCCCACTCCAGGGAATCTCTGTTTTCTGCAGGTGTGCACGCATCTACACACACACACACAATCCTTTTTATTTAATATGTATACGGTGTTCTATCTGCATACATGCTTGCACACCAAGAGAAGGCATCAGTTCTCATTATAGATGGTTGTGAGCTACCATGTGGTTGCTAGGAATTGAACTCGGGACCTCTGGAAGAACAGACAGTGTTCTTGTTCTTAACCTCTGAGCCATCTCTCCAGCCTGTAATCCTTTTTTTTTTTTTTTTTAAAGTTCTTGTTAAGTAGAACCTTCTCCACTCTATTCAGAAATATGTTTTCTGGAGCTAAAATTATTGAGTGAGTGATCTCCTTCTTAGGGAAGCTGAGATGCAATTCATAGCATGAAGACTAAAATGTAAAGAACCTTGGAACTGGCAGATGATTTCAGGTGTTCTACCATTCAGCAGACTATGTGAGGCTGTCTGGTCTCTAGAAGTCTGATCTTCTCAGTAATGGCTGGATGACAGCAGCTGGAGGGTTCCAGTAGAGCTTCATGGAAGATTCCTTGCGGGGGTGGGGGATATGGGGTTTAATTTCCTTCATTGCTGGAAAAGGAAGGGAGAGGAGGAAGAAAAGAGTGGGGGAGAAGAGGCAGCTAGGAAAGACTGGGTGAAAGGCTGGCTTTCTCTGCAGACATTTGTTTAGTTATCCTCCCCCCACCCCAGGGTTGAATATAAAAACACAAGGATGACAGTTGCTGAAGCACTCTCAGAGTGAAATTGAAATTTTAATAGAACAGCCCTCAAATTGCCTCCTCTCCACATAGATAGCAAACTTTCAGACTCAAGTTTTCCTAATTTTCCATTTAGAGATTGGAAAACTCTGGGGTCTTTTTCGGGGAGCACAGTAAATCCGCGTCCTTCAGTTCCTACCTCCCCACTCGACACAGGTATTGGTAAATTATTTGCCTCCATGTTGGTACTTGGAAGATATTCAAAGAAAGAACGGAAGACAAATGTCCTAAGGAATCCTAGGAGGAGGCTGCAGAGAGAAATTAAATGTTTCTCCTTGTGATTGGTTTCTCTTTAGGAAATGTCAGTGTTGGGGAAAAGTTTGTTATATTAGAAGTGGTAATGTAGCTCTCTCATTGGAGAGCCTGGCCCATGCTGACTTCATGAGGTCGGTAACTCACTTTATAGCCATCTGACCTTTAAGGCTGGATGGCAAGTGTATTTTCCATGCTAAAATCGACTTGTTGGCTTGTTAGTAACCCTGTTTGTATTAGTTACTTTCCTATTGCTGTGGTTAGAATACCAGAGGGGGATGTATCGTCATGGTGAAGTCAGGGCAGCAGGAGACCGAGGAGGCACCTGGTCACAACTCACCTGATGTGTGCACGCTCAACCCACTTCCTCCTCTTTTTTTTTTTTTTTTTTTGGTGATGGTGCCATTCACGATGCATCCTTCCCATATCAGTCTAATCTTAGATAACCCCTCACAGATGTGACTTACCTCTTGGGTTACCTGTATTTTTATTAAGTTGCCAGTATTGACCACCAGTGAGGGTGGGGTTATAGTTGTATTCTACATAGTCATAAGGTAGAAACATACAATTACTTTAGAAAAATCACTTAAACACAACAGTGCATGAGAGATAGGTGAACATTTCAACTAAGAAAAATAACTCTTAGGCTTTGAGTTTTACCAGAGGAACAAAGGAAAATCTACAGACTCCATTTGCATGCCATTCCCAACTAAGATGACATTGTGGTCAGTGACTATAAATGAAAATAAGGTGAAAAATGGTTGAGGAAGACCCTGGCTACACACACACACACACATACACACACACACACACACACACACACACACACACACACACAAAACTGGGTATGCAATATACACTTACAATCCTTGCACCCTGGCTACACACACACACACACACACACACACACACACACAAAACTGGGTATGCAATATACACTTACAATCCTTGCACCTAAGCACTTGAAAGATGGTGGCAGGAAGATCAGAAGTTCAAGGTTATCCTCAACTACATAGTAAGGTCAGGGTCAGCCTGGGCAATAGGAGACATTGTCTTAAGAAAGAAGGGAACAGAAAGAGAAGGGAAAATATATACCAAGTTTTGAATGTGTAGTAGTTACTTTTCTGTTGCTGTAACACCATAACCAAGGCAACTTATAGAAGAAAATGTTTATTTGGGCTTAATGTCTCGGGGGGTTGGAGTCCATTGACATCACAGGGAAGTGACAGCAAGCGTAGTAGCAGCCCTGGCAGCTGGAGCAGGAAATGAAAACTCAAGTTTTGAGCTGTAGGCAGGAAGCCAAGAGATCCACCTGGGAATGACAAGAGCCCATTCCCAATGACCTGCTTTCCCACCAAGGTCACACCTCGTGCACCTAACCTTCTCAGTCAACTGGGGACGAGTGTTTAAACAACTAAGGCTTTCAAATCACCTCTGGTAGTATAAAGAAAATAAGGAAGCATGCACAGTGTGACGACAGTGGTGACAATGGTGTCTTCTGGTCAGGCGTGCTTCTGTGATTCTGTGAACTCCCAACCGAGGAGGGAACTCATTCCCATTTCATAGTCATGCCTCCTGTGTCAGACAAGCCTGTGGGTTGTTTCTGCCTCCTTTTCTCCCCGTGCTCAGGTGGAGTGTTTTTGTACGAGCCTACTACATATTTGACTGTGGCCAGCTTAAGTATTGCCAGTCAGTGTGGTGGGGCGGTCATCCCGACTAGAGATGGAGTCTAACCATTTGTTCCTGCTTGTTAAACTAAAGTCAGCGTTTTTGTCTCAACAGAAATCGGACCACCACCACCCTTGTTTCCCGCCCCTTTGCCATCACAGTTGCTGCTCTGGGACTTTTAGGGTGTCTTAAAGCTACAGGTGGCCCTGTGTATTTTATTACATGACTTATTTTGGCTTTCCTATGTGAACATCTGTTCTTTCCCCTTCCGTCCTTTCCAGATGTCCCCTAGCTGTGCTGACTTCTGCACTGTGTAGTCTTGCCATCTGGTGGATTGTGTGTGACTACATTCTTCCCACCCTGCTGTTCTGTCTTGATGGCTTCAGAACACAGTAGCCATCCGGACCCTTTGCAGATAGTTTTGCTGTGTAAGTTTCCTGTACTGTTTCCCTCTTGCCTTCCCCCCTCCCCCCGTTTTGTCCAGCGTGGTTTTCAAGGTGCATGTGTTTCTCCTTCCGGCTCTCCTGGCTGTTTTGGTTTGCTTATTTTCCAGGGTCCTCTCTCTTAATCTTTTCTATGAATGCGATGGTAGGAGTTGGGGGAGGTCATCAGTGATTCTTTTAAGCCAAGGATGTTAAAAATAACACCTGTTTTTTTTTTTAAAGTTTTACTAGTTATTTATAAATATGGGCATTGGAACAGTTTTCTTTCCTGTCAGAAATGTTTAGGTAGCTTGGGCTAATTAGTCTGGTCTCCTTTCTACCGGGGCTGTGAACACCTCTCATTCTCTGTACCTTGACTGTCTCTCCAGTCAGAAGAGTTTTCTCACCATTTCTTCTTTTACCAAAGATTGGGTTTTGCAGCATTGAGGGCTAGTGAGGACTGTGGCCTGATTTCTGCCCATGGAACAGCTCTCTTCAAGTCACCTGCCTGTCTTTGGTATGTAGAGCCATCCACTCTCATGGCACGTCTTCCTCTATGTTAAGTGAAACTAGGAGGCAGGGAGCTGGCTTTGTGCTCATGTACAGTCTCTGGATTCTGCTTTCCCAAAAGTAGCTAGACTATCTTTATTAGGTTATGTATACATGCTTGTGGTCTCTTGAGGTCTGTCATCTTCTTTTCGGCAAAATGTGGCAGGAAATGCCTGTGTGGAACACTACAGTTAAGGCACACACAGGGAGACCATGTCCTACAACAACACTCCATATCTGGTTTTTTTTTTTTTCTCACTCCCATAACCTTTATTCTGCTCATCCCAGAAATGACTTTTCTTGTCGTGCTTGGACGTAGAAATTACCAAAGTATGCAGAATTCCCCTCTAGGATCTCTTCAAAGTATAAGTACATTATAACCAACCCTGGTCCTTTATGGTTCTGTTGAGTGTTTTCATATGACTGAAGTAAATGATAAATGAATCTGAGTCCACTCTTTTTTTTTTTTTTTTTTTTTTTTTGATTTTCGAGATGGGAGTTTCTCAGTGGCTTTGGAGGCTGTCATGGAACTAGCTCTTATAGACCAGGCTGGTCTCAAACTTACAGAGATCCGCCTGCCTCTGCCTCATGAGTGCTGGAATTAAAGACGTGCGCCACCAATGCCCAGCAAGTCCACTCTTTAAGAAAGAAAATCCCCTCTCCCCCCCCCCAAAAAAGAAAGAAAACCCACTGAACACATTTTTACTTATGGCATTTCCTTGAATATGGTGAGTTTATAGTCTCATATTCACTTAGGATTCTGTAGAATCTTTATTTATTTATAATCTATTGACTGAAGAGTAGTGATGCCTTTTATAGTTTATTTTTCTCAGACTGTTCCAAAGGGCCAAGATGTTCTGAATGGGTGGAGTTGTTGCTAATAATATTTGTCTTCAAGGCTCAAATGTCTTCAGCTTAAATGTTGCTTCTGCTGGGTATTTCCTCCTCAGTGTCCTCTGCAAGAATTAAGTCACCTGTAGCTGGTGTCCCCACCACAATTCAGGACCTAAGCAGGGCATTCCATTTAGCCTACCTACTGACTTGAACTTAAAGCAAAAGCCTTTCTGTACCTGAGGCAAGTAACAAGTGTGATCTTTGTAGCCACTAGTTCCTTGTCCCATTCTTCCTAAGAGGCTTAATTTGTGGGTGACAGTTCACTGCTCCATTGTGATTGGCCGTTGCTGTTAGCTGGTGAGAGAGAAGAGAGAGCCTTGCCTAGCAACCATTAAGAATCCATTAGCTGGTGTCCTGGAGCCTAAGACCAGAAAGCATTTAATGTTCTGTGTCTAGTGGGTGCGTGGGGGAGAGTGCCACTAGAGAAAAGCTCTATGGCAGTGGTCCCTTAGAAAGCCATCAGGGACACTTGGTTTGTTTGTTTGTGTGTTTTTTAACTTGGCTGCTTGTCTCACATTTTCACTGTCCAAATCTGGAGCTGCTAGGGCATAACAGAGAAGGCAGTGGTCTATGGTTTGGGCACAAGGTAAGAAAGACCAATGCAAATTTCACTGGGGAAGATAGAAGAGTGAATATTCTGTGTATTGCATGGGGAAAACCACGTGAGGTGGGCAGGTGGCAGAGAGAAACACTTGAGTTTGGCTCCCTCGCCCTGTCTGAGCCAGTTTAGCCTCTTGCTGGTAGTATGCAACCGTAGTCAGCCCTGGAGCTTTCCCACTGTATTGGTGTGCTGACTGCCCACTTAAGTCAGATAACCCGAGGCCTTTCTGGTGTGATGAATGCATGCTAAATTTCCTTCTGAGCTTCAAAGCTCCACAGAAACTAGTAACCACTAATATCACTATTTCACATTCATTTACACTATTTTATAGAAAAATTAATGCTCTAAAGATACATTTTCAGTCAACCTACAAAGTAACTTCTTGAACGAGTTGTTCTTCATTTTGTGTGGCACTTAAACTTTCAGTAATTTTAAGAAATCGGGAGCAGATCTCCTGAGCAGGCACTGGTTTCTTGGTGTTTTGTTTTGTTTCCTGTGCTAATGATATAGTATGGTGGTTACCCATGCTTTTGACCCAAGATGGTCTGAAATGGAGAAAAAAAACCCAGTCTCATTTTTCTCCCTTGTCAAGAAGGGCAGAGGAAAATCAGCACACTGCCCAGAAACTTAGAAAAATCAGATGGATTTGGTGCCTTTATGCAATTTAGATTCATACCCTTAAGAGAGATAAATAAATATTTCCTCCTAGATTTGTATTAGCAGAAAGAAATGTTAGCAGTTGGATGGGAGAAGTAATGTTAATATTCTGTATGGCCCAGTATAGCATAACTGTGATTGAGAACTAAAAGAATTTTTAGGAGAGGGGGCTTTGAAGGGTGCCGGCACTAGGGATGATAAAGGAGGCACTGATTGCCCCAACCAGCTACTCCATCTTACCCAGCTACTCCATCTTACGTTACACATGCACATATCAAAGCGAGTCCTCATGCCCGAATGCGCACAATTATTATATGCATGCTAAATTGTTAGGTCATTTCTTAAATACCCTGTTTTGAGGAACTGGGTTCATGTCTTAGGGCTGTTGGATCCTTCTTGAGTCACCTTTGTCTGTGCACCTACTGTTTTTGCTTAAGAGCATTTCAGATCAGTTTTTTGACATGGGCAGATTCCATCAGGACTAGGTTGCCTATGAAGTTGCAGAGCTTTCAGAACAATGGTGGGCCACAGTTGTCAGTTACCTTGGTCATGACAGGCCCATGAAGCAGGCTCCTCCTTAGTTGAAGTCACTTATGTTTACTCTCTGGAGCTGGGCTCTTACAGGCTCTCCCGATTGTAGTTTGACTCTGAAAGGAGGAAGCTTTTAAGTCAATGTTTTCTCCTTCCTTTAGCAAACATTGATGGACATAAATGAATGTGTGTGGTTCTGAAGCAAAGACTTGCCTGCCAACATCTTCTGATGTTTTCTGCTATTTTTCCTCTGACAGTTTAATGAGGATTACTTATGGAGAGCGTGCTCTGTGGCCTGATTATGGTTTTTCCTCCTGGGAAGTCTTCTGTCATGGGAAGGCCCCTTTTTGTTTTTGTTTTTGTTTTTCGAGACAGGGTTTCTCTGTGGCTTGGGAGGCTGTCCTGGAACTAGCTCTTTGTAGGCCAGGCCTCCCGAGTGCTGGGATTAAAAGGCGTGTGTGCCACCACCACCTGGCTTATGGGAAGGCTTTTAGATTTTAGTTAAGACAAGTTTCATAGCATTTAAGTGATTAAGTAAAGATTTAGTAAATAGTTATGATGCAGACAAAACTGAAATTTTGCTTGGATGTTTTTAAAATTTTCATTGGCATATAAAATTATTAGTACCTTGCTGTTTATTATATCTACTTTCTGCTCTGACCAGTGAATATTATATAGTTGGTTGCTAATTTTATATTGAAACACTTTAAAGCATGGAATTTATGACTTGACATTGTGAATGAAATCCAAGACTCTGCTTTGACAGGTTTGACTAATAGATTGCTTTGGTTTGTGAATTGCATAAAATGCCAAATCATTTGTTTCCCAAAAGCAAAGCACCCTGGTCACCTCCGAATAACTTTCAAAGATAGATGAGGTGCTTGGTATAAAAACGTGCTTCAAGGTTGGTTTTCGTGTATAAGTGGCAAATGTGATTGTGGAAAATTCTTCAATTTGCAAAACAATTATACCAAAGTACAAAATTGCCTTCCTTTGTCAACTATTTAAAAGTTGTTTTAGTGAATGTAATCTTACCTTTTTCCAACTGTTTCCAGAGTAATTCTTCAGTCCAGTGTTCAGAGCTGTAAAACCCCTGAACCTAACCTTTCTGGCAGTGCAGGCATTACTAAACGAACCACCAGATCTGCTTCGGGGAAAAGCAGTCTTAAAAGGTGAGACAACAGTCCTACTAGGTCCCGTTTGTTTCCAGTTTATTCCTTTGACCCTGCTTCTGGGACTGACGTGAAGATAGGAAGGTGGAGGCTCTGAGAATGGAGGCTCGTGTGTTCCTGGCTGTCCAGAGGAAATTCCTTATAATAGAAGTGTGGTCTCTGGCATGAGATGGGAAAGTTGATACTTGGAGGCTGAGGGTGTTGTCCTAGGACTTTTTCCAGAGTGCTCCATCAGGAGGAAGTCCTTCATGTCTGTCGGGTACAGCTCAGTGAGTCTTGGCAGAGCCTGAGCCTCTAGGCCTGATGCCTGTTCTCCATGCCCTGTCCGAGACCTGCTTCTGCTTCCTCTTCTGTCTCCTCAGTTGTCACTTCTTTCATTTACGATAGGCTCTGTTGAGGAAATTTTCCAGTGTCTCTGGATGTTTGTCACAAGCCAAAGGCAAACGTGTAATTCTTGAGACATTCTGAGACCCAGCCCCTGATGAGAGAAGAGCAGACCACAACATTGCTGTTTCCAAGCCATAGAAAGCAGGCACTCACACGTCCTCACTTGGCATGGTGATGCTTCACTTTAAAATGGGTAGCTCTGGGCTTAATTGGGGCCAGATTCTGCATTCTCCTTGCCTCTTTACCACTCCCCTGTCCTTTTGTTGGAGGCTTTCACCCTTAGTACTTAGTGTCACTTTGTCCCTGGTGAGGTCCAAGAGCCTCGGGGACTCGGGGTTCTAATGCTTTTTGTGTTTTGTTGGTTTTCCTTGTTGCTGAGTCTCTTATAAAATTTCACTATGGAACTAGAGTCTTCGGAACAGGGCAAAAAAAACCTGCATGGGTTCTTGAGAATTGTCAGGCAGGCACTGTGTGTGGAGTGTTGGTGCCAGGGAACATTAGATTCCTGGAGCTGGAGTACTGGCAGCTGTCAGGTGGCTGTCGAGGACGCTGAGGCCGAACTCAAGGTTGGGTCCTGTAGAACTGCCTCCCCGGCCCATTTGAAATTTTTAGAGATTAAGTATTCGTGTTCCTTTTATTCTGTGGGTCCAACTTGACAGGAAAACTAGAACACTGACAAAAGGTTAGATTTAGGTGTACACAGCCTCCAAGGGTTGGAGAAAAATAGGAGATGAATCAGGAGCCTTCCTTGTATTTACTGAATGATTGATAGTGCTGGTGCTGGAAATCGGGTTCACGTGGGCCAGGCAAGCGCTTCACTAGTGAGATAAACCCCCAACCCGAGTCATGTCTTAAAAGGAAATTTGTTAACTTATAAATGCTTCTGAAGAAACGTAAGAAGTAAGTAAAAGTCCCATGCAAAACTTAGAGGTATAACTCCAATTTGTACATATACGTTATGCCGTATATAGAAAAATATGTTGTCATGTAATTTTTGGCAGATTTCTAAATTGCATACAAATGAAGCACAAGCAAACTCCTATGCTTCTCAGTTCTGGTTGGTAGGACAGTTAAGGTCTTAGATTACAATGTTTCCATTAAGTTGAGGAAATGGTATGAGCAGTCAGGTTGTCAAAAGTGTCCTAGGAGTGGTGGCCTGTAATCCCAGCCCCCAGGAGGCAGGGAGCCTGATCTACATAGCAAGGTCCAGGCCAGGGTTACATCGTGAGACCTTATCTCAAAACAAAACAACCACAACCAGTCAGAAGGCATGGTGCTGATGTTGGCATCATCGACACCTTCTTCAGGTCTAAGCGATCATACTTCCATTACAGTCCAGGAAGACGTGCTCATTTGATCCTGAGAAGCAGAGTTCTAGCCGAGCTTTGAATCACACCATGCCACATTCCACAGAGGAGGGTTGATTGTGCAACAGTCTTTCAATCTGGGTCTCTTGGTGTCACATGTCTTTCTTTTGACCCTCACTTGTCCTCTCGGGAGAGTGGTTTCTGATTTTTAGTGAGCCACTCCCAAGGACCTGGACTGTGTGCTGAGTATTCTAAGCTGTCTTCAGGCTAAATAAGCTGGGCTAAATGAACTGTCCCAAAATATCTTTCAGGAATTCGGGGGTAGTATTAGGAACCAAACAAAAAGAATCAGGGTTGGGGCTGCTGTGCCTTTTATTCATATTCTGTTAACTATTATCACCTCCAGCTTACAAAAGAAAGGCACACAACTGTGTGTGTCATTGCATTACTTCTAGAAAATGAGGAGAATCAGACTTCCAACCTGCAGCCTCTTGTGTCTGCTGAATAAAGTTCAGCTTTTGGTTGGAAGATATTAAACACTGGTATATAATCTAACCCAGCTGAAGAAGTTGGGTAATTCTCTTCTCTTTAAATAATATATTCCCCCCTCCCCAAGAACCACAGTCAAAATAAAAATTGCACTCTGAGTCTACCTTCGGATACAGGCTCACCAGGGCTGGCTCTTGTAGAAGAGGCTTTCTCAGTTACCTGTCTAGCGTCATGCATCTCTCTGGGTGGTCCATGCACTCACACATCTCTCAAGGTGGTTCGTGGGAATCTCATCCCCTCGTTCCCATTTGTTTCCTGAGGCTTCCAGGATGGAAATTCTTCGCAACATCACGTGGCGCTGAGTTGATTCTTGGATTTTGACGTTTTGCCAAGAGACACTTGAACTTCAGAGACTCTCCCCCAACAAATCCTAAGAGAACGGGCTGAGAAAGGTGGGCGAGTTAGGGTAGAGGCGTTTGTCATCGGAAGACAAAGACCACTGTGCTTCTCATGCCATGTGTCCATTTGGTCAGAAGCTTCACCCAGACAGCGTGGAGCTCACAGCCTGTGTGGGATGGAGAGGTTTGGCTCCTGCAACGATGATAATGCTCTGTGTGGCTCCTTCTCATTTGTCGGGTTCAGAAGGAAGTTTTGTGGGTTCCACGCCTTTGGCTTCCTATCGGGACCAAAAAATCCATTGTAACAGCTCACAATCGAGTAAATGAATTGGAACTCTGTAGTGCCGTCTCAGAATCAGTTGCCTATCAGATCTCACCTCCAAGTGAAGGACTTGGCAGATGTCTCATTTGGACCATTTGCTCTCAGTTTACTTCTTCACTGCATGTTTCTGGAAGCTTCTAAAGTTTCTTTTGGACAGTCTTTTTCCTTTTCAACTATTTCATCCCATGTTCTTAAAATCCGACATGTCCAACTGACCTTTAAAGTTGTCTTTGGGAACCATCACTCTTCTCCTGCCAACAAACCACCCTGTTGCCTCTGGCCTGGGGTAATTTGTACCTTGTTATCCTGTTACAGTGTGTGATGCTCGGGGTCCTTCTTACTTATCCAAACCATAAATAAGCCTCTCTGTGAGCATCTCACCTGGGAGTCCCTACTTGTACTTCTCGGACATTCTAAGTCTTTGCTGTGAAATTCATGGCCGTATTTCCTGTCTTTGCATCACAACTCTCAGGGTCTCAGCTCCTGGTTCCTATTCCATGGCTTCCTCCGTCATTATCTCCAGGAGTCCCAGGATCTCTCTATTCTTTTTAAGTGCTGGTTCCCTCTGAACTTTAAAATAGTTAATGTCCCTTTGGAATTCCAGGTATATTTCCATTTGGTTAGACCTGCCAGTTGTCTTTGTGGGCAATACTGTAAAAACTACACGTCCGCTTGAGAAGAGCCTTCTCTTAGCCAAGTGAGGCTCACCTCCAGATCAGAAGTAGCTTTGTCGATGAGTTTGTCTTTCCTTTTTCTTTTTCACTCTCTTTGCCTTTCTCTCTGAAAGTTGCTGATGAGTTTTAAAGTGTAACAACACATTGTGGGAGGAAGAGAGGAAGGGTGAATGAGGTTGGTTGATTTCTGGTGTGCCCAGAGGGGCCCTTGGCTGTCCCTGCCCAAATCTCCTTACAGACAAGACAGGTCAAGAACCCTGAGAAGGTGGGGCTGCCGAAACTAGAAACTGCTTGTGGCGCTGGAGCTTTTTTCTGTGACCAAATTCTGGCCTTGACACCACTCAGTAACCCCTCTTTATCTTTTCCTTCTTTCCTCTTTCCCCACAGCCTGGCTCCTTGGAGGGAAAGGAGGAGAAGGAGTGCTTTGCAGCAAATGCCCGTGCTGGCGTTATGGTACCTTGCCTCGCTCTGCTGCCTGCACCTGTGCCTGCTTGTGTTTGTTTATTTTGTTTATTTCTGTTGCTTTTTTTTAAAATGAAATTTGAACTTTGATCTGCCTTGCCTTCCTCTCATGTTTGTCTTTATGGTTGATGTTGTCCTGTCTCTTCCAAAGAATGTCAGATAACTACACCCAGTATGCCATTCTTCGCATGTCAGCGCTCTCGTTATGTTGCCTTCCTTGTTTTTGAAAACTCCCTCTGAGGCCCTTGAAAATACCCATAGTAAATCTTTTTGTTTGTTTTTTTTTTTCTCCTCAGTCCAGCCGTTTCAAGGACTAAGACAGTCTTGCGTTAAAGTTAAAAAAAAAAAAACCGGTGACCGGCACTCCAGGCAAGACCAGGCAGAAATGCCCCAACAGGATTTAGCCAATCGATCTGAGAACAAAACAGACCCTGCAAAAGGCCTTAGTTTCTTTCCACATAAGACGTCCATTCAATGAAGAAAACATCAATCGGCCTCTCAGCCGCTTGCTGACTTTGGGTTTTGGTTGAACCATTTGAGGGCCCGACTCTCCCTTCTGTAATCTCCAGTTGGACAAAAACTGCTATTGTAAGTTTAGTCTCAGGTGTCAATACCTGGCCCTGTGCCGCCAGAGAGCTGTCTGGTGAGTGTGGTACATGTGTGTTCCTGTGATGGCAATCGTGTTTGCTGCTCGCCTTCAGAAGAGTGGAGGATCTGATGGAGGACTCTTGGGTATTTATTTTTTGTTCAGCCTGTGACCACCCCCCACCCCACCCCCGGCTTGCAATTTATAAAGATGAAAGGAGATGAGCGTCCCTCCAGTGGTATCCTCTGTCTTAAGACAGGATTTGGTACAATCGGTTTCACTTTACTCTTGTTAATATTGTTGGGATGTTCACTGTGTGAAGTACCCAAGCTGCTTGTCTTTCACCAAAGAGTGCTTTAATAACAATCTGTGAAAACTGCATTTAAACACTGTTACGTGTTGTTGCGGTTACTAAAACCTGCTAACGAATGTTGATAGAGCAATTGAACCTTTTCTCGGTTGAAAGGTTACATAAGTCCTTCCTTGTATCTTGAAGATTTCAGGGCTGGGACGTTGGGTTGCTCAGTCATGTTAGAATTGTGTTTCCTCCCATACATTAAAACCAAACAGCAGTGCTGATGTTTGTCTTTGGAAAAGCATCCTAAGTAATGGTGGCTTTAAAAAACAAAATTGTTAACCCTTTGTAAAGTCTTGCTCTGTAATGCTGTGGAGTTTCTTGTGGTTCACAGTTTGATGTTAGTGACAATCGCTCACTTCTGGAGTTAGGTTGTTTGTGTAAGAGAACTCACTGTTGCCTTTGGTTAGGGAATATGACTAGAAACTGTAGCGTGCCTTTTCTCTTCTCCCTTGCTGGAAGCCAGCAGCACTTGTGCCATGAAGCAATTGCAAAACCAGAATTTATCTGCTGCCAAAAAGAAAAAGATTGAGCCAATAATTAGAGAATACTTAACAGTTGTCTTGGTTACTTCCACAATAGAGGATAATGGTTTTTGTCTTTCTCCAGTCTGGAGACTGGAGAAATGCAATATGGAAAGCCATTGAAAGCCAATGCCTTCCTAAGACAGATGAATGTGTCAGGCGAGCAGGCAATCCCACTTGAAAAGCTACCTTCCTGGTAGTTGGAACAAACAGGTTAAAGTCTAGTAAGTGAAAAAAAAATTGAAAGGCAGTGGGTCCCCCGTTTCACTGTTTCTGTCCTCAAACTGTGGCGTTGGCTGACATTGGGTTGGGAGCCCGAGGATGTCAATGTAGAATCCACACAAAGAGCTCCTCCCCAGTCAACTTTTAAACACTAGAGAAAGCCAGTTAAGAGCTAGGTAGGAGGACAAACATTTCATTTACTGATAATGCTCAATCAAACTGCACCCGAGTATAAAATAGCAACTTCTCAGGATGGGTCTTTCTCCCCTGAATAAGCTAGTGCTTTGGAAACCTCACTTCCATCTGAACCAAGCTGAATTCGTCCTCAGTGTATCAGGATGGGTGCACGGGGCCTGCCCACCGTGGCTCATGGTGATTGAGTTTGGGAATAACCCACTTGGGCTTCAGTGATAACCTCAGTGCTTTTTAGAAATTGCTGCCCCTTTGTGTTGGTGGCTCCATTCAGCTAGAATTGCTACCACTGTGGCTCTTGCTAAAATTCCCTATTTAACTCTCTTGATGAAGGAAACATGAGTTGGTTAGGACACATTGCCAGGGAAACCTGCTCCAGATGCTGAGGTGATAGAGCTCTGGGGATGGACAGTCACCAGCACTGACTGGTGACATATAGGATCCAGGAAGTCTGGGTCTGACTAATGGAAAATCCTTCCTGCTGTGAATTAGTGGACAATTCCTCCTCAGCTACAACTACCCAGAACCTTCTGGGATAAGAAGACCCTGTTGCTACAGAGCATGAACCAGTAGATGTTGGATGGAGGGGCCTCTTTAACTTAAGAACTTTAAATACTTTGAAAGTACATCAAGTCCTCTTCCAGCAAAATTAAAATAGGAAAGTATATGTATAGGTGCCCCTGAAGCTTTTGGGGGACCCAGACCACCCAGAATTCAAGAGAGGAATGCTTGCAAAGCTGGGCTTTAGGACTTGCAGACAGATTAATACAATTTTGAGGCCCAATTAGAGCTCTGTTGCCATGAGGCAAGAAGGATGGGCCCTGAGCCGCGCCACATTCAGTGGTAGCAACATTTATCTAACATGACCACATGCTGCTCTTCTTCAGAACTTACTAGCTTTAACTTGGTCCCCAAAAATCTATCCATTGTCCTGCTCCATGCCCTACCACCTCTCCCCTACAGGTGGCTTCTACCTCTTGGCTTGGGCCCCGACAGGTCATAGAGGCTTTCCCAAGTGTTCTCATGAGGCTCGTTGAGCATTTGCAGGTCTAGCAGACCTTTCCAGGTTTCTGGGTAACTTGTGCCTAGAATTCCTTAGTCCTCCGTTAGCTTGAATCACTGTCTGTGACAAGTATTTGTTCGTTTGGTATATGTTCTAGAAGTAATAGCTGCTTTTCTTCGGATATTTTCTGAAAGTTCTTACCACATTTTAGGAAGCAGTTGATCAGAAACCTTAAACCCATTTTCTTTAAGATTTCTCTCCCACTGAAATGTCCTAGTCACTGCTCTTGCATTTCTCCTTGAATCTGAGCGTTCCCCATGTTACTGAGTGGAAATACTACAGATGTATTAAAAAGACTTGCCTATACTGTAGAAGAAATTACCTCCTTAATGATCCAATAGAATTCACTGTGGATAGACTGTCCATCAGATTAAAGTACTGCGGTTTTACACTCATTGTTTGAAGACTTTATTGTACACTCATGTACAGACGATTAAGTGAAGTTTTAAAGTGTAATCAGTATTTGATCAATTATTGTCTTGATATTTTATTAAATTGTATATTTCTAATCATATTTTTTAAAGCTAAGAGAACTGGTTGGATGTTTATTCTCCTGAAGGTATTTTTAAGATAACGCTTCACCGTAGCCTGTAAACTTGGCACATATATGTAGTTTTTGATACTTCTTGTTGCATTTGAAAATCTTGTGTATTGTAAAATGGTTTTATACAAAATACTAAATGGTAGAAATTGTATAATTTACAATCAAATAATTAAAAATATCAAACAGTTTTTGGCTTATTGCTTTCAGTTACTGAGCATGTCCAGTAGATAGTAATTTAAGTATAAAATGGATCTAATTCTTAGCTTGCAAGGGACATCATAACCAAATACCTCAGACTGGGCGGGGCAAGGAAAGAAGAATATATTCCCTTAGTGCCAGAAATGCAAAGCTTAAGACCAAGATGTCAGCGGGGTGGGTTTCTCTTGTGGTTTTTGTTCTTGGCTTGCTGATGGACCCTCCTCACAGAGCCATTCCTCTGAACCTGCCCGTCCCTGGTGTGTCTTATAAGGTTACCTGTTGGGCTGGAGAGATGGCTCAGCTGTTAAAGGCTAGTCTTCACAACCAAAAATATAAGGCTACCGGTTAGACTGAATTAGGGCCATTGTAGTGGCTTACCTTCACCTCTGTAAATAAAGGTCCTGCCTCTAGATGTAGCCAGTTGGAAGATACAGAAGGGTTAAGGCTGCGGGACTTAAACCTTAGGGGGCATAGGAGGTGAGTGAGTGAGGGGTGTCTGCTGTGAAATCACTCCACATGCACCTCTCTGCCAGTTCGAACAACTTAAGAGATTAATGACCTGGAGTAAGACTCAAGAACAATAGGCTGTGGGACCTGTAGGCTTGCAGGTTGGCTGCAGATCTGTCAGGACTAGAGAAAGCAAGCCCTCTGTATCCTATGTCTCAGATACAGGGTTATCTGGTTTCTGTGTGGCCCAGAGCCACACTGTGTAGTATTATCTATACTTCTGCTGTTTGTTTCCTAAATGAAGTGGGGATAAGGGGGGGGAAAACCTCCCCTTAGAAGTTAGTGAACCAAATGAAACAATTCATGCAAAGCATTTTCAACACAATGGAACACAGATGTGTATAGATTGTTTTGTACCTTTTATCACAGTTGAATAATAATGTAAAGACTGATTTTAGTAGATTATGCCCCTTCTGTTTCTTATAGTTTTGGTATGTAGTCTCATGTACCTGGATGGTGTGATTAGCTCACACTATCTTTGCCTGAAGGTAGAAATACACTCAATGCAAATAAGTCCCTGGGAGTGGCTTGTTCAGAGTCCTGTGGAAGGGGTGTGTGAGTGGAAAGCTGGGCAGAGGGGCTATCAAGATGGCTCAACAGGTAAAGGCATTTACCACACAGGCCTGATGACCCGAGATCTATCCTGTAACCCATATAAAGGTAAAAGGAAATAACTGACTCGGCCTTCCACGGGGTGCACATCCCCCTCTCCCTAACAACACACAAACATTTCCATTTAAAGGAGCAGGGCCAGGCTGTGGTGGTGCACACCTTAAATTCCAGCACTTGGAGGAAGATCTCTGTGAGTTCAAGGCCAGCCTGGTATACAGAGTGAGTGTTAGGACAGGCTCCAAAGCTACACAGAGAAACTCAGGGAGGGGGTGTGTTGGAGCGATGGCTCAGAGTTTAAGAGGACTGGCTGTTCTTCCAAAGGTTGTGAGTTTGATTCCCAGCAACCACATGATGGCTCACAACCATCTGTAGTGAGATCTGGTGCCCTCTTCTGGCATGCAGGTATACATGTAGTCAGAATACTATTAATGAATTTTTCAAAAACAAAACAAAAAAAGGCAAAGCCAGTTTTCAAGCAAGTGCAAATATCCTGTATAGAGGAGCAGTTTGACAGAACCATCCAGGGTCCAGACTGTCTTGAGTGTAAAACTTGGCTCTGACCACTTACTATTGATTGGGGTTGAGTCAGTGAAAGTGCATGGCATGTACTAATCTGTATTATGTTCAATTTTATATTTTTGGTTGTGAGCCTAGCCTTTTAATGGCTGAACCATCTCTCCAGCCCTTTGTTCAGTTTTAAAAAAAAAATGAAAGTATTGCTATAATGCTTTTCAAGTGGATGATGACAGCTCTCATTAGCAGCTGCTGAGACACAGATGAGCTGTTTAGTAAAATAGGACATTGACCCCCAGCACCGAGGCCATGTCATCTTTCTTTATCCAGATTTGAAATGTTTTGTTCTTGGTGACTGGCACAATATGACCCTGTTTCTATCATGCTTGTCAGGGGAAGAAAATGGACCCTTCTTGGCAATCTATAGTCTCCTCCCCAGCTCCTCTTGAGGGGACTGGTTGTGTGTGTGTGTGTGTGTGTGTGTCTGTCTGTCTGTCTGTCTGTCTTTATGTGCCGCCCTGCACCACCACCTGCAGCCTTGCCTTCTTTCTAACTGAGTCTCGTCTCTTTGTCAGCAAGTCTGCATAGCTTTGATGAGCTTCTGGATGACCAGTGTTCTGTCCAAACGGAAGTGACCAGGTAAGGAAACCCTTGGCCTGGAGAGCCAGGTCTTACAGGGCTGCCTGCTATCAGTGTTTACTAGTGTCCCCGCAGAGCAGCGCATTTTCTCAACGGAGGCTCTGGGTAGAAGGCAGAGGAGGAGGTACAGGCTGGGTGCCCCCTTAACTGGGAGCATGCTTGTGGAACAAATCTTTTCAGATAGGACAATTCTTCCTTGTGTGAGTCTGTGTCTGGCAGTTCCACCCACACTTCAGTGCCAGCCAGGCTCCCAGCCATTGGCCAGCCCCAGTCTCCTCCTACACCATTTCTGTGGTCCTCCCCCCCCACTCCCACTCCAGAATGGCTAAGTGCGTATAGAGTTTTTGTTGGAAGCATCAAAGCAGCTGTCCAAGCACTCCAGGGATCCTTCCTCTTTCTGCTCTGGCCCAAGACCAGTGGGAAGGGAAACAGACGTCACTTAGAGACAGTGCAGAAGCAGAGCTTCTAAGGGCCAAGATTCCAAGGTGGGCTTCAGGTTGTCTAGTAAACTACCTTCCTGTCTCACCCTAGATATCTTCATAGTAATCTGCGTCTATTATCCCCTGGTGCTGGGGAAGGTCTGCCTAGGTTCAGCTGGAGGACACAGGGAACACCTTAGACAGGACAGGATGAGAAGGAGAGCTAGCGGTGGCCTCTGAAGGGTTTTACTCATCTGGAGTGACAGTTCTGCATGAGTCTTATTGGTTATTTGCCATGAGCACAGTGGCTCACCCTGGGCTGAGGGTTGAGAACATACTTGAAAACAGCTTAACCATCTCCTCCTTTTCCAGTGATGGCTGGCTGTCTCGGGCTGTAACCTTTCTAGACCGGCTTTTGATGTGGCTCGGGATCCGCAGGGCCCAGCCCTCTGGAGGTCTCTCCTGACTACAGTGCTGCTCTCCTCTCTGGGAGTCCTCGCCCTATGCAATGTAAGCCTGTTTTCTCAGGCTGGTGCCTCAGCCACCCAGCAAATGTGTCTGTCTCATTCTTCCAGTATTTCCACTGGGTGTCACATCAGCTGTGTTGGTGGGAGAGAAGGGGGCCAAGTTGACAGCCCTGGCTGGGGTAGCTGCTCAGTTCCAAGTCTGGTAGGGCTGTGCCACTTTTGAGACCTCTCAGGGCAGGAGCTTGCCCTCCTGGGGGCAAAAGACCTTCAACCTCCCCAGCAGTGTGACTGGCACCACAGATGCACAGCAGGCCCGAGAGACAACACTGGGGTATGTGTGCAACACCTACTTGTCTCTTACCTCAAGCTTCAGTGGAAATCCCGGTGTGTGCACATTGATCATGGTTTACTTCCCTCATAGACCACCTGGTATTCATTCCCTTTTTCCCCTTCCAAAAACCTGTGGCCCCATTCATTACCAGTGTGCATTCCTGAATACATCAGCTAGTGTCTCAGTGGGCCACCAGTGCAATTCTGGGGTTTATCACCAAGGACCACACAGGTGCCCTTGGTACCTCTAGTATTTGACAACTCTCAGGGATGCCTTCTCCTTGACTTAACAAATGCTGCTTTGTTCCCAGCTACAGTCAGCCATCAGGAACTGAGTCTTTTTTTGGCAAAGAATGCTTGGAAGGCATGCTCTGCCCTGTTGACTGGACCTGCTAGCCCACAGGGTGGTTCTCTGGGTTGTAGGCACCTGTTTAGTTAGGGACATTCCTATTACCAAGTCACTGGAAGCCTTGTGTCCTGAGCAAAAGTTCTAGAGCAGGAGACAAGCGGTGATGGATGGGGCTGAGTTAGCAGGAGCCCCTAGGACCTTAAGCCTGACTCACCCTCAAGGCTGTGGCAGGAGCAGAGCTTGGCCCCTAGTCTACCCCAGCACCTCTCTGGTGGTGGCCCTTGGGGGCAGGGGCTAAAACAGAAGTGTGCAGGGATTCCTACATCCCAGTGAGGTCTTTCAATGGCAGTGCCTAGAAAGAACACTGGGCTCAGGGAGCGAAACGATGCTTCTGTCTGTCTACCTTAAGCTCTTCCCATTTCTGGTTACCTACCTGTAGGTGACCAGGCACCTACAGGGACAGATGTCCTCCAAGACAACCCACGTTTCTGCCACAGAGGGAAGGGCCATCCTTCAGACTTCAAAGATGCCCAGGTGCCCAAGAGAAGGTGTAACTGGAGTGTGTTGGGGGCACCCATACCTGTGGGGTCTGAGTTGCACGGTGTCCTTTCAGTAGCAGTTCTGGTGGGTCAGGAATGGTGCCTGAGGGAAAGTGTCTTGGTGTACACTTTGGCCATCAAGAGTTCTGCATTTAAAGCCGGGCGTTGGTGGCGCACGCCTTTAATCCCAGCACTCAGGAGGCAGAGGCAGGCAGGTCTCTGTGAGTTCGAGGCCAGCCTGGTCTACAAGAGCTAGTTCCAGGACAGTCTCCAAAGCCACAGAGAAGCCCTGTCTCGAAAAACCAAAAAAAAAGTTCTGCATCTATTTAAGGAAGGTTTCAGGTGGACCTGTCTTTTTCTTAATCCATTCCTATTATCACTGACTACAGAACAGTGGCTCATCAAGCTCTCAGTGCTCGGGGTCCACTTGGTCAGACCAGGGTCAGATTGGACCCTGGTAAGTTGATCCTCACAGTAAGCTGGGTGGCAGGCGGCAGCGGCAGCAGCAGCAGGATGAAACATGGGCAGACCGTGCCTCTCCTCACAGCACTGCCGTGGACAGCCCATGCTCACAGTAGGGTATGGTCAGTTTCCCCACCTTGAGACAGGGTCTAGCTGTTCCAGCCTTGCCTGCACTACGTGAGGAACTAAGCGCTGTCAGGACAGTGTATGCCTGGCCCTTGCAGCAGACATTCCTAGCACAGCAGTTGTAGTTCACAAGTGTCTTAAGCCATCCATCCAGAGACCCAGGAAACAGCTGATACAACCATGTTTTCCTATTTAGACATGTTGGTATGGCTCATGCTCATGTCCCAGTGAGGCAAGCAGAAGTCCTTTGCCAGGCCATGGGCCCTCAACTCAGTTCAGATGCCTGAAACCATTTGGTTCAGAAGTGACACACACAGGCCACCCCTGCCTTGCCTCCCACTTCTAAGAGACTAGGTTTCTTGTTTTTTGGGGGGTTTTATCTGCTTGGGTTTTAAGGTACCAGCACAGACTCATGACGAGTCTGGCTGTTAACTTTGAGCTTAGGTCCTGTTCTGGATATGCATCCACGTGGAATGATCTTACTAATGGCTTTTTCTCTGCAACACCCAGGCTGTGACCCAGGACACAAGCCCCATCAAATAAGCAAGGAGGCCCTTTCGCTAAAGCTTACAACAAACAGGGCTGCCTACTGTTTGACCATATGACCTGAGGCAGCATTACTTCAAGCTTTCCCAGTGTCCTTCACAACTCAAATGTGAATGTTCTTAACAGAAAGCCTTGCTTTGTCAACTTCAAAGCCAAGGGGAGGCAGAATGACTTCCTGAGACATCTCTCATACAGCCCCAGTAGCAATCACGACTAAAATCAATGCAGGTTTCTCCAATCAGATCATAGCACTCACCGTGTGCCAGCCCCAAGGGAAAGGGAATGAATAAGGCAGCCGGTTAATATACCTTTGTACTCATTCATTTAATAAACATGGGATCAGAAGCAAGAGGGCACCCAAAGTAAACATCTCAACTTTGATTCATCCAAACTCCAGGAGAGTTCAGTTTTTATACAAAAATCAGAGGGAATACCAACCTTCATTTATACCTGGGTTCCAGTTCAGCACCATCTCAGACTATGAGGCCAAGTACAGGGAGCACAGGTCTTGGGAGCAAGGTTCCTTGTTCCCCATCTCTACAGCTGCCCAACACCTTAGCTGGTCCCTCCCCCACACGATGGTTGATTCTTCCCTGATTTTGCCAGTAGGTGAGTGGCTTGGCCCTAGGTATCAAGCTGTTTGGGGTGGGACTCCAGGTGAGTGACTGTGCCTCTGAGGTGATCCCTAATCTCCACCAAAGGTGGTAAGAGCAATATAGGAACTGGGGCGCAGCCTGCCATGGTGTTTGCAGTCGGTAAATGGGATTGAGTTCACAGTAACAGTAATGAATTCTGACACTAGTTTTTAGGGTTTGTTTTTGTTTTGTTTTGGAGACAGTCTCACTATGTAGCCCTGGCTGTCCTAGAACTTGCTCTGTAGACAATGCTGGCCTCAAACTCACAGCGATCCACCTGCCTCTTCGTGCTGGGATTAAAGGTATGCACTACCACTGCCCACAGCACAAATTTTAAGAAAAATACATTTACCAAGAAGCCTTTTCATGTGATTAGTTTAAAATAACACAATTTTAAATCATAACTTAACAATCCGAACATTAAGTGTGCACACATATACTAAATAAGGATGTGTGCACACACACATACCACGAGGTAGTTTAAATCACCACTGGAAGCCAGGATTTCCTCTGCTCAGAGTGGTTATCACTGGTGCACAACGACAGTTTAAAGTCGGAATCTGAATAAAAACTGCAGGAAATTTCTCAGCAGAACTGAACCATTACAGGGGAATGGCATGAAGAGTGGGCTATGACTGCTTTAAGTGAACAGCTCCAGTTCTACCTATGTCCTGAAATGCTAAAGGACTTGTGTAGACAACTGCCTAAGTCATCTCAATAGGTGGTTCTTTTCTGTTTTTTCTTTTTCAAGACTTACTCTGTAGACCAGGCTGGCCTCAAAGTCAGAGATCCGCCTGCCTCTGCCTCCGAGTGCTGAGTTTAAAGGCGTGCGTGCACCACCAGGCCCAGCAGTTCTCGTTTACTTTACTCTGTACTTCTGTGGTGGAACTGTTGGAATCTATGTACACATTTTAAACATTATTCCTTACAAAAGTCTGCATTCATCTGTGGGAAGGGCCTGACCTCATGGGAACCTGCATTCCAAATCCCACAGAGCAAGAAAGTGCAACAAGTTCACACGACACGGGAAAAGCAACATCTATTGTTCTTAGAGTCTGACTCTTCTCGCGGCAAGGAAAGTCTCTTCTTAGTGCTGCTCTGCTGCAGGGGAATGGCTGTTAGGCCAGGGCGGGGAAGTCCTCGGGGTCATCCGGGTTGGGAGCGACATCTTGGGTCTAAAGAAAACAGAGGTTTTAAATTGACTGCCCTTTCCCCACGCAGCTATAGCCAGCATTAGACCACTGGAAACAGTGCAAAGAGAGGACCTGGGGTGTAGCCTTGCTGTTCAAAGAGCAGCTGGTCACAAAGGGCCCTGGGGTTGGAAGGAGGGCTGTCCTGGCAGTACTATTCCAGCAGAGGGCACACAGATGGCTGGTGGCCTGATTCCACCTCAAGCCAGGACTGCAGGAAGTATGTGTCTTGTATCAGGTAAGGTGACATTGTTCCAGATGGCCCCAGGTCAGACCGCTGGAGCCCAGAGCAATCTCCCTCCCCTTCAGCAACCCAAAAGGACTTCCATGCAACGCAGCCACTTACCACAACTTCTGCTCGGGGGCCATAGTTCTCTGTTCTTCTTATCCTTCCTCGGCCTCCTCGGGTACTGCCTCTGGCTCCCCGTCCCGGGCGAGGGAGGCTACCAAAGTTAATCTCCAGCTGGGATGTGATGTCATTGGCGGCTTTTCGGAAGACGTGGGACTCGTCCTCATAGTCATCTTTCACCAGCTGAAACACAGTCACAGTGAAACGGGCACATGCACAGCCATTTCCACAGTTAGCACTGCCTGGGTCCTAGCAAGGAACATTTTTAGTATCTTGCACTGTGGCCTGTGTGACCCTGTGGACTAGGAAAACCCTGGATGTGTCCTAGCCCTGAGCAGTTGGGCTGGACACCAGAAACTGGTCTAATACAAACAAAACTATCTATTTCAGGCTGGCCTTAAACTTATGGTGATCTTCAGCATGGGATCCAAGTTAGTCTTCATCCAGACATCTTTGAATTTACTATCACTTCAAGTAAAACCAAAATCCAGCTGCATGTGGTGGCTCCTGCCTTTAATCCTAGCACTCAGACAGGCAGATTTCTGTGAGGCTGAGACCATCTGGTTTACATAGTGAGTTCCAGGACAACCAGAGCTACCTGGTGAGATATTGTCTCAAAAAAAAAAAAAAAAAGTCTGGGCAGGTTAAGACGTAAGTGTATTTTGTTGAAATTTAAAAAAAAAAGTTTTAATTTCTGCCTATCTTGTTTTACTTGCTCAGAAATATTAGACAAATATGAAAATATCACCTTCCGGGAATTGAACTTGATGCATTAATTCCTTTCTGTGTGGGTGTGGATGCTGCCATCCACAGCCATGTGTGGGAATTCCACAGAGCAGAGCACAGTCATCTAATCTAAGCACATTGCCATGCCACACAGAAGATCTCAAGCTGCTGTTTTGCTTTGTTTTTCGAGGCAGGATTTCTCTCTATAGCTCTGGCTGTACTGGACCTCACTATAGAGACCAGACTGCCTCAGACTCAGAGATCTACCCACCTACTGTGTGCTGGAATCAATGTGCCGCCATGCCTGGCTTTAGCTCAGGCCACTTTTAACAGTGGCTTTTCTTAAAATTCCAAGTTCTTCCTTTGATTAAAAAAAAAACAATAACAACTATAGTAAATGTTATGACTTGGGCTGGAGAGATGGCTCAGTGGTTAAGATCACTAGCTGTCCTTCCAGAGGTCCTGAGTTCAGTTCACAGCAACTATATGGTAGCTCACAACCATCTGTAATGAGATCTGGTGCCCTCTTCTGGCCATTAGGGATACATGCAGACAGAACACTTTATACATACAACATACATATGTATGTACATACATATATCTTTAAAAATAACAAATTATTACTTTTACTCATAATCCCAGATAAATCAAAATCCCTCAAGTGAAATCTAAACCTTCGTCAGTGGAAACAGGACCAGTGGTGTAGGAAACGGGTCGGTCCCTAAAGCACTTGTGCAAGCACGAGGACCTGAGGTACACATCTGTGATCTGAGCACTGCAGGAATGAAGACAGGCAGCCTAGAGCTCACTGGCCAGACAATCTGGCCAATTTGGCAAGCTCTGGGTTCAGTGATAGATCCTGTTCAAAAGAAAAAAAGAAAAGGTAAAGGGTGGAGACTGAATGAGGAAGATACTCAACTCCAACCTCTGGCCTCCACACACATTGTCTGTGTACAAGTGCATCTGCACACACAAGTGCACACCTGTTCCCACACGTGCAAAAGCAGACTAGGGCTAGACATTCCATAAGTTGCCCAGAAAACAGGAAAATTTTCCTTGACCGCTTCACTTCTTTTAAGCTGTATGTTCATTACAGGAGCAAACACCCCTTCAAACTTATTAAAAGCAAAAGCTTGAGGCTGATGGATCTTTGAAGCTAAAATGGTGAAGGAAAGAACAAGTCAGAACACAAAGCCAGTAGCAGGCAAAATAATGAACTGCTTGACTCAGAAAATATTTGGCTATCAGCATGTCCTAGAAGGAAGTGATTAAGGTCCAAGACTACCCCATACCCAGCAGGTCTGAGGTTTAGTTTCCTCTCTCAGCTGATGACCCCAGACAACGTGCTCATTATTGAGTTGCTTTAGGTTGAACTTTGCACACAAACGATATATATTATTCTAGGACTTCTTTGGTAGGGGGTCTAAGGCACCAAAAGCAAAATAAATTAGCAACCCAAATATTTGTCTCATGTTGCTTTGAGAGCAGTCCCTGGCTAAAGTCTGCAATGCCATAGATTAACAAGGACCAAAGACATTTACTTTATTGAAACCAAACTGGGTGCATCAAGAGATCTGTGCTTCCAGGGAAGATGAATCTGATGAGGTTTGAGGAATTGGATTTTTTTTTTTTTTTTTTTTTGGTTTTCCGAGACAGGGTTTCTCAGTGGCTTTGGAGACTGTCCTGGAACTAGCTCTTGTAGACCTGGCTGGCCTCGAACTCACAGAGATCTGCCTGCCTCTGCCTCCCAAGTGCGGGGATTAAAGGCATGCACCACCACCATCCAGCTAGGAACTGGCTACTATTTTTACCTGTTACCCAGCCTTAGAGCACAGTGGTTTTTCAGGAAGTTTTATTTCTAATGTTCACAGCAGAAAAGAACAATAAAAAAAAAGATATGCTGCCTGCTAGCTCTGGCCTCCCATGTCTATAAAAATGTCTCTGGTAGAATATATCAAAACTAGCTGGGCGGTGGTGGCGCACGCCTTTAATCCCAGCACTCGGGAGGCAGAGGCAGGCGGATCTCTGTGAGTTCGAGGCCAGGCTGGACTGACAGCCTCCAAAACAGAGAAACCCTGTCTTGTAAAAACCAAAAAAAAAAAAAAAAAAAAAAAAGAATATATCAAAACTTCTTGGTAAAGTGTCTTAGACCTTGAATTGACCAAAACAGAAGGCTGAGTGGATATAATGTGTCATCAACAGCCTTCTAAATAAAATCAGAATAGCCGGACATCGGTGGCACACACCTTTAATCCCAGCATTCGGAAGGCAGAGGCAGGCGGATCTCAGTGAGTTTGAGAGCAGCCTGGTATACAGAGAGAGTTTCAGCAATACAGAGAGACCCTGTCTCAAAAAAAAAAAAGTATTCATAAAACATAACTGACCAAAGTGCACATAGAAATTGCTATGACTGGGATGTGGTGGGATCTTGAGGAGGTGGGGCATGGTAAAAGGAAGTGCGTCATTGGGCTGTGTCCTGGATGGGGACATCATCAGGACTTCAGCTCCTTCCTGTCTTTTTTTTTTCCTTTTTTGGCCACAGTGAAGCAAGCAAATACGGTTTTCTGCCATCAGCTTGCATTTTTGGGCCACACAACCTGAGGCTGAACCAAAACTCTTTTCATTAGACATGACCTCAGGCATTTTGTTACAGCACCAGAAATCTGACTAACAGAAACACAAACAAAACTACAGTGTTCTGAACTTTGATTGGAAACCCACGAGTCATATCCAACAGGTAAAATGATTTTGCTCATCACCACAATCTGCACTGTTTCATGCTGTGACTGAGCAACAGGAACTCTAAATTCTACACCTGATGCTTCAGTGTTCCTTTTAAGTTCAGTAACTAAAGAAGAATGAAGTAAGTGATCAGCTTTGTCATTACAGACTGATATTTCCCTGGTCATCTCTTTTCAGGCATCTGGTAAAAAGCCAAATGCTGGGCTGGGGAGACACAGCTACATATAATGTAGTGATACACACACACACACACACACACAGAAAGAGAGCTAGACAGAAAACATGAAGAATAAGGCCTGTACAACACACAAGTCCTGAAAAATGCCCTCGGCACAGCTGCTTGCAGCTACCTGACTATGCCATGAGCAATCTAGGAGATAGAGGGAGCAGTGCAGTTAAAATACTGTAACAAGGGGATCACAGAATGTAGGTCCCCAGGTATTACTTCAACTGATCCACTGACCCAATTGTATACTCATCATGAATGAGAGTGGAAGGTAAGGATCATGGTGGCCTGTACCTCTAATCCTGGCCCTCAGGGAGCTGAATCAGGAGGATGGAGAGTTTGAGGCCAGACCAGGCTACATACTAAAGACTCTGTCTAAAACAAAAGAACCTGGGAGGATGGCAATCTAATCATCAAAATACAAAATCAGTGACCTTTGAAAAGGCTGCTGAGCCTCTCACAAAGGGACCGAGGTGAACAGAACCCTTGGCACCTGTGTCTTCGAGGCTTACTTTCAAGGCTGGCAGAGAGTATACAGTATTCTACTGTCAACACAGCAAGTTCTGTTCCTCTCCATCATCCTAGAAGATGCTGGAGCAGAAACAAGAATGCTAAGTGGAAGGCTAGCAAGATGGCTAAGTGGGCACTAAGCCTGATGACTTCAGTTTTACTCCTAAGAACCACAAGTTCTCCTTGGCCTCCACATGCACACCTCCACAATAAATGTGTGTATGTTTTTTGGTTTTTTTTTGAGGGGAATAGCAAGGTTCTGTTTCATATCCACAGAGAGAGTACAGAAGTCTTACATCGTCCCTGTATCTGGACTTGTGAATCACCACTGCCTTGGAAGGAACTGTGGACTCTGGCTTCCGGATGTTGAACTCAGGCTTTGGTCTGGTTTGCTCTTGAAGGTTTTTCCACTCATCTAAGGTCATCTCGTGGACTTGATTTTCCTCTTCTACCTCCAACTCAGGAACTCTGTAATATGGCACATTATTACAACAAAGAAATTTTTTTGGCCAATAGGACCAAATGTCTACCAAAAAAAGTTATACTTTTGTAGTACTGCATCAGAAATGTAAATAGGGTTAAAAGTAGCCCAATCCCTCAGAGTCACATCTTCTGAGTTTTATCTTTACCATCCTGTCCTTCACTACAAATTGAAGACGTGTGAAAATGATGTCATTGCCCCATAGCATTTCCGTTAATTATACCAGATGGACAGAAGTCTTAGAACAATGGGTCATGCTGGGCGTTGGTGGTGCATGCCTTTAATCCCAGCACTCAGGAGGCAGAGGCAGGCGAATCTCTGTGAGTTTGAGGCCAGCCTGGTCTACAGAGCGAAGACAACCCCCAAAGCAATACAGAGAAACCCTGTCTCGAAAAACCAAACAATTTTACAAACAATGGATCACAAAAATATCCTCTTCAGTTGGTTCTAAAAGCAAATGAATATTATTTCAGACTCTCTCCAAGACCATGCTTCCAAACCTCATTGTATATTTTCATGTTTCCATATTTTCCTGAAAACTTCATCAAGAAAACCTGTTGAAAATTGTACATGTTTTTACTCTCTTCTATGACTCAGTTTTGAGTAAGGTTTTTATTGTAGACTTTTTTGGAATGCTCTGAGTGGAGCTCAGGGGCTCACATGTGTTGAGCAAGTGTTCCATCCCCATTCTAGCAAACGTTTCAGATGTTTAAAGCTAAATGTTTAAAACCCAGTTTTAAATGTTTAAAGCAGGCTGGCAGATGGCTTGCTCTGCAAGCACAAGGACCCAAGTCCAAATCCTCAGCATCTCCAGCACCAGTTCCAGGGGATCTTGTGCCCTCTTCTGGCTTCCAAAAGAACTGCATGCACAGACACATTTTAAAAATAACTTTCAAATGTCCAGTATCATTAGCAATTAGAGAAAGGTGGCTCACACCACAAGGAGTTACAGCAGTCTACATCCAATGGGACAGCTAGTATCAAAAATGCACTTAGGGCTGGAGAGATGGTTCATCAGTTAAGAGCACTTCTGGCTCTTTTAGAAGACCTGGGTTTGGGTCTTAGCATCCACTTGGTGGCTGTGGCTTGATTCAAGGGGATTCAATGCTCCTTCCTGGACCCCATGGATACCAGCCACTCATGTGGTACATATACATACATAAGTGCAGGTGAAGCACTCATAAAAACAATTCTTGTTTAAGATGAATAAAAGGGGAAAAGGGTATCTTTAGAGGCATTTAACAGGTATTAGCAAGGATGTCAAAAATTAGAGCCCAGGTATATTTCTGGGGGAATGTGATGTGTCAATTTAGGAAACAGTCTGGTGGGTCTTCAGAATTGTAGAATCAGGTATAGTGGTTCATGCCTTTAATCCCAGCACTAGGGAGGCAGAGGCAGGTGAGTTTGAGGCAGCCTGGTCTCCAGAGTGAGTTCTAAGACAGCCAGGCTGTCACACAGAGAAGCCCTGTCTCAAAAAACAAAAGTACTAATATAGGTCATAACATGACAGAAATTTGGAAAAACTATGAAAAGTGAAGTAAGCCACCATGTCTTCTCTTTCCTGTGTAAGATTCCACTTCTATGATCTCTTCAGAAGAGACAAAGCAGGTCAGAGGAGCAGATGCCCTCAGACATCAGCTGCTGCCATGAAGCAAGAGAAGGAGGGTGTAACACACCAGTGCACTGGCTAAATTTGAGAACAAGTGTGTATTTTAGTGTGTACTTTAGGTTGTACACTAAAACACTGGCACACAGGACTTGAAGCTCTTCCATCAGGAGTTAGTCTGAGAGGTGAGCTGTCCACAGTCACTCAGAGCTTCAAGGGTAGACGATCATAAAGGAATGGAATTTTCAAACCATCAAAAATGACACATTGCTATGAGAAATTTTCGTAATTTTGAAGTCTGACAGGGCTGAAGAAGCAAGATCTCTTCAACATTGGCCAACATGGCTGCTCTGCTGGGCAGAACCTAAAATTCCCAACAGAGGTCCATGTTCAGCTACAGTCTACACAGAGAGGCAGGTGGCCAGCCTTGCTCAGCCTCTTCAGTGTTAACCCATCTTATTTTGTCTAATATTAGGAATGCCATAGTATCTTAATTCTGTTAATCAGAATGCTAAAACTTGCTGGTTTTTTTCAACCTTAGCACCCCCAAACACATACAAATGTTTACTGCCTCAAACTGTTTCCCCGAAGATTCCAACAAAATTCACTTTCCCAGCTCATAGAAATCGTGCATCTATTTCTTTAGCTAACACACTGTCTAAATAGGCACATTAACTATGAATCCTATTTTAAAAACACATTCTTAGTTGTTTTGAGCAGTACATTCACAGCTGTCACAACTGTCAATCACTGTCACTCTTGTAAGAAGCAAGGCTGATAACTGGCAGATACTTACATAGCAACCAAGCTCTGGGTTCCACTCTAGGTGCCCCGCCCTGTCTCTCCCACTTTGTGGATATGAATGTAGCTGTGCTCACACACAGTCCTCACAACTCCATTGTGGGCAGCTGATTATCCCCATTTTACAAGTGAGGGCAGATTAAATAACTTGATCAAACTGGCTTAGTCTTACTCTGGCAGCTGAGGGGTGAGAAAGGGACAGCCAGCAGCGAGGTGGAGAGCGAGAAGTCAGCAAACACAGAAGCAAGCTTAGATGGCCAGTGGAGTGGTACGTTCAGAGACATTAAGTAGGGGCCACAAAATGGATCCCAGTAAGGCACAAGAATAGTCAGATTTGAGGGTCCCCAGGGGCCAGGCCAAGCGGGACTGTGCACAGAGCAGAGAAGGAACAGGAAGCCACTGAAGGGGGTCTTAAGGCACCAGTGGACATGACACTCAGAATGCTAGTGTAAGAGCCCCTGCTGCAGATGAGAATGCAGAGACCACCAGGAGTTGCAGTAACAACCAGACAACAGCAGCTTAGGCTGTGCTGGTGACAGATGGTGAACAGTTAGGGGCAGAGTGAAGGCCTGGATCTGGGGGTGGGAGAGGACTGAAAACAGTACTTCCAAGGGAGACTCCTAAGCTTCTGGCTGGGGAAGCTGATGGTGATAATGCTGTTCCAGAAGACAGACACCAGACATTTGTGAAGAAGCAAGCAGTTAAGTCATGCTGAACATGCAAAGCAATGGGAATGCTGGGGAAGGTATGCAGGTGACAACACACAGACCTAGAGTTGACACTGAAGGATGAAGCCAAAGATCTGTTCTGGTGTCAACACATATGTGATAGTTTGTTTAAGCAGCAGGTATGTAAGACCCCAGAAGAGGCCTGAGGCAAAACCCTGATGAGTTGCAAAGGAGACTTCCAAGGCAGAGGGAATCAGAGAGCCAGCTTAAATCAACACAGATCCAGAATGAAGTGGCCATTAAGCCTGGAGTCATGGGGAAAGTATTCAGAGGGTAATGACAACAGGAAGCAGGCAGGTCTGGAGTTACAAGAACAAACAAGAGAGAGGAAATGAACATGGCATACTTCAGGGTCAAAACGAAACTTCAATGTGAGACTGCACACATTTAAAATGTCCAGAAGACCAGAGTTGGGGAAGAAGAAATTAACAAACTGACAGTTTGAGGGTTTGAGGAAATCAAAACTGTGGGAAGGGAGGGAAGAGATGGGACTGTGTTCTGCCATGAGGAAAAGAGCTCTGGGACTGGTAGATGCAGACAGGTTATGTCTTTGGGAATGGGAAGGCCACCAACTTCCCACCTGGGATACCGAATTTCTCTGAGGTGTGGCAGTGACCTCAGAAAGTACTGTCAAGGTTTTGAAGACTCTATGATATTGGGAATGCTGGAAAGTGATGGCTGGTCATCTTGGAATACTAGCGATCAAAGTGTTACAGAAGGGCTGGTGAGAGGACTCAGTGGGTAAAGGGGCTTGTTACACAAGCCTAGTAAATGGGATTGATCCCTGGAATCCATATAAAGGAGGAAGGAGAGAACCAACTCTATAAAGTTGCTCTCTGACCTCCACATGCACACATAATGCATGCACACACAGAGTAATAATAAAAATAAAAATAAACTAAACCAAAAAAGAACAAAAACCTTTCAAAGGTTCCAATTTCCCTGGCTTGTGACTTGCTTCTTCAGTAAGGAGAAGGCTGAATGAGGAGTTGTCCAGGAGGTGGCTTTTCCTTAAGAGACAACGCCAGAAGATAGGAGGATCCTAAGAGTTCAGTGGCTAGCACCCTGGCTCATTAACAGGGAAAGGAAACTGAAAGCTTCAGTGTGCTAGATATGGACCAGAGACCAGTCTTCATGAAAAAAAGGAAGACAGAATAGGTAAGGGGGCAGAAGGCACAATACTTGAATTTAATCTGTCATTAAAAAAAAAGTCTATCAGATTACTTAACCAGTTTACATTAACAAGTAAACAAGACCAACCCAGTATGACATGAGAAAGGGCTCAGCTTTTAAAGCCATTAAGAGAGAAGGCTAGGGAGATGGCTCAGTGGGCTAAGAATGCTGTTCCAGCTGGATGTGGTGGTGTGCACACCCGCCTGCACAACTTTGTGCTCAATAAACATAATGTCCAATCTTAAAAGAGAAAGAGAATGAATCATTAAGAGATAACCCATAGGCGTAAGAAGCAGCTGCCTACTTGGCTGGAGACTCCTCGTCCAGGGAACCCTGGGACTCCTCCATCATTGAGCTCTCTTCCATGGCTGCAGGTGGCTCTGTGTCGCTGAAAAGTAGCAAGAACATTCGTCACACAATCCGTCATGCTCACCAATGCCCTCATCTAGTTACAGCCAGGAAACACAATTCAGGCCCTGTTTCTCAAAGGAACTTCATTCACATCGCAGTGAAAGAAAGTAGTAACGGCTGCTTAAAACTGTCATTTCTTCCCACTCGGGGGGCAGAGGCAAGCAGATCTCTGTGAGTTCAAGGCCTGCCTGGTCTACTGAGCGAGTTCCAGGACAGCCAGAGCTACGAAGAGAAACCCTATCTCGAAAAAAACGATAAAAATGATAAAAACAAAAAAAGTTATTTCCAAAAAGTCAAAAATAAATAGAAATGTCCATGAATGCTCTAAAATTAAGAACAGATGATACTGATCAGGGGGAGAAATCCAAACTCTTATTATACTGGAGAATCCAGCTTTCTTTTTTTTTTTTACTTTTTATATACTTAGTACTCACTGTGTAGACCAGGTCAGCCTTACACTCACATGTAAATCTACCTGCCCCTGCACTGCTCCCTCCCTCCAAGTGCTGGTATCAACCATGTATGCTACCAAGCCTGGCAAGAGTTCCAACTTTTGGGGGCTGGCGAGAGAGTTCAGTGGCTAAGAGCATTGGCAGCACTTCCAGATGACCTGAGTTCTATCCCCAGCACCCACATGGTGACACATAGTCATCTGTATTGGGATCTGATACCCTCTTCTGAGCACAGGTAGAGCACAATAAACATAAAATAAATAAACCTCAAAAAGTTATTTAAAAAAGAATTCCAACTTTCAGCTTTTTAAAGGCTTATTTTAATTTCTGTGTATGTGTGTCTGTCTGTATGCCGGTATGTGTACCATGTGGGTGCAGTGCCCAAGGATGCTAGAAGAGGAATTCAAAACTCCTGAAACTCAGGTCCTTATGCGAGCAGCAAGTGCTCAGTTTGAGACAAGGCTTCTTCATGTTCACCAGGCTTTCCTTGAACTCATATTGCTGAAGATAACCTTGAACTTCAGAACCTGGGATTACTGACATGCACTACCACTCCCAGTTTACACAGGGCTGGGGATCAAACCCAGAGCTTTGTGGATACTAAGAGAGTACTCTTCTAACTGAGCCCCATGTGCAGACCCTGCAGAGGACTTTACCAAATAAAGATCTGTAAGAACTCTGGAAACTCACAGAGAAATAAAGTATAGGCTGGGTATGATGCATATGTCTGTAAGCCCAGCACTTAGGGAGCTGAGGCAGAAGGATGAATGACAATCTGGGCCAAATATTGAGGCCCTGTCTCAAATATAAAAAAATATAATAAAATAAAATGCATTCTGAGATGTGCAAGTGTGCCACACCATATGCTTAAACTTTATGAACATATATGTGGTCATCTGTCAAGTATTACTTAGCTAAAATTAGATTTAAAAAAATTAAGACCTTTAGGGGGTATGGTGGCATATGCTTTTGATTGGGAAGCAGGGGAGGGAGGATCTCCATGACTTCTGGACCAGCCTAGTCTATATAATGAGTTCCAGGCCAGCCAGGGCTATATCCTGAGATTCTGTCTCAAATAATTAAGTAAATAAACAAATAGACCTTGAAAAATAGTCTCAAGTCTAAATACAACGTAACAACTATGTTTTAAAAAGTTTTCTCCTGTGTGAGCATTGGTGGCACATGTCTTTAATCCCAGCATTCTGGATCTCTGAGTTCAAGGCCAGCCTGGTCTACCAAATGAGTTCCAGAACAGGTTCCAAAACAATACAGAGTAACCTTGTAACCCTGTCTGGAAAATCCAAAAAAAAAAAAAAAAGTATTCTCCTGATTCAGTCAATCCCAGGCATAGACACATATACATGGTGTGCGCTACTTGACAAACAAGACTCCCATTCCACCACAGGCTCTCAGAGAATACATCTTTGCACCTTACCTAGTGTCTTTACCCGATCCCCAGGAGCGAACACCACAGCTACCCATGCTGTCCTCCATTCTGTTTGCACTGGAGAAACAAAGAACCAGCACATTAACTTCAGGTGGAGCCTGCTCCTCATCAGCCTCCCAGTCAGAAAACATTGCCCCAGCATCTGCACAGATAGCTCAGTGCATACTCTTACAAAGGACCCGCATTTAACACCAGACGGCACATAACTGTAACACCAGAGGATCTGATATCCTCTTCTGGCCTGTGTAGGCACTGCACTCATGCATGTCACAGCTCATGCCCACAACACACACACACACAGATACAGATAATCTTTAAAAAAAATAAAATCCTGCCCCACAAGAATGACAGACAGCACTCATATCAAGCTGGTCATCAACAGACACAAAATCAAAAGTGGAAACAGCACAGGCAGAGGAGCTTACACTTTGTCATTGCTACTGTATCTTTCAAAATCTCGTTTCCCTCTTTGGTCAAAGGAGTCAAAAACTCTGTTCCCAGGACCACCTCGGCCTCTGCTCCTCAGGCCTCCTCTGGGGCCTCCACGTCCTCTCAGTGGTCTGTCTCGATCAAACCTGTCAACTGGTCTAGGAAAAGACAGGTATAATGAAAAGCAGTGAAATGGACTTAAAAGGTCTGAAGCCTTTTTGAGAAAAACACACAAACTCTAGAAGCCAGTTATGGTTAGTAGATCAGAAAGCATGGTGGCCTGACTAAACTAAGAGTCAACTACTGAACACACTGTACCTGGCACTGCTCTGAGCACTATACACATAGCGCTTTAATTCTCACAACCAAGTTTAGTTCACAGAACTGCTGTTAAGGAGACGGAAACCTGAAGCAGTGTAGGAAGGGATTTGCCTGAGGTCACACGGGTACCAGGTGGGGAGCACAGGTCCTGGTTCTCAACTAGTGGGGGCAGGGCTTTCACTCTGAGGATCCAGTTATACAACGACCGTGTTAGTTAAATTTAAAGGTTCTTTCCTATCTTGGTATTAAACATTTAATTTGGAATATTTTGTGTAAGAAAAATGCCTTAGCTTTAAATATTTTCCCTCCAAATCTCTCTTCTAATCACACAGCCGGAAGGTGATATTTGGAGCTGGAATCTTGAACATACTGAACCTTCTCTATCCTGTGACCAAAGACCTGAAACTAGCTCTGTAGACCAGGCTGGCCTCAAACTCACAGAGATCTGCCTGCCTCTGTCTCCCAAGTGCTGGGTTTAAAGGTGTGTGCCACCACTTCCTGGGGATTCATTTTATTTTTATGTGTATACCTGTGTGAATCAATATGTATGTAAACATGCCTGTATGTGCCTTGAAGGCTCTGGAGTTTGAGTTTCAGGCCATTGTGAGCTGTCTGATAAGTGTGCTAGAAACCAAACTCA
Organism: Mesocricetus auratus; assembly: GCF_017639785.1. Taxonomy (NCBI): domain Eukaryota; kingdom Metazoa; phylum Chordata; class Mammalia; order Rodentia; family Cricetidae; genus Mesocricetus; species Mesocricetus auratus. The sequence goes on along the minus strand of NW_024429196.1, from coordinate 82,646,236 downwards.
GTTCCTCTGAAAGAACAGCAAGTGCTCTTACCTGTCAAACCTAACAAGTCTATGTTCATAGGGTTCAATTAAGTTCATTAGAGGCCTAAGGAAAAGCTCCTGCTTCGATGCAAGGAATATCTGTATCCCAGATCCACATACACCAACATGACTGTTCTCTGCATCTGATCCTGGCTCCATCAACTCCTCACACATAGGATGTGGCTTCTGAAGGAAAACACGTGTTCTGCCTGTACAGAGTCAACATCCTTGTCAACTAGCTGAGACCAGAGTCACTCCAACTCTGGGTCTCTGCTTTCCATCTGTAAGTTGAAAGGGCTGAATTTAGACTCTTTTAGGATAACAAAAAATTTGTAATTCTGTCTAGTAACATGTATCAAGAAATTCAAAGTAAGTGCACTTTAATTAAAATAAGCAAAAACCAGCCTGGACGACAGCCCAGTTTATAGAACATGCTGTGGGAGATGCTATTGCAGAGAAGTGACAAAGCAAACTGATATGTAGCTATGACCTACAACCCCCCATCCCAATTTTGTCTGTTTTTAATACCACCTCTATCCATTTAACTTTGTCCTAAAGCCAGAGGCAGATATAGGTCACCTGCCTGAGAGTCACAGCTTTTCGACCTCAACTGGCATTCTAATTCCAGGGCTCTACTGAGGAAATGCCTTACAGAGATCCCAAGCATCTTAATAAAGCCTAATGCTGAGCCACACACAGACCCAACAGCACTAAGCAAGTGGTAACATATGATACACCCAAATAATGGATCACAATACAATACAGCCACTGAGTGCAGTGTGCACTCAACATATCACATGCAACTAACACACAACCAAAAACACTGAGCAAACACTGCTGATCACATAGGAAACTCTCGTGTGTCAAGAAGAAACAAAAGGATGTGGAGTGGTCAGCATGTCTGTATTATCATCTGTGGTGGTTTGAATGAGAACGGCCCCCATAGGGTCATGTTTGAATGTTTGGTTCTTGTTGGTGGAACTGTTTGGGAAGGACTAGTGGTATGGGAAAAATTAGTAGGTGTGGTCTTGTTGAAGGCGTTGAGTCAAGGGGGGTAGCCTTTGAGGTTTCAAAAGCCTTCATTAGCCCATTGCTGTCTCAATTAGCTTACTCTCTGCATTGTGGTTATAGATTAGATGTGAGCTCTCAGCTACTGCTCCAGAACCATGCCTACTTGCCTGCCTGCTGCCATGCTCCCTGACACAATCATTAATTAAAGACTCACACTCTGAAACTTTAGGACCCCAATTAAATGCTCTTTTTTTCATAAGTTGCCTTGATCATTGTATCTTGTTAGAAAAATAACTAAAACAACCACATCAGTAGATTAACAGATGGAAAAATAGGCCAAATCCTAAAAGGTGTCATCTCAAATGGAAGATGGGTGGGGTGTTCATTGGTTTTGTTTTGTTTTTTTACATCTATCTATCTATCTATCTACCTACCTACCTACCTATCTATCTACCTATTTATTTATCTATTTACCTATCTATCATCTATCTCTCATGTGTAAATGCACACACACACATGCACCACAGTGTACATGAGATCATGGGACAACTGCTAAATCTCATCAATTATATCCCTAAGTCCAAAATTAGTTTCCTAATCTAACTTCAAAAGTATCTTTAACCTGTTCAACTTACTTTTGTGTATGTGTGTATTTTGTTGGTTTGTTGTTGTTTTTTAACAGGGCTTTTCAGGGGTTGGAGGGATGGTTAAGAGCACTGGCTCTTCAAAATGACCTGTGTTTGTAGTACCCACATGGAAGCTCACAACCATCTGTAACTCTAGTTCCAGGGGATCTGACACTCCTCTGGTCTCTATGGGCACCAGGCACACATATGGTACACATACATATACATGAAGGCAAAATCCCACAAACATAAACATTTTAAAAAGACTCTTCATTTGTACCCCAAATAGTCTTTCTATTCTTTAAACTTTTGGGAGGGGGTTTCAAGACAGGGTTTGTCTACATAGTCCTGGCTGTCCTGGAACTCACTCGGTAACAGGCTGGCCTGGAACCCACAGAGATCCACCTGCCTCTGTCTCTGGGATTAAACGTGTACGTCATCACCTGGCCACAATTAATTTTTAATTGTACAATCATAGGTAAATGGAAGATCCTTCATGTTCTACTGAAGGTAACATGACTTGAGACTTACCTTGGCAAATTATTCGTAGGACTGCCACCACAGAAATGTCACAAAGCCTAGTAGTTAACTGGAAATCTCTGGGGCCCTGGCTACCCTAACCGAGGACTAAGGTACATACTTTTCATCTGTAAACTTCTCCGCTGTCAAGTCTGCCTGTCTCTCAGTGTCAAAGGGTCGATATTCCCTGTAGGACCTTCGCTCTGCTCTATCAAGCACGTCTGTCCCTCGGTTGTCATTCCATCCTTGCTGCTCCCCTCTTCTAGAAGTCCGCTTCTGGCCTGCCAGGAGAATCAAAGCAAAGCTCAGGCACAGCATCAACAGCAGCACGGTGTGGGGTGGACATGAGGGTTAGAGGTTTCTCCAGAAATCAAAGTCACTGGGAAGTGAGGGCTTCAGAGAGAAGCAGTTACTGCCTACCATCGCCTCATCTGTTAATCAGCAATAAGACTTCACCAAGTCCTGGGAATGACAGGGTTACAGGAGGCCAGTCTTGAAGAGATGATCCTCTTGCTCAGGTGTGCTACCATGCCTGGCTACTTTTTCACCTTTTCAGTGCCTCTGAGACTGCTGTTGGGTATCTTTTACTAGACAGTGGCATCTCACAAACACAACTTTACCAAGTCATAGTGATAAAGACCCATTTAAGAAAATTAAAGAATAAAAACCTTTCACCTCAGGCTACACTTTTAGAATACCATCTATAGCCGGACTTGACCCATGCCTTTAATCCCAGCACTCAAGAGGGCAGAGATAAGTGGATCTCTGAGCAAGTTCCAGGACAGCCAGGAGTACAAAGAGAAACCTGCAAACCTGCCTTGAAAAACAAAACAAAACCAAAACCAAAACACAAATCAAAAAGGAATGCAAACAAACCAAGGACAACTAGGGTCTATCTTCTGACATGAAGGAAGGTGTTTGCTTTTTGATAGGATTTATATGTGACAATACTCACCTCACACACATTTTCTAACCCATTTATGAGGCAGCCAGTACTCAAACAGGGTGTCTTTTTTGTTTACTAGGAATCCAGCACCTAGCTGGGGCAGGGGCTACCAGTTTCTCTCTCCCTTCTCCCTTTTAGTTTTTCAAGACAGGGTTTCTCTAGCTGTCCTGGAAGATGCTCTGTAGACCAGGTTGGCCTCGAACTCAGAGATCAGCCTGCCTCTGCCTCCTAAGTGATAGGGTTAAAGGTGTTCACCACTACCAACCAGCCCTATTCTCTACTTTATATGCTTAGCTTTTTAAAATCATGAATTTTAAGCTATCTAGCATCTAGTAATATGTTGTGTACTGATTCATCACTTTTTATGGTCCCCCCCCAAACAGTACATGCAACTTCTGTTCTAATGGCTTTCACTTTTCTTAGCAGAAATTATTCCCATTGATTGTATAGCTATAAAATGTTTAATTTCTTCAAATAGGTACATTTTTAACTGTTAAACTCCTGGCATGGACAACATATATATGTATATTTGCATAAACAGGCTTATATACATACACAGGCATATAGGTATTTTCACAGTAGCATTTTTTACCTATGCTTTAAAGTCTAGCACTTAAATATATTATCAGTTCTTAGTGTGTGATATTACTAACATAAAACTGTAAAGCAGGTTTTTAGTATGAAAAACTACACCACAAATCTAAGCCCAATCTCTGTCTCTGTCTCTTTGAGACAGGTTTTCACTGTGTAACTGACTGGCTGGCCTGGACCTTCCTTTGTACACCAAGCTGACCATTAAAGTCACAAGAAATCTACCTGCCACCTAGTGCTGGGATTAAAGATGTGCACCATTATGCCTGACAGCCTAATGTCCCATGACTAACTAGAAATATTTAAAAACAATTTGCATTACTCAGTGAGTTTACAATCTGAGTTTGTAGTATGTTTAGAACACTAAAAGATATCATAAATAAAGTAATTGCAAATTTTTGCATTATCAAGAAATCAAATTCGGGTGCTGGAAAGATAGCTTAGCAGGCAAAGTGCTTGTTGTGCAAATATGAAGACCAGAGTTCAGATACCTGGAACCTACAGAAAAGGGTGATGGAGTATGCCTGTAACACCAACACTGGGGAGGCAGAGAGACTCCTTAGCCAGCTAGTATAGATACACAGTGAGTTCTGGATTTACTGAAAGACTGTGTCTCAGGCAGTGGTGGTACAGCCTGAGACAGAAGCAGAGGGATCTCTTTGAGTTCAACATGGTCTACAGAGCAAGTTCCAGGACAGCCAGGGTTACAAAAAGAAACCCTGGCTCAAAAAAAAAAAAAAAAAAAAAAGACAAAAGAAAAAAGAAAAAAACAGACCACGTCTCTAAGGATTCTGAAGAGATGGCTCAGCTCTAGTAGAGGTCCAGGGTTCAATTCCCATCACCCACATGGCAGCTCACAACTGTGTGTAACCCTAATTTCACAGGATCCAACACCCTCCCACAGACATAAGTGCAAGCAAAACACCAATGCACATAAAATAAAGTCATTAAAATATTTTTAAAAGACCCTGTCTCAAGAAAATAAGGTGAAAGTGACAGAACATACACAATATTGAACACACAGTTTTTTCCAGGGACAAGCCCCCTTGATGGATTTAATCAATCCCAAATGGCCAGCTTTAAACACATGTACATTTGAGCAACTAGTAGGGTGTGCATGTGCATGTGCTTGTGTGTGTAAGAATAATATACAAGAGGTCATGAATGTGAGAGGGGTGTAGGGTCACAGGAAGAGTTGGGAGGAGAAGAAAGAGAAAAATATGTAAATATGGTATTCCTATATGGAATTCTTAAAATTTTTAAATCTAAAACATTGGAAGAGGTGTTTGAAATATAAGGGGTAAATTATCATCCTTAAAACTAACAAGCCGAGGGGGCTGGAGAGAGGGCTCAGAGGTTAAGAGCACTGGCTGCTCTTCCAGAAATCCTGAGTTCAATTCCCAGCAACTACGTGGTGGCTCACAACCATCTGTAGTGAGATTGGATGCTCTCTTCTGATGTGCAGGTATACAAGCAGATAAAGCACTTGCATACATAAAATAAATACATCTAAAAACACAAAACAAGCTGAAAAATTTAAAGGTCTATCCATGGCACTCCAGTCATCAGCACTCCTCAGTATAAAAAGAACTATTAGAGCTGGAGAAATGGCTCAGTAGTTAAGAGGACTGGGTGCTCTTATAGAGGACCCACGTTTGATTCCCAACACCTACATAATAGCTCAAAACAGTTTCTAACCCCAGTTCGAGGAAGTCTGACACCCTCTTCTAGCCTCTGTAGGCATCAGGCAGGCATATGGTACACATACAGACATGCTGGCAAACACTCGCACACATCAAATAAAAATGTATTTAAAAAAAAAAACACAACTATTGGGGCTGGAGAAATGGCTCAGTAGTTAAGCAAACTTATGGTTCTTACCAAGGACCTTACCAAGGACCTTACCAAGGTTCAATTCCCAGCACCCACATAGCCATCTGTAATTCCAGTTCTGGGGATCTGACACCCTGTTCTGGACTCTGTAGTCATTGTATGCATGCACACTGTATATACACACACACATACAGTCAAACATGCTTACACACACACACACACACACACACACACACACACACACACACACACAGTCTTTAAAAAAAACAGCCGGGCATTGGTGGTACACACCTTTAATCCCAGCACTCAGGAGGCAGAGGTAGGTGGATCTCTGTGAGTTCGAGACCAGCCTGGTCTACAAGAGCTAGTTCCAGGACAGCCTCCAAAGCCACAAAGAAACCCTGTCTCAACAACAACAAAAAAATCCACATTATTTTAATCAGTTTGATTTCCTACTTGCAACTCATATCGTTTTAACTATGTATCTCTGCTCAGCAAACATTAAACATTACATTTTTCTAAAACCCTAAAACATTAGTTAATCAGAGAGATTTTAATTCCCCCACAACTTGGTTCTAGGAGATTAAGATGCAACCAGACCTAGCTTGCTTCTCTGTGCTGAATCAGCGGCTCAGAATAAGCAATGCGGATGCTGCATCTCCCCACCCTTTCCAATAAAGAGCTGGCTCCTACAGTCTGATTACTTATCTAAACTAAAGCATGGTGTAAACAGAATACAGTAAAATTTACAGTAGGACTTCCTGTAGCACAAAAAAGAATGTTGGCTTATTCACTCTAACCCTGAAAGTCTATGAAAACAGGATGAAACAACTGTTGATTCAAGAATGAATTTACTGGGCAAGGTTCATCCAAGGGTTATCATTAGACAGACTAGAACACTAAAAAGCAAAACAATAACAACAAAAAACTGTATTTCCATAGGAAAAATAATGACTTCCACATCATTTTGAGATCAGTAACAGGCTCTGTTACACAGCAAATATGCATGGTATTTGTCTGCACTACACATTCATTCAGGACATTCAAAGTTTACATTTTTTTTTCTTTTTCCAAGACAGGGTTTCTTTGTATAGTCTTGGCTGTCCTAGAACTAGCTGTGTGGATAGACCAAGATGGACTAGAATTCACAGAGATCTCCCTGGCTCTGACTCCTAACTGCTGGGATTAAAGGTGTACGCCACCACTGCCTGGCTAAGTTTAATTTTTTTTTTGAGTGCAGAAATGCATGGTTTTTCATGTCAACTAGTGCTAACAACATCAATAGGCACTCTCTGCAGCCCATCAGATACATGCAGAATAGGAGCTACAGGCATGGAGATCATGTGCACTTGAAAAAGGAATTCTCATTACAAAATTTCCATCCTAACAATGTCAACTAGGTCTCAAAAGCCAGAATGCCTAAACTTGGAACTGACTGAACAAATAAAGTTCTAAGTATACTAGCTTACAGTTCCTAGTGTGAGGGTCAGTTGCAAAAAAAAAAAAAAAAAAAAAGAAACAGCAACATACCTGTATGTGCATGCATGTATGTGTGTTAATGTGCATATGGGTCCAGAAGTCAGGTCAGAAGTAAACCCTGGGTGTTCACACCTTACTTTCTGAAACCAGGTCTCTCTCTGGGGCTTGTGGATTCAGGCAGGTATGGAACATGAGGCCCTCAGGTTTTCAAGACAAACATTTTGGTGATTGACTTCACAATGTGCTTTCATTATAAAAATATATGTATATAAATTCATAGTGCCACTCATAATAAAAATAAGGGATCCTTTTATTAACTTCATACATTTTTGAGATTGTTTAAAATTTCTATAACAGGAGCTGGGGGAAAGTTTCAAGCTCAGTGGTAAATAATTCGCTCAACATGCATGAAATACTGGGTTTGTCATGAAAAAATATTTTTAATTTTAAAAAGGCTAAAAATCAACATTTTAGCAAAGCATGGTGGTACATGCCTTTCATTTCAGCACTCAGGAGACAGAGGCAGAGGTATCTCAGTTTGAGGTCAGACTGGTATACAAAGTGACAGCCACGGCTGTTACACAGAGAAATCCTATCTCAAAAGCAAACAACAACAAATCATTTTAACTGGTACTCTTCAAAGCTAGTATGTTTCTTTTCCTTTTTTTTTTTTTTTTTTTTTTTGAGAACTCTGTAGACCAGCCGGCTAGCCTCCAACTCACAGAGATTCACCTGTCTCCCGAGTGCTGGGATTAAAGGTGTTCGCCATCACCGCCCAGTGGCTAGTGTATTTTCACTTAAAGTAAATAGATAAAACAGCCTTTCTCAATCCTTCCCTTCCATTTTTTAAAAAATACATTTAAGAGAGATACATAATACAAAATGTACAGTATGATGCATTTCAATCTTTTTTTTTTTTTTGGTTTTATGAGACAGGGTTTCTCTGTATTATTTTGGAGGCTGTCGGTCCAGCCTAGCCTCGAACTCACAGACCCGCCTGCCTCTGCCTCCCCAGTGCTGGAATTAAAGGCGTGCGCCACCACCGCCCGGCGATGCATTTCAATCTTAAAAAGAGTCCTACACCTACTGAGGTATCCTATCCATCTTCATTACTTAGCCAAAGCCTCGAACGTAAATCTAGAGGGGGAACAGTTTTTCTCAAGCAAGGACAAAGCAATAATGCCCACACGAACATCCGCCTACCCCGTGGTCAAACGGTCAAACTATACACTCAATACCTCTTCTTGTCAACCTTTATGGTCATAGTCTTATGGGAAAACGGGCAAGCAGGAGGCAAGAGCTGGGCTGAGAAAAAAAAAAAAAAACTTGACGCAGTTCAGGTGACAGCCACGAAGTCTGAAGCCGCCTCCCGTGCCAGACAGCACACCCGGAGGAGGGTCAGCCCTTCTGCTAACCTGAGAGGGTAACTTTGAACACTAACTGCAAAGGTTCAAGCCGGTTCTCCAAAAACAGTAGTGAATGAATCACAGTTACGCTCCCTACAGAAGCTATGATACGAAGATAGAGAAAGAGACAAGGTGCAGAGGAGCTGGGACCCCAGGCGCCACCCCACCCCACCTGCCCTGGATTAAGGTCTGCGGTACCGGGGCTCCCGCAACCACGGGTGGCCAGGTTTCCCTGAATCTCGAGGCCCGCAGTCTGCGATTCCTGAAGGTTTCAAAGGCGCGTCGCCTACGGGGCTGAATCCCGCAGAGGCCCGCGGGGAGGATGAAGGATGCAGCCAGGGGCAGATGTCGGGATTCCAGCTTCGCGACCCTCAAGCTGTCGTCAGTCCCCAGCCCCTTCACCCAACCAGGACTGCCAGGTCTTCCATGCTCACCCCCCGGGCCTTCTCGTCCATCAGGAACCTCCAGTTCGGCCCACTCCACCCCACCCCGATCCGGAACGGGTCCATAGGGACAAGGACAGCCCCCCCCCGGCCCCTCCTCGTGGATAGGGACCCTGGGCCTTCTGCCCATCAAGAACCTGCTTACTCTCCCCCATCTGGGATGAGCCCACCGGGAATAAAGATCCTGGCCCCTATACCGAGACAGGGCGACCCGGGAAAGTGACTACCCAGCAGGGTGGCCCTGAGGTGTCAGATCCTGCCAGAATGTCTCGGGCGGGGGTGGGAGGTGGGGGGTGGGAGGGAGGTGACCCTGGGGAGTTGGACTCTGAGAGGGTCCCTCGGGAGGGTAGCCCTCGGGAGGGTTATTAGGATATTAGGGTGATTACCCTGGAGGGTTGCCCCCCCCCGGACCCTGTGCCCATCAGGATTCCCAGCTCTGACCCGCCCGCCCACGCGGGACCCGTCTGCCGCGAGTCGAGCCTAGCGGCGGGAGGGGTGACCTGGGTGCCCACGGCGTACCTGGCGGCTGCGGGCCCCCAGGGCTGTCCGGCTGCTGCGCGCTCGACACCGCGAGGCTCTTGCGCTCCTTCTGCGACTCCCTGCGGCCGGCCCCGCCGGTTCTGTGTCCTGAGGCCACGGCCGGGCTCCGGCCGCCGCGATGCCCGGCCCCGCTGGCCGCCGCCGCCGCCGCCGCCGCCTCGTCGCGCCGCTTGCGCTGCAGCTGCTGCTGGCGCCGGTGCTCGGCCTCGCGCAAGATGTCGAACGGGTCTGACTCGTCGTCCAGCAGCTGGTGGAAGCGGTTGGCCACGACGCAGCCGAACGTCTCCTGCATCGCGGCGCCCGCGGCGGCCACCGGGCTCCCCAGGACCCCCTTCATGCCGCCGCCGCTGCGGGCGCCGCGGGCAGCCTAGGCCAGCGAGGGCTCAGCGAAGCCGCGGGCGAGGACCCATGCTGCTGCCGCCGCCGCCGCTGCCGCCGCCGCCGCGCTCCCGGCCCGCGGTCGGCTCCGCCCCGCCGGCGCGCACCAGCCAATCAGCGCTCGCAGACACGCCTCCCGGCCCCCGGCGCGCACGACGGCCCAATGGGCGCCCGCTGTCTGTGACGTCACGCCCCACCTTATATTTTCCCCTCCCCCAACGGCATGTGGGCGTGGTGGTGCGGGACTGGGGCGGAGCTACTGCCGGAGGCTCGGCGGAGGCTGCAGGCGTTTGCTCGTCGGTGTGAGCCAGCTGGAAACCCACTTGCTCGTGGCTGCACTTCTCCTAGGTGACCTAGTGCTGGCCCTTCGGGGCCTGGGTGTTTGTGGGAGAGCTGTAGACTTACGGAGAGTGCCTGGAGGAGAGGCTGAGTTCTCAGCCGGAGATGGAGGCATTGCAGGGAGCTGACCCGGTCAAGAAGCTTATAGAGACACTTGACCTGCGAGACAGGGACAGAAGACCAAAACAGCCCATTCAAGTGCAAAGAAACAACACTGTGATGAGGTGTTGAGTGCAGGCGTGGACAGACTGAAGTTTAGATAGTGGTTGTTTTCTTTTGAAACATTCAGTTAAGGCCTACTTTGTGGTAATCAAATTCCAAACTAGGCGTCAGGGCTTGCTGGCAAGTGCCTTTACTTACTGAGCCATTTCCCTTGTCCTGAAAATTAATTCTGTAAATTATCATACAAAGTAATGGTTCTGTAGCATATGTATGTGTTTATATGTGTGTATACATACATATATGTCATTACACTTTGTTCAAAACTCTCTCCCTCCCTCACTGCCCTTCTCCATATCCCCCTCCCCCCTTGCCTTCCGGTTCCCTTCCTCTCTCCCAAGTAGTTTTCACTTCATAGCACACGTAAAAGGAGTAGTTAAACCACGTGCTGAAAGGTCGGCTTTTTACTGCTATTCTACTTCTCTGTGCAAAGAAGTCAAAGGTGATTTTTGTCTCAGTAATTCCGCAGGCTTGCCATTCAGGCAGCTGATAGGTTCTCAGTAAATACTTGTCGAATTGGCTAGAGGTTTTAAAATAGCTGGTCATTTCCTTCTTTGAATCAAAGATTAACACCTGTGTTTTCTAGCAAACGTTGAAAACACTTAGCCAAATGAAAACCTGTAATACTCTCCGGAAGTGCTATTCATGGTAACCAGAAGGTAGAAGCAACTCAGATGCTCATTAAGTGGTTGATGGATAAAGTGTGATACGGCAGCAGCTTGTTTTTTTTTTTTTTTTGGTGTACACTGCAGCGCAGATGATCCTAGAAACACTGTGCAAAGGGTCTGATGATGTCAGGAGTGGGTAAATCCATATGGTTTAGTTACCTTTGCATTGCTGCGTTCACAATACCATACCAGACAGAAACCACTTAAGGGATAAGATTTTTTGTTGTTGTTTTGTTTTGTTTTGTTTTTGTTTTTGGCTCTCAGTATCAAAGGCATTCAGTCGATCATGGCAAGGAAGGTGTGGTGGAGCATTCAGTTCATGTTGGAAGCCTGGGGTGGAGGCTGTCCCTCATGATGGACCAAGAAGCAGGAGAGCAAAAGAGGAACCAGGCAGGGGTACCTTGTCCTCCAAGGACTCATCCATCTAGGCCCTCTCTCCTACAGACTGTATAATCTCCCCAGAAAGCACTATTGGCTGAGGAACAAGTGTTTAAACCATGACCCCAAAGGGGCTGGAAGTGTTACATTGCAGCTCTAACACTTGAAACAGAAAGCAGGTTAGGAATTTAATTAGAATCCCTTCTTTCCTACTAATTAATGTGTTCAATGATTTGTTATGGGGTGTAGATTCATGGCATAGTTTGTAATGTGAACACAATCCTGCACTGCATTTTCTTTTTGTTTGTTTGTTTTCTTGAGACAGAGTTTCTCTGTGTAGGCCTGGCTGTCCTGGAACTTACTCTTTAGCCAAACTGACCTCAAACTCGAGAGACCCACCTGCGTCTGCCTTTCAAGTGCTGGGGGATTAAAGGCATGTGCCACCATCACTGGCTTATATTTTTTATTTTGTTGCTCATGTCACTGCAGCTTTAGACACAGGAGCTTTTTCATTGACTCCTGTGCTTCTCTGAGATATGTAATGATAGCGTTCCCATACTTTCTGGAAATAGAGATAGTTATTTACTCCTGGCAGCTCTTGTACATTTCCTGGACTGGTCTCTGCATCAGCAATTTCTCCAAAGAGAATTGGTTCCTATTAGTGATGACTGATTTTAGAGACCAGAAGCTCTGGGAAGGTGATAACTTTGTAAATGTGACTTCAAAGGCACAAGCAAGTCACACTTCATCAAATTTAATACTTCTAACCATCAAAGAAAACTTGGAAGAAAGCTAAAGACAACCCATAGAGTAGAAGAAAATATTTGAAAATCTTATCTTTAATGGGGTTGGTATATAGAATACATTATATTCAATTTAAAAAAACTAAAACTATATCAGTAATCATTTCTCCATTGCTTTTCAAGTGGATAAAAACATATAAAAATATGTTCAGTAGCATAAACTATGAGGAAAACAGAAGTAGAAGTCACCTGTGACAGCCTGGCACACTTTCTAGGCTAACTGGCATTTCTGTTTTGCCATTGTATTTCCCCCCCACTTTCATGTGTATGTGGTGTGCATGTTTACATGTGCTTGAGCACACATGTATGGACATGTGTGCACCTGTGTACAAGTGCATATGGAGGTCCCAAGTTGATGTCAGGAATTATTCTCAATTCCTCTCCCATCTTACTGATTGTAGTAGGGCATCACAATCAAACCCGGAGCTTGCCGATGGTGCCAGTCTCCCTAGCCAGCTTGGTTAGTGGATCCCCTGGGATGACTGTCATTTCTATTTTTTTAATTTTTTTTCTGTGCATTAGTGCTTTGCCTGCAGGCATGTCTGTGAGGGTGTCAGATCTTGGAGTCACAGACAGCTGTGAGCTGCCATGTGGGTGCTGGGAATTGAACCCTGGTCCTCAGGAAGAGTAGTCAGTGCTCTTAACCACTGAGCCATCTCTCCAGCCCCGACTGTCATTTTTTTTTCCTGAGACAGGATTTCTCTGTATTGTTTTGGAGGCTGTCCTGGAACTCACTCTGTAGACCAGGCTGGTCTGGAATTCACAGAGATCCGACTGCCTCTGCCTCCCTAGTGCTGGGATTAAAGGCTTGCACCACCAACGCCCGGCCCAACTGTCATTTTTAAAGGAAAGTAAAACACATATTAGTGAGTTTGGATCAGCATCGATCATTGGAGATATAAAGTGGTGTGAGCACTGGGGGAAAGAGCAGTGCAATTCCTCAAAAAAAAATTAAACTTCCGAGGTTCCATATGGCCTCCCACTTCATGTAGACATGCTGGGGGCTGGATTTAGAAGATTTAGAAAATTCAATAGAATCAGGGAGAAAGGGATTCAGAAATAAAGACATGTAACATCGAGACGTGTATGAGAAGATTTAAAACACACAGGCAAACAAAAACTTAACACAAATGGCAATGGCATTATTTATAATGGTCCAAATTTGGAAGTTACCTAAGTTTATCAACCTCAGAGCCCACCCTCAGTGATACATTTGCTAGTAGTACCCCTCCCTGTGACGGAGCATCCAAATCTGTGAGCCTTCTCATTCATATCACCACAGTGTACTCACATAAAATAATGTTATTATGCCATGCACGATATAGCACTTGCAAGTAATTTTAAGCACTTACCTCTCTATGTAGTTCACATTTATTTTTGTTTTATTTTTAGTGTGTGTGTTGGGGGTAGAGGGGAGCTCGAATGCTACAATGAGAATGCGGTGGTCAGAGGACAAGTTGCAAGACTCAGTTCTTTCCTTCCCTGGTGTGAGGCCGGATATTGGACTCAGGTTGTCAGTCTTGGTGGCATAGGCCTTTACTGGCTGAGACATCTTGCTGGCCCCATCTCTGTATATTTATAGGTGGAAATTTGATGTTTTAAGTTGTGCAACCCAAGAATGCCTCCTGGGTCCTATTGCCTCTGTTTATTTTTACTTATTTATTTATTTACTTTTGTTTGTTTGTTTGAGACAGGGTTTCTCTGTGGCTTTGGGCTGTCCTGGAACTAGCTCTTGTAGACCAGGCTGGTCTCAAACTCACAGAGATCCACCTGCCTCTGCCTCCCAAGTGCTGGGATTAAAGAGGTGTGCCACCACTGCCCGGCTGCCTCTGTTTATTTTTTTGCCTTGTTTTTCTACAATTTTTGTAGAACATGTGGTCAGTATCCCAGTCCCAATCCTTGGGATATTATTCTAATTTAGATGGACTAACTCATACTTGAGGATTGATCGATCTATTTAGTTATTTATTTATCAAAGAGATATTATATAAACAGTGTTCTGCTTGCAGGCCAGAAGAGGGCACCAGATCTCATTATGGATGGGTGTGAGTCACCATATGGTTGTTGGGAATTGAACTCAGGACTTCTGGAAGAGCAGCTAGTGCTCCTAACTTCTGAGCCATCTCTCCAAACCATCCTTAAGGATTTAAATGGCTCCAGGAAAAGCTTAGATCCTGAAAAATCACAATCCTGTATGAAGGAAGCAGGCTTATTTATTTATTTATTTTTTATTTTTTTAAAGATTTTATTTATTTATTATGAATACAACATCCTGCCTCCATGCATGTCTGCACACCAGGAGAGGGCACCAGATCTCATTACGGATGGTTGTGAGCCACCATGTGGTTGCTGGGAATTGAACTCAGGACCTCTGGAAGAGCAGTCAGTGCTCTTAACCGCTGAGCCATCTCTCCAGCCCCGGAAGCAGGCTTATTTAAAGAGTGAGTGAGATGGAGGACACCTGTATGACAGAATTAATTAGGAATCCCTTTCATAGTACAATGTGACCTATGACAGGAAAGCAAAGATTACATCAAGAAAAAAAAGAGTGTGACTCAGGAAAGGTGACATAAGCCTGTAATTCCAGCACTCAGAATGAAAGTGAGAGGATCTGGAGTTAAAGCCTATTTTTGATTGCATATGGAGTTTGAGGCCACCCTGGACTACATAAGGGACCTTTTTAAAGAAAGGAAGAGTGGAGGAGAGGGACAAGGGACAGAGAGGAGAGAGGAGGAGAAAGAAAGTCAGCCACTGCTGTGGAGGTGTCTTAGTGAGGGTTTCTATTGCTATGAAGAAACTCTATGACCATAGCAATCCTTTTTTTTTTTTTTTTTTGAGACAGGGTGTTTCTGTTGCTTTGGAGGCTGTCCTGGAACTAGCTCTTGTAGACCAGGCTGGTCTCGAACTCACAGAGATCCACCTGCCTCTGCCTCCCGAGTGCTGGGATTAAAGGCGTGTGCCACCATTGCCTGGTGACCATGGCGATTCTTATAAAACATTTAATTGGGGCTGGTTAATGGTTTCAGAGATTTAATCCATCTAGTTTTCTGTATCATAATATAAAAGCTGCTTCTTGGGGCTGGAGAGATGGCTCAGCTGTTAAGAGCACTGACTGCTCTTCCAGAGGACCAGGATTCAGTTCCCAGCACCCACATGGCAGCTCGCAGCTGTCTGTAACTCCAGTTCCAGCAGATCTGGCATGTTCAGACAGACATCAATGCATATAAAAATCAATATCTTTTGAGATAGGGACTTCTCTGTGTAACAGTTCTGGCTATCCTGGAACTCACTAGCCTCAAACTCAGAGAGATCTACCTGCCTCTGCCTCCTGAGTGCTGGGATTGAAAGCCTGTGCCACCATTACCCAGCAAAAGAAATATATTTTTTAAAAGAAGCTGCTTCTCTATCAATGAAATCTACCTTTGACATTATTTACTGGATGTTGTAATATGAACAGTGTTTAAGATTCTTTTCTGATATTGTTTTAAAACACTAATAATAAAAAAAACACAACTTATGAGAGGGAAAGTTTTCTTCTATCTTACACTCTCAGGTCACAGTCCATCATCGAGAGAACTAAGGGTGTAACATGTAGTCTTCTCAGCAGCCTGGTTCCAGAGCTGTGTCAGTCCTAAATGAACAAACACCTAGGAGGCTATATTAATTATGAAGCTGTTGACCATTTGCTATTGTTTCTCATTTTACCTCTGACTTAATTATTGACCCACAATCACCAATATATGTTTTTATAAGGACTTACCTTTTGGAGAACGCCAGACTTGCGTCCTCTCCTCCAGGGATCACATCTTGACGACTCCCTTCAATACATTTCCCAGAATCCTCCTAGACTCCTAGTCCCACCTATCTTGCTTCCCTATTGGCCAACAGTGCTTTATTTACATAGACAGAACTTCCCCCATCATAAGGGCATGGATTCAAGGCAGGAACTTGGAAAAGCAGCTTCCATGGAGCAATGTAGCTTGCTGGCTCACTCAAAGAATGTTTTTGCTATCCTTTTTACACAGCCTGAGAACACTTGCCCAGGGAATAGTTCTACCCACAGTGGGCTGGACTGTCCTGCATCAGTTAGCCTAGATAGTCTCCCACACAGTTAACCCAGATTTGGACGATCTCTCAATTGAGACTCCCTTCTCAGGTGACTCTAGGCTATGTCAAGTTGATAGTTAAAGCGAATTAGGATAAGTAGCATTAATTATTTTCTTTTATCACCCTTCTCTCTCTCAGATCTTCCAAGAAAACAAAGTAATCCTGCTGTTAACTTGTAACTTTTTAAAACTTACTTATTTTTATGTGCAGTAGTGTTTTGCCTGCATGTATGTTTATATTGAGGGTGTCACATCTTGGAGTTACAGACAGTTGTGAGCTGCCATGTTGTCAGGGTCCTCCGGCCATCAACCAGGTACGGCTGCCTCCTGTACTCAGAATACGTGACTCAACCCTCATAGAGAGTATGTGACTCTGGACCACCCTGCTACCTCTGCTAAATTCCATAAACAGGCCTGCAGCTTAATTAGCAGTTAAAGATTAGCTCAACAGGAAGCCCCCAATTCCACTAGGAGTTAGGCGAGGACATAGAAAAGATGGAGACAGATAAAGTAAGAACCTATGGTCAGGTTACCTAGCAACACAGGAGGTTCTACCCCCGACCTTTTGCCCTGGCAATTAGGTTTCCAGGCAGCACAGAGGGTTGCCTCTCCCACTGACCTCTTCTCCACCAGGCTCACTGCAGTTGCAGTATACCCCCATTCCTTCCCCTCTTCCCTTCCCCTATATAAATCCCCTTGGGGTGAAATAAAGTTGTCGCCTTGATCAGACTCCTGTCTTGGTGTCCATTCTTTCATATCTCCTGCCCTCATCTTTCCCCTAGGTACCCTCCAGCCCCATGATGAATGTCCCACAGTTCAGGGCACCATGTGATGCTTGGAATTGAACTTGGGTCCTATGGAGAGCAGTCAGTGCTCTTAACCACTGAGCTCTCTCTCCACCCCTAGCCTACAACTTGCTGGATGCTTCTTTCACTGTATTGGACCAGGTTATAAAATCAGTGCTTGCTTGCTGTTCTTTATAGACTCTTGGCTAAGGTAGGTCATAGTCTAGATAGACAGAAGGTCATGATCCTATAGCTATGAGTTTATAAAGTATCTTGTGCCTCATTGTACTTAATTTCCATTTTCCCATTTACTAAACAGCTCAGAGATATGATAGTATATGGTTAGCCTTTATTAAATGATGCCTCTCAACATCACCAGCATGAACTGTTGATACATGAGCTGTGTAGTGTTTCAAAGTAGAAGGTACGATTTGTTGAAAAACTAGAAAATTGCTTTAAAATAGTTCTTTTAATCTAGAGATTTGATTAGAATCTGGTAAGGGGGGCTGGAAAGATGGCTCAAAGATTAAGAGCAATGGCTGCTCTTCCAGAGGTCCTGAGTTTAATTCCCAGCAACCACCTGGCAGCTCACAACCATCTATAATGAGATTTGGTGCCCTCTTCAGGCAGAAAGGCATACATGCAGAGAGAACACTGCATACATAATGAAAGAATCTGGTAAGGATCATATAAAATTGTTCAGAATTAACAAAAACATAAGGAGTGTTTGTAGACTGGGGACTCAATGAACCTAAGGCACATGTATTTATGTGTATATGCTGGTGTCCCAGAGTCCAGAAGAAGATGTCAGATCCCCTGAAACTAAAGTCTCTTTCTCTCCCTGTCTCTGTCTGCCTCTTTTTCTTTTCCCTCCCTTCCCAATAAACTTCCTTCCCACATAAGATCTGCCTGATGGTGTATTTGTCTTTCACCTGCCATGGGACCTGCTGATGGTTCCACCTTGCACTGTATTCATAACACTTTCATCAAGGAGATTTTTTTTCATAGTGGTGCTGAGGATTGAGCTCAAAGCCTTATACATGCCTATGTGTACCACTAAGCCACACCCCCAGCCCCTAGGGACTATATTTTGAACACCTGAGCTAACTGAAATAATAGTATTCTGAGATGTGGGGTTTTTTGTTGTCTTTGTTTTTCAAAACAGGGTTTCTCTGTGTAGCCCTGGTTGTTCTGGAACTCACTGAGTAGCTTAGGTTGGCCTTGAACTCAAGAGATCCACCTGCCTCTGCCTCCTGAGTGCTGGGACTAAAGGGATGTGTTGTCACTGCCCAGACTGAGATGGGATTTAGTGTGTCTTCAGAATTATTATACATCATTAGGCTGTTTGTTAATTATATCCAGGATGGAACATAGACATCAGGAATATAACCACACATTTCATATAGCCCCCTGGTGGCCTGAAAGTGGAGCCAGAAACAGCTCTCAAGGTGACCTCAGTTCTCCCAGAGTCGCACTTAAGGGAATCCCCTCATTCCTGATATGTTTTCCATTCTCTTGTGGCTGTAAGCCAGTGGATTTGCCCAGTTACCCTTGATCAAGGGTAATTTTTAGAAGCATTAAGTCAGTGTCCTGCTTGCTTCAAGATTCATCTTGCATGTGGGCATGCTGTGAATGCTAAGTGGTGACTACTGGCCATTGTTTAACCTGTTGGCTCTTGCCCAGTCCCTAATTTTAGTGTTTCTGATAGCCATATTCACTTTTTTCCCCTTTCTCTATCAACTATCCGATAGATGTAATTCCCTTTAGGTAGATACTAAAAATTATACTAAGGTTCTGTTGTTAAATTGTAAATCTTTTTCCAAAGTCACAGAGAAACTGTCTCAAACCCCCATTGTAATTTTTTTTTACAAATTTTATTACATTAAGGGAAACAAAAACATCTTTTAGTTCCTAGATTGACAATTAAAATTTCAAACTGGATTTTCCCACATACATAAAGTAGATACAAGCTGTGGTAGAAAGAATACATTTAGATTTTTAAGTGTATATAGGTGTTTTGCCTCCTATGTATATCATGTACATACGTTGTCCTAGGAAACCAGATCCTTTGGGACAGGGGTCACATGCTGCCACCATTGGGTGCTGGGAACAGAACCCAGGTCTCCTGGAAGAGGAGCAAGTGCTCTTAACCGAGCTGGAGCCATCTGTCTGCCCATTTATTTTTTTGAAAGGATACTTTCACTTCTCCCACTTCAAAGATACAAATTATCCAGTGTATCCTCTTACAATGTTTTCACTTCTGTTCCTGTTACTTTCTCTATGAAGTCAGATTTGATTTGTGTATCTTGCCAGATATATTTTGTTTAGACAAAAATGTGATTTCTCCACTTAGTAAAACATAAGACACACTATTGGCTGCTTTGATTTAACTTGGGCAGTTTCCTGTATTGAGGTTTAATTAACGTGTGTTATTTTTGCTCTCATGATGGGGCTACCACTTCTCTCGCTTGACCACTGGTTGTTCATTCAATATAAAAATCTTGACTGAACCGCGACGAGGAACAGGCTGTATGGAAAGCACAACAAATGCGCCCCGGGTTACCAGTTCTATCCTTTAACGACTTCATTTACTCATCAAGTGTTTACTTTGAGCCGCTACCAGCCTCAGACTGTCTGGAAAACATTGCAAGTGAGCTGGAGCCACGCTTGCACCTTCCAGCGAGGAGGCTGCCTTTCGATTTGCCGCTGTCCCAGGGATGGACTGCACAGACAGGAGGGGAGCGGAGGGACGGAGCCGCCTTATTTATGAGCGCATGGTCGCTCGTGCACCGCACCGCGGTCCCGAGCATGGCAGCAAGACCCCACCCAGGAGTCAGGGAACTTTAGGACTCATCCTTAGCCAGGCTGGTCACAGGAGTCCATTAAAAACCCTGCCCTTAGGCAGGCGTGGTGGCGCAAGCCTCAGTCCGAGCAGTCCAAGGGCAGGGGAACTCGAGGCCAGCCTGGTATACACAGCGAGTGCCACAACAGCCAGGGCCATGGAGAGAATCAACTGAAAAACAAAATACCACGCCGTGCAGGTGCCCAGCTCAGGAGAGGGCGGAGGGCCCGGCACCGCCACCGCCCTTTAAACAGTCTCCGCGCGGGAACTACAGCCCAACAGTCACAGCGGGCCACGAGAGGGCGGGGGCGGGCGGGGTAGGGAACTGTGGCGCCCTTCCTGGCCAGCAGCGACGGTGCCTGAAGCTTCCCCAATCCACAGACGCCTGCTCCCCACCTCGGCTGGTGGGGGCGGGGCCGAGCATGCCCCGCTCCGCCTACCAACGATCGCCACGCCCCCTCACCCCCGCAGTTTCTCCAATAATCAACAGCTTCCTTCCCTCCCCCCTTTTTTTTTTTTTTTTTCAGGACTCATCCGGTAGGGGCGGAGCTCCCGACGGGTGTGTCAGGAGGAGCCGCGCGCTCCCACAGCCTTTCGAACGCAGTTGGCCCTCAAGACAAAAAAAAAAAAAGTATGAGAGCGGCAGCCAATGACGTGGCAGTAAGGACCCGCGCTCGGACTTGGTTCCGCCCCCTCCGGACGGAACCCAGCCTGGACCCGGCGATTGGCCCGCGCGACCTGTCACTCTCCGCGGTGGCCAGCCGCAGGGTCCTCGCGGTGACTGGTTCCGCCCAGGCGCGAAATGTAACGCGGGAAAAGCCGGGGCAGGGACCGCGGCGGCAGGTTGTTATTCTCGGGGACTCGGCGCTGCGCGTCCCGTTTTTCCTGCCAGCGCCGCCGCCGCCGCCGCCGCCGCCGTTGTCGCCGCCTCCGCAGCCAGATCGTCCGGAGCCGCCTGCCATGAGCCGGCGGCTGTGAGGCGCCGAGGCGTAGCAGCGGCGGGCGAGCAATCCCAAGCTCGAGCCGAGAGCGCGAGGGCTGCAGAGAGGAGCCAGCATGATCCGCGGCGCCCCGGCACCCATGGCCGAGCCGCCGCCGGTCATCTTCTGCCACGACTCCCCGAAGCGCGTGCTGGTGTCAGTCATCAGGACCACGCCGGCAACGCCTCCGTGCAGCGGCGTGGGGGAGCCCGAGCAGCCGCCGCCGCTCGTCCCCACCAGCCCGGGCTTCAGCGACTTCATGGTGTACCCGTGGCGCTGGGGTGAGAACGCGCATAACGTGACGCTCAGCCCGGGGGCGGCGGGCGGCGCCGTTTCGGCGGGGCTGCCCGCGGCGGCTGAGCTCTCGACGCTGCGAGGGGCGCCGCCATCCACCGCCTCGGTGGCCGCCGCGTCGGGCGGGGAGGACGAGGAGGAGGCGAGCAGCCCAGACAGCGGCCATCTCAAGGTGAGCGGAGCAGGCGGCCGGGGCGCGGGGCAGCCTGGGGCCCGTTAACGGCGCCGCTCGGTAGCGGGGCGGGGCCGGGGAGGAAAAGCTGGGCGCGGCGGGGGCGGTGGATGACAGGACGCTGACGTCACTGCCGCGCGCCAAAAACCGGACCTTTGCCGGGGGGCGCACGGCGGGGCGACCACGTGACAGGCGCGGCGGTCTCTAGCCCCGGGGTTGAGGGCAAGCAGGTGCAGCGAGCGGGGTGATGAGGGGGGGAGGTTGGCGGTGTCCGTGGTCCAGATGCCCCGCACTGTTGTTTCTCATCTCGCAGCTTTTTTGGGCTTCTTAGATTGGGAAGAAAGGATGTGAGCATCTGGCTCCAGCCTACGTGGGGTTAGGGGGACAAGGTACCACTGTAGCCCTGGCTGGCTGGCTGGCTGGGACTCACCAAGTAGACCGGTCTGGCCTCGGTCTCTCAGAGTTCCACTCTCCTTTACTCTCCGAGGGCTGAGATTCAAGGCT
Organism: Mesocricetus auratus; assembly: GCF_017639785.1. Classification (NCBI taxonomy): domain Eukaryota; kingdom Metazoa; phylum Chordata; class Mammalia; order Rodentia; family Cricetidae; genus Mesocricetus; species Mesocricetus auratus. Next base: position 82,624,353 of record NW_024429196.1, on the reverse strand, counting down.
AGCACCACCATGCCCCAATACACACTTTACATCCGGAGCAGCTGAGGGTTAGGGGGATTTGTTGAGATCTTCGTGAAGCTTGCATAGCTGGCTAGTGGGACTGCTGATCAAGATTCTGTGACTTGCTTGAGTGTTGGTACAGGGTGACTGCGAGGATGGACCCGGTACTGTGTCTGTGGGGGCTCGACTTTAGTAATTTACAGCCATCGGCGCGCCTGTAAACAAGCTTGTGTGTGGAATAAATGTTGCTAATACAAGATGAGTATCTAAGTTCTGTTGGGTTGGGTGCCCCAATGACATTAATTTGCTACGGATGCAGGGAGCAAATAGACTAGCGGATAAAGGGATACTTTGTTTATAAATTGAAACTAGTGTGGTCACCTTATAAGTCATTCGCTAGAATGTCGAAACTGTTTTGTCGAAAGAAGAGTCTTTACTAGTGGCGTTATTATTGAAGAGCAGTAAAGTTATTAAGACTGCTTGAACACACTTTAGGTATTGGAACTGCACCTCAGTGCATATTTGAAAGAACAGTAGAAATGTCATGTCGATAGTAGTACTGCTGTTTCTGGCTTTAGGTAGTCCCTCCTAAGATGCCATCTTAGGTACTTTAAGTATCCTTGTAATTTTTGTGTTAATTTAATGTTTTAGTAGCTCTTAGAAAATACGTTGTACAGTTAAGCAGTGCAAAGGCTCACACAAATATTCTTGAAAGGTTTTGTACTTTTGACTTTTTAATTTTATTAGTTTATGCGTATAGATATTTTTGTTGCATGCATGTCTGGAATCATAGGCGGTTATGAGCCATCATGTGGGTGCTGGAAATGTAGCTTGAGTCCTCAGGAAAAGTGCTCTTAACCACTGAGCCATCTCTACTCTCCCCTCTTGACTTCATCTTAGTTCTAGCTCAATCTGTTTTTTTGGATTATCAAAGAAAAATGATGTTATAAATCAGTGGTTCTCAATCCTCCTAATCTTTGACCTTTTCATGCAGTTCCTCATGTAGTGGTGACCCCTACCGTAAAATTATTCCATTGCTACTTCATAGCTGTATTTTTGCTACTGCTGTGAATCCTAATGTGAATATCTGTGCTTTCTGATGTTCTTAAGCAACCTTGTGAAAGGATTGTTTTACCCTCAAAAGGGTCACTACCCGTGGGTTGAGAACCACTGTTGTAAATAAATAAAATCGTAACTATGTTCTTTTTGGATTGAATCTTACTTAATCTTTACACAGATCTGTGTAAGTGTTCTCACAGTGCATAAGCTTGAGTTTTATTTCTGCATCTTTACCTCTTTTAGAGGAAAATAACCAGAAGTAATATGGAAATGAAAAGGCTTTTTATATTTTTTCCCTTTTAACAGAATTAATTTGTAATTTTTAGAAATGATTTGATAACAGATTGTATTCGTGAAGGGATCCAAATGCAGCTCCAGAAACTTATTTAGAATTCTAAACTTAAGAAAGTGCTGGAATATGAAAGGGACCTTGCTTGCTCTCTGGTCATGTTGGTTTAAAAGGGAATCTAGTCTCCTTTATGCTGTTTTGCTTCTGAATTTCTCATAGTGATGGTCTCCGTCCCCAGGGTTTGAATGAATGATGATGCTTGCCTGAGTCTGCTCACTTCCCAGGAAGATGGGACCGATGGGTCTGTAGCCAGTGTCAGTAGTGCTCCAGCCACCCTTCATTATGCCTCTGAGGCACTAACAATCTGTGAGTGAGAGCAGTGCTTATTTTCTGCTTGTTGCTATGACTCCCAGGGGAGGTGTTAACATCTGAGTTGTGCACACCCTGTGTCAGCTTTCTGTTGCTCTTTTGTTTGTCCCTACCCTACACTGTCTCCCTGAGTGGATAAAGAATATCTGTCACGTGACAGCTTGTTTTGGTCCCTCATGACAAGATCACTTACCACTATTGGTGTATAATTATCTATTAACATTATCTTCTGTAATTGCATTTTGTGAGGTGAAAGAACAGGTAGTATATACCCCAGTCAGTGCCCCTGTGCTCTCTGTTCAGACTGCATTTGTGATGCATGCTGTCGGACCTAAGGGATCTGCTTCTTTGATACCATTCATTCCTTACAACCTGCCCTTGTCTGTCCAGTATGTATTCATTTTGATATCCAAACATCTAGAGTATGTAGTCTTGCACATAATTGATTTGTATATAGTGATTTTCAATCATCCTCATAAAAAACTATTCTTATTTATTATTTGACATGTAGTGGGCACTTTGTAATGTTAGGAGTAAACTACCAGGCCCTCTGTTGAGCACTGTGAATTTTTAAACTCATCTAGTCTTGCTTGCCTGCTGAGGAATGAGAAAAAGTGTCCCCAAGATTAAGGTCATATGATAGGTAGTAGAACTTCTGGTACCTAGCCAGAACTCTTGTTTTTGCTTTCTGTACGATATTCTTCCTGTATCTCATATAAATGAACTTTTAGGGTTTAAAAAAAAAAACATTAAGCTTATGTAAGCATGCATAACTTATTTATAGCTTATATATATCAGATGAATTGCAATGGAGATTTAGGAAATTGTGCAGACAGATCCAGGTGGGAGATAGAAGTCAGGAAGCAGATCTGAGCATCATAGGAGTTTGGATCCAGACCCAAATGTGAGAAAGGATATATCTGATTCATTACTGACCCTCTTCAGGGCACAAACACATCTCTCAAGATCTGCTTTTCTTTTCCTTTTGGACTATTATGCTTTGTCTTACATAGGTTTCTATTGCTGTGATTAAAACACCATGATCAAAAGCAACTTGGAAGGAACAACTCTGAGGTCATACTCCATCAATTAAGGAAGGCAGACCAGGAATTTGGGGGCAAAAGCTGATGCAGAGGCCTGGAGGAGTGCTGCTTACTGGCTTGATCCTATGGCTTATAGTGTCATATTACACAATAGAATGTCTAAAACATTCAGGGACTTTTTAGGTCTTCATATGACCATAAACACTTTGAGAGTTACTTATCTACCTCTTAGAGGGTGGGAGAGTCTGTATGCAAAAGTTTTTTGTTTGTTTGTTTTTTGAGACAGGGTTTCTCTGGCTTTGGAGGCTGTCCTGGAACTAGCTCTTGTAGACCAGGCTGGTCTCAAACTCACAAAGATCCGATTGCCTCTGCCTCCCGAGTGCTGAGATTAAGGTGTGTGCCACCACTGCCTGGCTTGTAAAAGTTTTTAGTGATATAATCATTCAGAATTTCATTTTGGCATTGTCTTTTCTTTGAGTCACCAAATATTCTTGACAAGATTTGTCCTTCAGACTGCAGACACAATTGACTGCTGATAAACTTGCCTAGAAACATGATTTTTCTTAAGACCAAAATTAAAATAGCCTATTCAAGTAATACTGGTTTTTTAAATATATATGGTTGGGATTGGAGAGATGGTTCAGTGTGCAAAATGCTTGCTACATAAGCATCAGTGCCATGTTCAGATCCCTAGTATCCACAGAAAAGCTAGGTGGAGCATATCTGTAACCACAGTGATGGATGAAGAAATACAGACAAATCCCAGGGCTTCTTGCTCAGCAGCCGAGTATAAATGGGGAGTTTCAGATTCAGTGAGGGATACTGTTGCAGAGGACACCTGACATTGACCTCTATTAGATGATTATTTCCTATCTTATTTCCTTAATGAAAATAATACATTTATTGAAATATTACTTGTACTTGACAAGTCTGTTGTATTTATGCACCCCTTACAACTGGATGTGTTGTTTTAATTTTCTCTAGTAGTAAAGAAAATAATAGTGGGTTGTTTCTTTTCTTTTTTGAGTCAGGGCTTTTTTTGAGACAGGTCTCTGTGTGGAACTAGTTCTGTAGACCAGGCTGGTCTTAAACTCACAGATGTACAGTACTGGAATTAAAAGTGTGTGCCATCATGCCTAGTGTGAGCTCTTTCAAAGTGAAAATTGACTGGAGGAAATTTGGTTAGAGCCCAATTATCATTCTAGATTTAAGGCTAAGATTTAAGCTTTGGAAACCTGTAGGTTTCTACATGGAAAGCAGTGATGACATCTTCATATTGGGTGTAATTGTGCATGACACTTGTAGCACTGTTAGTTTTTTTCATGTATAACCTATGTGTGTGACAACTTACCTGGAAAAGAAAAGGAATTTTTAAAGAAAATCATACTGTTTTAGATTAGAGACAATAGTACAGACTTCCCACGAACAATACTCAGTTTCTCCTTTTGCTGGTATGTTAAATTATTGTAATACATTTGTGACCATTGTAATACATCTGTGATCATGTTGGTATGCTATCAGTTATTTAAGTTGTCTTGGGGTGTTTTGTTGGTTGGTTGGTTTTGAGATAGAGTCACTTTGTAGCCCAGACAGGCCTCAGACTCACTGTGGTCATCTTGCCTCAGCTCCTGAGTGCAGGGATTAGAGGTATGTGCCATTATAGTTTCTTGAGTTTTTGTTTGTTTGTTTTGTTTTCTCTTTTGGAAACTTATGTAGTTTTGGCTGACCTTGAACTCACAGAGATCCACTTGCCTCTGCCTCCCAAGTCCTGGGATTAAAGACTTGCACCTTTTTTTTAATTAAGGTAAAATTACATATGACATTAAATTATTAACATTTTGAAGTGTACAATTCAATGACATTGTACAACTTTCAAAACTTTTCATCACTGTTTAAATCCCTGTATCCTTTGAACAGTGACCTTAAAGCCCCATTTCTCACATAGGACGATCCTTTTCAAGTCTGTAAACCAAGTTACAGACTCTGGGAGCTTGTCCTGTGTTGTACTGATGTCTTCAGACCTTCAAATTCTTGACTCATGAGTTGTAATCTTTTCAGTGATGTCAAAATGTTTTCTCTTTTGTGTTATACAGCTTTTGAGTGCTTAATTCTCAGGTTTGTTCCAGTTTTCCATGTGTGGCCAGAAAATGTGTTTAGGATACATTATTGAGATGTGTTTTACAATCTAAGTCAGGGTCTGTCCTCATTTCTTTTTGCTCCCTCTGCTTATTTGCCTTACACACTATTTGTCTCCAGATCAATTTGAACTATTCCTCCTATTAATTATGCCATTTTGAATTATGCTTATTAGGAAGTCTATTTGGTATGAATGTATTTGTAATTATTTTTCTTTATGTCCTTTCATTTTTAATACATTCATGTGTTAGCTAAATTAAATCTTGTGGATGGCTTGTAGTTGTCATTTAAAATCTGTCTGTCCCAGCATTTTAATTGGAGACTTTGCCCTCCTTACTTTAAAAGTAGTTACTGATGAGTAAAGACTTACGGTAATTTTTATTTTAATGTTTATTCTGCTTGATCTGTTTCCCAATTTTTATTAATGTCTTGTCTGTTGAACTGACTTTCTCTAGTATTTAATTTATTTCTTTTTTCTTTTAACTTTCTGGTAATTATCCTGAAATTATTAATTTGTCTTTTAAACTTATAATAATTTATTTTCAATCCACATTACCTTAGCTTCAGTAGCCTACTAAAACTACTCACATGTCATTTCCTTTTATGATGTCCCTTTCTAGTGCAGAGGATTGAAATCAGGCTCAAGGTCCCTGGCATTGGCAACTGCCTTGACCCTGAGTTACATCTTCAACTAGGGGTACACTTTGCTTACCCAAATGTTCACAGCTCTGTTACAGCCTTCATTTTCCTGTGTGTTGAGCTTGACCAGCCTCAGGTAGAGTTTCTGAATGGACTCAGGATTTTCTGGGTTTACGCTCAGTTTTCTGTGCTTTTCAGTGTCTTAACTTTACAAAGAAACTTTCTCCCTGATTTTCTCTCCCAGGCTCTTCCTGTGTCTGTTTGCTTTAGCTGAAACCAATCTTTTGGTCCAGAGAACAGCAGGTTGTTTTACAAGGTTTGTGAATAATGCCTCTGAATGTCCTGAGAGATATCCAAATTAGGTGAGCTGCCTTGTGTCAGTCCACCAAGTGCCCCATCCAGGTCCCAGCAGACAGTTCGTTCAGAATAGTCTGGTCTGCTGTCTCTGCAAGTGGGGACAAGGGTCGCACACTAAGAATCTACAGAGCTTTTGAAGGTTACTACTGGGTAAAGAGTGGTCAAGTAAGTGCTGTGAGGGTATTTTTTGACTCAGTATTTGATGAGTCACTGGTAGTCTGTACTGGGTCTGTGACCACTGATTTTAGTGGTTTTCGTTATCTGTGCAGAGGTGTACTGTGGGAGCCACTTACTCTACCATTCTTGCTGATGCTACTCAGTTTGTATCTTAAACTGCTTTAATGATTATAGGAAATTAAAGTTTATAAACAATGTTAACAGGATGGAATCCGACGTGGTAGACCCAGAGCAGACACTGTCCGGGATTTAATAAATGAAGGAGAGCATTCGTCCAGTAGGATCCGCTGTAACATCTGCAACAGGGTGTTTCCAAGGGAGAAGTCACTCCAGGCTCACAAAAGGACTCATACAGGTAAGGTACAACATTGTAGAAATGGCTAGAAGTAATACTCGATGAAGACTTGATTAGTTATTTAGGTTAATTAATGTTCATATGAATTACCTCATATTAGGTACTGTTTACTCAATTGCTTTTTGGGGAATGGTGGTTTTAGGATTTTTAGACTTAACATATGTCAGTTGTGTCATTATTATTGAATTGTTACATTTCTACCTGAATTCTATTTGTTCTTAATACGTCATTCTTTTTTGTATATATAGAAGTGTGTGTGTGTGTGTGTGTGTGTGTGTGTGTGTGTGTGTGTGTGTGTGTGTATCTCCTTGCATTTTTAAACACCATGTAGAAAGTAAAAGGCCCATGTTCTTTCCATAAAGTTAACCCCAGGAAGAGGAACCTTATAGTAAATCCATAGTTTGTAGATGAAAACCCATTGCAACTGGCTTGCAAACTATGCTGCCCAACACAGCAACCATTTCCTAGCATGGCCTGTGAATACTTGAGATGTGCTACTCTAAACTGCCAGTGTGAAATATACTTAAAATGAAAAAAAGAGTAAATAATTTCATCAGTAATTTTAGTATATACCACAATGATAGTATTTTTAAATAAATTTGACTTATTTACACAGATTAGATTTAACTGTTTCTTTCTCTCTTTATTATTATTGTTTTGTTTTTGAGAAAGGTTTCACTATATTCCTCTGGCTATCCTGAAACTCACTATGTAGAACAAGCTGGGTTCAAACTCAGCCTGCCTCTGCCTCTTGAGTGCTGGGATTAAAGGCATACACCACCATGCCTGTCATGTTTTTACTTTTTTAAATAAGGCTTTATAGTTGTTCACTGTGTTTTTTTTTTAGAAAAATTTTTAATGATTTATTTTATATGCATTGGTGCTTTGTTAACACGTGTGTTCTATGTGAGGGAGTTAGATACCCCAGAACTGGAGTTACAGTTGTGAGCTGCCATGTGGGTGCTGGAAATTGAACCTGGGTTCTCTGGAAAAGCAACCAGTGCTCTTACTCCAGCTTCACAGTGTGTTTATCTTTTTGTTGTTTTAAGATTTTATTTTATTATGTGTATATATATTTTGCCTGCATGTATGTATGTGCACAATGCGTGTCCCTGGTACCCTAGGAGGTCAGCAGAAGGCAATCACCTGAAACTTGAGTTAGGGTAGTTGTGAGCCACCGTATGAGTGCTGGGAATTGAACCTGGCTACTGTGGAAGTGCAGTGAGTGCTCTCTAATTGCTGAGCCGATGCTCCAGCCTTCACAGTGTGTTTCAGCTGAACAACGCTCATCTAGAACTGGAGCTGTTTGGTTTTTGTGAGACAGGATTTCTGTGTAGCTCTGGCTGTCTTTGAACTCACAGAATTCTGCCTGCCTCTGCCTCCCAAGTGCTGGGACTAAAGGCATGCACCACTACTGCCCAGCTTGAACCTGGACTTTTAGCCCTCAGTTTAATAGAGCCAATTTTTTAGTTAAATCCTTAGAATGGTTTTACTTTTGAATCACTATAAGCTAAGATTGCTAGAGGCTTTGCCTTTAATCAGTAAAACTATTGCTTCATGAAATAATACAATTTTGAGAATTTTTAACGTCTTTTCAATCTTACTAGCCTGAATCCTCCCCAGATAATATATATATATATTAGACTGCAGTGCTCTTGTTGCCAGTGTAGGAAAGAGTCAGTTAAAATCATGGGCCCCATGAGAGCAGGGGCTGTCTCTGACTCTGTTGCCTGCTTCTGGGACCAATTCTACTGAATTGCCTCATCCAGGCTTAATACAAAAGGAGGTATCTAATCTCACTGCAACTTGATATACCATGGCTGACTGATATCCATGGGAGGCCTGCCTTTGTCTGAAGAGAAACAGAGGAGGAGAAGTGGATGTGGGGGAAGGTGGGGTCGGGGGAGGAACTGGGAGGAGAAGAGGGAGAGGAAACTTTGGGTTGTAAAAACAAAACAAAAATAAAATAAAAGCAAAAAAAAGATCATGGGTCCTAATGAACAAAGTCCCATGCTCCTGTTCTAACTGCTGCTACTTTGCTGTATGTCCCCAGATACTTCTGTACCTTGGTTTGCTACGGGGACACAAAAGAGCAAATGCTGAACTCAAGTTCCCCAAGAAACAGTTAAGTTCTGATAGCACAGACTGTGGAAAGCCGTGCACTGTCCAAATGGACATTGTGAAATGTCCAACTGTCTAACTATCCATTGTGAAAACCAATGTCCCTGTAGCTCAGTATTTCTTAAGTTATGTGCAACTATCATGACTGTAAGTGTATTTATTAATAATGTTATATTAAGGGATGTGTCACTGTTTTTGAGTCATTGAGTTAATGTCATTTGCAATAAATTATACAATAATTATGATTGACATTTTTGAGCACCTTATCTAGCTTAGCACTCCATTGTATGTAGAAATTTAAATGATTTCTGAAAGAGACTCCTGTGGTAAATAAGCACCATAAAACACTTCATGAGGGGATGCAAAGTATAGCTGAAAGCCGATGTGACTTGAGAATTTGAATGGGCAGGGAAGACAGTGTGGTTTGTTTGTTTGTTTGAGATAGGGTTTCTCTGTGTACCCTTGGCTGTCCTGGAACTTGCTCTATAGACCAGACTGGCCTCAAACTCAAGAGTTCTGCCTGCCTCTGCCTCCCGAGTGCTGGGATTAAAGGCACGTGCTAACATCACCAGTATTTTTAAGGATAAGAATCACATAAAAACGCGTTGCCTCCTGACTGGAATGTCTCTTCTGGAGGAAAATAATGACCCTTCTCCAACTAGCTAATGATTTGGTGACATTGCATGCAGAGAAGATATTAGGAACCACTTAAAAATCAGCAGGCAACTTTCAGGAGCTCAGCAGGACTTGGGATGGTTTGAGGAATTAATGGTACTACAGATAGAAAAGCAATGTTGTGTGTTGGTGCCTGCAGCTTGAAGCACAGTGTATGAAAGAGGCTAGAGGCCAATTAGCAGGCTATTAGAGCATCCCCTCTGGTTGAGTGAGACAGGAGAAGCCACAGGAAGCAGGAGTAGGAGATAGTTTATAATAGGGAAGAGCTCATAGTCAGTGTTGAGAACAAAAGTGTACATAAGCTGAAGATGCTAATGTTGAGGACTAGAACCTGGGTTTCTAAATATTCAAGGCCTAGAGGAAGCAGTGTGCTTTGTAGAGGAGAGCTGCTCTGTTGTCTGTGTGCACTGTGATGTGTGTGTGTCATTGCTCACTGGAGTTCTGACCCATATAAAGAGGATTTTCCTTCTTCCTGCCTGCTATCTTAGGTCTAATATGATGTCTATCTTCTTAGGTGAGAGACCATATCTGTGTGACTATCCAGATTGTGGAAAAGCCTTTGTTCAGAGTGGACAGCTCAAAACACATCAACGTCTTCACACCGGAGAGAAGCCTTTCGTCTGTTCAGAAAATGGTATGGTGTTATAAGTGATATTTCAGTAGTTATATTTAGTTTTACTTAGATTTTTAGTAATCAGTTGGTAGTTTTACTTGATTTTTTTTTGAGAAGAGAGAATTTTTGAAAACATCATAAGCCTCCTATGGAAAAAGTCCACGTCTTTTCTTATGCCAGAGAGATACTCTGTTAATTGGAGTAAGTGTATCTTTTTTGTTTTGTTTTGTTTTTTGTTTTTGTTTTGTTTCTTTGTTTTTCGAGGCAGGGTTTCTCTGTATTGTTTTGGAGGCTGTCAGTCCAGCCCAGCCTCGAACTCACAGAGATCCGCCTGCCTCTGCCTCCCGAGTGCTGGGATTAAAGGCGTGCGCCACCACCGCCCGGTGTAAGTGTATCTTTTTTGATAGTATATCTTTTCCTTTTTTAAAAAGTTTTTATTTAAGTATGCATTTTGAGTATAAGTGCTCTAATCTGCATGTATGCTGCATGCCAGAAGAGGGCATCAGACCACATTATAGATGGTTGTGAGCTACCACGTGGTTGCTGGGAATTGAACTTGGGACTTTTGGAAGAGTAACCAGTACTCTTAACAGCTGAGCCATCTCTCCGGCTCCATTGTGTATCTTTTTTTAAAGTGATGTATTTTTAGTGTGTGGTCAGGGAACCACTTGGATTCTAGGAAGTCAAACTTAGGTTATCAGGGTTGGTTGCAAGTGCCTTTACCCACTGAGCCATCTTACTGGCCCTTCAAGTGTTATTTTTTAAATCCCAGTGTCCAAAAAAGTATAATTTCCAGTTATATTTCAGTATAGTTCTTTTTTTTTTTTTTTTTTTTCCGAGACAGGGTTTCTCTGTATTGCTTGGATGCTGTCCTGGAACTCGCTCTGTAGACCAGGCTGGCCTCGAACTCATAGAGATCCGCCTGCCTCTGTCTCCCAAGTGCTGGGATTAAAGACGTGTGCCACTAATGCCTGGCTATTTTTCTAAATCTTAATCTTATAAATGTTTATAGGCTATTCGTTTTTTAGTTTCCACATATGAGAGGAAACTTTTTTGTTTCTCTCTGGGTAGCATTCCATGGCCTTGAATTTCAAATATAGACCAGGCTAGCTTCATACCCAAAGAAATCTGCCTGCCTCCTGAATGCTAGAATCAAAGGTGCAACAACACTATGCCTGACTTGATAGAAAACTTTTATTTTTTTAAAATGTATTTTATTTTATGAGCATGTGTTTACCTGCGTGCGTGTGTGTGTGTGTGCGTGCGTGTGCGTGTGTGTGTGTGTGTGTGTGTGTCTTATGTGTTCTTGGTGCCTGCAGAGGTCATAAGAAGGCACTGGATCCCATGGATCTGACTATAGAAGCTTGTTTGGCTATAGAATGATGCATCTCTCTGCCTTCATTTACTTTATTAAATACATTGAAGCTGGACTTGTTTGTATGTCTGAATGTCCAGATTCTAGTGAGCATTTCTTCTGTGTTTTAAAGGCTGCCTAAGCAGATTCACCCATGCAAACCGCCACTGTCCAAAGCACCCCTATGCCAGGCTGAAGAGAGAAGAGCCGACGGACGCACTCAGCAAACATCAGTCTGCAGACAACAAGGCTGCTGCCGAGTGGCTGGCAAAGTAAGGCCTGCTGTGTTGTCTCCCAGAAAGATGCCTTTGGGGCTTGGTTTATGGGTTTATGTTACATTTTGAGAATTTTCTCATTTTAAATAAATTTTATACATATTTTATAAAATAGTTCAGAATAATAACCCTTAATTTCCTATAGAGTTGTTAAGAGTAGTTGGGATCTGTGTGTGATAGAAATATAATAGTTTATATGACTCAATCACAGAGTATTTCATTTTCTTTGCTTCATTGTTGAAAAATATTGTTGGAACACGCATGAGTTTACAAGTCTTGGCAACAAGGAGGTCAGAATAAAAATCTTCCTTTGAGGCTATTTGACTTAAAGACTTGTCTGTTGTAGACATCACTGCTGATTCTCTGCAGTGCTGCTGGGTCTGTTACTGTGCTGCTACAGCTCTACTTCCCCTTAGCCATGCCACTGCTGGGGGCCTCGCTCTTAACTGGAGGGCTCACTTCTTCCTTTAGCCATTCGCCTCATCTTCATTTCTCACTCAGACTAACCATTTCAGGAAAAGCTTACCTGACTTACCAAGGAACTTTTGGAACAAACAGACTAGGACTCACTTCACGAATGCTTCTTTTTAAGAGGCTAGTATCATCCTGAGTATGGAGCCCAGCCCTTTTCTATAGTATTCAGGGCCCCAGTGACCTGTTGTCATTCTCATCCTCAACCTGTACTGAACTAATGGTTATTTTAATGTTTCTTTTATACTGCCAATATTCCTAATGTGAGGACATAGATTCCTGAAATGACATAGTTGTACTCTTCCCTAGATAGCACTGATCTTCTGGGACTGTATACTCTGAGAACTTTAGAGAAATGTCATCAAATGACTGCTTTCACTCATCCATATTGAGTATATCTGCCCATTCCTTTTATTTTTCTGGATAGTAATTTATTGTCTAGCTCTACATTAGACTGCTTAGTCACCTTTTGATAGATGATAGGGTTGCTTTTAGCTATTATAAATAAAGTTTGAGCATTAGTATATAGGGCCTCATATTGACACTTGTATCTGGTGGCACTATCATTTAAATATGTTTAAATATGCACTTTAGACACAGAGTGGACATTTACATTTTCTCTTGAGAGTTAATTGGGTGGCTACAATAAGACCAGGCTAGAGTTAAAAGTAGTGTTAAATTTTTGGGTAAACTGTATTATTGACATTATTTTCCTAATCATATTTCTTTTTTAAAGTTTTTTTGAAACAGGGTTTCTTTTTTGGTTTTTCAAGACAGGTTTCTCTGTAGCTTTGCAGCCTGTCCTGGAACTCGATCTGTAGACCAGGCTGCCCTTGAACTACTTCTGCCTCACAAGTGCTGGGATTAAAGTCGTGTGTCACCACCAGCTATTGGTCATATTTTATATGTTTAATTAATGTTTAATCCTGCCAAAAATTATCATTGTTGCACCCCTCCCCCCCAAAAAAGCTGAGCAATGGTAGGACACGCCTTTAATCCCAGCACCTGGGAGGCAGAGACAGGCAGGTCTCTGAAGTTAGAGGCCAGCCTGGTCTACACTGAGAAACCCTGTCTCAAACAAAAACCATTGTTTTGTTAAATAAATAGTTTTTTTTTTTCTCCCTGTGGCTCTGGGACTCTTGATATCCAGGGCCTTGCACATGTTAGGCAAATGTTCTACAACTGACCTAGAAGATCAGATAGGTAGGTTCCTGCCTTTTTGTTTTGTTTTGTTTTTCAAGACAGGGTTTCTCTCTATTGTTTTGGAGCCTGTCCTGGAACTCGCTCTGCAGACTTGACTTCTGATGATATGGCTGATACCTCCTTTTGACCTTTAACTGGAACTTTCCTATTTTTCTAATGAGTTCCATTGTCTGCTCACCCTCCACCATCATCCTTGATGGCCTGGGGCCGGAGGAGCCAAAGAGGAATGCATGTTTCATTGGATCCATCTGCGTCTGTAGAAGTAGAACTAGGACAGATTAATGCATCAGCTCGCTTATTTCCTTTTGCAATAAAACCAGGGAGGTTAGAGTGTGCACCAGCTGAGTCTATTGCTGGAAATACTCCAACAGCATGAGCAGAATCTGAAATGATATTTAAGAGTTTATGAATTAACCATAATAAATTAATCAAAACAGCGAGTTCCACCTGTTGGGCTGAAGAAAAGGAAGTATTAACAGACTGATAATCATCTCTCCTATATATACACCCTTAGATGAGCCATCAACTGGAGATAGGGACAGTGGTGTACTGCCACATGGATGTTGAGAACCTAACCCAGATCTTCTGGGGGAGGAACCAGTGCTCCTAACTGCTGACCCACCTCTCCAGCCCCACTAAGAAAATATCTGACAACCTGATATCTACCATATAAATAACCTGTCTGCCTTTTGTACAGGTACTGGGAGATGAGAGAGCAACGCACCCCCACCCTGAAAGGCAAGCTAGTTCAGAAGGCTGATCAGGAGCAGCAAGATCCGCTGGAGTACCTCCAGTCTGATGAAGAGGATGATGAGAAGAGTGGCGCCCAGCGCCGACTGCAGGAGCAGCGAGAGCGGCTGCATGGGGCCCTGGCGCTCATAGAGCTTGCCAACCTGACAGGGGCGCCACTCCGCCAGTAGCCCCAACACTGACTCTTCACTGTACAAAAGTACTGCCCAGCATACTTACAAAGTAGATCCTTGGGCATAAGCTAAGCACCTTATTTGCTTATCATAGGCTGCTATTCTGTAGAAACTCATGAAGAATGTTGTTGCCTCAGACATGGGGTGAGAGAGAATTGCACTTTTTTTTTATACAGAAATAGATTTGATGTAAAGTTTAAAATATTTTGTAAATATGGACTGCAGTTACAGGGTAGAAGCTACATGTTGTGGGAAGCTAGGTTTTGCAAGTTTAATGCATTCATTGGAAGCAGTTCTCACAGGAAGCACTTTGTGAATAAGACATTTGTATGACAAAACAGATTGGTACAAATAGCCAAAGAAGGTTGAAATAGATTATTTATAAGATCATTTTAAACAGTGTATGTTAGTATGTGTGACAGTACTGTAAACACTGAAGCAGGGCAGTGTGAGACATATGTATAAGATACATATTTTTAAATTGCAAAATAGCATGCCCAATAAGGCTAAAGGAATGGGAGGCCAACTATTTGGAAAAATGCTATAAGTTATAGACTTGGAAGAAAATAGGTATTTGAGGATTTTGGTAAGGGGTAGTAGTTGAGTTTTTTAAATTGGTGTAAAATGAATGGTACCCCATTTTTCTGGGCTTTTTAACTCACTGTAATGATGACGCTTAGAAAGCGCTCGTCACCCAGCCTGTTGACTGGGGACTTTTGCACATTGCTCAGCTGCTGGACCTGAGTGATTAATCTTGCAAAGTCTAGGTAGCCCGGCAACTGGTGCACATGTGTGTGTGTGTGTGTGTACACCAGTGAGCTCCTTTTTGGGCCCTGTAATGAGATTGGCACTTGTGTTTATATTAATAAAAAGGACATCTGCAGGGTTGTTTGTAGTGAAATGTTTTAGGTCTTTTGATAGTAACACTAAATTCTAATTGTACTGCTTGTTTAGCATTATTAGTGGATGGAAGCCTCCATATTTATATTTTCAGTGCATATTGTCACCTTTCTGCTTCACTTCAGAATAACGTGCCAAGCTATTTTGTGTTCACTAAATTTAGCTATCAGTTAAACACTTGAGTAAATATTAGCTGCTCAAGTATGCAGGCTTCTGAGATAATTTTAACAGCAAGTGTGTTGTCTGGTGGTTCAAAACCATTTTCTCAAATAGATGAAGTTACTGAACACACTTAGTGTACTTAGGCATGGACAGAGTCCCAGGGCCGAGCATGCGCCTCTTTTATGGAGTCAGGAATCTCACTTGAGCTTTTGTTGAAAGGTGGATGAAATTGTATGCAGAACATGGTGATTTAGGCTCCTTAATGGAGACTTCAAAGTAACAGGAGGAAGATGGGCTCCTCAGTGCCTTTTTTTCTTTGAGTTGAGATAGCACCCTACAAGTTTAGATTACACATTATTGAGAATGTAGGCTTTGTTATCAAAAATCTCTGTGGTGTAGTACACAGATAGTTAAATTGTGTGGCCTTGGAGAGGGGAGGTAGGGAAATGTCTTGAAGCGCTAGTGTGAAACTGAAGTGGTAGTTAAAATAATGTGTATGACGAGGACATACTTTAAAAATGAAATTCCTCTGTACAGTTAATTACAGATCTTTAGGGGCTTTTTGTAATAACAGAATTTATATTTGTAATGGTCTAAGAATTTTATTTGTAGCCTGGTATGTAGAATTTTTAACTTGGAGCACTTATAAGTATGGTAAGAGACCATAGCATCTGAATTTTCTTGGTTTAGGGTTCAACATTTTCTCTAGACTTTTTCCTGAGATGAATGGGAGTGTATGGATTGAAGTGCAACACTCATCAGTACTGGGAAGTTCAAAATCTGATCAACTCACCTTATGGACAGCAGTACAATTTGAAAAATGCAATTAGCAATTCACAAATGATAAAGGGTCTTCAAAAAGTAAGGGCTTGGATTCTCCAGATGACTTTTGCCAACCATTACAGTTATGTTCCCAAGTACTTTTATTTGTATGATTGGAAAGTTTAAGAAATTATTCCAACTGCTTACCATTGGCCATGTTTTAAAGGGTTCTTTTTTTTTTTATATATAAGCTATGTACTTGGACAAAATACATTGGCATCTAAAATTTGAGGTGTGTTATGACTGCTTTTTGTTTTAAAAATGTGGTTACATTCAGATTTTTGAAGTGTTTTATGCTTCATATGGCTAAGTTGTAGTTCGGCAGAGTTAACAGCATATTAATAAACATGCTGTAATTTTAAAAGATGCTTTGAATAAAATTTTATTTTAATTTAAAGCTTGAAGTACATGGGTCATTCTTACAGTTTTTATAATTTGTTTCTTTATCAAAAATAAAATAATTGATATAACAACAAAACCCCAGAAAGTAGTAACAACCCACAACCTGACTTTCTTTATCTTACCTATCTCAGTTTTTTTAAGGTTGTGGGACTGAATTCAGAACCTTAAAAAAAACTAGGCAAGCATCCTATTAAACATAGTGTAAATTACTGTTTCTTTAAAATTATGATTTTAGACAGGGTATCACTTTGTAGCCCTGGCTGACCTGGAACTCACTGTTTAGATCTGCTTGTCTCTGCCTCCTGAGTGCTGGAATTGAAGGCTTACCCTGTCGACACTGACCTGGATTGTGGACGTTAATTTCCTCACCTCATTCATTATGACTAAAATTATGCTGGGGCTGAGGAGATGGCCTGGTGGGCCAAGTGCATACTGTATAAGCATGACTGAATTTTGAGCCCCAGCATAAAAGCTGGGTAGGGTGGTGCAGGCCTCTAACCCCGGAACGAGGGAACAGAAGTGAATCACGTGTTCTCTGGCTTATTGGCCAATCTACTTGAAATGGCAAGCTCCAGGTTCAGTCAAAGTAGGGGAAGGAGGGATTGAGGAAAGATCCCCGTGTTGCCGCCCAGAGGTGGTGGTACACATCCTTAATCCCAGCACTCATGAGGCCCAGGCCAGCCAACCTCTGTGGGTTCAAGGCTAGCCAGCCTGGTCTACAGATGGTTTTCCAGGATATCCATGGCTATACAGAGAAACCCGGTCTCTAAAAACAAACAAAAATCCCATTGTCAACCTCTAGCCTCCACAGGTGCTGGGATGAGCGAGTGCATCTGTAAACATATATGTGTACACACACATGAACTAATTTTAGGTCTCAAACCTGGGACCAATGGCCGACTGAGGTACCTATTAACAGATCAAAGAAGACTGGCCACCAGGTTCTGCCAGCATCCCTCAGGCCCTACCTGTTACAGGGTCCTCCTGGCTGATATAACCTACTCCCTGCCCTGAATTCTACCCAGGGGCTGGGCTGCCCTTCCCCCAGCTGCTTTTCCCTATAAAATACAGCCGTTTGGGCTATGCCAGTCCTTTTGCCCTCCCCCCTTTTCCTCACATGGTCCGGCTCAGGGTTTTGCTCATTCTAGATGCATCCAAACGCCTCTGCCTCTGCCTCTGGCTATGTTTTCCCTTTTATCTACAATAAACCACCATACCTAGGAATAGCCGTGTCCTCCTTTTTAGTTATTTTTCTCATTCAACTATATTGGTGTAGTTAATTTTTAGAAAATAAAAACATGGGGAGTGGTGGTGGGGAGTGCACGCGTGTAGGTTCTGGGTCGTCAGGCTTGGTAGCAAGCGTTTTGTTTGCTTGTTTTTAATCTGCTTTGCTGTCTCAAGGGCTCTGGTGTAGTTAAGTATTAACGATTGCCAGCCCTATCCCAGGCCTTAAATTATAGTAATAAGGAGTGTAGTGTGCCTGTTCTTTTTCAGGGCAATGGGGGAACCCTTTGGACCTAACAATAGTGTGTGCATGGTAGTCAGGCTGTGGGATGGTAGTTCATACTAACGGAAAGTCCTACACATGAGAACAAATGTGAAGATGGGTGAGAATGCCCAAGTGCAGGCTTCTGCTGGGATTAGTACCCGAGGCTTCCTGTCTGCTAGGCTGTAACTGTGACTTTAAAATACCGTTCTGCAAAGTTTATGTGGAGAGTCACAAGAAAAAACAGACATTTTGGAGGAAATCAGAACAAGCGACTATATTCAGATTTTTCCTTTAGATTTATTTTGTTAATCCTGACTGTGTTGGTGTATGTCTGTACATTGAGTATCCGTGCCTGCTCGGGCCAGAAGCATCAGGTCTGCATGGAGCTGGGGTTACAGGCCGTTTAGAGCTGGCTGGTCTGCATGCTAGAACAGCCTGGGTCCTCAACAAGAACCACCAGAAGTCCTAACTCCTGCTCCTCTCCAGTCCATTCTTCAGATTTTAACATCTCATGCGCCTTTGTCCCCTCCTCCCCGGGGTAATTTGTGCTCTTCTACTCAAAATTTTCAGTGGTAGGCCACTTCCCAAAAGTTCTGCTCAGCTTCCAATCCAGCTGTTGGCAGCTTTAGCTTTTACACAACTAGACTTCGGCTTTATTTAAAAGGAAACCTTAAGCGTTTCTAAAAGGCTAAAGTTTCAGATTTTTTAATTATTTAAAATTAAAAAAATATGGGACACTTTTTTGGAAATAACACTACTGCAGCAGTTCTGCAGTTCTGAACCTTTCTTTATTCACAAGAACCAGTTAGAAGTGGGCCCTGGGAGAGGGAGGCCTGAACTTAGCAAAAAGCCTTCAGAAGAAGAGAATACTTTTCCCCCTGCCCTGCTGCTCCAGGCCTAGGCATTTATGAACGAGAAACACAGGTGCTCCACACAAGTGCACCGGGAACGACCATCATTCCATCACTGGGGAGTGGACGGATGAGTAACAGCCGTAGTTAGCGATTCCTAGCACAGAACCATCCGAAGGAAGGTCTAGCCCAGCGCCACAGCCAAAGCACCGTCGGGGAGGGCCTAGGGGAACTCTTACCCTTTATGGTGGATGCTGAGCTTGGATTTGCGTGTTTGCTTGGGTGTATTCATTTGCCAGTAAACGCATCTCAAACTAGGGACCCAGGCGCATGCTGTAGGATGTATACACTATCTTAAACAAAACAAAACAAAAAGCGGAAGCCTTGCTGGGGGGTGTGGCCTGAGAGCGGTCTGCAGGACCGCGGGCTAAGGCCGGCTTTGCAGCAGTACCTGGCGCCGGGACCCTAGGAGGCCAGAGCGCACTAGGGGTGCAGGCCGTGATCGGGGTTCGCGCCCCGGCTCTTCCTGTTCCTGCCGCACCCTCTTCTCGGGCGGCTGGGGGCGGGGCCCGCGGGCTGAGTGGTGGCGGGGCGGCGGCCGGCGGAGATGGAGGAGCCTGACGCGGCGCGGCTGCCCTCTCGCCTGGCCCGGCTGCTGTCGGCGCTCTTCTACGGGACGTGCTCCTTCCTCATCGTGCTGGTCAACAAGGCGCTGCTGACCACCTACGGGTGAGGCTGGCTATGCGGGACGCAGGGTGGCCGGGGCCTGGAACGCCCAGTCTGTGCTTTGCCTTCGCCAAGTCACTACACAACAAAGTCCACTTGCGATCAGGGGCGCACGCAGCACACACCATCTGAACTTAGAATGCCGCCGGCGCAGGCTTTAAATGAAGGAGAGAAACTTAAATTTTGAGACACGCATTCATCAGGTAGCTCACGCTGGCCTTGAGCTCAAATCCTCATGACAGCCTCCTTAGCACGCTTGGCATTACAGGTGTGCAGCGTCATAAACACAAGCGTATTTTGATCAAAGTGTTACTTTTTAATCCTTGCGGTGTTTTTGACACAGGGTTTTGTGCATTCCAGGCTAACTTCGGGACTCCCTAGTAGTTTTCCTGCCCGCACCTCCGGCGTGTAACAACAGGCGTGTAACACACCTGTTTATATACAGTGCTGGGACAGCAGCCCAAGACTTTTCACTTAACATCATCTCCAGCCAACCCCAAACAAAACAAAACAAAAGTATGGGCTTGTGATCTGTTTATAACCATCGTATTTCTGGAGAACCAGAACAAACAGAAGCTTACAAGATGAGCTTTTTTTTTTTTTTTTTTTGGATTGGAGTTGAGTGCACCAGCAACTGTATGCTCCTTTGAACTTATTTGTAAAGACGATAATATCCTATTTAATTCTACTGTGTGGTAGCAATCCTGAGAGAACTGTGGGTTTAAATCTGGCCCCAGGGGTGAGCACTCTGCCCCTGACACTACTTAACATTTTCCTTAGATGCAGAACCTAGCTGCCTACAAGCCTGGTATTGACCTCCCAGGGCCTTGTCCAAGCTGTCACAAACAGGGGCGCTTTGTGAACTCTAGGACTGCCTTTTTTGTATTATATTTGGGAAAACTCAACACCAAAATCAGATCCACAGGTTCTAAGTCCTATAGATACTGAGCATCTACTATGTGCCGGACCCATGGCAAACCCTGGGAAAATGGTATGGACCATGTGAAAAACATCTTCAGCGGTAGAGAGTAAACAAACAGGTTCAGGATAACACAGATAAGACATATCAAAAATGTGATCTGAGAGAAAAGTGAGAGGTTGTTGCCAAACATCAGGGAGAAGAGAGCAGCAAGATGGTGGCCCCCTGGAGGAGCAAAGAGAACGTCAGCATGGCTGGATGACCTAAGGACATGAGCAAGTGCCACAGTGATAGGACTCAGTAGAACTAGGCAGGGAGAGCAGGGTCAGAGCCCTCATTCATACACCCAGAGATAATGCATGCCCAGAATGTACCCGCCATCGTCTAAGCACATAGGTTAAAAGCCCTTAATCTCACATCCTCATGTACCAGTAATGAATTAGTAACATGTAAAGTGTGTGTAGGTCAGAGGACAACTTTCAGGAGTCTTTTTTTTTTCTTCTTCTTCCATTATGTGGGTCCCGGGGATGGAACTCAGCGTGTTAGGCTTGGCAGCAAGCTCCTTTACTCACCAAACCATCTTGCAAGCCTAGCACTCACATGGTGTGCCTCACAACTACCTGTAACTTCACCTCCATGGGGGTCTGACAACTCCAGGGGGATCTGGCCTCTACTTGGACATCCACTCGTGATAGACACTCACAAACATAAAAAAATCAATCCTTTAGAAGCCCCCACAAGCCCCATGTTAAAGGATTGAAAATGAATATACACTTAAGCCAGTTAATACGCATAGTGCCAGGTAATGAAGGCAAAAGAAAATGTCAGGGTGTCGACTGAAGCTGTTGGTAGCGCTTGCCTAGCTTGTGAAAGACTGGGTTCAGTCCCCGGCACAACATAATGGTAGACACCTGTAATCCTGTCTCTTGGGAGTCGGAGGCAGCAAAATCAGAAGTTGAAGGTCATCTGGCACAATGAGTTCAAGGCCAGCTTGAGCTATAGGAGACCTTGTCTGGAAGTAAAATAAGGAGAATGCAAAGGGGCTGGAGAAATGGCTCAGCGGTTAAAAACCACTGGCTACTATTGCAGAAGACCCCGTTTGGTTCCCAGCACCCACAGGCTGGTTCACAACCATCCATAACTCCAGTTCCAGGGGATGCAGTGCCTTTTTCTGGTCTCATTTAGTACATACACACACACAGAGGCAAAACACCTAAACACATAAAAGAAAATAAATCTAAAAAAAAAAGCCATCACCAGGCTTGTGGCATATAACTTTGATCCCAGCACTTGGGAGACAGAGGCAGGTGGATCTCTGTGAGTTCTAGGCCAGGTTGGTCTACAGATCAAGTTCTAGGAAGGATAAGCCAGGGCTGTTACACAGAGAAACCCCTGTCTTGAAACACCAATAAATAAATAGTCTAAAAAAACAATAAATAAATAACTAGATAAATAAAATGGGCTGGAAAGATGGCTTAGTGGTTAAGAACACTGGCTGCTCTTCCAGAGGACCCGGGTTCAATTCTCAGCACCCACATGGCAGCTCACAACTGTCTGTAAACTTGTTCCTGGGGATCTGATATCCTCAAACAGACATACATGCAGGCAATACACCAATATACAAATGTAAAAAATAAATTATTGTTATACCATAAATAAAAGACCTAGAAACAGATATTGGGGTTCAAGCTTCTAGCTGAAGATCAGAAAAGCAAAGTAGCTGGCTGCTAGCTCTTACTACTACCTCAGGCTGAATGGTCTGATCCTGCTGCCTCTCCTCAGCATGACTGGAGAATCTTGAGACTGAATGTTTTCCTGTCCTCAATGTGGCTGGAGAATGAATGTCTAATACTCAGACCTTGCTCCTGTTTTATATAGCTCCATAATGCTGGGATTAAAGGCGTGTGATCCTAGGTGCTGAGATCATCTTTGTGTGGGCTGCTTCTCTTTAGGACTGGATCAGTCTTGTGTAGATTTGGGTGGCCTTGAGATCCGTCTGTCTCTTAACCCTGAGTCCTAGGACTAAAGGTGTGTACCACCACCTCCTATCTTCTGGCTGCTGGGATTAAAGGTGTGCATCACCACTGCCTGATCTCTATAACTTGAGGCTGACTTTGCTTTTCTGAATCCTCAGTCAAGCTTTAATAAATCATAAATAATATATCACCACAAATTATAAATAAATCCATCAAAATCTACAATTTAAAGCAAGAGGATGTCATGGGCATATTTAGGAGTAGTTTGTTATGTCAGCCAAAGGCTGAAGATAAATCTCTTGTACTGGAGTTTGTGGACCACTAACTGGCTGCAACATTAATGCCTCTAAGAAACACATTCTTCCTGTGTTCAGCACTGCTCTGCTGACCACTGCTCTGAAGACAATGGTTGTCCAATAATTGGCCCTTCCTTCTTTAAAGCTCTGAGTTCCAGACGAGGGGTGTGTGGTCCAGTGATAAAGCGATCGACTACCACTTAAGTCCGGAGTTTCACACTTACCACTGAGTTGGGGGAAAAGATTTCTGTGACTAAAGTTTTTACCTCAGGAAAGCTAAAGCACTTGAACTCTTTATAAATACACATTACCGCCCTCCCCCCTCATCTCTGTAGTGTAATATTATACATCCAGGCTCTGTTGAAATAGCATTCTGAAGCACACATTGTGGAGAAAGGGGCTGGGGTTATTTAGTTCCAATGAACCGTAGCAACTTGACCCCAGCAATAGCTGTGTGAGCAGGGTATGTGCTGGAGGCCAGAAGGCAGAGTTTTCTCTTTCTTTCTTTCTTTCTTTCTTTCTTTCTTTCTTTCTTTCTTTCTTTCTTTCTTTCTTTCCTTTCTTCCTTCTTTCATTCATTCATTCATTCTTTCTTTTTGACAGTTCTTTGACAAGGTTGTGAGCATGGAAGGAGCTCGGGGAACTTCTGCTCTGTTTTGCACAAATTATTTCTGGTTGGGGTGCAAGCCTTGCGTGTGGTCTTAGCTTCGTGTTAATTTAAGTTCATGCTTGCCCTGGCTAGTTTATTGTCCACTTGACACAAGCTAGAAGTGTCATCTGAGAAGAGGAAACCACAATTGAGAAGATGCCTCCATAAGACTGGCCTCTAGACAGGCCTTTGTGGCATTTTCTTAATTAGTGATTGATGTGGGAGGGTCCAGCCCACTGTGGGTGGTGCCACCCCTGGGCAGGTGGTCCTGAGGTGTATAAGAAAGCAGCCTGAGCAAGCCGTGGGGAGCGAGCCAGCCACTAAGCAGTGTCCTTCCATAGCTTCTGATTCACTTCCTGCCCTGACCTGAGTGTAGACTGTTACCTAGAAGTATAAGATGAAATAAAAAAACCCTTTCCTCCCCAAGTTGCTTTTGGTCATGGCGTTTTATCACAGTAATAGAAACCTTAACTAAGACGGAAATTTGTATCAGGTCATAGGGTATTTCTGTGACAGACCTGGCCGTGTGTTTTGGAGAGGATTGCAAAGGTGGCAATTGAACTTTGTGCTGGAAAAAAACCATTGAGTGCTCAGAGCTCAGTGGCTGTTCTCTGGAAGCCTGGAGAATAAGATGTTGGGAACCATGCAGGCCATGGGTGTCTAGCTTGTGAAGTTTCAGAGAGAAGCAAAGACTCTATCAGGGTCATTTATGTGATATTTTTAATTAAGAATCTGTTTTGTTTTGTTTTTTTTCCTGGTCAGCTAGAGCTGAAGAATCAGCTGTAGTTAAATAGGCCACAACCACTAGCTCGAAACCCTTGCTTTGCTGGGACAGTCAGTATTGGTCATTTGGGGATGAAGAATCAGCTGTGGTTAAGAAGAGACCAGGTAATCCCAGCTCTTGGGAGGCAGAGGCAGGTGGATCTCTGTGAATTTGAGACCAGCGTGGTCTACAAGAGCTAGTTCCAGGATAGCCTCCAAAGCCACAGAGAAACCCTGTCTCAAACAAACAAAAAAAAAAGAGACCAGCATCATGGATGAAAAATTTGAGAAATATTTCCTTAAGATCAGGATGCAGAAGCTGTGGTCTAGAGGGGCCCAAGGCTGTACCTTGTGTTAACAGATGAAATTTTTTTTTAATGGTATTTTGAGACAGGATGTTTCTGTGGCTCTTTGGAACCTGTCCTGGAACTAGGTCTGTGGACCAGACTGGCTTCAAATTCACAGATCCGCCTGTCTCTGTCTCCCAAGTGCTGGGATTAAAGGAGTGTGCCTTAACCACCCGGCCTAGCAGATAAACTTAGTAGTGTGTAAGAGTTTCCCAGGTGGTAGACACGAAGGGTTTGTGGCTTCGCACCTAGAGAGGCCAGGACAATTCTAATGCTAGATTTACTTGGCACAAAAGAGATTCTGGGAGCATGTGAACCCAGTGGCTTTCAGGGGCTAGAACAAGTAGGACCAATCTAGGAGTTGGTATTCTAGTAGTCTGTGGCCAGTTGACCGCAGTTGTGATCATGAGGGTTGCACAGGCTGACTGCTAGTGTGTTTCCTATGAATACTCTTCTCTATGATATGAGAAGTTATTAATGACATTTAAGCTGGGCACATCTGTAATATCTACTCAGGAGGTGAGGCAGAAAGGTTGCTAAGTTTGAGGACCACCTGAGCGATATAGGGTGCCAATGTCATAAAAAAAAAAACCAAAAAACAAAACGTATTTGTTTTATTCAGTTCAACAAATATTTGCTCAGAACTTGCTGTGTGTGTTTGCTTTGTGATTCACCAGGGACCTTGGACATACGTGTGTGCACACATGATCAATCGGGTATCTTC
This sequence comes from Mesocricetus auratus, assembly GCF_017639785.1. Classification (NCBI taxonomy): domain Eukaryota; kingdom Metazoa; phylum Chordata; class Mammalia; order Rodentia; family Cricetidae; genus Mesocricetus; species Mesocricetus auratus. The sequence continues at coordinate 82,599,269 of NW_024429196.1, read as the reverse complement.
AGTCAATCTCCACCTTTTTAGGAAGGATCTCATTGGCGCTGGCTGATTGGCTGTTGTGGTTCGTCAGCAAGCTTCAGGAATCCTGTCTCTGCCTCAATGCTGAGATTACAGGCGGGGGTACAGTCCCTGAGTTTTTACATGGCTGCTGGTAGTCCAGACCCACTGAGTCATGTCACTGGCTCAGTCAGAACCTTGGTCCAAGCACGTCCTGATCTTTGATCCTACAGAATTCAAATTGATGAGCTGAATCTGGCGGCACCTAACTTTCTCAAGTCTGAGAGTTCAAGGGCAGCCTGGTCAACGCAGGGAAACCGTTTCAACAGCAAGCAAGCACTCCCCTGAAACAAAAACCTTCAGAAATAAACAAAAAAGTAAGAACGATCCATAGACTGGCAACTGGGAGCATTGTTCTTAAATGTTCATTTTGTCGTTTTGGCTTTTTCCGGAAAGGCATTCTGTCGTGATCATTTGAAAGAATTCGAAGAAAAGAAAACCATTAGACTGAAACCAATTTTAAAATTAAAATTATAATTATCAGAACACTTTCACATTTGAATGGAGGGATGCATAATAGATAGGAATGTGCAGATGGAGACAGAGATACAGGTTAAATTACATTTTGCGAAAATGTATCTTACTAACACTACTTCTTTGCTTATTTATTTCTAAGTGTTCTTTAATCCAGAAAGAAATAGGGGACATGTTATTTAGTTTTCTGAGGGTTGCATCTGCATGCCTTCTTTTCCTAAAGGTTTATTGTTGCGTGATGTTTTCATTGTGTTCTGACAAAATTTGCTTGGAGTCAGAGGGCAGAGGCAGCAACTAGCTGACCATAGAGGTTTAGAGGACTGTAGAGAACTAGGGAGGCAGAGGCAGGCGGATCTCTGTGAGTTCGAGACCAGCCTGGTTTACAAGAGTGAGAGGACTGTAGAGAGAGGACAGAAAGTGAGTGGGAAAGCAGGGCTAAGACAGGATTTCGTCCTCTTCGGACAGGGAAACAGACATTGCACCCACTCCTCTGCTTCTCTGATCTTTCAGGTTTTTACCCCAATTTCTGACTCTTGGTTTTTATTGATAAGATTAATTAGATGTATACTTCATCTTGCACCCAACGTGTCGTACAAACTCACAAAATAGCTGCTTGCCAGTGGCTTTGCAACCATTTGCACATGCCTGTGCTGCACCTGCCTAAGTCACCATTCTACCAACTGAATTTTCCTACCTCTCTTCATTAATCTGTCCAAAAAAAGGACCAGAGTCGCTCCCTACCCTGCCTTATCACTTCCCGTCTCTCTGTACAGTCATCCAGACCCCTATGGTTAACTAGTGTCTAGCTCCACCCTCTGACCCCAAGCAGGATTTATTTGCCAGAACACAATCAGAATACCACATAACAGTTTATTTTTCTTATTCTAACTATGTGTATATGTATGTGATGTGTACATGAGTGCTGTGACTCTGGAAATGAAGTTACAGGTGCCTGAGAGCTGCCCTCACGGGTGCTAGGAGCTGCGCTTGGATCCCCTGGAAGAGCAGAAAGGGCTTCTAACCACTGAGCCATGTCTCTAGTCCCTTGTGTTTCTTTCTTTGGAGCAGGGTTGCACTAACTTGCTCAGGCTGGCCTTGAACTTGGGATCCTTCTACCTAACCTTCTAGTCTGCCTGCACCAACAGACTTTATTGTTCTTTAACTTTTAGCTTCAGTTTAGTTTTCCACGTTAGAGGTGTCTTAGTCAGTGTTCCATTTGCTGTTAAATGGCAGCTCTTATGAAGGAAAGCTTTTACTTGAGGCTTGCTTACAGTTTCAGAGGTTTAGTCCATTATCATCATGGTGGGGATCCTGGTGGCATGCAGGTAAGCATGGTGCTGGAGAAGTAGCTGGGAGTTCTGCACCCTGATCCACAGGCAGAGAGAGACGGAGACTGGGTCTGGCATGGACTTTTGAAAAGTCAAAGCTCACCCCCAGTGACACACTTCCTCCAACAAGGACACACCTCCTAATCCCTCTAATTCTTTCAAGTATTGCCACTCCCTGGTGGCTAAGCATTCAAATATATGAGTCCTTGGAGGCCTTTCTTATTCAAATTACCACAAGAGGTCTTCTTGTGTATGTATTTTAAATTTTATTTTAGACTTTAATTATTTATTGAATTACTCCGTTTCCCCTGTATGCACAATTATGCCTAATTTACCTTCACAGAACAAAGGAAAACTGCCAAGTTTAGCAACCATCATTTTTTTGTTGTTGTTGTTGTTTTTTGAGACAGGGTTTATCTGTAGCCATGGCTGTCCTGGAACTTGCTCTGTAGACCAGGCTGGCCTCGAACTCACAGAGATCCACCTGCCTCTGCCTCTGCAGTGCTGGGATTGAAGGTGTGGGCTACCATCACCTGGCAGCAACCATTAGTATTTTTCAAATTGAAAAAAGAAATGGACAATTTTTTTTGAAGTTTCCATTGTCGAATGTCTATAACAGCTTTTTATGTCATTATGTTTTACATATTCTCTTCATCTTTTTTTATGCTGCTAAACTGATTTGTTATTCTATATTTCTTGCAGTTTTCCCTCACCAATTGTTCTTGGAATTGGGCAGGTGAGTTGAAAAAAAAAACAAAGCTTTAACTAGCAGTTGGTGTTCAGGTTGTTTTAAGTGATTTTGTTTAAGACTATAGTTAGCACAAATCTTTGACCTACACACACATACTGTGGCACACCTGTGCCTCTTCACAAACAAATAAGAACTAAGCTTAGGATAACTACATTGAAGCAGTTCTTAAACTTTTGCATTCTCGTATGAAGAAAACTAAGTTCTAAAATTTGCACAGGAGATGAAGACTTTATTTCAAAAACACCATGGGCTATTTCTAATACACCTATCATGACCTAAATGTATAAGACCGTGGAGATTTACTTTTACTATTTTTAAATTGTGTGTGTGTGTGTGTGTGTGTGTGTGTGTGTGTGTGTGTGTGTGTATCATCTCTGTAGGGATGTTCACATTAGTGCAGTTGCCCGTGGAGTCCAGAAGAGGGCATTAGATTCCTTACAACTGGTACTGGTACACAATATGGGTGATGTGAACCAAATTTTAAGTTCTCTGCAAGACCAGCAAGTGCTCTTTTTTTTTTTTTTTTTTTTTTTTTTTTTTTGGTTTTTCGAGACAGGGTTTCTCTGTATTGTTTTGGAGGCTGTCCTGGAACTAGCTCTGTAGACCAGGCTGGCCTCGAACTCACAGAGATCCGCCTGCCTCTGCCTCCCTAGTGCTGGGATTAAAGGCGTGCGCCACCACCGCCCGGCCCAGCAAGTGCTCTTAACTGCTGAGCCAACTCTCAGGCTCCCACTTATAGGGTTTAGATGAGACTATTTGGTTGTGTTGTCTAGATTGAAAGGAAAATCTTTTTAAAGGCTTAATATTTATTGTCTTATTTATCTATTCATCGGCTTATTTATTTGTTTATTTATTATTCATCACAAGATTTCCCTGTGAAACAGTTTTGGCTGGAACTTTCCTGGAACTTACTTTGCAATCCAGGCCAGCCTTGAATTTACAGAGATCTACCTACCTCTGCCTCCCAAGTGCTGGGTTTAAAGGCACGTGCCACCACCGACAGGCTTTATTTTGTGTTTTGAGTCACCCTGGCTGGCCTGGAACTCACTGTATAGACCTGGCTGGCCTTGAATTTTCAGAGGTCAGCCTGCCTCTGCCTCCAGAGTGCTGGTACTAAAGGTGTGTGCCACTATGCCTGGCTGAGATTTATTTTATTTTTGATCATGTATGTTTCTGTGTGGGAACATATTATGTGTGAATACACGTGCCCAAAGGCCGGAAGAAGTCACAGTATTTCCTGGAGCTAGAGTTCCGGGGTGTTTGAGCCACCTGAAGTGGGGACATGGTTGCTGGGAACTAAACTCAGGTACCCCAGAAGAGCCGCAGGCACTAAACCATCTCTCCCAGCCCTGACGACAAAAATCTTAATGCTGGACTTCCCAGAATTCTTTTATTATTATTATTTTTATTTAAATTAAAAACAATCTTATTTTACATATCAATGCCAGTTCCCTCTCCCTCCCGTCTTCCCATGCCCCCCAACCCCTCATCCCACCTACCCCGCCCCCACTCCCCAGATCATCAAAGTCTGTCACATCATTTGGGGCATCCCAAAGCCCATTCATGAACTAGGGATAAATACTGGTTCCATTGCCAGAGGTCCACATAGACTGTCCAAGCCCCTCAACCGACACTCATGTTCAGGGGGATCTGGTTTCCCCAGCTGTCACTCTGGAATCTGTGAGCTCCCACTCAGGTCCGCTGTTTCTGTGGGTTTCCCCAGCATGGTCTTGACCCCTTTGCTCATCACTCCTCCCTCTCTACAACTGGGTTCCAGGAGTTCGGCTCTGACTTTTCTTAGGACATTTTTGTTAGCTTGTATTAATTGTACAAAATAATGAGTCTCATGATATTTTCAGTGTGTATAATGCATTTTAACATTATTCACCTCCAATAATTTCTCTTCCATTCTTTCAAAAAGTCCCAGTCTATTTTCTTTCCTTCTTTAGTTTTTAATTTGTATTTATTTTCCAGTCTGTTTTCCTATCTTTAAATGGGTGCCTGTAGGGTCTCTCTAGGTAGCCGTTGTGGTTCTGGAACTCACTCCTCAAACTCACCACCTGCCTTTCCTGGAACTAAAGGTGTATGTCACTATGCCTGCTTAGGAGTTTTCCCTTTTTAAAAATTGTTTCCTCTCACTGGCTTTTAAGGGAAGAAGCTAACAGACCATAGACTCCGCTTGTGGGAAGGGAGGTCCAGGGTCCTCTGGTCAGCCTGGTCCCTCTCAGAGGGCCCCTGGGACAATGTACACATGTGAGTCCGCTTGGTTATATGTTTTGTCTGTCCTGATTCACACGACATCTCATCCGGCGGTGAGAATTTTAGCTTCCACAAAACCCCTCCCTTCAGTCTGGAAAGTGGATTGTTTGGGTTATCTCTCTGATAATGTGCTTCTGATTACATCATTACACCAGGGCACCTCAAGCTGTGTTTCCAGGTGACATTTTGCTAAGTTTCTTTCTCCTTTCAGATGGCCACCACCATAATGATACTGTATGTGTCCAAGATGAATAAAATAATCCACTTCCCTGATCTTGACAAGAAAATTCCTGGAAAGGTATGTGTTAAAAGACTAAAAGCCAAACAAGAAACCTAAAAAACAAAAAGCAAGCAAGCAAACAGACCAAAAAAAAAATCCGTATACTGTGGATCTGATTCCTGCTTACTCTGGGTAGAAAGTTGCTTTTCTTTTCTTTTCTTCTTTGAGACTGGCTCTTATGTATCCCAGGTTGGCCTTGAACTCAAAATCCTTCTACTCCAGCCTCTTCCATGCTGCAAGAAAGGTTTTGTTTGTTTGTTTATTTTGTTTTGTGTTTTGGTTTTTCCAGCCCAGGTTTCTCTGTGTAGCCCTGGCTGTCCTGGAACTTGCTCTGTAGACCAGGCTGGCTTAGAACTCAGACATTTGCCTGCCCCTGCCTCCTGAGTACTGGGATTAAAGGAGTGCACTACTACCACCTGCATGAGAAAGTTATTTTTCAGACAGGGTTTCTCTGTATTGTTTTGGAGGCTGTCCTGGAACTCGCTCTGTAGACCAGGCAGGTCTTGAACAGAGATCCTCCTGCTTCTGCCTCCCGAGTGCTGGGATTAAAGGCATGCACCACCAACGCCCAGCTGAGAAAGTTCTTAATGAATATTTTATAAGTATTTGTGTAATGCACTGAAGATAAAAACATGGCTGGGCTTGGGAGATCTGTAAGTGAGCAAAGGTCTTGCTGAGTAAGTGTGAGGCCTGAGCATGGATCCCTTGCACCTGCATTGAATACAGGTTTTTAACAACACAAATACTCTGAGTTTTTAAAGCCAGTGGTTTGTGAATTCTTTGACTAAGGGCCAGGCTCTCTATTTATTGTACCATGAAAGAAGCCCTGCATAATACGTAAATGAGTCAGTGCAGTTATGTTACGATAAAACTTGATATAAATAGGCACGGACCAGATTTGCCCTGGGTCCTAGTTTACTGATTTATGCTTTCAGATTTCATTTTAGTTTGGTTTTTTGTTTTGTTTTGTTTTTCATTTTTTTTTTTGACACAGGGTTTCTCTATGTAACAGCCCTCCCTGATTTGTAGACCAGGCTCTCCTTGAACTCACAGAGACCCACCTGCGACACTACTCCTGGCTTTCTCTTTTAGTTTAAACGGATAAAAGTTATGGGTGAAGAACACAATTTGATATATTGGATATATGTAGACATACGCATGGAAGCAGCATTGGGAGATCTGTCTTCCTCCTGTGAAGATGGAGCAGAAGCAGTTTTTAACAGATAGCTTAAGGGGGCCAGGCTTGAGGCAGGCACTAAATTCTTAGAGTAATCCTTTGACAGATGACATGAAATAGCTTATGGTACTATTTGGGTTAAGAGGTTGAGTTGTTGTTTCTTAAGGGTGAGGCCCTTGAATAACTTCTTCATGTCATATCATAGGATATTAGGTCAGATACAGGGCAGGGAGGTGGATGGCTTTCAAGAGTACTAAAAATAGCCCAAGATAATTTGTCTCTTGACTGCAGCATTTTAATTCTTCATAATCTTGAAGTTTCCCTATTTGGCCTTTTAGAATCTTCAACACAAGTGCAGCTTCTCCTATCTTTTCTCCCTCCCCCCTCCAGGGTTTCTCTGTATTGTTTTGGAGCCTGTCCTGAAACTCGTTCTGTAGACCAGGCTGGCCTCAACTCACAGAGATCCTTCTGCTTCTGCCTCCTGAGTGCTGGGATTAAAGGTATGTGCCACTACACCCTGCTTTAATGATGCTTTATTAACCATGTTTTTAAAAATGTACTTATTCTTATTTTATGTATATTGTCTGCACGTATGTCTGTGTAAGGATATCAGATCTTGGAGTTATAGACAGTTGTCAGTTTCCATGTAGGTGCTGAGACTTGAGCCCGGGTCCCCTGGAAGAGCAGTCAGTACTCTTAACAGATGAGCCATCTCTCCAGCCCCCTTAGCCATGGGTTTTGTTTGTTCTTTTTTTTTGTATGTAGGTTCAAGTTATCCAATCAAAATTACTCCCCATCTTTTACCTTCTTTGCTGTGTAGCACGTGTTGATAGGAATGGCATCTTTGACCTCAAAATAAGAGTTTAAGTATTTCATCATGAAGTAGGGTTCCATGGGATTTTGGGGGTATGCCATTGACCCTTTGCTGTATAATGTAGTGGCTCAAAACAGTAACTGAGGAGTCCTGGCAAGGCTTGGTTGAATAGTTCTGGCTTAAGGCCCCCTTTCCTGGCAGATGCAAGGAGAATTGTATTAGTGACTGGGTTGGTTAGTGCAAGTAGGAGATGGTCATTTACATACATACATGCAAATGAAGTTCTAACTGCGTCTTTTTCCTTTTATTGAAGCTGTTTCCTCTGCCTCTTCTCTACGTTGGCAACCACATAAGTGGCTTATCCAGCACAAGCAAATTAAGGTACAGTTCAAGGTGACAGTGGGGAGGGAGTATCCACCGCCTCTAGTGGTCCAAACACTGAGTTTGATTTTTTCTGAGGTTTTGCTTGGGTGGTGTCCTAGTTTGCTTTCTGTTTCTGTGCTAAAAAAAACGCTATGGCCAAAATCAGCTTGAGCAGGAAAAGGTTTGTTTTAGCTTTCAGGGTTACCTTCTACTGAGGGAAGGCAGGGCAGGAACTGAAGCAGAGACCACAGATGCTGCTTACTGGCGTGCTTCCTCTGGCTTGCTCAGCTACTTTTCTTCCTGGGCATAGCACTGCCCACGCTGGATTGGGTCCTACACCAATTAGGAATCAAGGAATTGCCACACAGGCATGCCCACAGAGGCCATTCTAATGGAGGCAGTTCCCAGATAGATCAGTTTGACAACAAGCCCCGTCACGACAAAGCTGTCACTTGGGAAACAATAGTACTTAACAATGTGAGAAAATACAGTTTTGGGTTTAATTCTAAACGGTTTTTTAGGAATGTTTAAAAGCTTATACTTTTGTTGGTAGTCATGTCCCAACATAAATATGAGGTTTGTGTTTGTCAGAGAAGATATGATTGTCTGGGTAGGTTTGTTCATAATAATATGTCCGTGGTGACTTTTCATTGTAGTTCTGTAGAAACAAGAACATTCCGTCAGACTTGGTGTAGATCATGTTTTGTGTAAAGGGGAAAAAAAAAAGAATAACAGGCAATAGTTATAGGTATGGACTGTACTCACAAGTTTGAGTCTGTGTTTATTTCACAATCCTTTAATTTTATTACAGGGCACTGCTGTGAAAAATGAAAGTTATTATAGAAAGACCACACTATCCTACCAAATTACTAACCAGAAAGTGTAATCTGAAATCTAAAGAAACAAGACGCGTGCAAAAACTGATAGATTGTGTGTGTGTGTGTGTGTGTGTGTGTGTGTGTGTGTGTGTGTGTGTGTGCAGGCCAGAGGTTACCCTTGGTAGTGTTAAGTGTCAACCTGACTAATGTAAGAGACAAACTTGGGCACTGTGAGGGTTGTCTAGGTTAACTGAGAATGTCTGGGGAACATTGTTGACTAGGTTACCATTCCCTGGACTGGAGTCCCAGACCGTGTGTCTGGGGAAGCTGAGTTGATCACCTGCATTCATTATTCTGCCTCTTGATTATTATGTGATGCTCGGCCACTTTGACTTCCCCACCAATTCTGCTCTTGAATTGTGAGCCAGAACCAACCCCTTCTCCTTTAAGTTGCTTTTGCCAACATCAATTTCACGGCAACAGGAAAAGAAACTACACGGGAGAGATGTAGTTTTCTTCTGTCACTTTCCATCTTATTTTCGGAAATAGGATCTTTCCCTGAGTCTAGAGATGACTGTCTGGCCAGACTGGCTGACCAGCAAGTCCCAGGGATTCTCCTGTCCTGTCCCCAGTGCTACATGTACAGATGTCCATACCTGGATATGCTAGAGAATCAGACTGGGGACCCTCATGATTTTGTGGCAGACACTCTACCTACTGAGCCATCTTCTATCCCCTCTTTTTCTTTTCTGTTTTTTTTTAAAGATTTTATTTATTTATTATGTATACGGTATTCTGCCTGCACACCAGAAGAGGGCACCAGATCTCATTATGGATGGGTGTGGCCACCATGTGGGTGCTGGGAATTGAACTCAGGATCTCTGGAAGAGCAGCCAGTGCAGTTAACCTCTGAGCCATCTCTCCATGGCTTATTTTCTTAACAATGTACTTTGTAGCACCAAAATCTTAAAGTCTTTCTAATTTAACTGAAGTATATATAACATAAAGTTTATCACTGTATCTGTTTTAAGTGTACAACTCAAGTGCATTAAGTATATTCATACCCATGTGTGATCCTAGCATTTGGGAAGCCAAAGCAGGATTGCTGAGCCTTTAAGACCAGACTTTGCTACATAATGAGTTTGGGGCTAGAGCCTATCTCTAAAAAATTATATGCACAGTGTAACCATCACTGTTATTTATTTCAGAAACTTTTTCATCATCCCATGTTAAGAGAAGCTTTTCCTTGCTAGCCGCTTTGGTTTATCACCCGCCAGTCGCCTGGGCTCTGCCACATTGTAGTCCCCAAATAAACACACAAGACGCTGTATTAATTATGAAGCTGTTGGCCTTGCTTGTTTCTTACTGGCTAGCTCTGACTTAAGTAATTACCCCATAATTGTTAATCTAAGTATGTCTCTTACCGGAGAGGTTTCTGGGCTTCCTACCCCAATGGCGTTATATCTCGACTCTCCTGTGTTTCTCCTTCCCAGAATCCTCCTGGACTCCTAGTCCCTCCTATCTAGATTCCCTATTGGCCAGACAGTGCTTTATTGGCATAAGACTTCCCCAACAATCCCAAACAGAAACTCTGAATCCATTAAACATTAATTTAGTTATTAGTAATCTCAATATCTCAGTCTCTCAATCTCTCCTTTTCCCTCCCCTTCCCTCCCCTCCGCCTCCCCCTGAAACATCAGATCTCATTACGGATGGTTGTGAGCCACCATGTGGTTGCTGGGAATTGAACTCAGGACCTCTGGAAGAGCCGCCAGTGCTCTTAACCTCTGAGCCATCTCCCCGGCCCTCCCCCTGAAACATATAATCTGATTATAGGGATGGGTATTCAGCAAAGAAAATAAGAGGAAGCAAGATAAAATAAAAACAACTGACCATAATTGCAAGCCTTTATTTTCTGTCCTTCAATTCTGTTCCATTAATTACATACATGTTATTAAATCAGTAATATATGGTCTTGGTTTCTGTAGCTTTGTAGTAAGTTTTGAGGTTGAGAAATGTGTGAGTGCACCTACTTTGCTAATTTTCTTTTTAAAACATTAAAAAATCTCTTTGTCTCTCTCTTTCTGTCTCTCTCTTTCTCTCTTTGTCTCTGTCTGTCTGTCTGTGTGTGTGTGTGTGTGTGTGTGTGTATGTGTGTGTGTGTGCATGTGATGAAAATCCCCATGAAGACCAGAAGAGGGCACCAGATTTCCCAGAACTGGAGTTACAGGTGGTTGCGAGCTTCCACGTGGGTGATGGGAACTGAGCCATCTCTCTGCTTGGCTTTGTTATTCTTCAACAAAAGTTTTGACTTTCTGGGGCCCTTGAATTTCTGTATTGATTTTGGAATTAATGTGCCGGTTTCTGCAGACAAAAAGAAAGCCAGCTCAGACTTGACAGATTTGTGTGTGTGTGTGTGTGTGTGTGTGTGTTGAACCAGTTTATTAAAGGAAATTATTCAATCCCTGTTTTAATCTGATTGGTTAATGGTAAATATTACAGTGAATGTTATCTCATTATATTTAGTATGGAAAATGACCTCAATTAAAAATGTGTGCCATGTTTAAAACAGAAATAGCCACTGACACTGTGTGTCTGATGTTAGGGTTGAATCTTTTCTGACAGCTTGCCAATGTTCACCGTGCTCAGGAAATTTACAATTCCACTCACTTTGCTCCTGGAAGCCATCATACTCGGGTGAGTTTGTTTTCTCTTCATTCCTTTGTTATGTTTCCGACGCACTGTTTTTGTTTGTGTGGGTGAGCAGTGTGTTCATCTCTATTACATGAGGATGTGTGGGACTTTGTGTGTGCATGTGGAAGACATAGGCTGAGGTCCTGCATTTTTTTTCTCTGTTGCTCTCTGCCTCTTATCGAACCTGGGGTTCACCTATTGCCTTGGGTGGTTGGCCAGCGAGCCCCAGGATCTGCCTGTCTCTGCCACCTGGGATTGTGCCATTCTGCCTAGATTTTCACAAGTCCTGGAGCCTCGATTGTTCCACAGGACTTGACCCGCTGAGTCATCTCCCCAGTACCTCTGTTATTTTTACCCAATAAATTCTCACCTTGAGGCCCCCTCTTTCTGAGAAATCGATGGGAATTAATACTTCCAGCAACTTAAGGAACATGTAAGAGGAGTCAACTGTTTCCACAATCCCCTAAAATATTAATGAGGGCTATATGAGTGTTTGTTTATTTATTTATTTATTTTGTTTTTTCGAGACAGGGTTTCTCTGTGGTTTTGGAGGCTGTCCTGGAACTAGTTCTTGTAGACCAGGTTGGTCTCCATTTCACAGAGATCCGCCTGCCTCTGCCTCCTGAGTGCTGGGATTAAAGGCATGTGGCCACCAAGGCCTGGCTGAGTGTTTATTTTTACAGTAGACAAATAGCGTGCTTGTGGTAGAAAAGTGTAAGAGAAATAACAACCACCCTTAAACAGATAACGCATCTGTGTTCTGAACTGGATGGAATGACTAGTGACAAAGAATTGCTAACCCACAGACAGGGGAGGGAACAGGGTTCTGATACTCCATGACATGGTGTCAGAATAAATTAAATCTTACAAGTAGGTTTTTTTTTTTTCTTGTGAGGATACCCAGGCTGACCCCTGAAAATGCAAACTTTGATTTTGCAGTAAAGATTATGTGGCAGTAAAATTTAAAGTTACAGTGTTCTAAGCTGTGGTACTGGACTTAATCTTCGGATGTGCCATAGATGCTCCTGCAGACTAGACTGTATTCTATCCCAGTATCCTTCCAGGGAGAACAGAAGAACCACTTCACAATTAGATTAAGGAAACAGCTTAAGAAATAGGTAAATTTGGCCCGACCACACTTCCAGAGCCTTCTTTATATGATGTTAAATTTTAAGTTTTAGCCATGAAGCTACTAATGTTTGTTTTCAGGTTTTTGTTTTTTGTTTTTTTAACGTAAAAATCCACATTTTAATTTTTTTCTCCCCACCCCTTCCTTTTCTTCTTTCTTGACTACAGGAAACAATTTTCCTTGAGCATCATCCTCAGTGTTTTGGCCATCGTGCTTGGGGCTTTCATAGCAGCTGGGTGAGACGACACTGCCCTGCTGCTCAGTCAGTGGCTTCTCCGTGTCTTTGGGAGTTGGCAGTCCTGTTCTAGAGGTTTTCCTTTTCCTGGCTTCAGCTGGATTGGGCAGCCAGGAGACAAATCTGTTGAGTTAGTGGCATTCCCGTGTGTTCTTGTGAGCATCAAAAAGTGGGTCCCACATTGGCTGGAAGTGCTTCTGAGAACGTGTACTGGCATGTCTAACTGTGGCCTATGGGGGTAAGGGTAGTTGTCAGAGTGGCCCAACGCCACTTAAACTATTATGAGGCTTTTTTTTTCTTTGTAGCTCAATTGTGTGGGTCTTGAGTATAAATTCTGTAAATGACAATGTCCTGTTATAAGTAAGTATCACTGGGTAGTCACATAACTACTCTTGGCAGAAAGTAATGATCTGTTTACTTTTGTCATCAATGCCCTTAGTTTAAAAAGTTTTATTTGAAGTGTTCTTAGGTGTTTGGTTTGAAATAACAGATTTGAGCTCGAGGTGTAGGTCAGTAGGTCAGAATATTAACATGCTCTGGGGCACATGTTCCGTTTTACACACACACACACACACACACACACCAGAGTCAACAGGTTTATAACCCAGTTGTCATTTTATTATTCTGTGATAATTGGTAGACTGCTGATATGTTCCAGAACAGGCCAGTGTTGACTAGTTCAAATTTCCTACCTTCATCATTTATGTAGGTGCAGAGTGGAAGGAAATAACTCTGTCCTTCTATGTATATAGCCCTATACTATGTTAAATAAAAAAGGAAGCCGGGAGTGGTAACACACACCTGTATATCCTCAGTACTGATAGGCAGGTCTCTGATACTCACTTGGCTGGCTAGTGTATCCAAAATGGTGAGTCTAAGGCTCAGTGAAGAGACCCTGTTTTAAATAATATGGTGGAGAGTGACCAAGGAAGACCTGTGAGTGACATCAACCTCTGGCTTCTGCACAAACCGGCGTACATACGTACATGCATGTTAGCACACATTTGTACACATATGTCTTTGGTGGGGAGTGGCCAGTGCAGAACCCGAATGAGTTCAACTGGTTTTGAGCACGTTGATAATTGCTTCTAAAAATCATCTTGCTTTTACCCAAGAACCAGCTTGGAGTAGCAACTCTGACTTTCCCTTACCTTCAGCACTCACCAGATGGATCCCTTCCTGATCAATGACATACAGGGTGCTGAGCCACAGGACACCTGTGACACCAACCTATGCCCTCCTACTGAAGTTTCCTCTGCCCCCCCCATCAGCAACGAGAACTCAATAGGATACAGTGTTAGATCAAGCACTTCACAGCTTAATTAGAGCAAGTGAGGAGTCAGGATACACTCCTGGAAGGTCTAGGGCTCCCACCTCTCTCCCTGTACTTCCTTTCCTTACCCCAGGGTAAGCCCTTCCAAGAAGGAGCATGCTTTTCTTGGAAGCCCACTTTACCCAGAAATTCAGCCTGTTACAAGTAGATGTATAAGATGCAAGAATAGGGAGAGATAGCCCCAGTGGTCAAGAGGACCAGGGTTCAATTTCCAGCACCTACACAGTGGGTGTCTCACAACCATCCATAACTTAGGTTCCAAGGGGGATCTTATGCTCTCTTCCGACCTCCTTGGGTACCTGGTATGTACAGTGTACACATACATACATGCAAGCAAAATACTCATACAATTTTAATACCAAAAAGAATGCAATGTATGGAGTTTAATTTTCCTCAAAAGTGTGCTGGGAGAAAGGGTGCCAGCACTCTGCACATGTTTCTTGGTGAGAAAGTTCCCGAAATAACTTCGACCTGACCAAGCTGGCTTGGCCTACTACTTCCCATTGTTGTTTACATCCTGCTTTGGTAAGCCTAGCTGGCCTGCCTGGGAGTTGACCATCACCAGTATCTTCATATCATAACCATCAGCCAACCACCACAATTATCTTACATCCTGTTTCAGGGCCCTGAACAGGCCCAACTACTTACTGTTCCATGTGTCCTTGTTTTGGTGCCTGTTTGGTCAGTCCCTTCCAGGGATAACTTCCTGTCTACCGAAGTTAGCCAACCCCTGGGCGAATGGTTGTTGATTAGGTTTAGTTGGGATGAGCCAGGTTCACCTGCTGTAATAAATAGGCCCCACATTTTCACTGTTTCTGTACATCAGATATGCACTTCCTCGACTGTGAACACGTAGCAATCAGTGCTTATGAGTGGGTTCTGATTACTGAACCCAGGGATCCAGCCAAGAGGTCCCTACCTCAGGCTTCCTCAGGAATCCAGGAAGGAAAAGAGGTTGTGGGGATTTCTGCACTGGCTCATAAAACTTTTGCTCAGAAGTGATGTGTATTCCCTTTCTTGTATCTCATTCACCCAGGGGAGCCACATGACTGGAAATGTTTTTAAAGAGAATATCTAGGAATAGCCCAAATGACAGCCACACTGGCTGACCCTGAATAGGCTCTATTTTGCATGGCATTTGTATTCTTCATATACTTTAGTCTCACTACTGGCCCAGTGAATGATGGGTAAAAATGGGGCAGGCCGTGCTTTGGGGAGTACCATGCTTCTATTGGGCATTCTTGGCCCCTAGAGGAGACTGAACTCTGGAATCTAAAGCTCCCCCAGAAAGTGTCTTCCCCCCATGCCTCTAGAAGCCCGGGTTTTCCTGCTTATTCAAAAATTAGAGTTTAGTTGTTTCATTAAAATATTTTGTATGTATGTGCTGTATTCACATGTACACTTATGCGTGTGTGTAGGCCAGAGGTCAACATCACTCCTCAGGAGTTGTCCATTTTATTTCTTCAAACAATGCTTCTCACTGAGTTGGAATTTTCTGAATTGTTTAGGCTGGCTGGCCAGGGAGTCCTAGGGATCCACCTATCTCCCCTTCTCAGCTCTAAGATTACAATCAAAGGGGTTTCTATTTAATTAATTAATTAATTAATGTATTTATTTATTGCCCAAGACAAGAGTTTCTCTGTGTAGCCCTGGCTGTCCTGGAACTAGCTCTATAGACCATGCTGGCCTCAAACTCACAAAGATCCACTTGCCTCTGTTTCCTGAGTGCTGGGATTAAAGCCCCCACCTGGCTCAAAAGGGTTTTTAATGTGGATTCTGCGGATTGAATTCAAGGCCTTACATTTGTGTGACAAATGCTTTGCCAGTAGAACTACCTGTCCAGCCCCCCCCCAAAGAAAAACTATAAACAAGTTGAATTTAACAGTTCTGTGGGTCGATGGAATCATTTGCAGATCTGGTAACCCAGAGAACCGGCTCCCTCCAGCGATTCCTGCAGGCAGCATTTATGAACAGGGAGCCGCCAAAGCGACATAGACTGATTAGCCAAAACATGCTGCTTTGGCATCAGGGCTGTTCTGAAGTTAGAGGTCATTGAGAACTGAGAGATGCAAGGAAACTTTGCCGTCCTTTGTGCCCGATGGCTGGATGTAGCCTCCCTTTGTAGAGGTGACCAGCCACTTCTACTGCTGGGCACAGACAGATGACACTGGGATAAGTCTGCATAATCCAACTCTAAAATGACCTTTCACCATTGTTTCCAGCTAGATTCCAGTTTGGCTCTGGACACTGGAACCCTCTTTCTTTTCAAAGCAGTGTCCAACTGCTTTGAGTTTCATTTTCCTGTGAATTACTGTACATGGAAAAGAGTAATGTGATTTGTATTCATTTTACTTGTCCGTTAAATTAGCAGTCCACAACCGGTGAGAAGCAATGTTACTTGCCTGTGGTATTATCTCCTCCAGAGGGATATTGTCTGAGTTGCAAACCCTCCTGGGCAAATGCAGTGAAATCTTGTTTCACTAACAACCAAGTAGCCAGCTAGCTAGTTAACTAAATTCGCAACCCCCAAGTATTCAACCTAAGAGGGTACATGAAAGATTTGACTTCTGACCGCTTGTGTTATGAATTATGACCTGGGTCTGGGATAAGAAGGAAGTGCAGGTGGGTTAGTCACATCACACATCAGCTATGGTTGTCTGCCTCATCCCTCTGTCATATCCCCTCACGTTTTTTATGTTGGTGCTACTTATTTAGGATGGAGATTGTGAGGTGCTTCGAAGTCCTGGAAGAAGGGAGCCCTGGAAGGCTTGCAAATAGGCACATAGGTCCTTGCTTCACCTTTTGACAGACAAGGAACTGTCTGGGCACCAGATGGAGGTGTTATTTACCAGCTGTCTAACATGAGCTGTACCCCGGGGCCTTGCTTACAATAAGCCGGAATACTGGTGGGTGGGCAAAGCGTGCCCTCAGGACAGTCACAGCTCACTAATTATTGTGCCAACCTGCCAGTTAGCAAATAAAGGATTTTGCAGTTAAGGTCCCTGGGTCTTGAGCTAAGTGTAATTACGTTGAGGTCACCTGATCAGCTCTTGTTCTCTCTCATCTGGGAGAAATCAGAGGCATTAAACAGCTCACTACTGGTCGGGCAGATAACTTCCCCCAGAAAAGATGGTACTGGCACTGCACACAGATTTGGCCCGACAAAGGACAAGCAAGCAGATTCTGCGGCCACGGTGAGAGTGTCTTTATAACGGCCTCCCCCTTCCCGTTCTCCCTGCCAGCTCTGACCTTGCATTCAACTTGGAAGGCTACGTTTTTGTATTCTTGAATGATATCTTCACAGCAGCGAATGGAGTTTATACCAAACAGAAAATGGACCCGAAGGTACCAGACTTCCCTCCTGCAGCTTTTTCGCCTTGTGCCATCTGGCTCATGAAATGACATGAAAAATGAAAATGAACATGTTCAGTTTTGGCATGTAACCCGATGCACGCATCCTGCAATCTAGAAACTACTAATTTCTTTTCACTTATCTTATGTGTATCAGACCTTGTTATTCTTGGTAGTGATAGCTGAAAATTAGGGATGAAAGGATGTCTCTAGTTTAGATGCACAATCAGAATATGAATATATATGTATGCATATATATATATGCAAACTCATTTTTTAAAGCAGCATCAATAATGACCATGACAAATCCACAAGAGGGGAGGATACCATGATTTAGACCATTCCGCCTTTAAACCTCCATTTCTCCAAACCTATTTCCTCATCACGAAGTGAGATTGCCGGGATGGTCGTTTGCCATGTCCTCCAGTGGTAGCCACCTCTTCTGATTGCAAGCTGTTGGGGCTGCCTGTTGTGCCAACCCCCAGCCCTCACCAGGCCCCAGCTGTGACCGGAAGCTGTCTGGGGTGGGCCAGGCATATGGGTCTTTGTTCTGAGCTCTTTGTGCTTTGTGAGGGAGTTCTTGACTGATGGGTGCTTTTTCTGTGAGCTGTTTTTAAAATCTGTATGCCCATTTGTTTCTTTGAATGGTGACAGTTTTACAACAACGGGTTCGTTGCCTTCCTGAAAATACAATATGTCACCCCCCCCTTTTTTTTGGTAGAGAAGTGGGTGGCCACCTGAGTGAAAGCAAACACAGAAGGCTGCTATTCTTTAATGGATTTGACAGATGTTTGAAAAGAGTTGGTTAACACTGTAAATTTCCATTATCTCATTTCGGGACTTCCTATTTTGAATAGCATGCTCAAGAGTGGAGTGTTAGAGATGGGGTAGGACATCAGAGGCCTTCTGTTTCCATCCGTCGCATACGTGGTTGGTGTGGAACGGATATTTATTCTCCAGTTACAACAAAGTACAAAATGTTCCATTTTGCAAGACGTTGGTCAAAAGTCTTACAAGCACAGAGCCAGCCTGCTATACATTCTAACTATGCATAAATAGATGAATTGGCCCAGGAGACACACACTACCTTGTATCTCTAAAGTTGAACGCGGTTTTCTTATTCTCACAGGAGCTGGGGAAATATGGAGTGCTTTTCTACAATGCATGTTTCATGATCATCCCAACTGTCATTATTAGTGTCTCTACGGGAGACTTTCAGCGGGTAGGTATGGCCTACATAAAGAACATGGCTAAGGCATGTGAAGGTGAACTAGGGTGAGTGTGTTCCATGCATCTTTGACTTTATTGTATTTTCACTCTATAGGTTAGCTGGGAGGTAGCCCTATCGTTGGTGGAGGAATACCTGTAATTTATTAAGTCCTCATCGTCTAGGAGAATGTCACCTCCTGATATGGTGCTGGGAGCCTGCTGTATGCCCTGTCTGGCCTCTCCCATTGGAGACGCTGGAGACTTAGACAGAGCTCTTTGAATTGAGTGGCTGCCAGACACTGAAATTGGAGATAGACCAAAGAACTCTGTAGAATTATTATAGAAGAAAATCATAATTAGAAAAATATATTTAAAGTCATAAGAACAATATCTAGGCCTGGGGATGTAGCTCAGTGGTAGAACATTGGCTAGCGTGCACAAGGCTGTGGGTTTGATCTTCAGTGACACAAAGGGAAGCGGTGATTGGGAGCTTTTCTCTAAAATGATAAAATACTAAAGCTATGATGTTTAAAATATAACTCTTTGGGGCTGGGGAGATGGTTTAGCAGGTAAAGGCACTTGCTGCCAAGGCTGATGACCTGAGTTCCATCCCCAGGACCCATACACAGTACAGATGGAGAGAGGTGACTCTGGCAAATTGTCCTCTGACTGTCACACATGTGCCGTGTATCAGCTCTACATCTACACCACACACACATACAATATAATATAAAACTTACTACAAAATACGAGTACACCTTAAGCATTGTATAACAAGAGATGGCCAGAGATGCAGGATGTATACTGTAATTAGTAATGAAAATTGACCCTAACGGGAAGATCTGACCCATTTTCACTCTGTAACTGTTGCAATGTTCACTGGACTATACTAAGATCTTTCAGCTAGTCACTTGGGACTGCGGCTGAGTCAGTTTTTGAATTCGAACCAAATATTATGAAGAAGGGAATTCATGTAGATCGGTACAAAGTTTGAATTAAGCACATTGGAAGCTGATGGGTAACGTGGAGTGAAAATAATTCTCTACCTTTTGCTGGAAGAAGAGTGAGCATGTAGACTGGGAGAGATGGGAGAGATGGAGAGGCCAAAGTTTTCGGTGACTCACCATTTTTAGGAAGTGAGTGCTGGACTTTGGACTTACATAGTTAGTAGATTATTAACTGTGCTTTGATCCCACCTCTGGGAAATCAAGTCGGAGACAAAAGCCCTTGTTAATAAACCAGGTCCTTCGAAGAGACTCATTTGGCCTTTCCTGCAGTGGGACCAAAATAGATACAGTGTGTTGTAACTGATGGAGGAGAATTTTAAAAACTGGGCTTTTTTTTTTCTGATTAAAAACCCAAAATGAGAAAGACTCATAATCCAGAATGCTTTTATAGATGCTGTTTCTTCAAATGTTATCAGTATAGATTCAGTCTTAAAGAAATAATAGCAAACTAACATCTATTTAGCTGTAGGCTGGTACATATATTATATAATATTGATAAATAACCCTCCCTGGGTTTGTGGTGTCAGAAATAAATAATTTTTATTTACAGTTCACATAAATACTTCTAGCTCTTGGTTTTTAATTTATTAATTTAGTATTGTTATTATTTTATTATTATTATTATTATTATTTTATATGTGTGTGAGGGTACACTCATGCCATGGTACACACAGGGAATCAGAGAACCACTTTGGAAGTAACAATAAAATCTGTTTATAATGGAAACTTTCAAACATATGCAGAAGTTTGGAGAAAATAGTTTTATATATATATACACACACATATATATATATATATTTTTTTTTTTGGTTTTTTGAGACAGGGTTTCTCTGTATTGTTTTGGAGGCTGTCCTGGAACTTGCTCTGTAGACCAGGCTGGCCTCGAACTCACAGAGATCCACTGCCTCTGCCTCCCGAGTGCTGGGATTAAAGGTGTGTGCCACCAATGCCCGGCTAAATAGTTATTTATATTTACTGTGTGTCTCTTTGCTAGGAGAAGAGGGTAATTATTATTAATATGCCCACGGTACTAAAGGTGGTAAGGCTGTGCCAGATGAATTTAAAGCGAACTGTCACTAACCTCACCATGGATCTTTTACTTCACAGGCCACTGAATTCAGCCACTGGAAGAACATCTTGTTTATCATTCAGTTTCTTCTTTCCTGTCTTTTGGGGTAAGAAACTGTACATGAGCAGAAGAGTTGGTTGATAGTATCTCTTGATAAGTCAGATCTAAATATGCCCTCTGACTGCCTCTCTGCGCTGCCAGAATCTTGTTTCCTGTGTTTCTCTGTGCTGGAAGTACAGACTTTATATTCTTGTTGGTCTAAACATTTCAGTGTCACAGCTATTTATGGAGGTCAGAGAGAGTTCTGGGTCCCCTGGATCTAGAGTTACAGGTGTTGTGAGTCACCACGTGGGTGGTGAGAACTGAACCCAGGTCCTCTGCAAGAGCAGAAAGTGTTCTTAACCAGTGAGCCATCTCTGTAGCTTCCACTAACTCTTTCTTTAGCTTTGATGGATTTAATAGTTATCCTGTTGATGGAATTCTTAATTTGTTATTATTGATGTGTGTGTGTGTGTGTGTGTGTCCATCCACCCATGTACCACATGTATGGAAGTTCAGTCCTGGATTTGCCACTTACTAGCTCTGAGTTTGTGATAAGTTGCTTAACCTTATCTTCCCATGAGGCTAGGGTATGCAGACTTGGTAGAGCAGACTTGGAACATGCTAAACACGTAGGAAGGGGTCAGTAGGAAATGCTATATTGTACACTGTGGAGCATGCCTGTAGTTCCATCACCCAAGGAGCTGAGGCAGGAGATTCTCCAAGTTTGTGTGCAGACTGAGCTAGGAGGAGGAAGAAAACAAAAAAGAAAAACATTCTTGCGATTGCTAATATCCCTTTCTTGGTTTTGTTTTGGCCTTTTTGAGAGAGGGTCTCCCATTATCCCAGGCTTGAGTTCTGGTTGTCCCGACTCCATCTTCTGAGTGCTGGGATCACAGGATCACACCACCATACCCAGCTAGGACTCTCTCTCTTCTTGAAATCATTGAGTTTGGCTGTCTGCTTTCTCCACAGACAGACTTGTCGTAGTGTTTCTGCTCTTCCATGCCCTCCTTTATTAAGTTTTAATTCCAAAACTGTGCCTAGAAGTCAGCTCCAGCTTTGGCATATTGGGTTTTCAAATTTATGCTTCCTGGAGGATTCTTAGTTAAAAGTTGTTGCAACCAGCTGTTTTGCTCCTCTGTAGCCTCAGAAGTCGCTGCTCAGGATCACTGGCCACTCTAGCTTGGGCTGTCCACTCAGCAGGCAGCTCAGGTTTAGTGTCAGGTACATCCCAGGGCAGGACCCAGAGAGCCAGCTGCAGCCTCTTAGTTAATTTCCACCACTTTCAAGTTTGTATCCCAACCTTCTTTTCCTCAACCACCTGAGGGACCTTTATTGAATTTGTTGAAATTATAATTTTAAAATACCACATTAAAATTGCTTTATAATTTAACATTTATTCTCTCTCTCTCCCTCTCTCTCCCTCCCTCCCTCCCCCTCTCTCTCTCTCTCCTTTTACCATATCCATCCTAGGAATTGAGTATAGTTTATGAGGCTTGGAGGCAAGGGCCTTTATATGTTGAGCTGTCTCACTGGACTTTACTACATTGTTTTTTTTTTTTAATAAGCTTGCTACAATGCCAATAGAATGTTGAAAGGGTAGGCATTTAATTTCCCTTTGAGTTATGGTGAGGTTACACTAATCCTCTGGAAACTTCGGTGGGCGATTGAGGGTTTTCAAATAGGCTGAGGGGACTGAGTGCTTCAGGAAGGTGAGATAGACCATGGGAACTCAAATAACCAGTGCATGCAAGGTAAACCGCAGGCTGAGCTGCAGGCTGGCAGCCTCAATTTGAAAAAAGGCCGCTGTAAGAGATTACAGGATCCAGTTCATTCCTTTAGCAGCTGGCACTGGCTTCCTGTTGTCCAAGTGGATTATCCTATTGTATTTCTAACCTGTCTAGGGACCTTTGATCTCTCCGAGGAAGCAATATGCTCTTTAATAGAAACACAAAGACGTCAGGGTGCCCAGAGTTGTTGTGGCCTTCCTCTCTCTCTGTTTCTCTCCTCCCTCCTCCCTCCTCTCTCCTCCTCTCTCTTTCTCTCCCTCTCTCCCTCCCTACCCACCTGCACACTCATGTGCACCAAAACACAGAGGTCAAAGCAGTTCCAGGGTGTAAAATTCTCCAAAGTCATCATTTACCTTGCTTTTTTTAGAGACAGGGTTTCTTAATGACCTGGAAGTCACTGACTCAGCTAGCCATCAAACCCTAGGGTTCCACTCACTTCCCTGTACACTGCCATGCCCAGCTTTCCCCCACTCCTAGAGCACTGGTTGAAACTGGGGTTCTCATGACACTCTCCTCATTTGCTAGAGCATCCTCAAAACTCATAAAGAAAGCACCAGATATCCTAAGGCTTGTTATAAAGGATAGTTTAAAGAATACAGATTGAGAAGCTAGAGAAAAAAAAATGCAGACTTGGGAGAGTCAGCCGTGGAGGTGGGGTACACTGCTCTCCTGATGAATGCAAGGTTCACCCTTGTTTTCCTCTTTGTAAATCCCCTGGTGCTCAGTTGTCGTGGCATAGAGAGAACTGAAATCTGGACCGTGGTGTGGAGATGCAATTGGACAGGCAGGGTATGTTCTCACATTGACAGGCAGCGAGGGGGCAAGTCTGGAAAGCCTTTCTGTTCAGACGTTTCCCACTCTCTCTGTAGCTTCCTTTCTTCTAGATGTGGGACACTACCCTTCATAAATGGGGTTCTTATGATCATTTACCAGATGAGATAAGTCAGAGAGTTTCTTTATGGCCAGCTCCAAGACAGAAGGAGGAGAAAGATGGAGTAGAGGGAGATGAACACTGATGTCAACTCATTTTATTCAGCTTTGGGCTGAAGCCCACGGGACTGTGCTGCCCACATCTGGGGTAGGCTTTCCCTTCGGTTAAAGTTAAACGTTTCTGGAAATTCCCTCACGGAAATGCCCAGTAGTACTTTTCTGTGCTGATCCTAAGTCTAGTCATATTGACGAGCGTGATCACTACCATATCATTACATATAACGATATTCGATGCTATATATGGAAAACAATATATTTATTTACCAAAGAGAGAGAGAGAGAGTCGCACAGACTAGAGGAGTTAGAAGCGTGCCTGGCTTCCAGGAGAAAAAAGGGAGGTCCTTTTCCTTTCACTTCCTTTTATCTCTACCTGTGCTAATTTACTTGTCCCCGCCCTGATGGGCAGATAGCTTTGTGGGGTTTACTCCTACAATTACATTCAGTAGTAGGTGTGCAATTTGGTTTTTTACTGGCCAGACATGTGCACTACACTCGTGTATATGCTGGCCGGCTTTGTATGAAGCTCAAAAATAAGTAAATAAGTACAAACAGAAGCCAAGTGATGTGATTTCCTATGTGTGCTGGGATAGTTTTATCCAACTCAGTTGAGAAAAATGCCTTAGTAAGATCTGGCTGTAGGGCATTTTCTCAATTAGTGATTGCTGGGGCGGGGGCAGCCCATCGTGGGTAGTATCATCCCTGGGCTGGCCATCCTGGGTTTGATTAGAAAGCAGGTTGAGCAAGCCAGTAAGCAGCACTCCTCCATGGTGTCTGCACTGGCTCCTGCCTCCAAGTTCCTGTCCTGACTTCCTTCAGTGACAGACAGTGCTGTGGCAGTGTAAGCTGAATAAACGCTCTCTTGCACAAGTATCTTTGGTCATGGTGTTACATCACAGCAATAGTAACCCTAAGTAAAACACCATGTAAGGAATTAACGAAGGTCTTTTAGATCAAGGCCTTGGTCTTATCCAATGCCCTTTGTAGGTAATTCTTGGCACGTAGAAATATTTTTTTAACAAATAATTTATACTGTGTGTGTGAGTGTGTGAGTGAGTGTGTGTGTGTGTGTCTGGGTGTGTAGACATGCCTGTGTGTGTACACATGTCTGAAGGCCAGTGGTTGACATCAGATATTGCCTCTATTGCTCTCTACTTTGCCTGTTGACAAAAGGTCTCCCACTGAACCTAGAGCTCCCTGATTTGGTTATGCTGGGTGACCAGCATAGCCCATAGACTCCCTCTCTTCTTTGCATCTCCTAGTCCTGGGGTTACATGTGTGCACAATCCCACCTGGCTTACACAGGGTGGTGGTGGCGCACCCCTTTAATCCCAGCACTCTGTGAGTTTGAGACCAGCCTGGTCTATAAGAGCTAGTTCCAGGACAGCCTCCAAAGCCACAGAGAAACCCTGTCTCAAAAAACCAAAAAAGAAACCAAACAAACAAAAAACAAACAACCCCCCCCCAAAAAAACCAATCCCACCTGGCTTTATTTTTTAAACAAGTGCTCAGGGTCTAAACACAAGTCTTCATCCTTGCCTAGCACATATTTTACAAGCTGAGCCCATTTAAAAATAACCTCTAAAACAAACAAATTAACAAAACCAGGTGTAGCTCACACCTTCAATCCCAGAACTTGGGAGGAAGAAGCAGTGGATCTCTTCGAGTTCAAGGCCTGCTCTACAGATCGAGTTCCAGGACAGCCAGAGCTACACAGAGAAACCCTGTCTTGAAAAACAAAAACAAGCCAAACAAAATTCCTATATTCTCCTTCTCTGAGGACATCTAGTGGGCACATTGAGAAGTGCAGCCTTTCTATCTTCAAACCCTCTGTTAGGAAGGACTGGGCTTCATCCCCCGCCACCCCCCAACTCCAGTTTGTTAGCGAGCGATCTCCTCCTCTAGCTCAGTAGTGGTGAGTAAATGTCCTGGCTGCCCGTACTCCTGGCAGATGGGTAATGGGGTCTCGGGTCAAGGTGTTTTTCAGAGTGGACTGACAAAACTAATAACATTTCTATCAAGACAAGGGCATTTTGGCAGCTATGGTATGGTATGCCCTTCATCCAAGCACTTGGAAAACAGAGGCAAGTGGATCTCTCTGAATTCAAGGCCAGCCTTGTCTACACAGTGAGTTCCAGGCCCGCTAGGGCTACAAAGAGAGACCCACTCTGTCTCAAACAGACAAACAAAAAAAATGCAATGGGTCACCAAAAACAAAGACAAAAAACTCCCCCTCAACAAAAACAAAAGCCTCTTGGAAATAGAAAGGGGAATAACTGAGAAGGGGGTAGCGGGGGTGGAATGTGATCAAAACACACTGTGACACTGTGTACCGTATGAAGATGTCATAATGAATCATGTGGGATTAATACGCGTTGATAAGAAATCCTTTTCTCTCCCTCACTTTGTGGATGCACCAATGAGAAATGCCGGACACCTAATCAGGTTTGGCTTATGCACAGCTGAGCCTATTTCTTGTAAGCAAAAACAAAACAAAACAAAACCCAACGACAAATGTTCAGATCCGGCTCTAGAACCTTCATGACACCCGGAATAGGTCGGCGCTCATGCTGTCTGTGCCTCTTGCCCTCAGGTTTCTGCTGATGTACTCCACAGTTCTTTGCAGCTACTACAACTCAGCCCTGACCACAGCAGTGGTTGGAGCTATCAAGGTAAGTGATGGGGGAGCCTTGCCCTGAACACCTGGGTGGGAACCAGATGGAAACTGTGCGCTGAAAGCTGCTTTTGCCGTGGACAGATATGCAGTGAGTGTGAAGGCTTGTGACTCCCTGGGGGGTGGGGGAGGTCTGTGTGATTCCTCTGCTGGTCTAGCGTGTGAGTGAGGTTGCTAACTCAAAAAGGAAAGAGATTATTACTTTAAAATTGGAGGCAGGTGAGGACATAATTTGGGTGGGGGAACAAGGAACAACCGGAAAGAAAAATAATGCAAGTATCTATGGCTACTTTGTTGCCTGGGATTTGGTTTTCTGGGAGAACTTGCCCTCTAAGAAGACAAACTCCGCTGAAGGAAGTTTTCGGTGACATTTGTGCTCTGTGATTAAGCAGTGAACTTGGATTGGTAGACTGGCACAAAGGTATTTTGTGTATGCCTGTGAGCATTTGGAAACGCACATGCTTGAATAGGGAGTGGGCTGAATTCTAGTCCACACTTTTCTATTCACGTAGGCTCCTAGAGTGAGTGAGCAAATCTTACCTACTCCACCCAGTGGCTTCCTCAAGTAGCTTGTACAGAGTTCTGCTTAGAACTTAGCAGCTCTGTTCAGGTTGGGGGTGATGGGGATAAAAATGTCCTGTGCTGTGATGGTGGAAAGATGGGAGCTGGCAAGCCGATTACAACTTGGCTCTCCCACCTTTTGCCTGCAAGGAGTGAACAGTGCAGTTTTCTTTTACTACATTTTAGTTGACTTCATCTATTTATAAAGCCATGTGCCATTAGGCATTCTATGCAAAGTAACCCAAATGTCTGGCTTCAGGTTTCACATGTCTGCATTTTCCCTGAAATTCCTTTCAGTGATGAGCCTCCCCCACCCGCCCTTTCTTTGCAGAATGTATCCGTTGCCTACATTGGGATGCTGGTTGGCGGAGACTACATTTTCTCCCTCTTAAACTTCATAGGGTTAAATATTTGGTAAGTGAACTCACAGTAAAGCAAAGGGCTTAACATAATTACTAGGTATACAGTAAGCGAAAAGAACAAAGAGAAATGTTCTGTTTGTCGTGCTGGGGATGGAACCAGGGCCACATGCATGCCAGGCAAGTAAGTGTTCTGTCACCAAGCCACACCCTCTGCTTCAGGCCCTTTGTGTTTGGAGACATCGTTTTCACAAGGTCTCTGGGGACGTGTGTCATAAAGAATCTCAGGACTGAGGTCTAAACTCAATTCCCACATCTTTCTCTGATGGGGAAGTCCTGTGTATATGTCAATAAAGCACTGTTGGCCAATAGGGAAGCAAGATAGGTGGGACTAGGAGTCCAGGAGGACTCTGGGTAGGAGAAACACAGGTAGTCATCATATAGCCCACCAGAGAAGTAAGATGTCTGGTAAGAGAAATACTTATATGGATTAAATATTAAGTCAAAGATAGCCAGTAAGAAACAAGCAAACAGCCAACAGCTTCATAATTAATACAGCATCCTGTGTGTTCATTTGAGGATTGCAACGTGGCAGAGCCCAGGTGACTGCTGGGGAAAAACCAAAGCGGCAGGCAAGGAAAAGGCTTCTCTCTACATTTTTCCTGCCATGTGGGTCTCATAACCTTGTGGCCTTTTGAAGTGCTGAGTCCTGAGGATGCCGTCGGGACTGTGATGCTTTTGAACACAGTTTTGGGTTCTAGGCATGGGTATCATTTGTAGAATCCTTGCATATACTTCTAGTCAGTAGAGTTTGAGCGCTCACTTTCTTTTCCTATCTCAAACATTTATAGATAAGAAATTCTCAATCCACAACCCTGTGAGGAAAAAAAAAAACCCAGAGATCTTAGTAGTTAGGTGCAAAGTAAGCTGACTGCGATTGTAAAAACATTAACAGTGCTTGTGGGATTTTTCACTTTTCCCCCTTTCTCTTCAGCATGGCAGGTGGTTTAAGATACTCCTTTTTAACACTGAACAGCCAATTAAAACCTAAACAACCTGTGGATGAAGAAAGCATGCCTCTGGATCTGAAGAGCTAGACTGGAAGGCAGAGTTGCAGGCTTAGGCTGGAGAAGGCAGCCGCGGCAGGCGTGGGCAACCCAGAGATCCTACACCTAGGACAGTCACCTGTTTGGTCAGAGCACAAACAGGAATGCCTATGAAATACAAAGAAAGCTACCTCACATGTCACTGCACAAGGAGCCACCAGGAACCCGAGACGAACAGCACAGAACCTCCCCCAACTCAAAGTTTTTGAATGTGCTCAGGGGGACTTCTCAAAGGTGACCTTGCTTATCAGCACCTTGGCCTTAATTTCAAAGGCCCCAGCCAAAGCAAGTGCCAGGGAGAACTTTTTTGTTGTTGAAACATCTCTTTATTTTCATAAAAATCAGTCATATTGATTTAAACTATGTTGATTTTGTTTGTTTGTGTTCATCTCATCAATGGCAATAACTAATGCAAGGGGCTACTTTGTTTCTTCTGCCCAGCCCCCACTCCCCAGGTTTGTTCAAGGGAATTTGAGAGTTACAATGTGTATGAATGACAATTCCCCCGTCCCCACTGGTAACAGCTAAGTTTATAGAAGCAGAGCCAGAGGTAGTAGCAACTGAAGGAATCTGCTTCCGACTACCCAGTACAATTATTGCGTGTATGTGCCATGGGCTGTGGTAGTCAGAAGACAGCTTTGTGGAATTAGCTTTTAAAATCCTTTCACTTTTCTGTGGGTTTTAAAAGACTGAACTTGGGTCAGGAGCCTCCTCCCACTGCCTTCTTGCCAGCCCAAATACAGGCTCTCACTGTGTAGTCAGACTCCATCTGAGTGATAAGACACCCCGACAAAAGCACTTAATGGAGAAAGGGTTTGTTTTGGCTTACAGGTGTAGGGTACAGTCCACTGTGACAGGGAAGTCATGATGACCAGAGGTGAGCTGGCCATGTATTCACAATCAAGGAGCAGACAGTGGTGGATGGAGGTACCCAGCTGGCTTTCTCCGTTTTAACAAAGTCTGGCACTCCAGCCCATGGGATGACACCCACATTCAGAGTAGGTCTTCCCATATTAATTAACCTAATTTAGGTGACCCCCCTCATAGGCATGTTCAAAGGCTTGTCTCCCAGAAGGTTCTAGATCTTGTCAAGTTGACAATGTTAACTGTCATAATACCCGGTTTAGCCTATCTGCTCACCCATCCATCCCCTTGGAGTGTTTCTATCTTCAGGCTTTTGTGACTGATGTCACTATAAATACAGAGGTACAAATACATCTTCAAAACCCCTGATCTCAGGTGGGCATCTGTAATCACAGCACTCAAGAAGTTGAGGCCAGCCTGGCCTGCACCCCAACACCTTGTCCCAAAAAGTAGAAGGCCATGCTTTCAATTATTTTTGGATTTATACACAGAATTATAATTAAAATTTTTTCCAAGACAGGGTTTCTCTGTGTAGCTCTGGCTGTCCGGAAACTCATACTGTAGTCCAGGCTAACCTTGAACTCAGAGATTTACCTGCCTCTACCTCCTGAGTCCTGGCATTAAAGGTGTGTGCCACCAGGCCCAGTTCTAGTTTTAATTCTTTGAGGACCTGATACACTGAACTTTTTTTCCGCAACCACTGTCTCCTCATCCTTTACAATACACATTTTGTCTTTGCTTTTTGGTAGTAACCATCTTTATGGGTTTTTGCTTGGACCTTTATTTCCCTAATTCATGGAAAATATTTGTCTTCATGTGCTGGCTGCTCTGGCTGGTCATTTGTGTGCCTTTATGTCTATGTGTGTGTACATGTTCATGTACGTGCAGGTAGGCATGTAGGTATGTGGATGACAAAGGTTGATGTCCGGTGTATCCCTCAGTCATTTTTCATCATCTGCTTTGAGACTGGCTCTCTCACTGAGCCTGAAGCTCCCCATTTTGATTCAATTCCATTGACCAATCTGTCTATTTTTATGCCAATAACATGATGTTGTTTTTATTAATATAGTTCTGTAGTAGAGCTTGGAACCAGGGATGGTGATACCTCCTGAAGTTCTTTTATTGTACAGAATTGTGTTCATTATCCTGGGTTTTTTTTTTCCATATGAAGTTGAGTATTGTTCTCCCAAGATGTGTAAAGAATTGTGTTGGCGTTTTGATTGTGAGTCCACTGAATCTGCGGATTGCTTTTGGTAAGATGGTCATTTTTACTATGTTAATTCTACCTATCCATGAGCATAGAAGATCTCTCCATTTTCTGATGTCTTCTCCAATTTCTTTCTCCAAAGACTTGACATCCTTGTCAAATACAGGCCTTTCACTTCGTTGATTATAGATACTCCCAAGATATTTTATAGTATTTGTAGCTATTGTGAAGGGTGTTCTTTCCCTGATTTCTTTCTCAGCCCATTAATCATTTGTATATAGGAGGGTTACTATTTTTTTTTTTTAGTTAATCTTGTATCCAGCCACTTCACTAAAGGTGTTTATCAGCTGTGGGAGTTCCCTGGTAGAATTTTTGGGGTTGCTTATGTATACTATCATATCATCTGCCAATAGCCATACTTTGAGATGTCTTCCTTTCCAGTTTGTATTCCCTTGATCTCCTTTTGTTGTCTTATTGCTCTAGTACTGTATTGAACAGATATGGGGAGATTGGACAGCCTTGTCTTGTTTCTGATTTTCATGGAATTGCTTTGAATTTCTCTCCATTTAATTTGATGTTGGCTGTCAGATTGCTGTATATTGCTTTTATTATGTTTAGGTATGTTCTTTATATCCCCAATTTCTCCCAGACTTTTATCATGAAATGGGGGTTGGATTTTTTGTCAAATGATTTTTCATCATCTAATGAGATGATTGTGTGTTTTCTTTTTCTTTCTCTCTGTTTATATGATGGATTACATTGGTAGATTTTTTTTCATACATTGAACCATCCCTGCATCTCTGGAATGAAGCACACTCGATCTTGGTGGGTGATCTTTTTGATGTGTTCTTTGATTCGGTTTGCCAATATTTTACTGAGTATTTTTCCATGGATGTTCATGAAGGAAATTGGTCTATAATTCTCATTCTTTGTTGAGTCTTTGTCTGGTTTGGGTATCAGGGTGACTGTGGCCTCATAAAAAGAATTTGGCAATTTTCCTTCTGTTTCTACTGTGTGGAATAATTTGAGGAGAATTGGTATTAGTTCTTCTTTGAAAGTCTGGTAGAATTTTGCACTGAATTCATCTGGCCCTAGGCTTTTTTTTTTGGTTGGGAGACTTTTAATGACTTCTATTTCCTTAGAGGCTATAGGTCTATTTAAATTGTTTATCTGATCTTGATTTAATTTTGGTATGTGATATCTATCAAGAAAAATTTCAATTTCTTTTAGATTTTCCAATTTAAGGTTTTTTGAAGTATGACATAATTATTCTCTGGATTTCCTCAGTGTCTGTTGTTATGTACACCTTTTCATTTGTGATTCTGTTAATTTGAATATTATCTCTCTGCCTTGTAGTTTGGATAAGGGTTTGTCTATCTTGTTGATTTTCTCAAAGAACCAACTCTTTGTTTCATTGATTCTTTGTTTCTATTTTATTGATTTTAGCTCTGGGTTTATTTTCTGCTGTTTACTCCTCTTGTGTGTGTTTGCTTCTTTTTGTTGTAGAATTTTCAGGTTTGCTGTTAAGTCGATAGTATGAGATCGCTCCAGTTTCTTTATGTAGGTACTTAGTGCTATGAACTTTCCTCTTAGCACTGCTTTCATTGTGTCCCATTAAGTTTGGGTATGTTGTGCATTCATTTTCATTGAATTCTAGGAAGTCTTTAGTTTCTTTCTTTATTGCTTCCTTGACCCAGTGGTAATTGAGTTAATGGTTGTTCAGTTTCTGTGAGTTTGTAGGCTTTCTGTAGTTTGTGTTGTTGTTGAATTCCAGCTTTAATCTGTCATGATCTGATAAGATACAGGGGGTTATTCCACTTTTTTTCTTATATCTGTTGAGACTCACTTTGTGACTGACTATGTGGTCAATTTTAGAGAAGGTTCCATGAGGTGCTGAGAAGAAGTTTTATCCTTTTGTGTTTTGGGTGAATGTTTTATAGATAGGTTTATTTTGAGTCATAATTCCTGATAGTTCCACTATTTCTCTGTTTAGTTTCTGTCTGAACAACCTATCCGGTGGTGAAAGTGGGGTGCTGAAGTCTCCCAGTATTAATGAGTGTGGTTCAATGTGTGATTTAAACTCTAGTAATATTTCTTTTACACATGTGGGTGCCCTTGTATTTGGGGAAAAATGTTCAAAAGTGAGACACCATCTTGGTAGATTTTTTTCTTTGATGAGTATCAAGTGTCCTTCTCCATCTCTTTTGATTAATTTTGGTTTGAAGTCTACTTTGTTAGTTACTAGGATAGCTATACCAGCTTGCTTCTTAGGTCTGTTTGATTGGAAAAGCCCTTTACTCTGAGGTAATGTCTTTGATGTTGAGGTGTGTTTCCTTTTTTGTTCTCCCCCTCACCCCACAGCGTTTCTTTGTGTAGCTTTGTAGCTTTGTAGACCAGGCTGGCCTTGAACTCTCAGTGCTGGACTTAAAGGTGTGTATCACCACCACCCATCGAGGTCTGTTTCTTGTATACAATAGAAAGATATCTCCTGTTTTTGTATCCATTCTGTTAGCCTGTGTCTTTTTATAGGCAAATTGAGGGATATTAATGACCAATGACTGTTAATACTGTTATTTTTCTGTTGGTGGTGATGGTGGTGGTGGTGGTGGTGGTGTGTGTGTGTGTGTGTGTGTGTGTGTGTGTGTGTGTGTGTTTATTCATTCTTTTTTTTTTGCTGGTGTGAGATTATCAATGACCTATGTTTTTGTGGATATAGCTAGCTTCCTTGAATTTGAGTTTTCCTTCTAGAACCTTCTGTAAGGCTGGAGTTGTGGATATATACTGTTTAAATTTGACTTTGTCATGAAATATCTTGTTTTCTCCATCTTTGGTGATTGAAAGTTTTGCTGGCTTTTAGAGTCTCTGTTGAGAAGTCAGGTGTAATTCTGATAGGTCTGCCTTTATATGTTACTTGGCCTTTTTCCTTTGCAGCTTTTGATATCCTTTATTTAATCTGTATGTTTAGTGTTATGGTTATTATGTGGTGAGGTTTTTTTTTCTATTTGGTGTTCTGTAAGCTTCTTGTTGTACCTTTATAGATATCTCCTTCTTTAAGTTGGAAACTTTTCTTCTATGATTTTGTTGAATATATTTCTGGGCCTTTAAGCAGGGATTCTTCTTCTAGTCCTATTATTCTTAGATTTGGTCTTTTTGTAGTGCCCCAGACTTCCTGGATGTTTTATGTTAGAAATTTTTTAGATTTAATATTTTCTTTGACTGATGAATCTGCTTCCTCTATTGTAGTATCAGTGCCTGTGTTGGGGGAAGTCCTGTGCATTTGTCAATAAAGTACTGTTGAGCCAATAGAAAACCTAGATAGGAGGGACTAGGAGTGGAGGAGGATTCTGGGAAGGAGAAACATAGGAGAGTCAACATGTGACGCCATGGGGTAGGAGCCCGGAACTATTCTCCGGTAAGAGACATACTTAGATTAACAATTATGGGGTAATTACTTAAGTCAGAGCTAGCCAGTAAGAAACAAGCAAGGCCAACAGCTTCATAATTAATACAGCGTCTTGTGTGTTTATTTGGGGACTAGAAAGCGGCAGAGCCCAGGCGGCTGGCAGGGGATAAACCAAAGCGGCTAGCAAGAAAAAGCTTCTCTTAACAGTGCCTGAGATTCTTTCTTCCATCTCTTGTATTCTTTTGGTGATGCTTGTATCTGTAGTTTCTGTTCATTTATTCAGATACTCCATTTCCAGAATTCCCTCACTTTGTGTTTTCTTTATTGGATCTATTCCTGTTTTCAGGTCTTAAACTGTTTCATTCACCTGTTTGGTTTTTTTCTTGGCATTCTTTTTTTTTTTTTAATTTCATGTGCAATTGGTGTTTTGCCTACACATATGTCTGTATGAGGGTATCAGATCCCCTAGGACTGGAGTTACAGACAATTGTGAGCTGCCATGTGGATGCTGGGAATTGAACCCAGCTCCTCTGGAAGAGCAGTCAGTGCTCTTAACGCCTAAGCCATCTCTTCAGCCCTTTTCTTGGCATTCTTTAAAGGATTTATTGATTTTTCTCCAATGTTTTTGTTCATTTTTTCCTCAATTTCTTTAAAGGATATTTTAATTTTCTCTTTAAGGACCTCTATTATCTTCATAAAGTTATTTTTAAGGTCATTTTCTTGTACTTCAGCTGCATTGGAATGTTCAAGTCTTGCTGTCGTAAGATAGCTGGGTTCTGGTGGTGCCATATTGCCTTTTCTGTTATTGTGTTCTGTTATTGACTGGCATTTAGGCATCTGGATTTGGGATGATTGTTGGTCGGTTCCTGCATTTGTCTTTGTTGGATGGGTGGTTTTGTTCTTTGGTTTCTGTTTCCTCTCTGGTCTTCTGGCTTAATTGACCAAGGGTTCTGGATTGACAAGTCTTCAGGTCCAGTAGAGTGTCTCTGCTGGGTTTTTGGGGACCTTGTGTCCCTAGGACCAGCCTCCTGTAAAGCCTAAGTCTTCTTCTAAGGTCGTAGGCCAGAATATGGAGCCCAGGGGAGAGGGTGCAGCCTGGGGTTGTTGGGCAGGCTTAAGGAGTGTTAGTAGGCTGTGGGTGGTGTCTTACATGGGGTTCCTAGGGCCAATCTAGTTTCCGGTAAAGCTGCTGGGGGTGTGGGTGAGGGTGAGGGCACAGGATATGCCCTGGGATCAGGGTCTGGGAAGTGGGGCAGCTTGTCTGGGAGGCCGGTCACTCACCTGTTCTTCAGGCTGGTGTAGACTGTACCCGAGCCTATGGAGTCTTCTGGAGCTGTAGGAAAGGGCTGGCCATGGGGAAGAGTATCTTTTTTTGAGACAGGCTCTTGCTATCTTGTCCTGGCCAACCTGAAACTCCCTGTGTGACCAGAAAGGTCTCAAACTCAGAGATTTGCCTCTGACTCCCTAGTGCTGAGATTAAAGGTATGCACCACTAGGCCTGGCTTTCCATTTCTTAATAATGTTGTTCCTTGTATTACTATTGAGTTCAAGTTGTTTTGTTTGTTTGCTTTTTGTTTTTTGTTTTCAGACAAGGTCTCCTGTCAATCAAGGATGGCTGAATTTATGATCCTCCGGCTTCCACCACTCAAGTGCTGGGTTACAGTTATGTGTCACTATGCCTGGCTTGCATGATGCTGTCTAGCATAACCAGGCTTCATGTGTGTTAGCCAGGCACTCTTCCAACTGAACTGCTCCTTTTACTTTTTAAGGCTTTGGGAACATGACATCGGGGGCTTCCAGACTATTGGGAGAGCAACCTCTGGCATCTCTTCTGAACCTAGAGACCAGAAATCCCTCACTCAGCAAATAACTGAAAACAAATTTTGCTATTTTTCAATGCTGTTTTCTGTATCTCTAAGATTCATTTTTGGAATTCTTTCAGAAGTCATTTTAAGACTTTTCCTCCTCTTCCACATATGGACAGCAGAGGGCACCCTAAGACCAACATTTATATCTGGATGGAAAGTAGCCCTTTTCACTCTAGGAATGTGGGGTTTCCAGTCAGGGTTCTGAATTAAGGTCTTGTGGGGTGCTGGTTGCCTGAGGTGGTACTCACTTGACACACCTGGGAAGATTAAATTCTCGTGGGCATGTAGACATCTCACTGGCCCCAGAGACAGTTGGGCCTTTTCGTTTGGAATCAGGCTTTTAAAACAATGGTCTCCAAGGAATTGGAATTTCTCCAGGAAGCACATGCTGGGGAAGGAAAAGGCTGAAGCCTAGGGCCAGCCACAGAGGAGTTTGCTTCCTAGGAAGATTTCAAACATATAATCAATGCAGACTGCCTTGCTCTGGCGAGGTCTCTGAGACATCATTCTGAGTGCTGGACAGAGTGGTGGCCTCTGACACTTAGTTAAGCTACCTTGTAGGAAAGACTAGGGCCCAGACAATGATGGGTAGGACCACTGTTTGACTGGGACTTCATACCTATGTATGTATTCTTGCTCTCTATTTAAAATTAAATCCACTGGGGACTGAAGATAGCCCATTGATGCTGCAACGATAAATGACACACTTACTGAAAGTAAAACTAAGTATTTATTGTAGAAATTACTCACAAGAGACCAAACAAGTAACCCAGATGAGCCGAGTAGTTTTCTGCCGCCGAACTAGAAGCCGAAAGCCGGAAAAAGAGACCAAGACTTCCGTTGTTCAATCTTTTATACCTTCCCCCCGTAATGCCCCTTAGCCATGCCCAAAAGTGGGCCTGGCTAGTGACGTAGTTCACTGCCTACGTCCGTATACGTCTTTAGTCGTGCCTAAAGTGGGTGTGGTTAGCGGTGTGGTAAACCGCTCTTTTATTACCTCATCTGTATGCGCCTCTAGTAAGTCATATGGTTAATGGCGGCATTGTTTTCCTCCTACAGCCCATGGTCAGTCAACCAAACCTGGTGTTGGGCTCCAAAGGCACTGAGCACAGAGGCTGGGGTTTCTGTCACTGGTGCACCCTGTGTACTGTCACTGACTCCACATTGGGAAGACAGTGGGTGATTTACGCTTGATGTTTCTCTAGAGTTTGGTTTACGCCTTCCTCCCTGTGGCCGATTTCGTCTCTTTTTGCCTGTGGTGGGATGTAACCACAATCATCACAGCTTCCTGTGAAGTTTATGAGTCCCCCTAGCAAACTGTCCACTAAGGTTGGTTTGGGGACACTCCTTAAATTTACAGCTCGTAGGAATGGGAGCAGCCTTGTTGTGTTTTGAGTGAGAAATGTCTCCTGTAGGCTCATGCATTCAAATGCTTGGTTCCTAGTTGGTGGCGCTGTTAAGGGAGGATATATGTATCACTTGGAGATATCACTTGGAGTGGAAGGGCTTTGGGGTTTCCTAGCCTGTATCCACTTCCTGTTCTGTCCATCTGTCCCATTCTCATCCAGTGTGTGGATACACATGTGATCGCTCTGTTACCTGATTGCCAGGTCAGCCTCATCCTCCTGCTGTCATGCCTTCTCTGCCATGATGAACTCTGTCTGCTCTGGGACTGTAAGCCATTTCTTCCCTAGGTTTCCTTTCATCAGATAATTTTATCACACTCCAAAGAAGTAAACCGATATAGGCCTCGTGTCGATCGTGTGATTTTAAACATTTTAGTTGTCCAAAAGGAACACGATGTTCACGAAATATTAGAATCCTGTCTTAGGTAGGGTTCTGTTGCTGCAACGAAACACCAAGACCAAAGAGACTTGGGGAAGAAAGGGTTTATTGGCTTACACTTCCATGGCACTATTCATCATTGAAGGAAGTCAGGACCCGAATGCAAACAGAGCAGGAACCTGGATGTAGGCGCCGATGCAGAGGCCATGGAGGTGTGCTGCCTACTGGCTTGTCCCCAAGGCTTGCTCAGCCTGCTTTCTCATAGAAACCAAGATCACCAGCTCAGGGGTGATCACCTACAACTTGGGCCCTCCCCCATGAATAACTAATTAAGAAAATGCCTTACAGGCTTGCCTATTGTCTGACCTTATGGAAGCATTTTCTTCCTTTTTTTTGTTTTTTGGTTTTTTAGAGACAGGGTTTCTCTGTATTGTTTTGGAGGCTGTCCTGGAACTCACTCTGTAGACCAGGCTGGCCTCAAACTCACAGAGATCCGCCTGCCTCTGCCTCCCGAGTGCTGGGATTAAAGGCATGCACCACCAACGCCCGGCAGAAGCATTTTCTTAATTCCCTCCCCTCAGATGACTTCAGCTTGTGTCAAGTTGACATAAAACTATCTAGGATAGGTCCTAAAGAAATCACCACTACTTGGAGCAATCTAGAAGAAGTTCACATTTAAGGGCACTCTTGAAAGCAATCCTTTTTCTTTAGAACAATAAGGTAAACCATGGGCCCTTAGCATTATAGGGAAAATACAGCTAAGAAGAGGCCTCTTAGTGACCCAGTGATTGCCTCTGTCAGAAATTAAATGACTCAAACAGATAAGCAAAGCACAATTAAAAAAAATAGGGCAGTCAGGTCTGAGTGGCCTGTACTTTCGTCCTGAGCCATGGTGTTGGCTGGGCCAGCATTGCTGCCGAGGGCCATGTCTGCGGCCGTGGCCCTACAGCAGCCAGGGCCTGAGTTGATGTTTGGGGCTCCTGTTACCATCAATGGCATGATCAAGGTATGGTCAATCATCTCAGATCATGTCAGTGTCTGAGAGCCACTGCCATGCTGATCTGGGTGGCTGGTGCTGCCATCAGGCGCCTTGGAGATGTTCAGATACCGGCCACTGCCAAGGGCCATATCTGGGTCCATGGTCCTGCTGCGGTTAGGGTCTGTGATGATTGATGTCCACGGCCCATGTTAGCGTAAGCGGTCATGGGAACTGTGCTGTGCTGAGCCGGCCCTGTCCTTCACTGGCTCTGGGATAGCAGGCCCTGCCCCTCACTGGACTCTGCAGCAGGAGACCTGGCCTTACCCCTCACTATAGTCATGCATCTCACCTGGGCAGCACACTAGAGCTGACCCTGAGGGGGTGAGAGTAGGAGAGATGACCCTGCCCTCCCTCAAATACCTCCTACAGCAATTGGGAGAAAGGGCCCTGCACCTCACCTTGGCAAAACAGTAGAGCTGGCCCTGGTGACATGAGTATGGGGGACCCAGATCCGAGAACCTGAGAGCAGGAGGACTGGCCTCCTCCCTTCCTGCTGTCTGCTGTGTTGGGTGCACTAGCCAAGGCTGGAGAGCTCTCCCAGGTAATGATGAGGGAAAGCTGGTAGTCTGACGAACCCGGTTACCACACAGGCCCAGAACCAGGGCTACGAGTTGGCCCACCCCAACATCCTCTGAGTCTATGAACTGTTGGAGCATGTGAAGGGGACAAACCTACGGATCCAAAACAGCAGGATATCCAAGAGGAGCCCCCAGGAGAGTCCATTATGGGTGGTGTAGCAGAAACCAGAGGCCTCAAGCCAGACTAATGACCTGTGGCAATGAACCCTTGTGAAGTAAAGATGAATGGACTAAGGGGTAAACTGTGTGACTCAATGGGCCACACTACAGCTTCCGGAACAAGATTTGTTTTTTTATTTGTTTTGTTTGGCTTTTCTTTTAAGTTTGTTTTTTATTGGGGGGAGGTTGCAAGGGCAGAGGGTGGATTCGAGGAGGTAGGGAGATGAGCAGAATCGGAATGCATGGTGTGAAATCCACAAAGAATCAAAAAGTTTTAAAAAGGATAAATACAAAAAAAAAATAAGGGAAGTCACCTGGAAACTAGAGCTGGAGGGGCCCTTTAATGCCAAAAGATGCAGCGAAAAGCAGGAGTCATGTTGGTGTGTATTCCTATAATTCCAGCTGTGCCAGGGGCTAAAAGAACAATATACAATACCAGCAGAACGATTCTTTGAAAAGATAAAAATTGGCAGACTCTTAGACAAGTCAAGTAAAAGAGAGAAGACCTCAAATTTTTAAATTAGGCATAAAGGAGGAATATTAAGCGATACCAACAAAATCCAGAGGATTATCGAAACTGCGTATCCTGATTAATTATAAAACATAGGGAAAAATGGATTAAAATTTTAGACATATGTGAGCCAAAAGAATATAAGCGGCCCCCAAAATGATAGTGAGCAATGAAGCTGGAAGAGTAATGGTATCCAACAAAGACAATCAAAGTACCGTGTGGATTAATCGCTGAATTGTACCACATCTCCAAAAGAAGAGCTAGGACCTTCTT
Source organism: Mesocricetus auratus (assembly GCF_017639785.1). NCBI lineage: Eukaryota > Metazoa > Chordata > Mammalia > Rodentia > Cricetidae > Mesocricetus > Mesocricetus auratus. The sequence continues at coordinate 82,559,718 of NW_024429196.1, read as the reverse complement.
ATGCTATCCCACACGACTGGAAGGAAGGGAAGTTTCTAACCTCATGGCAAGAAGCTCCTGCCACTCTGATGCCAAAACTGGGTGGTGATGCCACACACACAAAGAGGAGGCTGAAGACAGTTCCTCGACGAATACAGATGCAATATCCTCAGTAAAACACGACGACAAACCAAGTTAAACAACAGGATAAAATGATAAAACCCCAGGAGCAAGGTGGTTTCACTCCAGGGTTGCTGGGGTAATGTAATATACAGCATAAAAGTGGGATGGAGAGAAATTAAGTAACCGCCTCAGTGAATATAAAATTGGCAGCGACAAAATTCAACATCCTTCATGACTGAAAACCCTAAATTAACTTGGAACAGTCGGATCAGATCTCCCCATGATGACGTCTTTCTATGAAAAAAAAAAAACAGCAGTGAGTATTCTACCAAATGCAGAAAAGTGGACAGGATTTTTATAAACCAGGCACAAGGAAGTCTGTCTACTCTGACCACTAATTTGGTGATCACAATAAGGTCCTGAGCTGTGTTCTAGTCCCTCCCTCCCTCCCTCCTTCCCTCTGTGCCTCTCTCCCTCCTTTCCTTCCTACCTTCTTCCTTCCCTTTTATATTTTTTCTTTTCAGATTGTCTCAACTAGCCCAGGCTTGCTTTGAATTCACAATGTAGCCAGAGACAACCTTGAACTTCTGAATGCTGGGATTACAGGTGTGAGTCACCATGCCTAGTTTATGCTGGGATCAAACACAGGTTTTTGTACATACAAGGCAAATACTCCACCAGCTGAGCTATACATCTAACCCTGGAAAAGTGTGTTCCGAACACGGATGTTTATCCGTTTTGCTCTACTTTTGGTGGAGATGAGTTCTTGGTTCATCGTTTTGGCAACAGTAAAACCAAATGGCTTGGAAACTTTGAGTGTCCAGTAGAACTTCCTGCACGGACATACAATGTAAACCGGAACGGTCACCTAGTGCCAGGAATGGCTGGCTGGTGCAGTTCAGGAGCTAAATTTTAAGTTAAGTTACATTAAATTTAAATATGAACACACAGAGTTGGTGCTACTGCGTTGGTTTCCGCAATGTCACACTAGTTCTTTCCTGCTTCCTGGGGTATCACATGCAGTTTATCATTTAACAGCAGATAATCAACTTACTAAAATGACTAGCTCAGGTATTTTCAATGGTGACTTTAATCTCAAAATCTGGCTTGGCAAATATGGAGGAAATCTGCCAACAGCCCCTCATATACCCCTCGTTGCCCTCTTTCAAATTCACGGCCTGTTCTTTCATTGATTGTTAATTGCATTCATGTGTATGTGTGTGTGTGTGTATATGCATACGCATAAATAGTGCTAAATATAGCCTGTTCAGTCTATATAACATTATAGTCTTTCTCCCCTTTCTTCAGCAGGATTCCCCCAGCTCAGCCTAATGTTTGGTTGTGGATCTCTACATCTGTTTCTGTCAGGTACTGAATGAAGGCTCTCTGATGACAATCGGGTAGTTGCCAATCTATGAGTATAGAAGAATATCATTAGGCATCATTATGTGGCTTTTTTTTTCTCCAATTGTGTTTGGTTCTATCCTAGGTATATCTGGGTCATCCAGCCTCTAGGTCCTAGCACTCCAGGCAGTGTCAGGGGTGGGCTCACTGTGGTGGCATGGGCCTCAGGCTGGACCAGTTCTTGGTTGGCCACTCCCACAATCTCTGAACCACCCTAACCCTGCCTGTCCATCATCCCCTACTCCCACACATCCCATAGGCAGGACAGTCTGTAGGTCATCCTTCCACTGGAATTCTTGCCTGGTCACACACAATTCAGTCTATGTATCCACCATTACTAGAAGTCTTAGCTGGGGTCATCCTTTTATATTCCTAGGAGTTTTCCTTGTACCAGATTTCTGCCTCCCCTTTCCAGTGATGACTTCAGTACTCTCTCCCTCCCAGCAACCCTCCCGCCGCCCTGCAACCTGATCCTGTCCCTACCTGCCCCAAGTAAGCCCATGAGATCTATTTCTCCTTCCCAGGGAGACCCAGGGAGATCCATACGCCAACCCTTCTCCCCCCCTCCCCCCCAAGCCTTGTTACCTAGCCTCTCTGGGCCTATGTATTGTAACAAGGTCATCCTTCACTTTACAGGTAATATCTGCTTATAAGTGAATGTATACCAATCTGTCTTTCTGGTTCTGGGTTACCTCACTCAGGATGATTTTTTTTTTCCTAGTTCCATTCATTTGCTTTCATGTTTCTTGATGTCATTGTTTTGTTTTGTTTTCAACAGCAGCTGAGTAATATTCCATTGTATAAATGTACCACATTTTCTTTATTCATTCTTCAGTTGAGGGGCATCTTAGGTTGTTTCCGGGTTCTGGCTATTACAAATAAAGCTGCTATGAACATAGTTAAGCAAGTGTCCTTGTGGTTTGATTGGGAATTCTTTGGGTATATGTCTAAGAGTGGTATAGCTGGGTTTTGAGGTAAATCGATTCCCAGCCTTCTGAGAAATTTCTGTATTGATCTCTGGGTGTAGACCCACTTCTTAAAAGTCCCATCACCTCCCAGATCACTACCAACACGTCACACCACCCTGGGGATCAGGCTTTTAATACAGAGACCTTTGGAGACCAAGTCACAAGACCAAGTCTCTTTGGAGACTCCAGACCCAAGTGTCCCAGGGTGCCATGTTACCTCTCTCTGGGCTTTGCTTTTCTGCAAGTCTACTGTCTTCTTCACTCAGCAGCAACTCCACTGTCACTAAAGCCCAACCGTGCTTGTAAAGATATTATGAAGAATACTTGATTCAAAAGCCTGTGAGTCACAAGGTTACATAAAGAAGTTACTCTAATCTGAATGCCCCCGGATACATGGAACGCACCCAGTCCCTCCCGGAAGGAGATCTGGCAGGTCCCCAGGCTGCCTGCCCCGGGAGGCACACAGGGGGCAAGGGCCAGGTCCCAGCAGCATCTCCAGCAAGACAGTCACGGGGAGGCCATGGAGCAACTCTTTGTTTCCGTGGGGCTGCTCGTGTGCCTGGTTTGCCTGCTGAAGTGCGTGAGGCTTTCCCAGTACCTCTTACTGAGTTTCTGGAATGTTTCACCAAGGTCTTTCCTGCGATCGATGGGACAGTGGGCAGGTAAGAGGACTCCTGAGTCCTTACTGATTCGGTTGCTCCTGTTTCTTATTCTTATGTCTCCTGTTTCTTATTCTTATGTCACACCTACCTCTGTGACTTCACATAAAATGCAATGTTGTGGCTAGATTGCACAAGTGGAATCAGAACTATCTGAAAAATCAAGGTATAGGTCAGGAGATGGTGGAGGGAGACTGCCCCTCAGCTTTTGCCCATTTGCTTTGCTAGATTTTCTCCTTTTTTTGGAATTTTTCCTGATATTACAAATAATAGCTAAGGCAGAACTATAACTGTCTCCTCATCTACAGATTTCTAAACCCTGGGCTAGTATGTTTCCATTTTGCTAAAGGGTACTTAAAAATTTTGAAATACAAATGTTAATTTATTCTTTTAAATGCATTGCATGCCCTTATTCACTAAAACCTGGCAACTTTGCAAACCTTGTCATAGATTTTTTTAAATGAATGTATGGGAAATTGTTTAGGATGAACCCACGAGTTTCTAACTGATGCTTCTTATGCTTCCACTATGTGTGCACACCTGTACATATACGTGCACATATATATGGTGCATACATGTGTTTGCTGCCTCTAGTCAACTTACTATGCCACCTGAGCTCATGCTCTAGATCCAAATATCCCACTGTGCGTGATCAAAAATGCCCATGTGCCTGGTGCTTAGTAGACCTCTGCACAACCCCTGCCCACTTAGACCCTCTAAGAACACTCCCCCAAAAGCAGAGACTCTGTGGCTTCAAAATGAAAAAAATTACAATCTTAGCTTGTTTGGGAGCCAAGAATGAATAATGTTATCATGAGCAAATATGTGATGTCTTCAGGCACAGACAAGCCAGCCAGGGAAAATATTTCAAGTAGGGAACAAAAATCCCAGTAGTAAGGATGGAAAACACCCAGAGAATATCCTAAGATCCATGCTCAAAAAACTTAATGGGATTTTTTTGATTAACATTTTTTTTAAGTGTGCCCTTTAATCGGTGCCAAAGTCAATTGCAGGTGTATATGTAGTGAATTGTAGTAATCTGTCTCTAATTTTGGGAGTCAAGGGTGTAACGACCCTTGAGACTGTTGGGTATTAGCAGATAGTGGTATTGAGGATTAACTATCTGAAGTCCTTGGGGTTCCTGCAACCCCTTATTCTTGTGTCCTTTTTGCTAGGCTCCCTATCTTCCACGGGCATTGAGGGCTGCTGTCCCGTGGGGTGGAGGAGGGAAGGAACTAGACTTCACTTCTCAGGAGGAACCCTGAGTTGTTCTTAGGGTTACCACCAGGCGGGGGTGAAACAATAACAGGGTACATGCTTGCCCTCGAGGTGCTGAGGCTTGCACTGCCCCCAAACCGTAAGAAACCTAAAATGCTTGTTGGCGTAGTGCTCTGCTGCACTTCTGAGTGTGTTTCCTAGATTTACAGACCCCTCTTAAAAGCTACACACGTGACCCCTCGGCCCCCCAAAAACAGGAGAGAGAAACCCTTCATTTCCAGTGTTCTGTCAGGGGTTACCAAAAGCTGGATGCTTTGGAGTGGGGAAACATGGCTTTGTGGTATTGAGAGTTCCAGACTGAGATGTGCAAGAGAATGCAGCTGTGAGAAAGAGATGTGTTGCTCTGTTGCTTCAAGACTGCCGCTGTTTCTTGCAGTGATCACCGGAGCAGGAGATGGCATCGGGAAAGCCTATTCCTTTGAGGTGAGGTGGCTGCTCCTTTTGTGGTTTGGATTTCGGAAATCAGGTCTTACCATGTCTCACTGACTAACCTCAAATGAATCTCCTGCCTTAGCTTCCCCAATATCTGGGACTACAGGTGAATTTCATCAGTCTAGCTTTAAAGCTAACCCCCTGTTGTAATGGGACACCCACCCCACCCATCACTTTCGCAGTACAAAAGTCATAGTCATTCATTTAACAAGTAAAATATCTTTAATTTAAATATCTTTAAATCATAATTTAAAGTAAATTATCCTTTAGACATTAAAAAAGTTTTTATGTGTGTATGCCGTTTACCTAGCTTTAAGAGGAGCAAAGGATACACATGGGTGAGTCACCAATGTGGTGTTAGGAATCAAACTCTGGTCTTCTGGAGGGGCAGTAAGTGCTGAGTCATCTCTCCAGCCTCTTCTCTAAAACAAGGGGACCCATCATGCCTCCATTTATTTAGACTTTAGGGATTTATGGGGCATTTGGTGTTTTGGGGTTGTAATTGTGCTCTAGCGTTTAGATATTTAAATGTACCTTTAAAAATGTAAACCCAGCCTGGTGTGATGGTGCACCTCTTTGATTCTAACACGGCAGAGGCAGAGAGGCAGAGAGGCAGAGAGGCAGAGAGGCAGAGAGGCAGAGAGGCAGAGAGGCAGAGAGGCAGAGAGGCAGAGAGGCAGAGGCAGGAGGATCTCTGTGAGTTCAAGGCTAGCTTGGTCTACAGAGCAAGTTCCAGGACAGCCAGGGCCACATAGTGAGACCATGACTCAAAACAAACAAACAAACAAATAAAAATAAATAAAAACCCTTTTATTTATCCCACACAAACATGCTGGTTCAAAGACTGTGTGGGCTAGATGTGTCGAATAGCTTCTGTTTCAAAGCACTGGGGAGGCAGAGACAGGGAAAGCCCCTGGGCAAGCTAACTAGCTAGACCAGACAACTAGTGGGGTCTGGGTTCAGCAAGAGAGGCTGCCTCAATAAATAAAGCGGAGAATGACTGAGGAAGATGCCTGCTGTAAACTTAAAGCCTCCATATGCATGCTAGCCTGCATATACATGTGAGTCCATGCACACTTAGACATGCACACCACACATGCACAAAGAAACAGTATGCAAGTCTTTGTAAAGAATATTACAAAACCCCAATGAGAGGAAAGAGTCCTCCTGAGCAAGGGAGATAGATACTCAGAACGTGTCTTGTTTCCCTAAATTTCTTTTAAATCCCATGTTATACATATCATCATTTTAAAAAACACCGTGTTTAGTTGTTAGCATTTTCTTGTATCAAAAATATTGCCTTAAATTATTGGTTTTTTTCTACATTCATTTGTGTGTGTGTGTGTGTGTGTGTGTGTGTGTGTGTGTGTGCATGTGCACTGTACCGTGGTATGCATGTAGAGGCCAGAGGACAACTGCGGAGTCAATTTTCTCCTCCACCAAGTGGGCCCTGCAGATTGAATTCAGGTGACAAGTGCCTTTACTCACTGAACCATCTGTCCAACCCCCCCAAAATATTATTTTTAAGTGGCAGTGACATATTCTTTCAAATGAAGGCCTGTAACTCAGCCATTTTTTTTTTTTCCTCTCTGAAAAGTTTTAGGTTAATTTCCTAACTTTTCTTCATTTTCTATAAACTTGGAGACACCTCTCAATGGAATGTGGAGGGCTGGACACTGTGGACATACTAAAGGCTCCCATGGTCTCAGTGAGTTGTAGACACTCATTAAGCTCTGATGTCCCAGCTGTCACATAAATGTTGCCATAAGCTGGGCAGCCCAGACAACTCATTCCTCACAGTTCTGAGGCTTAAAGGCCCCATGCTGAGAACTGCTCAGTGGGTCCCCAGGAAACAAGCTCCTGGGTATATTCTAAGGGCACTAACCCTGCAGCAAGGGCTCAACACTCAGGTGCCATGTTGTACATTTACTTGATGCAAATTACACCTTTGGCTGTTTTCACAGTAAGGGTTAGCAGTTTTGTTTGTTTGCTTGTTTTTTTTTTTTTCCAAGACAGGGTTTCTCTGTGTAGCTTTGGCTGTCCTAGAATTAGCTTTGTAGACTAGGCTAGCCTCGAATTCACAGAGATCTACCTGCCTCTCCCTCCCAAATGCTGGGATTTAAGATATGAGCCACCACTGCCCAGCTAAAGGGCTTTTGTTTGTTTTGTTTTATTATGAGACATTTTATTTTATTTTATTTTATTTTGAGACATGGTCTCACCATGTAGCCCTGGCTGTCCCAAAACTCAGTATGTAGATCAGGCAGGCCTTGAACTCATGGACATTTGCCTGTCTTTGCTTCCCGTGTTGGGATTAAAGATGTATGCCACCACACCCAGTGGGTTAGGATTTCAACTTGTAAATTTTGAGGGGACACAAATGTTTAGTGGCTATGAAGACTACATCCAACCTCAGAGTGGTGCCCCTATCTCTCCACCCCAGAGGCTAGCATCTTTTTTTTTTTAAAGATTTATTTATTCATGTGTTTTGTGTATATAAGTGCTCTGTACTTATGCACACCAAGAGAAGGAATCAGATCCCATTTCAGATGGTTGTGAGCCATCATGTGGTGCTGGAAATTGAACTCAGGGCCTCTGGAAGAGCAGACAAGTGCTCTTAACCACTGAGCCATTTCTCCAGGCCCGAGGCTAGCATCTTTTTTTTTTTTTTTTTTGGTTTTTACGAGACAGGGTTTCTCTGTATTGTTTTGGAGGCTGTCGGTCCAGCCCAGCCTCGAACTCACAGAGATCCACCTGCCTCTGCCTCCCGAGTGCTGGGATTAAAGGAGTGCACCACCACCACCACCACCACCCCGCCCAAGGCTAGCATCTTAATAAACCACATTGTGTGAAATGACAGCTCTAGGTGTCTTGGAGCCACTCTACAAACACTTGGGTGTGACATGTCTTATGCACAGCGTTTAAAAAGTTCCAAGTGCTGGCAAAAAAAACATCTGTGCCCTGTTTCGACCCTAGAGGAAAATGTGTGACTTCTGGCTGTCTGCTCCAGGTCTGTTTCATCTAACATGAAGACTTCTTCGGTTTTTACACTAACTCATATATAAGGATGTGCTCACAAGCAGAATCGACTGGTCCTTGATAGATGATGTGTGTGGTCACATTTGAGTGTGGAGAACAGAAAGAGGGCTCAGCACCTGATTTCCAAATCAGTTATGTCTTCTGTTACCCAAAACTGGGAAAGAAAGGGCCGGCGAGATGGCTCAGCAGCCCAGCCTGGAAACCTGAGTTCAGTCCCACTAAGATGGAGGGAAAGAAACAACTCTCTTATAAGATTATTCTCTGACCTCCACACATTCTCTCTCTCTCTCTCTCTCTCTCTCTCTCTCTCTCTCTCTCTCTCTCTCTCTCTCTCTCTCTCTCTCTCACACCCTATACCACACCATCCCTCCCACAACATAATAAAAATATTTAATCAGAAGGATGTCTCTCTCACTGCTATAGCTTAGAGCTTGACTTTCCTTTAAAGGCATTGTTTTTAACAGCTTGTGGTGCTTCAAGGAGGCTGTGGAACCTCTGGTAGACCTAGAAGGGGACAAGGCTTCTGAGATGTGTCCATATTTTCCAGCCACCCCGAATTGATCAGCGCCCCCCCCCCCGCTGAGTTCACTTACCGCTGGTCCATAGCAAAGGCCACAGACAGGAATGTCTGTAACCTTGGGCCCAGATAAACCCTTCTGCCTTTTAAGTTGTTTCCCTCTGGTATTCCAGTCACAGTGATAGAAAACTGATTAAGGTTTGTGGATGCCTTAGGGTTTCTATTGCTGTGAAGAGACACCATGACCATGGCAGTTCTTACAAAGGAGAACATTTAATTGGGGCTGGCTCACAGTTAGAGGTTCTGGCCACTATCTTCATGGTGGGGAGCTTTGTGGCACGCAGGTGGACACGGTGCTGGAGGAGTTGAGGGTTCTGTATCTGATTGTGCAGGCAGCAGGAAGTGACTGTCCCACTGGGCATGTCTTGAGCCTCGGAGACCTCAAAGCCTTCACCCAGTGACCATTTCCTCCAAGAAGGCCACATCTCCTAATAGTGCCCATGGGCCTGTGGTCCATTTTCTTTCTTTTTTCCTTTTTAAAATTTAAATTAGAAACAAGCTTGTTTTACATGTCAATCCCAGCTCCCTCTCCCTCCCCTCCTCTCCTGCCACCTCCCACCGGCCCCCTGTCTCATCCTCTTTCTGCTCCCCAGGGAGGGTGAGGCCTTCCATGGGGGATCCTCAAAGTCTGTCATATCATTTGGAGCAGGGCTTAGGCCTTCCCCCATGTGTATTTAGACTGAGAGAGTATCTCTCTGTGGGGAATGGGCTCCCAAAGTCCATTTGTACACTAGGGATAAATACTGATCCATTGCCAGAGGCCTCATAGACTGCCCAGGCCTCCTAACTGACAACCACATTCAGGGGGTCTGGATCAGTCCTATATTGGTTTCCTAGCTATCAGTCTGGGGTCTATGAGCTCCCCCTTGTTCAGTTCAGCTGTTTCTGTGGGTCTCTCCAGCCTGGTCTTGACCCCTTTGCTCATCATTCCTCCCTCTCTGCAACTGGACCCCAGGAGTTCAGCTCAGTGCTTAGCTGTGGGTGTCTGCTCTGTGGATCCATTTTCATTCAAACTACCACAGTGGCCTATATTCCCGAGCTCTTTGGATTCTTTCAGAGTTCTCTTTCTTTCCTTGACTCCATGTGGACCTGACTTAGTTTCCTTGGTACTTAGAGGAGATTCCAAGTCAATGCTGCCTGAGCTGCTCATCTTATAAAACAAGGGTCAGGAGTCAGGAGCTGGGGCTGGGCTCTTCTGTCTCTGACTCTGGCCAAGAGACACCTCATCCTACTGAGTTACCGCCAGCGCCAGGGAGTTCTCCTGTGAGCCTTGTGTCTTGACACTCTGTTCTGTCCTTGACTAATTCTTGCTTTGTTCTTCCGTACAAACTTTTTAGTATTTCCTTGTGTTCTTTTTTGAAAAGTTAATTATTTTTCCCCCCTGGGCTCCAGACTTTTCCTTATGCAGACTTTTCTCCTGAGTCCCTTCTTCTCTTCTGCTAACTGCTGCTCCAGGGAAAGGGGTTCATTTTGGGGTGGTCAGGACTCCATGGCCGAGAGCTGGCCAGATATGTGGGTATCCAGAGCTTGCCTGTGACCATCAAGGGGAGGTGGTAGCATTCTCACCTGGGCTTCTGCAAGGGTTAAACAGGATGAGAGGGGGCAGAAAGCCATGTAGAGAAGACTTCACAAGTTTAGCTTCTATTTATGTTGAAAGTTTAAATTGCATTTCCTAGAAATATTGTTCACTCATTGGTTCCCAGTGCCCATATGGTATTTCATAAACATCTGCAACTCTAGTTCTGGGGGATCAGGCGCCCCCTTCTGGCTTCCACAGGCATTGCACAAACATGGTGTTTCTTAGAGAAACAAAACCAATTATGGAGAAGGAGGGAGGAGAGGAAGAGACTGGGTGGGAGAGCCAGAGTAGAATATGTATATTTGGGGAGAGACAGATTAAAAAAAAATTGGTTCACATTTTTCTGGAAGCTGATGTATTCAAGATCCGCAGGATTTCCAGGAGGTGGTGGCACACACCTTTAATCCCAGCACTTGGGAGTTAGAGGCAGGTGGATCTCTTAGTTCAAGACCAGTCTGAAAAACAAAACAAACAAACAAACAAGCAAGCAAAACAAACAAACGAAAAATCTGCATGACAGAATGGTAGGCTGGAAATCCAGGGACGAAGCTCTCCCATACCATGGCAGGCAAATACTCAAGTTAAAGTCTTCTGACTATGTCATTCCTTAGTAAAATGCACACTTACATGCCAAGTGTGACAGCACACACCTGTAATTCTAGCACTTGGGAAGTCGAGGCAGATGTTGCTTTCAGCTCCATAGAAGTTTTGAGGTCATCCTGGGCTACATGAAACCCTGTTTCAAAAGACCAACAAATAAAAATCAAGAGGCCATAACAAAAGAAACAGAAGCATAAACACCCCTTCACAGAAATAGAGTAATTAATGTTTGACTGTGTGCCTGGTTTGACCATGATCTACTTAGGCTGACACATGGAACAAGCCGTTCTGGAGAAGGAATTTCTGAGATTTGTTATTTCTTTCTCACTGTTTCCTAAATTCCTTTAGTCACTTCCTCTCTGTTTAGAGACCTTCTGGTTGTTTTTTTTTTTTTTTTTTTTGTTTGTTTTTTTTTTTTGGGTGGGTGGGTTGTAGACAAAGCCTTCCCTCCCTTGGCTTTCCTAAACTGTCATTCTTGAAGGATAGTTTTGCTGGGTGTAGAATTTGTAGCTGACAGTCCCTTTCAACACTTGAAAAAGATTGTAATGCTTGCTTCTGGCCTTGATTTCTGAAGAGATGTTAGATTTTTGAATTGCTTTCCGCTGTGGGTAAGGTGTTGTTTCTGTCTGGCTTCCTTCAATATATTTTCTTTGTCTTTAGTTGCTGGAATTTTAGTTCTGACATGTCTTGGTTCAAGTTTCTTTGATGCTATGGTGTCTGAGGTCATCCCGTGGTACTGGCATCTCCAAAATGCTGGGATCTTCTGCTGCAACTGGGCTGCACTTTCATCAATAGCCTCTCATGAGCTCTCTTCATGGTGCCAAGCCTCAACTTCTTTTGCATGACCCTATTAGTCCTGGGCCTTCAACTGCTACTGAGGCTGCATGGCCTCTCCTGGCTTCCAAGTACCAAGCCTCAGTACCAAGTACCAAGTATTATACCTCAGCTACTCTCCATGACCCCTTCATGTCTTCAAAACCAACACCATCTGGGTGACCCTTACACATTATCATGTCTGGCTGCCAGCATGAGGTACAACCTTGGCCACCTCTGGAACATAGCTTCTCGGTGCTCTCGGGAAACACTTCCCAGAAGACTCTACCTCAGTGATGCTGGTCTCTTCTTAATCACTGCTGATTTCTTAGCTCTAGCACCAGGTGTCCCAGGAAAGCAAAGTTTCGATTTAGCAGTTCTGGTATTTTGTTAATCACAGCTGCTTCTTCAGCTCCAGCTGACCAGGACCACGTAAATCTTAGTTCAAAGTAACAAATGGCCCTGGTAGAGTCTTTAAACTTCCCTCTGAAACTACACAAGCCAGGCCTCCATCCTCTGCACTGCTCTCAACATTCTCATCTTCCAAGCTCCCGCAGGACATCCCACAGAGCTCTTAACACTCAATGGTTCTTCTATCCCAAAGTTCCACAGTCCTTTCACAATCTTCCCCAAAACATGGTCAGGTCTGTCTCACAGCAAAACCCCACTCCTGGTACTAACTGCCTTAGTTAGAGTTTCTATTGCTTTGACAAAACACCATGACCAAAAAGCAACCTGGGAAGGAAAGGGTTTATTCAGCTTATACTTCCACATTGCTGTTCATCATCAAAGGAAGTCAGGACAGGAACTCAAACAGGGCAGGATCCTGGCGGTAGGAGTTGATGCAGAGGCCATGGATGGGAGCTGCTTACTGGCTTGCTCCCCCCTGGCTTGCTCAGCCTGCTTTCTTATAGAACCCAGGACCACCTACCCAGGGACACAACTAGAGTCATCAGAGAGGAAGGAGCCTCAGCTGAGGAAATGCCTCCATGAGATCTAGCTGTAAGGCATTTTCTTAATTAGTGATCAGTGCAAGAGCACCCAGTCCATGGTGCATGTATGTGTACATGGGTGTGTTGACTCGTGTGGATATGTGTCGAGGCTAGAAGTTGGTATCATGTGTCTGCCTCTATTACCTTACATGTTATTACCTTTGTTTCCTTACACCGTATATTGGTGTTGATCTTGGCATCGTTGGATGCAAAAATGTACCATAGGAAATAACAGGCTTGGGGCTGGAGAGATGGCCCAGTGGTTAAGGTCACGAGTGCTCCTTAGAGGAACTGTGTTCAGTTCCCAGCACCCACGTGGTGGCTCAGAGCCACCAACTGCAAGGGATCTATCGTTTTCTCCAGGCCTCCATGGCACATACAGACATGCTGGCAAAACACCAGTACACATACAATAAAATTTAAAAAATTGAGACAAAGAAACAGCAGGGTTGATGGTACATTGACAATTTTTATTACTCTAGCAAAAAGCAGTTGGAATCTGGAATGACGTGTTCCAGTCCCCTTATGAAGTGTTTTTTTTTTTTCCTTCCCGAAATCTCTCTGAAATTGGTAACTGTGTTTCCTTTAATGGAGTTCCTGAAATTAGAAGTAAAATGTTACTTGTCTGTCTTAGAGAAATGTTACTGTGTTTATTTATTTATTTTGAGGCAAGATCTCTCTTTGAACCTGGAGACACCTTGCCAGCCCTGCGGACTCACCTGTCTCTGCCTCCTTAGCCCTCGGATTCCAGATGCACACTGCAGTGTTTTTTTGTTTTTTCTGTGGATGCTGGGGCTGGCTAATTAGGCCCTTGGGCTTGCACAAACAGCAAGGCACCTTACCCACTAGTCTTCTCCTAGCCCTGCCTAAGCACTCTCTTACTAACTCTCCTTAGGTTTCCCTTCTCCGAACTCTTAATCAGAGAACGTGAGCTTCCTTGGGATTTGGTTCACATTCCTGGTTTATCCGATGCTCCAGTTTAGTTAAATAACTCTGGGAATTTCAAGGTGGCTCCTAATGGCAGGGGCAGGGGGAACGTGCTTCTCCGGCATTCGGGAAGCCTGTTTGGGGCGCATTTTAGTCTAATCCACACTCATGTTTTAAGTGGTAGGGGAGGCTTTGCCTCCTGCTCAAGGAATTTCAAGTGGCAACCAAAGCAGGTGGGAAACAAAACTTTTGGAAGGGGCTGGGCTGGAGGCAGAGGGTGGCCTTCCACCTCTGTGGCTCTCTGTCTGCACCTGAATTCCAGCCCTGTCTTCTATTCTCTTGCCACACAGAAGAAGCCCTGTCTCATTCCCACCCCCGGGTGTAGATTAGCAGCCACAAGCACCTTCCTTGACCCAGGCTCCTATTCAAGCCAGCAGTGACTGCAGAGATCCAGGACTGGTGGGCAGTGCATGATGGGAAAGGCCTTGGCTGGGGGCTTAACTCTCTGAAAAGGGGCTGAAGACCCGCATATGGGGCCTGTCAGTCCCGACTTTCTCAAAATAAGATTGAGTCCTGCTTGAGCAGACAAAGGGGACAATACTGCCCAGACAGCACAGTGCTGTCTGAGCCCCTTTTGGCCCAGACCACTTCACATGCAGCTTTGGAAACTCTCTCCAGAAAAAGGCGCCACCAAGGAGAGGCTGGAGCCCACAGGCAAAGAGCACCCTTTGTGCTGAAAATGCAAATTGTTTTCCATTTAATGGACAACTTCCCCTTCAGGAAGCTGATGAAGTGAACTGGGAGACCAAAGTCCTTCATTCTTAAATCACCTTTGTGACAGAATCCAACTCTCAGAAGTGGTGGGGGTAGGGGGGTCTACCGCACCATTCAGCCCAGAATTGCCACGGCTCTGGGCTTTTATTCTCTTCCCTCCTAATTAACATTTTATTATTTTTAAAACTACTTGGTGAAATCTTACTTTAACTTGCATTTCCCAGGGGCGCGGCGATGACTCCCTGATATGTTTTTGACTCAGAGAGATGTAAAGAAAACAACAGAAAAACCCAAATACATAAGATAAATGAATACATCTTTTTTTTTAAGAAAGAAAACTCTTAATTATTTGTAGATACAGATGTGGAGAATATGGCTGGTGGTAGCAAAAGGCCTTGGTAACATCCAGAGGGGTCTTGGCTGTGGGTGTTTTCCTGGGTAGAGCTCTATCTAGGTAGCATCCTTCCTTCTGGTCCTCACGGCTGCTTTTCACTGCAGCTCTTCAACAGCCACAGGTAGTCTGCTGTGGGTAAAGAGGAATGGAGAGAAACCACTGCACACGCTCATCTTTTCTCGGACAGAGAGCTAGGTCTTTTACAGGCTGTGGCTTCCTGCCTGATCACATGCCCAAACCCAGCGTTATTAGGACCTCTAGTGTCCGAATTTACCCTGTCATTTAGCTTCTACCCATTGAGCAACAGAGAGGGCCCTCTGTCTCTAAACCCTGCTCTCGACTCCCTTTCTTGGTGGTGTTGTTGCTGTTTCTCGAGACTTTTTCTCTGTGTAGTCCTGGTTCTCCTGCACTCACTTTGTAGACCAGGCTGGCCTTGGACTCAGAGACATGCCTGCCTCTGCCTCTTAGTGCTAGAATTAAAGGTGTGTATCACCACTGCCTGGTGCAACTTGCTGTTTTAGCAATATCCTAAAGGGACCCTTCCTTCAGAAGGCTGGATACGTCAGTCAGTGGGTAAACATTGACAGAAAACATGCATAAGGACACAGATTTCAAACCATCCTAAGTCATGCATGTATGATATCCTAGCATTATGCTGACCCTACCGCTGACAACTGGCAGGAGTGTGCACACCGACATTCATGCAGATCCTTAGACAGGTGAAAGGGTCCTGTGTTGCGTGGCTACATCTGTGCCTTACCGTAAGTGGCCGGTAAGGACTCTACGCATGTGCAAGCTTTTCCTTTTAAGCGAGTGCCTCTTCTTCCATCTCTGTTCCCGGTTGACCAACACGTACCCCTCCCTTTGCTCCCTTTCCCCAGTAAACTCCACCGTGGGTTTTGGTGAGTTTTGTGATTCGTGGTTCATCACCCGCAGCTACAACAAACAACACTCATGAGGTGAGCAAAATGGCTGGACTTTATGTAGAGCCAAAGGAGATAGAGAAGGGAGGTCGTACAGGAGATGCATATTCTAGTGATGCATAATATATTCTTGGTGATACAGATGACATTCTCCCAGCTTGTAGTCATCATGGTCCCCCTGGGCAAGTGTCACGCTGCAAGCTGTTTGTGTGTGACAAGAAAAGCCTGTCTGTATCTTACGTTTCCTTTATGAACATTTATGTGTGTGTTATGTCTATATGCATTAACGTACACATGAATGTCCCTGGATTAGAGCTGAAGTTACAGGTGACTGGGAACCGAACTCTGGTCCTCTGCAAGACTAGTGCACATTCTTAACTACTAAGCCATCTCTCCAGACCCCCCTTTTTTAATGATTAATTACTTAATCGCTTTATTTTTGCAAAAGGACAGCCTTTAGAAGTGTTCATTTTCAATGGTCTGCAATTTCTCTGAGTAACCAACTGGAAATATATATACCAGAGTATATTTAATGTGGGACACCCAGTGCAGACATGTTCTGGTGATCTATCTCAAGGAAGTCTCATGTCTGTTGTCAGCCTTCAGGGGTGGCCATTAAAATTGACTTTAGTTGTTCTTGTGGTGTGGTACATGTGTGTGTGTGTGTGTGTGTGTGCACGTGTGTGTGCATGAGCATGTGTGTCTATGTTTGTGTCTGTATTACAGTGTTAGCCAAGAGGGTCACCTTATTAGGAAGCCTGCTAGCTAGGGTAGTATTGAACTTCAATATTGGACTCCACTGCCACCTTGTTCTTTATGAGACTGATATGATCTGATGCCACCCAAGATACGTTGAGGTCTCTTATTTACCAAACTATAACCTGACATATTAGAGTTGACTTTTTGTCACACTGATGTATATTCTTGCTTGTTAATGGCCAGAGAATTCCAGAAACAAAAACACTATGCAAAGCCATTTATTTCTATTCTCTTTGTCTCGAAGTTTGGGTGCTACTCCCCAGCTTCTAGGAGGGCTCTCCACCCATAGTGTGGCAGATGATAACAGTTACCATTCTGGAGGCAATGTTCCTGGTGTCTGCTGGACATGGCCCAGAGTTCATCCATGCATTAAAGTCACCAACCCAAGAACAGGAATTGTCTTGCCCTGGCCTTGGAAATCATCTCCTTCCCTTGCTCTGTATCAGGCTGTCTTATCCCAGCAGGGAAGTTCTTAAAATCTAGTCTGTGTGATTTCAGCTACCCCAACCCCTAGTTTACCTTTCCCATCTGGCCTTTTAAAAATTCATCCTTGCTGATGTGTCTGGAATGTGGTCCATTGATTCTTTAGTGTTGTAGAGTGTCCCATTATCACTCCATTATAGCATTCCGGTGTGTCCCAATTTAGGTATGCTTTCCTCAGTCAATAGACACCCATGTTTTCCCATTATGTCTGTCCCTGTCTCTTAGAGGAAAGGCAAGTACATTAACAGCATCCATAAGACCAGAACTGCCAAGTCATGGGCTATGTTTCCCGATGGTCAGCATGACTAAATGATGGTGTTTGTTCTCTAGAGAGTCTGAGGTGTCAAGGTTATAGGCACTCCATAAAAAGAGAGAACTTGGCCTCCTTTTATTCCTTTAAAGGATTATGCAATTTTAGAATGATTTTTTTGTTGTTGTTGGAATGCTTGGTAGAATTTACCCAGAAGATAATCTGTGCCTGCAATTTTCTTTGTGGGCCAATTTAAAATACTAGTTTATATCCTTATTGCCTTATTAACACTGTTTTTGTGTTTTATTTGTTTATTTATTTAGTTATTCTTGAAACAGGGTCTCTCTACATAGTCCTAGTACTATGTAGATCAGGCTGGCCACAAGCTTACAGAGATCCATTTGTTTCCCAAGTGCTAGGACTGGAAAACACTTGTTATTTTTTTTAAGTGATTATGGAATTCTTCAAGTTATTTCTCTTGGATTGATTTAAAAAATTTATATTTTTCTTTCCTTCTCATTAAAAAATATTATCTTTAGTTTATGTGCATGAGTGTTTTATCTGCATGTTTCCTGCCTGAGTTTCCTGTGTAACAGCCCTAGCTGTCCTGGAACTCACTCTGTAGACCAGACTAGCCTTGAGCTCACAGAGATTTACCTGCCTTTGCCTCCCAAGTGCTGGGATTAAAAAGGCATGCGCCACCACTGTCTGGCTGCCTGCATGTATTTAATTGCATTGTATGCATACTTTGTGCTGGCAGAGGTTAGAAGAGGGTACCAGATCCCCAGGAACTGAAGTGGTTGTGAGACACCTGATGTGGGTTCTGGGAACTGGACTTAGGTCCTCTGCAAGAGCAGCAAGCGTTCTTAGCTGCTCTTAGCCTTCTCTCCAGCCCCTGTAATAGACCTTAGTAAGTTTTAAAGAATTTTAGCAGGAATTGTGCCATCTAGTTCCTAGGACTCACTAGGAAGGCTCCATCCCCATTTCAGAAAATAAGAAACCATTGTAGACAAGACAGCTGGGCTAGCTAGGCCCCAACGGCAATGTGATCAGTGCTTACTGCAGCCCCCTCCCCCGCAATCCACCTCATGGTTGCTGCTTCTTTCTGAGACTTGCATGGTGAAGATGTTTGATGATATTGTCTCTAGAGCTATCATTCAGGTTCTGAAGCCTCCATTTCTCTGTGCCTTTTTTCTGTTTCTACCAAAGCAGTGCTGCAACTACCTGCCCACCTTTGAACTGAGTTGTCTCATTTCTTTAATTAAAATAAAAATAAAATTTAATGTCTTTGTGTGTGTGTGTGTGTGTGCACACCTGTGTGCATGGCTACGTGTTTCATGTGTGTATGAGTGCAGGCAAATGTTTGCCACAGTGTGTGCATGTGTGCACGCATGTGCACATGCTTTGTGTATGTGTGTGTGCCCATGTGTATGCATGCTTGTGTACATGGGAATGAACTCATGTGTGTATGAGTGCAGGCAAATGTTTGCCACAGTGGAAAGTCAGAGGACAACTTTAAATGTTGGCCTCCACCGTCTACCTTGTTTGACACAGCATCTCTTGCTGTAGACGCCTCATGTGCCAGGCTAGCTGGCCTGTGAGCTTCTGTGGATTTGCCTTTCTCCACCTCCCATCTCAACTTCCCTGAAGGAGCAGTATTATAGACGTGTGCTACCTACTCTGGCTTCGCATGCTTCTGCAGATTCAATCTCAGGTCCCCGTGCTTGCAGAGCAATGGCTTTACCCACGACACCATCTTCTCAGTCTTGATTTATTTCACTATGCTCTTTTTATGATGTAAAAATTAAAAATAACTTTGAAAAGATCAGGTTCTTACTGTATAGTGCAGGGAGTACTTTAATTAAAATTGTGTTTGTTTTTGAGACAGGATTTTGCTACACAGCTCAGGCTGGCCTCAAACGTGCAGCAACCCTCCTGCCTCTGCCTCCCATGTGCTGCGACGTGTGCCTGTATGCGCCACACCTGGCTGGAATTGTGTGACTGTTATCCATATATAAGCCTATGTATATAAAACATGTATACACACGTACACACACACACACATATACATTTTTGCATTATGTCTATGCATTGGGGAAGGGGTCTGTGCACATAAGTGCAGGTGCCTGTAGATAACAGACAATTCCCTAGAGCTGGAGACCAAATTCCGGTCCTTTGGAAGAGCAGCAAGTGCTTCTAACACTTGAGCCTTCTCTCCAGCTCTTACCAGGCTTTTCACAGAGATAGCTTTCAGAGGGTGAACTCTTGCTTCATGTTTGTATGGTTCATAAGAGTCATATTATTATTTGTGTGGTTTATATAGTCTGTTTCCTTAGCAGATGTCTCCTTGCTTCATCCAGCAATTAAAATCTCCAGCTGAGCTGGTGCATTTTTACCCCCTGTTGTGCTAACTCTTCCATGTAGAGCTTTTCATGTAGGTGACCAGGAGTAGAACTGTTATGTCTCCAGGAAGAGTTAGCCTTTTACAATGTCTATTTCTGACAATATTTATTGGCTTTAATGCTGTCTTTGATTTACTTAGTAGAGCTGTCTTTTTCTTTTGGTTGGTCTTTATTGCTTTCCTTTGCTCTTGTTGATGTAACACAAACACTCCAAAGTTACACAATTTTCTGTCCTGAACCCTGAAGCTATCTTGGGTCTCCAGACAGAAGCTGACTCATTGGTGTGCCGAGAGACACCCAGTACTCAGACTATTCCAAGGATCTCAGGGGGTCAGGAATGAGGGACCAGGACCAAAGAAGGAGCAGGAGACGTTCCTGCAGTTTCTTTCTCATATGGAATGATGTTCTTATCTTCTCATGCACAGGAAAGACATGCTTATCATTCCCAACATGCAGGAAGTTACAAGGGCCTAGAAACTCTGTACCAGCTAGGTACAAGAAGTGAATGTATGGTTCTGCTTATATCACAATATCACCAATATTGGCCTTTTTGTTCTATCTCTGAAATCATCTTATGATCAGCTACCTATTCTCTCTCTCTCTCTCTCTCTCTCTCTCTCTCTCTCTCTCTCTGTGTGTGTGTGTGTGTGTGTGCTTTTGTATGTGTTCTGTGTGCAGGTGAATGTGCACAGGCATACTCATGTGTATGCATGTATGTGTGGGAGCCAGAGGTTTATGTTGAGTGTCTCTTTCTCTTTCTTGAGACAGGGCCTCTCACTTAACTTGGAGGAAACTAACTAGAAATGCTATCTCCTGGAATAATCCTGTTTCCATCTCCCCTGCACTGGGATTATTGGAAGTGCTGCTGCTGGTTGTTTACATGGGCACCGAGGCTTGAACTCGGGTCTTCATGAATGCGTGGCAAGCGCTTTACTGACAGAGCATCCTACCAGTCCCAGTGCTGTCTAGTCTATCTTAGCACCTCTCTTGAAACATCCACCCTCAAACAACTACACCAGGTTTTTGTAAACTCTCTCACACTTGTTTCACCGGTACCAGGAAAACACCTTTGAATGAAAAACTACAAACAAGAAAGGACTTTATTAGGGTCTTACAAATTGCAATTTGCGAAGATGGATTTGGAAGAAGGAGGGAGAATGGGAACTCATGTGGAATGACTAAGCAGTTGTTTTATTGCCGGAGAGTAAAATTCAGCCCGGTGGAATTGCAAAAGGTGCAGGGGCCATGGAGGCCAAGGAAGATATAGAAAAGAA
The DNA here is from genome assembly GCF_017639785.1 of Mesocricetus auratus. Taxonomy (NCBI): domain Eukaryota; kingdom Metazoa; phylum Chordata; class Mammalia; order Rodentia; family Cricetidae; genus Mesocricetus; species Mesocricetus auratus. The sequence continues at coordinate 82,539,089 of NW_024429196.1, read as the reverse complement.
TGCACATTAGTGAAAATGTCCAGAAAGAGGAGTCCTGATGGTCTCTGATGTGCATCTTGGGTCTCTGGGTGCCATGTAGCTTCGTCAGAAGGGAGCCAGAGCTCACAGCTCCAGGCAGCCTGGGCAGGTATCTCAGTTACAAAAGTGCTTGACATGAAAGCCCAACGACCTGAGTTTGATTCCCAGAACACACATGAAAGTGCCAGGTGATCTGATGTGTGCTTGTGATTCCAGCACCGGAGAGACGGGAGCAGGTAGACCCTCAGGGCTTGCTGGTCAGCAAGTTACGCCTAGTTGATGAGTCCCAGTCCTATCACACTCCTTACTATTATTATTATTATTAATTTTTTTTTGGTTTTTCGAGACAGGGTTTCTCTGTATTGTTTTGGAGGCTGTCCTGGAACTCACTCGGTAGACCAGGCCAGCCTCTGCCTCCGGAGTGCTGGGATTAAAGGCGTGCGCCACCAACGCACAGCTCAGATCACACTTGAGTCCCTATCAAAAAGTGATGTTTACAACCCCCAAACTTTGTGGTTGGCTGCAGTGAGCTGCACCCGTTTCAGATGATGGGCCTGCGCAGGAAGACCCGTCAGAGTGACTCTTGCCCTGTAATGAACACACAGCAACACTTAGGACAGCTACCTACAGTGTTGGCTTCAGCCTTACCCACAATGGCTGTTTCACTCAAAGCTCAGGAACCGCCATAACATATAAGCCCAGGGGAAGCAGGCACCGCATGTTATAGCCAAGATGCCTCTCATCTGCTTAGCGTCTTTCTGGTCTTTCCATTCCTGCCTGCAGCTGGCTAAACATGGACTCAACGTCGTACTTATCAGCCGGACACTGGAGAAGCTACAGGCCGTCGCAGAAGAGATTGGTGAGTGGCCCTGTTATTCTATTTAATTTTTTTTTTGTTTTTTCAAGACAGGGTTTCTCTGTATTGCTTTGGAGGCTGTCCTGGAACTAGCTCTTGTAGACCAGGCTGGCCTCGAACTCACAGAGATCTACCTGCCTCTGCCTCCCGAGTGCTGGGATTAAAGGCGTGCACCACCACGCGCGATGGAACAGGAACCAAGAGATTCATTAACCAGTGGAGTTTATTGGAGGAAAGGGAAGAAGAGAAGGGGGAAGGGGGAGAGAGAAAGAAGGGGGGAAACAAAGGGAGAGTGTGGGGAGCCAACATGTGGAGGTGTGTTCGCTTAAAAGGGGAAGCTTGCACATGCGGACTGAGTCCTTACACAGCCCCGCTTTTTGTAAAGCGAGACATAGCCATGATGTGGCCATGCGACACAGGGCCCTTTGAGATGCCAAAGTATCTGCCTGAGTGCCGATATGCGTGTCCCACTCATTATCAGGGGGAGGGGTCAGCATGATGCTGGGTTCCAGTAGACCCCACCCGGCAAGGGAGGTGCATGTGTGGAACTGGGAAAACATGGCGCTGTTTGTGACACATCTGCTTCCTGGAGCCTGGAGTGCCGTCTGTCCTCTGTACACAGAAGGGACCAATATACACAGGGAAGGGCAAGGTGAAAGGCACAGGCTGTCGTCACCCTGAATTCTGTGACCCGAGTGAAGGAGGAATTTTCCCTGGTCCTTTACCTTCGGAATCAGCCCTGCTCAGCCAGAGCCTCAGCTGCCTCTTAGCTCCCATCCCTCCCTTTAGAGCCAGAAATGGTGTCAGGTTTTTTTGTTTTGTTTTGGTTTTTTTTTGTGCCTATGCTCTGCTCCTTGCAGAAAGAATGCTAACTGACGGTCATCAGGTTAAAAAAGAGATATGATTCAGGGCTACCATGTAGGTTTTACATGGCACAACCCCTAAAAGACATTTTCTTTTTTACAGATGTTTTATTATTTTGAATTATTTAGATATTTTTTAGTGAAAGCGACCAAAATCCTTATTTTTAGCTATTTAATTTTAACAATTATCAAGGTAATAATTAACTGAAATATCAAGGCACAAGGTGTGAATCTTTAACTATGAAGACTTTCTTTTATCGATAGCAGGCTGTCCGGGGCCAGCCTTGTTTCTTTGGGGGAGGTTCAGAATGGAAGAAGGCTGTGGGGGTGGGGTCCACGGGGTCAAACTGTGGTGGCTCAGTGACCTTGCAATGATGAATTTACCTTTTGTTCTGCATCTGGGTGTCAGGAGTCACTCCGATTAGGACAGGTGTTCTCAAGCATTTCCCTCCTGGCGTTGAATGTGCTTTTTATCGTGCAATTGGAAAGAAAGCCATGTCGTTTACCTTGAAGGGTCCCTGACTCTCACACTGTGTCTCATGAGCTTTGATCTAGAGAAGCTGGGTCTAGACACAAAGCTAAGGCACTTCTGGGACAGACAGGGACGTTCTACCTGCAGCTGTTACAGCTGCCTGCAAATGCCTTCACCAGGCACAGAACAGCTGACAAGGCACTAAACTCGGAGGGAGTGAAGAATAGGTTTCTTTGGACAAGCTAGTCAGCTACGGTTATCCTCAATTTGCCGCTCTGGAAAATGGGAAGAGGAGGGTCTGCTCCCTCAGGGTTGTAGGTGGACAATCACAGGATACCTGTGTCTATGCTGAGGGGACTTGAGTCTGCTGAGCTGGGAAAGCATCAGATGGTGTTTACAGCCCTCCTCCGGGGACTCAAACGAGTTTATGTCAATCACCCGGGGGCTTGTGTAGATCAGTCTGGCTCAGGCCGGTGTGTCTAAACCAGTAGGTTCGGGGTAAAGACAGATCTAGGTATCTAATAAGATTCCCACTGATTTTGATATGACTTTGTGAAGCACAGCTCCAACTCTTTTTCAGATGTGTCATTGTTATTTTTAACTGTGATTATGTGTGTTTGTCTGTGTGGGTGTGTACATATGTGTGCCCGAAGATACCAGGCGAGATTGTCAGAGTTACAGGGGTTGTGAGCCACCTATTGTGGGCACTGGAAACCAGCCTCAGGTCTCCCATGAGAGCAGAAAGTACTGTTGACTGTTCAATCATCTCCCCAGTCCCACAAAATCTGTCTTAATTCTGGGGACTTCATGATCAAGAGGGATGATTCTACCGATGCTTGCTAGAAATACCTGTGGCTTCTCACACAGAATGGACCACTGGAAGCTGTGTGAAGATTGTACAAGCAGATTTTACCAAAGAAGACATCTATGACCATATTAAAGAAAAACTTGAAGGCTTAGAGATTGGAATTTTAGGTAAGTAAATTGAAAAACACAGACCTTGGTTTTACATGTAAGTATGATAATCACCTTTGTGACAGTTTATTTCATTCTCTCTCTCTCTCTCTCTCTCTCTCTCTCTCTCTCTCTCACACACACACACACACATGCACTTACACACACACAAAAGGACTCCCTTGCCAGGCGGTGGTGGCACACACCTTTAATCCCAGCACTCGGGAGGCAGAGGCAGGCGGATCTCTGTGAGTTCGAGGCCAGGCTGGACCGACAGCCTCCAGAACAATACAGAGAAACCCTGTCTCATAAAACCAAACCAAACCAAAACAACAACAACAACAAAAAAACAGAACAAAAGGACTCCCTTCTTACTCAGAAATCAAGATTTTTTCTGTATTTATAAAGAAGACATCTTGTGATCCCACATAGAGTGCACTCTCAGCATTACATAGGAGAAAATAAGACTTGGATTTTAAAATTTCCCCGAAATTTAAGCCACAATTACATTTTTACAAGTAAAAATACAAAAATACACCAGGGAAGAAGAAATTGGAAAGGATGGGCAGACACAAGAAGGACAGATTTCTTAAAGCCCTCCAGACTTGGCAGCAGCACTTTGGTACATATCCTTCCAGGTACAAACAAGGTTTTTCAAATCTGGGATGGTGTCTGTCTACTGTTTTGTATCATTAAAACCAGAAACACAGAGCTGGAGGTGCAGGTTGGCTGGCAGAGGGCTTACCCTATCTCTAGCACCTTACAGGTCATGTGCATGTCCGTGCAAATCTGTAATCCAAGCACTCAGGAGGAGGAGGATTGGAAGTTCTTACCTTCAGGTGCATGGTTAGAAAACCTTGTTTCACAAGTGTTGTTTCCTAATGTGTTTGCATTCTAAATAGCCTCTCTCTCTCTCTCTCTCTCTCTCTCTCTCTCTCTCTCTCTCTCTCTCTCTCTCTCTCTCTCTCTCTCTCTCTCCTCTCTGTGTGTGTATTGAATGCCAGACATCTTCTTCTATTACTCTCCATCTTATATTTTGAATCAGATTGTTTCACTGAACCCAGAGCTCACTAGTTCAGCTAGACTCACTTGTCCAGTGAGCTCCAGCTAGCAGTACTGGTACCATAGATATGCACTGTCATGTGTTTGTGAGCCACCAGGGTGGAGCGCTGGGAATGGAACTCTGGTCCTTTGCAAGAGCAGCTAGTGCTCATAATCAATGAGCCAGCTCTCCAGCCCCCACCTTTCCTCCCTCCCTCCCTCCCTCCTTCCCTTCCTTTTTCCTTTTCTATTTTAATGTAGGTGCTGGGGGATCTAACTCAGGTTCCCATGTTGGTGCAGCGGTCACTTTTATTCACCGGATCATCTCCCCAGCCTGCATCCACTTCCCTTGTTTTCAGTAAATTGCAGTGAGCACCCATATACAGAAATCACTTTGCGCATGTTTCTGTAGGAGGATTTCCCACCTGTTCTGACACCCTTTGCTTTGCCTCTCTCTGCCAGTCAACAATGTCGGAATGCTCCCTAGCCTGCTCCCGAGCCATTTCTTGAACACTCCCGGTGAGATCCAGGTGAGCGTCTTCCCTTTGCCTCTGCTTGTTTCTCAGCCAGATGTGGACCCCTCACTTGGTCACCAGGACTCATGGAAGAGAAATGGCGACCAGGTCAGGCCAGACTCTGCTGCGTGGTGACTGTCTTGATATTTTTTCTCTTCGTCCTAGAACTAGATAGATATAAAGTGTGTGGTGATGATGGTAAACGAGCCATGCAAAGGATACCGGGCAGGGGAGTTGTATGATACTTTATTAGAGAGAGAACTCACTTGCATGAGAAGCTGAGAACTGCCCTTCCCTTTATCTCTCCTATCCCCACGGCCCTGTGACCACGCCCACTTGGGCGCGGTCAGTGTTGAGGGTGTGTGAGATCTCTCCCTACAGTGTACTTTTCATCTCTGCCCATCAGAATCTTCCTAACCACTGTAACATTCGTCTGGGACTCTGTGCTCTGCTTCATAAAGGGGAATTCTGCCCAATAAATTCATAGCTCTAGCATCATGGGAGCAGCCAGCCCCTTGGCATGTCTGTCTTCCCAGGTGATTAGATGTAGCCTCAGCGATAGAAAGTCTAGACATCTCTCAGTATCTAAGCACGTTGTCTCCCCTTAGATACCAAAGTCCCTGAGCCTTCAAGTTTCTGATAAAACGGGATCATGCTTCACTGCCAGGCTGAACATGTCTTCCTCTGGGTAACTTATCTCTAATGTGATGTAAATGCGTGAAAGCAGTTAAGCATAGTATTTACAGAATAAAGACAAAGCCATTCAAGTCTACATGTTCAGTACAAATGTTGTTTGTGAAAAATTTAAATTAATTATTTTATTTAAGATTTTTTTCTTTGACATTTTAAAATTTTACTCTAACTTTAGAGTTTGCCCTTTGACAATTTCATGCATGCATGTATATATGTATGTATGTATGTATGTAATCTCTGCTCCCTTCTGTTTCCCCCTTCCTCCCAGTAAGTCCCCTCCTGTTTTCACTCTTTAAAAATTAAATACAACATTTTATTAGGTCTTGGGAACTATTCACCCTCCACTCCTTACTTCTCCCAGATCCATCTCACCCCTCCATGCCTTTTCTACTTAGTGTCTTCTGCTCTTCAGTGACACAGAATGCAGTTTGTGCTGCCCAAGCCCTCAAGGATGTGGAGCCATCCACTGGAGCACGGTTGGCCTAACAAGGCTACACCCTTAGAGAAAACCACTTCTTCCTGTCCTAGAAGCCATCGACTGTCAGTAACTCCTCAGCCTGAGCTGGGGACTCATTAGCTCCTTGATACTCCATGCTGGAATGTAGACTGGCTTGGTCCTGTGCAGGAACCACAGCTCCTGTGAATTCATGAATGCTTCTTCTTCTGATTCTTCTGATTCTTCTGATTCTTCTGATTCTTCTGATTCTTCTGATTCTTCTGATTCTTCTGATTCTTCTTCTTCTTCTTCTTCTTCTTCTTCTTCTTCTTCTTCTTCTTCTTCTTCTTCTTCTCCTCCTTCTCCTCCTCCTCCTCCTCCTCCCCTTCCTCCTCCCCCTTCTCCTCCCCCCTCCTCCTCCTCCCCCTTCTCCTCCTCCTCCTTCTTCTTCTGGTTCTCCTCCTCCTCCTCCTTCTCCTTCTTCTTCTGATTCTTCTTCTCCTTCTCCTCCTCCTTCTTCTTTTTTTACTTCAGATTCTTCTCTTCTTCTTCTGATTCTTCTTCTTCTCCTCCTCCTCCTTTTCCTCTTTCCCCTTCTCCTCCTCCTCCCCCCTTCTCCTCCTCCTCCTTCTTCTTCTTCTGATTCTCCTCCTCCTTCTCCTTCTTCTTCTTCTGATTCTTCTTCTCCTTCTCCTCATCCTTCTTCTTCTTTTACTTCTGATTCTTCCCTTCTCCTTCTCCTTCTCCTTCTCCTTCTCCTTCTCCTTCTCCTTCTCCTTCTCCTTCTCCTTCTCCTTCTCCTTCTCCTTCTCCTTCTCCTTCTCCTTCTCCTTCTCCTTCTCCTTCTCCTTCTCCTTCTCCTTCTCCTTCTTCTTCTTCTTCTTCTTCTTCTTCTTCTTCTTCTTCTTCTTCTTCTTCTTTTTCTTCTCCCAAACCAATGAATTTTATTAGGGTTGCTTGCATGACCATGGATGGTGGATGGATTGCTATTTCCTAGGGTATGGGTAATTTGTCAGTGGCTATACTATTGAAGAAAAATGACATCCCTCACCCTATCAGCAGCTAGTACCACCTTGGGAAGGTGTGCTTTTGAAGGTTTTTGGTCCATAGTTAGTGGAAGCCAAGGATGTGGAGTCTGAATGCTGGGGGCTTCACTGCACGTGGCCCAGATTCTGTGGCTGGACGCTCTAGAATTCCAGAGAGGTCAAACTTGTAGCTGCCATTGTAGGACAGGAGACAAATTTTTTAAAAATGCATTGAACAGCCCTTGAAGGCACTTGTTTACTGGCCCTTCCCATAGCCCAGATCTTTGAGGTGGTGGGGTTACCCCAGACTGGGCAACCTTTCTTGCTTCCATGCCTCAGTTCCATAGTTGTCTCTGTGGTCCATTTAAGTCCTGTATCTGCTGCCTGGCCTATGGCACCAGGTATCCTAGCTTCTTTTCTGTTGCTGTGGTAAAACACTCTGACCAAGAGCAACTTGTGCAGGGGGAAGGGGTTTGTTTGACTTATACTACCAGGCCACAGTTCGATCATCAAGGGAAGTCAGGGCAGGAACTTGAAATCTTGGAGGAATGCTGCCTGTCTTCTGGCTGGCTCACGGGCTCAGGTTTAGCTAAGCTTTCTTACATAGACCAGGACCACCTGCCTAGAGATAGCTGCCCATAGGGTGCTGAGACCTCTTCTAGCCATCATCACTCAAGACATTACCTACAGATTATGTCCACAGGTCCATCCAGCCTGTCCAGTCCTCGATTGAGATTCCTTTCTCAGGCGGCTCCATAGAACACCAGGTCACCGGGACATTGCTGCTTAGCCTCACCAAACCCTCTCCAAGTGTGCTCTCTGTTTCACACTCCCTATTGCAAGTCTGTCTTGAACTGTTATCACACTTCTCTTTATGTCTGCATTTGTGCTCTTGTCTGTGCCTTCCTCTTTTCCTCTCTCTGCCCTGGGTAAGATGATTATAGCATTCCTGAGGGAGTTACTCTCTGGACAGTTACAGGTGTTTCCAGGTTCTTGTTCAAACACACACACACACACACACACACACACACACACAATTGAGGAAGTGCACACATATTATAAAGTGGCAAGAACTTTTTGAGAAGAAAATCGGTAATGCTAGATCAGGTATATTTCAAGAGTACAGTCGGCACTGTGAGTTGGAGCACTGGTTTTGTTTGGAGCTTCGTTTATGGGGTTTGGGAGAGGAGGGGGTGGCTTCTAAGGGGAGTCATCTGGGCAGTTCCCTGTTTTGAGTGACAGGCCTGGATAATGTAAAGCTTTTCTCACTGCACGTGCTTCCCCATGTTGCGTCTCATTTTAGTCACACGCATGTTCAGTTATAGATGTAAGACGGCAAACGCAGATATAAGCGGCTTTCCCCTAAAAATTCACCCAGAGGGCAGATTTCCCTTACTGTGCAGGCATCCGTAACCAACCTCTCCATCCAAGATATGTCTTTGAACATACCCGAATGGAAACTGAGTCACCAAGGACTTGTTAAGGAGTAACATATTCCATTACGTGGATCAGGGAGTGCTTGCAGCCCATTCAGGTGGGAGTCCCAGGCTGATAAGTGCCTCACTAGGAGAGGGTTGTGTACAATGCCCAAGCCAAGGCTCCAGGTTGCTAAGTCATCCCTGTCCTTACCTGCTTCGCCAGCATTTTCTTCTCCTGTCTTCTCTAGGCCAGAAACTCCACCTTGTATTATCTGACTGTTCACCTTTTTACTCCCCATGCTGTTGTCTTATAAACCCTACTGTGCTGACCCTTCTTTGTCTAACTTGGAATTCAACACAGTTTTCCATGATGATACGGTTCCTCCCAGTCTGTAGTTGAAAATATCCTAGGTAGCCGGGCGTTGGTGGCGCACACCTTTAATCCCAGCACTCGGGAGGCAGAGGCAGGCGGATCTCTGTGAGTTCGAGGCTAGCCTGGTCTACAAAGTGAGTTCCAGGACAGCCTCCAAAGCCACAGAGAAACCCTGTCTCGAAAAACCAAAAAAAAAAAAAAAAGAAAGAAAATATCCTAAGTTAAAAAAAAAATGTCTCAGTAAATCTTACCTCCTGGCCAACCCAGCTCCAGACACGGCACACTATAGAAGGATGGGATTGCTTCTCAGGGCAGAGAGGCAGACCCCAGTGCAGCCAAGGTGCAGCATGGCAGAGGATATCATACCACATGCACCAGACCTTGGGAAACTATACATTCAAAACTTGAAGTGTGGAGCGGGGAGGCCAGGGGAATGGGTGGGAAGGAGGGGTGGGAGGGAGGACTGTGGTTGGAGTGCAAAATAAAATTTAAAAGAATAAATAAAAATTTAAGTGTGATTTCTGTTGTATGCACACTGCTTTTGCTTTGTCAGAAGTTGGCCCAACCATCAGAGACGAGGGACCATCTCTGTCTTCCTTTCGCATCTATGATTCTATTCCATCCTGAATTTCCAAGGCTGCTCTCCGGCTGAGGCTCACGTATGGGTGGGACCACAGAGCAATGCCACCGAGCCTCAGCTAGGAGCCAGAGTGCAGGTCTAGCTTGCGATGGAGCTGCTGAGATTTAGCTTTTGCCCATTTTGCCCATTCAGATGCTTTGTTAGCATCAACTTACTCCCAGGACGATTCCCCAAGGACTGGGCTGACTCGTGTCTGTGATTATTTATTGCAGAGTCTCATCCACTGCAACGTCACCTCTGTAGTCAAGGTACGTGATGGACGTGTGTGCTGAAAACACTGAAATGTTCCTTGCACTGAAATTCAACCGCTCCTAGCCAGAGGCTGCCTTACTTTGCTCCCGTCGGGGAAGGATAGACACAGGGTCATTCTCTCCAGCATCTGAACACTGTTTCGGCATTCGGAATGCACCGGGCCTGTCGATACCAACACTTCCTCAGGATTTCAAAGCAGTTCCCCCAAAATTAATATTTTAAGAAAATGTCTTATTTGTCTCTAAGAGAAGGGCATTCACTTATGACAGAAAAGACGACAGAGGGCCTGGGTTTTCTAGGTGTTCGTTGTTTGGTATTTGTTGAATCAAGCTCAAAGTCATCTATAGACTAGGCTCTTCATTTTTTGTTAAATATAAGTGATGGTTTTATATATGTATACCTGCGTGTGGGTAGGTGCCCTTGAACGCCACACGTGACGGATGCTCTGGAGCTGGAGTTACAGGCAGTTGTGAGCTGCCTGACATGGGTTCTGGGAGAGCAGCTCATGCTCTTAACCTCTGAGCCCGGTCTCTAGCCCAGTAATCTCTTGTTATTTGTGATTTAGTTATCTGTGGTCAGCCATGGTTCCAGAATGCTAAAAGGAAGATTCTCTGCTTTAAGAAAGAGACTGGGGACCACATATATGTAACTCTTACTAGGGTATACTATTATAATTGTTATTATTTTATTATTAGTCATTCATCTTATTATGTCTAATTTGTAAGTTAAACTTACTGCTTATGTTGACTTCAGGTTATCACATCTACTCAAGATTTTAGAAAGCACTCTTAGCAGATTGGCGCACGTGTGTGTGTGTGTGTGTGTGTGTGTGTGTGTGTGTGGTCTACTGTGGTGTTCTAAGCTCAGCTCATCAAGCTAATTAGTTGGACAGCACAGGACAAGTTATCCAACCATCTCGAATTTCCGATTCTGCACCCGCTACACGAGCTTTAGATGGAGTAGCTGGGGGGGAGGGCTCAGTTAGTTACGTGGCAGGCATGAGGTCTTGAAACCCCAGGTATGATTTTTTTTTTTTTTCGAGACAGGGTTTCTCTGTATTGTTTTCGAGGCTGTCAGTCCAGCCTGGCCTCGAACTCACAGAGATCCGCCTGCCTCTGCCTCCCGAGTGCTGGGATTAAAGGCGTGCGCCACCACCGCCCGGCAACCCTAGGTATGATGTTTATATATGCCTGTTATCCCAGTGATGTTGAGACAGGAGGCAGAGACAGGTAGACCCCTGGAAACTTGAGAGCCAGCTAATGTGACATACATGATAAGTTTCCAGCCAATGAGAACTTCTCAACCCGCCTCAAACAAAAGATGGAAGGTGCCCGAGGACACTGAAGTTCCTCTTCATGCGAGCCATGCACACCACACACGGATCCCCCCCCTTACACAGAGACACACAGCAGTGTTGGATGAAAGCCATGCCTTGGGTATGTAGAGCTCTTGGGTCCTTTGGTTTGGGTCAGCTGCAGAGCCATTTATGCTGATCCCCTCGAGGCTAGTCCATTTATGCCTTTATGTGAAAAGGGCTCTGGAAAGACAGCTTAGGAACAGGTGCTGCTTTTAAGAACAGGCGCAGGCGAGTAGTTGATGCTTAGTGTGAGCAAAATGTTTCCCCTTCCTCTGAGTGCTGGACCCCTCTGCCTCCACCACACTACACGGCTAGTGAGTGAGCTTTGAGCTTTCTGCCTATGCACACCTCGCTCATCCACGAGGTCTGCAACTGCGTGTGGTAGCCCTGTTGATCTTTCTTGGCAGTCAATAGTACTGGGGGAGAGTGAGGTAGGGACTCTGGTTTTAGGTTGCTGGAGTGTGTGTGTGTGTGTGTGTGTGTGTGTGTGTGTGTGTGTGTGTCTCAGTTTCAGGGGCTGAAACATGCCATAGTTGTGGACGACTGGTTTCTGCTATCAGGAGGGGAAGTTGGCCAGTGCCCTTCTCCACTGTTAATTTCAGGTGGGTAAGATGAACTGGCAATAGATACTTCATCACCGGTTGTTTTCCTGTCGGCACTGGCACGTTACAGCTTCCTGCTTGGTTATTACCGCCGGCTCACAGACTTTGTGTGCTGAGCAGTCCCCGCTGATGTGGCTTTAGGGTTTATGTGTTCGGCCGTTGTGGAAGCCTTGCCATCCGAACATTTTTTCATCATTTCAAACACCGATCTTCCAATATTAGACTTGCTTGATCATCTAGGTTTCCCAAAAGGGATTTGACAACCTTCTGATTCCTTTAGTGAAGAAACGCTTTGATTTGCATTTTTAAAAAGTTCTGTATGTTGTGGACATTGAATTCTCTAAGCAACAAAGGAAGTAAATTAAAGCTCAGCTTCTAAATACACCACGCCCTCATTAGCCTGGCTGGAAGCACGATCGGCGTCTTTTAAGTCTTTCAAAGATGCTGCCTGGGAGCAGCATGTACAAGCAAGCATACACACTCTTGCTGGTCAAGGGCAGAGATGGGAGACAGAGTGTGAGGGACTGGGAAGGCGGGAAAGTCGAAATTATAGTTAATCTTCTTGTTACTGAGAAAAAGGGGCTGGGAAGCGGCTCAGCAGGTAAGGTCTGTGTTTGGATCCCTAGTGCCCACACAAAAAAGTTGAGTGTGGCTGTACACGTCTGTAACCCCAGTGCTGGGGAGCAGGGACAGGGTTTCTGGGGGGCCTGTTGGTTTCCAGCTTAGCAAAAACCAAGCAGCCTTTAGGTTCAGTGAGAGCCCCTGTCTCAAGAGAATAAGGTGAAGAAGGATAGGGGAAGACTCCTAGTGTCCTCTTCTGGTCTCTGTGTGTATAGGCACATGCAAACATAGACACACAAACACACAAACACAGACACAGACACGCACCCATGCACGCACACACACACACACCCTGATAGAAGCAGCTTGAGAGAGGAAGAGCTAGTTTGGCTATAGTTTGAGGGTGTGGCCCTTTACGGTGGTGAAGGAAGCAGCTGGTCACATTGTGTCCAAAGTCAGGGGCAGAGAGTGACAAGAGCTGGTGCTTAACCCCCTCTCTCCTCTTTATCAGCTCAGGTCTCCAGCACAAGGAACGGTGCCATCCAAACTCAGGGTGGTCTGCCCTCCTCAGCTAAACATTTCTGGAAACACTCTCCTAGACACACCCAGATTTGTGTCTTTAAGTGACTCCAGATCCCGTCAGACTGATGATGAAGATTAACCACCACAGAGACTAGACACTGGGAATTTTGAGGCAGGGACAGATGGTGTCCAGGGCTGTCTGTGTAAGTGAGATCATTTGCCCATTAAGGCTAGGGAGCTCACACGAGAGACACTGAGGATGCTCAAGGGTATCCAAAAAGATGCAAGTGGTTCCCATAGAATGTGTGTGTGTGTGTTTATGCATGTATATAAGTGTGTGTTTATATGTATGTGCATGTGTGTGTATGTGTGTGCTTATATGCATGTGTGTTTATGTGTGTGTCTCTGTGTGTGTTTATGTGCATATGTGTATGCCTGTGTTTATGTGTATGTGTTTATATGCATGCATGTATGTAGAGAGAAGCCTTTTCCTTGCCAGCCGCTTTGGTTGTTCCCTACTAGTCACCTAGGCTTGCCGCGTTGTAGTCCCCAAATAACACACAAGACGCTGTATTAATTATGAAGCTGTTGGCCTTGCTTGTTTCTTACTGGCTAGCTCTGACTTAAGTATTTATCCCATAATTGTTAATCTAAGTATTTCTCTTACCGGAGAAAAGTTCCGGACATCTTACTTCTCTGGCGGGCTACATCATGACTCCCTGTGTTTCCCCTACCCAGAGTCCTCCTGGACTCCTAGTCCCACCTATCTTGCTTCCCTATTGGCCAACAGTGCTTTATTGACATATACACAGGACTTCCCCATCACATGTGCATGTGTGTTTATATGAATGTGTGTGTGCTTATATGCATGTGTGTGGGCATGTGTGTTTATATGAATGTGTGTTGATATGTGTGTGTGTGTGTGTAGGTTAGAGATTGTGAACTCAGTTTAGTCTCTCAACCTTCTCTCACTTCCCTTGGAAGCCAATGGCCAATGCAGATGTTACAGAGTTCTGGATCTTCCTTGTCATAGCCCCACCCAGCCATAGCAAGAACATCTGGGGACTCTCTTACACAGAGGCCTGGTGCATGTGATGGATACAGTGACAGGAGAGTCTCTCTAGAAGCTTCTGCAGGGCCTCTGGCCAACACAGGCACACACACGGGCACATTGCATCTGTGGCCATTGGTCTTCTTGTTTTCTTTTGCCCACTTCTGCAGACCTGTGCTGTATGTACCTGTGCTGAGATGTACAGGAGATGCTAGATTCTTGTTCAGTGTTCTGCTAGTTCCCAATTCCAGCTGGTGGGTGAAGTGTGTGATGGCGGCCATACGCTTCCTTCATCCCTGGTATAGGGAGGACCTTGAGAACTCAGAAATACCTCCTGCCACCTCCAGCCAACCCCTACTGTTCCAGGGAGACTTTATGGGAAAGAAACCAGAGGCGGCTGGATAGTCTAGGTTTGCTATCTGTCTAGGTTGCTTGCTGTGGCTTCTAGCCAGATTCTCAAGTTGCCAGAATGGCCTTAAAGGTTGCCAGCAACTCTCAAGGTCTTCTGGGAAGATTAAGCTTCCGAAACTTCCTCCAAGGACCCTGTTCATTGCTACTTAGTTGCTTTTTCAAGGCTTAACCATGGCCTTCTCTTATAGATGACACAGCTTGTTCTCAAACACATGGAATCAAGGTAAGGCCCTTCACCGAAGAAGCCCCAGAGCAAGGTGGCCTTCCTGCCTTGGCAGTCACTTTGTTTGGGGACTGGGTGGTGGAGGGGGATTGGCTCATGAAGTCGCTGCTTCAGCTGATGCTTAAAACCTATGAAGACAGAACACAGTGGTTATGGGGGGAAGGCCAGGCCGGCTTTTCACATATGTGTGCATATGTGAAGGTCAAGTGTAATGTGTTTTAGAGGGAGATTGAGAACAGATGTCTCAAAAACACATTGGCTTTCAAAGAAAATTAACTCATGTTGAACATAAAAGAAGCAAGTTGGCCTCAGATCAAGACCATGTCCTTTTTTATTGTGAATTCCATCTTCTGTCAGATTGAGTACTCCATTTCCATGGTAACTGCCCCCTCTCTATCTCTAACAGTCCTTATTTGGGTCACCCTGTTACAAACACTCATTAGGGGCTGGTTTTCATCACCTATTGTTCATTTAGAGCAAATAGCTGATAGTTTAATTTTTCTAGAGTAAGATGGGGGTAGCTTTGTTTTCTAATATTCAGTCTCTTGCCACTGCACTCCAGACATCCAACTGGGAAGATTAAAGAGAATTGAATTCCTCCCAGTAAATGGGGAGGCTGAGGCAGGAGGATCACCAACAAATTCAAGACCAGTCTGGGTTCCATAGTAAGGTCGAGGCTAGCCTGAACTATACAGCAACATAAATATGTTTCAGAAAATGAAATAAACAAAAAAGACACGTGGTCCCATTGAGACTGGAGAGCCCCTTTCTCCTTTCCTCTTGTCTGAGCCATTTTGGTTTTTTGTAGCTTGGCAGGAAAATAGCAGAGCTCCTGTTTGGAGTACCAGGCCCTTTATGTCACACGACCGAAGGGTGACATCACCACACAGTGTCCTCCTTGAGATCTTGGGGACTGTTTCCCTCACAGTTCTTACAAAACCAACCCTCATGAGCCATGGAAACGTCGTAGAGGGTGGGTTCTGACAGCTCCAGCCCTCAGGTGTCTTTACTGCGGTGGGACGACGGAGCGGCTAACAGGGCAGCCTCTAATCTCTGCCTTTCAGGCGGAGAGGCCTCATCTTGAACATTTCTTCTGGGATAGCCCTTCGTCCCTGGCCTCTGTATGCCCTCTACTCTGCTTCCAAGGTGAGTGACAAGCCATCCAAGTCTCTTCCTTCTTCCTCCAAGCAGCAAGTGTCTGCGATACTCTTGGGAACCTGAGGGACCTGTCTATAAGGGCAGGAAGAAGCAAACTCCAGGACCTGAGGTGTTTTCTCTCTCACTGCAGGCTTTTGTGTGCACATTTTCCAAGGCCCTGCATGTAGAATACAGAGCTAAAGGAATCATTATCCAGGTGAGGTGGACAATTGTGGGCCCTCCCAAGTGGGAACTTTGGCTGGGTTGGATGGTAATCTATCACCCGTTGCAAAACAGGCTGTACATGTGAAGATAGGCTAAGAGATGCTGTTGGGTTTCCCTGACCAAGACCAGGTCAACTGCTGCCTCTACAACCCCTCCTGCTGCTGAGATTTCTGCTGGCTCCCCCTTCTTCCTGGGTGTCGGTTGGACAGGGAAATTGAGTATGGGTATGGTAGCGCAAGAATTCCGTGGAGGACTGGAGATGTAGCCTAGCATACACAAAGCCCTGCGGATCATCCACAGCACCGCATAAAAATGGGTGTGGTGGTGCATGTCTGTGAGGTGGTGCATGTGGAGGCAGGAGGATCAGGAGTTCAGGGTGATCCTTACCACACAGCAACTTTAAGGCTAGCCTGAGCTACGTGAGATGTCTGGGAGGGAAATGCTGTGACCCTTTGCTGCACGGTGCTGTATTAAACAGCCTAACTATTGGTTCCTCTTTGATATGTGGAGAAGGAGCAAAAGGAAGCTGGGCACTTGACACACGCTGGGACTAGGGGAGGGAAATGGATCTTCCCCTGGGTGAGGTTTACCTGTGATGGGCTATGGACATCCCCACACTTTGGTCCTTGAGCAACGGGAGGAGGAACCAAGCCACTGTGGAGACTACCTACACTAACTGAAAGAGGTTGTCACTGCCATCCCTGGGCTGAAAGATAAGGCAGCCTGGGTGTCAGTGAGTTACATGTGCCTGGTTTAGTAGTACAGTCTGGGAAGGAGTTTTAGGACATACTATTAGAAATGAAGCAGGCACAGTTAAAATTACATATTTTTTTCACGTGTGTTATATATGCATGTGAGGGTATGTGTTGCATATCCGTGTGGGGGGGGGTATGTCTGTGCGTACATGTTTGTGTGGGAGCGTGTATATGTATACATGTTTCTGTGTGAGCGGGTATGTATGTGTGATCCGGTACGTATGTATGTACTTGTATGTGTGTGTGGGGTTCTTAGAACAACCTTAGTTGTCTCTCTCATTAGCATATCAAGTACCTACCAACTGAGCTGTCTCTTGCTTCCTTGGCTCTGAATTTCTTCCCAGTTCTATCACATCACCCAAGCAATACTGGATAACTTGTTTAAATTGTGAGCCTCAGTTTCTCCACCCATGAAATGGGCCTTTATTATCACCATACATTTTTGGCTACCATATAGTATCTAATCATTTAATATTTACTGAGTCCCTACATTATAAACAAAAGTGTTTTCTTCACCAAAGTTAACTCCAAGAATGAAAATACTATTTTGCTATCTGAAAATTGGAATTTTTTTTCTCAAAGAGCTATCCTTTGAGGTCCTGGAAGCAGAGAACAGGATAGGCAGATAAATCACAGCATTAATTTGCTTAAGAACAAGTTCAAATAGACCAGCTGGCCAGGAAGTGGGTTTAGTTATAGAACAACATAATTACGAAAGAGTTGTGATGAAACCAGGAGAGCTAAAATGAATTGTATTTCTTCCTTTTTTTCCAAGAATTTTACTATAGTTGAGAGGGATGGATGGAGGGAGGGAGGGAGGGAGAGAGAGAGAGAGAAAGAGAGAGAGAGAGAGAGAGAGAGAGAGAGAGAGAGAGAGCTCCCACAAAGGCACATGTGTGGAAATCAGAAGAGTTGTACCATGAGGTCCCTGGGGAGCCATCTTGACAGCCCTGTTCTTTTCCTCACTAAGGATCTGAAAGGTCTCTGCGTCTACAGTAATGTGAGGAGTCTGGTTTTCAGTCCTCAGTCAGGTTGCAGCGTGTTTAGACATGGCTGGGAGCACAGCACTGGATGTCCAGAGCACCATCGGCACGGTGGTTTATAATTCTTACTACAACAGAAAAGACTGCGTGTGTGAGACCCTCTCGGGACGAGGGAGGGAGTCCAGAGCACCTTAGGTGGCTCCTGCTTTAGTTATGTGTCTTAGAATTTACAAACGCAGAGCTGGGTGGTGACTGCGCACGCCTTTAATCCCAGTACCCGTGAGGCAGAGGCAGGTGGGTTTCTACGAGTTCCAGGGAAACCCGGTCTACGTAGTGAGTTCCTGGGCAGGCTCCAAACCTACAGAGAAAACCTGTCTCGAAAGAAAAAAACCAAACCAAACCAAACCAAAACAGCAACAACAACATACATACATACACAGAACCTCAGTCACTTAGCATTGCCAGACTTAATATAGGGTGCGCAATTA
The DNA here is from genome assembly GCF_017639785.1 of Mesocricetus auratus. Classification (NCBI taxonomy): domain Eukaryota; kingdom Metazoa; phylum Chordata; class Mammalia; order Rodentia; family Cricetidae; genus Mesocricetus; species Mesocricetus auratus. Next base: position 82,521,218 of record NW_024429196.1, on the reverse strand, counting down.
CATTTGATTTTCAAAGGAACGTGAATAAATCTGTCTGCTGATTTACTAGTCACAGTTTTACTAGTAGTCCTGTTGGCCTTGGCCTTTTAATTCCCTTTCCTCAGCCTTGGGACCGAAGGTCTGTGCCACCACTCCAGGCTGATTGACTGACTTTCTAGGGTCCATTCAGTGCAATGATTGGGACATAATTATGGTGACTGGTTTGTGCTGGTCTGAACTCCAGTTTTGAGTTCCTTGCATTTGTGTATGTGGTGCTGGGAATCGAACGCTGGGCCCAGTGCAGAAACTCTCTTTCCCAGTTTACCCTCCAGCCCTCCCTGAACTTCAGCTTTCTCCTGTTGCAGGCTGCACTTTTGTTTGCTGGGTCTGCCAGCTGCCCCGTGCGCACCGACGGGCGTTTGAGCCCCCTCGAGATGAGCAGCTCAGGCCTGGTCTTGAGTGGTCAAGCCTCCTGCTGTCCAGTTTTGTGACAGCTTCTGTGTCTTTTTTTTTTCTTTTTGGTTTTTCGAGACAGGGTTTCTCTGTGGCTTTGGAGGCTGTCCTGGAACAAGCTCTGTAGACCAGGCTGGCCTCGAACTCACAGAGATCCACCTGCCTCTGCCTCCCGAGTGCTGGGATTAAAGGCGTGTGCCACCAATCTTAAAACAGTTCACAGGTAGAAAGGGACTGGGGGATGGATGGTGAAATGTGTGTTCATGCCTCGGTCTCCGCTGGGCTGTGCAGTTCTGTGTCACGCTCATCGTTTTTCTTCCGCAGGTCCTGACCCCTTATGCTGTCTCAACCCCAATGACGAAGTATCTAAACACCAACATGGTGACCAAGACTGCCGATGAGTTTGTTAAAGAGTCCTTGAAATACGTCGCCATTGGAGATGAAACCTGCGGATGTCTTGCACACGAAGTCTTGGTAGTCAATGATTTCTTAATTTAGAAGCAAGTGAGGAAGGCAACATCCTGGGCGTGGCGGGGCTTGCCCTTTCTTGTTGGGGGGGGGACGTCAGCCATCTTCTCTCACAGCAAGCTCACAGGGCCAGCATGCTGCGGTATGTCAAGGGAAAGTAGTTAAGAATTGAGGCCTATGTGCTTAGCCTGTAAATAACACCAAGGCTCCACTTAGTGGCTCCTGGGAGTTCTTGGGTAGGAAAAACAGGAACACCCTTGGCTCTGTGTTTCAGTAAAGCTGGGCCTCTAAAGAAATGTTTTTCCTTTGCTATGAGTAAACAAGGAAGGAAGCATGGTAGAAAGAGTACAAAGCCACCTGGGAAATGGGGCTTCCGGAAATGCTCTATAGGGCGGAAAGAAGAGGTGTGGTGTGCTGGGTGGTCAGCACAGAGTGATTTCTCTCTTGTTTTAGCATGTCCTTCAGAAAGAGCCTGTCAGGATGGTCAAAGGGCATTTAAAGGGACAGCTCGGGTGTCTAAGAAGTTCACCGTTGCAAAGTGTCACAAGACCTTAAGCATTAGAACTACTTGGCCTGACCTTAAGTGACTGGCTCTGAACTGGCTGAGTTATAATTTCTTTGCTCTGCTCTTGTCTCAGACGCTCATTTTTTTTTTCTGTTCCAGGCAATATTCCTGAACCTGATCCCTTCTGGAATCTTCTATAGCAGCACCTTCCAACGGTTCCTCCTGACACACTACTCAGATTACTTGAAGCGCAGTGTCAGCAACAGATAGTGGTGGGTGGGGGATGGAGGTGGGGGGTTAGGGTTAGGGTTAGGGTTAGAGTTAGGGTTAGGGGTTAGGGTTAGGGTGGGGTTAGAGTTAGGGTTAGGGCTAGGGTTAGGGTGGGTTAGTATGAGGTAGGACTGGAGGGAGTGTTGAGCGAGTGATCTAGAATTATTCATTGGTGGTAGTGGCCAGAAGAGCAAGCACATTACCACCCTTTGCTTGCTGAAAGGGAGCCTGCCACAGACACAGTGGTTTGAGTCTGGAGATCTCAAGAAAAGCTGGGGTATGAAATGGTGTATTTTCTATAAAAGGGAGGCTGGCATTAAGGGTGACAAAGAACCCCTAAAGGTAATAAATGTGCTTAAAAGACACCTTTGAGTCTCAGAATATTGAATCAGGATATTGAGAAGGATCTTACCTAGGGGGTCACTTAGGTGTGTAAAACTTTACCAGGACCTCTGTAGGCCCAGAATACAGTTTTTTTTTTAATGTGGCTTCTCACAGGTCCAGGAAACTGAGTGGGGGAAAGTGTTGGGGCAATGGCTGACACAAGCCAGTGACTTGTCTTCACCAATCCCCCCCCCCCCACGCACACACACTGTCCTTTCAACCACAAGAGCACTGGGTGTATCTGCTTTATTCATATTAGAGTCTATGGAAGGCTGTGCTGATAAAGACAAAAATGCAGAAGGAAGTTTTAAGACATTGATCGCTCTGGGGCTACAGAGATGGATCTGTAGATAAAGCACTTGCTGAGCAAGCACAAAAACTGGGGTTTGAAGGCACACAAGGCACACAAAAGCCAGGGAGGTTTGGTAGCTTACCTGTGTCTCCATCGCCCAGGAAGTTGAGACAGGAGATCCCCAGGGAAGCTGGACGGTTACACTAGACAGAACTAGTGAGCTCTGAGTTCAGCAAGAGAACCTACTTCAATTAATAAAGTGGAGAGTGACTGAGGAAGATGCCTAATGTCAAGTGTAGGTATCCACATCTGTGTTCCCAAAATTGCTCGCACAGCCACATGATGTCTGAACACTCGAACACACACACACACACACACACACACACACACACACACACACACACACACACGGGAAAACGTCCTGAAACAAGCACACATCTGGGCATGGTGGTGCACGCCTGTCATCTCAGCACCCAGGAGACAGGTGGGCGAGCCGCCACAAGTTTGAAGTTAGACTGGTCTACAGAGGATAGACTGGCCTACATAGCAAGCGACAGACCAGCCAGAGATACATAGTGTTACCACTCTAGTTGGAGGATGAATCTGGGAAAGCAGAACCTAAAAATGAAACTGACTAAAGTCTCATGCAATAGTCAACTTTTATTCAGAGTATCCGACAATTTATACTCTAATGGTTTAGCAGGGTCATAGGAGCTCAAACTGTATACCATCACAAGGACACCCATACTTGGAAACATCTTTAAATAACAAAAGTAAGCTGCAATGTGTAATCTGAAGCAAACCCACTCCTGTGAGGGGCAGGAGATCATGTTTCTAGAACAAACCCCTGTTTAGAAGGAACAGATTACAAGACTCTTGCCTTATTTTCTTTGAGTTTTCTCACACGCTCTCAGAATTCTCACACAGCTTCTTTCTTGGACTGTGTTCCAACACAGAACAAGACCAAACAATAATAACCAAAGAAATCAACTCACAAAATAAACAAAAATTAAGTTCTCTAATGAAGATATTGGTAACTGTAGAAATGAGGTCTTCTGGTTCTCTAACTCTTGGGGTGCTGGGGACATGGAGGTGCATGTTCTGCCTAGGGCTAGAGTCATCTGAAGGATTATGTTCTTCTATGTCCTGTGAACAAGGGGGTTATGTTCTTGGACCCCAGTTGAAGCTGCCAGTTGGAGCCTCCTTGAGGCCTCTGATGGCTGCTTGTTCTTCTTCATACCATGATAGCTGACCTCTAAGCATGCCCATGCCAAAGACAACCAGGAGGTTTACTGTCTTGTGTAGGTTAGCCTTACAAATCACAACACTGTTATGTGAAGCCACAAGTCTGTTGAAGGGTCTCAAGAATTTATTTAGGTATAGTTTGGGAACAAAGACTCACTGATACAGAACCAATTAGACACTGCCGCTGATCCAGCTGCCTCCTCCAGTCATTCTTGCCCAGGGGTGGAGAGCGCCAACCTCAAGCCACCTGCTCTGCTCCAACCACCCAAGAGATTCCGAGAGCAAGAGCATGCATGACCCTCTCCCTCAGCTTTTAAGCTGTCATGTAGGGAGATAAGACCACACCCTAGGGCTTGCTACCCCAAAAGTCATTGGCTAAATGAATTGAAATCCCACAACACAACACACCTTGTCTGAACCCTTCCGCGCCTTATACTAGAGGTCACAAAACTTACTTCTCCAGGTGGGAATGTAGCCAGCTGTTAAATACTTGCTCGGCATGAATGAGGCTATGGGATGCATCCCAGCACTGAAAACATGCATACATGATACCTCTCAATTTCGGAGGGAGGGGTATAAAAATGTAATAGGAGATATTCTCTTGGACCGTCTTTGGAAAAGTCAATGTGCTGCATTAATTAACCTTAGACTCAAGTGTTTGTCCTAACGTACACCAGCCCTCTGTATTAGCTAGCCTGTAGGCATTTTATTTTTTGATTGAGATTTAAGTGGGAGGTCATAGCCTGGGTCAGGTGGTCCTGGGTTGTGTAAGAAGGCAGACGTATCAAACCATGGAAAGCAAGCCAGGAAGGAGCACTCCTCCATGGTCTCTGCTTCAGTTCCTGATCTGACTTCCCTCAATGATGGGTTGTGATCTGTGAGATGTAAGATGAAATAAACCAAAAGAGAAAAAGCAAACTGGGACAGAAATTGGTGCAAGGAACATGGGGTATTGTTGCGACAGACCTGAGAATGTCTTTTAAGGGAGGACTCTAGAGGCATTTGGAACTTTGGGCTGGGGAAGCCCTTGAGTGTTTGGGGCTAAGGGAACTGTTCTGTGGGAACTTGTTAAGACAATGCTGAGAGAGATGCAAAAAGCGGAGGTCTGGCTCATGAAGTTTCAAAGGGAAGCAAAGATTCTATCAGGGCCATTTATGTGATGTATTTGAGTTAAGAACCGTGAATTCTGGTCAGGAGAGGTTGAAGAATCGGCTGTGACTAACACAAAAACAGCGCCACTGAAGTGAAACCTTGGCTTTGCTGGGAAAGTCAGTGGATGCTGGCTAGCTAGAATCAGCTGAGAGTAAATAAGAGACCTGCATAACTGAAGAATCTTCTGGAAGGTATTTTCCCAGGGTCAGCACATAAACTGTGGTCCAGAGGGCCCAAGGCTACACAGTACAAGCTGGCAAGTGAATTTGGGATGTGTTAAGAGTCTCCCCACTAACACCACAGAAGCTGCAAGCTTGAGGGTGGTCATGAGGAGAACCTGAGGGTTGCAAGGCAGCGTCGGAGTCCCCGAGGAGAGGAAAGGTGGACATTGGTGAAAGTGCAGAGTGGAGGCCCCAGAGTATTGGAGATGACACAGCTGCTAAATGACAGGACCACCAAGGACAGTAGCAGGTGTAGACTGTACAGTGTGTGTCCTGGAGCCAGAGCCAGACAGGTGGAAATGCTCAAGCTCTTTGGAACCCAGAAGATCACGTATGAGTCCCAGGCATAGGACACTGAGCTTTTTTACACCACTGAATTTGGGTTTGCTTTGATCTGACTGTAACTGGGCTCTTGTTCTTCCTTGTTGGTTTAAGAAACCACTGAACTTGTTGTATTCTTTGTTTCAAAAGAGTCCAGAGTTAAGAAACTTTGTATTTTTAAGGAAAACTTGAATTTTTATTTTAGTTTACTTTTTTTATTGAGTTACACATTTTTCCTTACTCCCCTTCTCTTCTCCCCTCTCTCCTTCTACCCTCCCTCTTCCCCCATGCTCCCAATTTACTCAGAATATCTTGTCTTTTCCCCCTTCCTAGGCAGATCCATGTATGTCTCTCTTAGGGTCCTCTTTTTCACTTAGGTTCTCTAGGGTTGTGGCCTGTAAGCTGGTTGTCTTTTACTTTATCTCTAATATCCTGACAATGGAGGTTTCTGTCCCCTGGGCCCACAGCTGTTTAGTCCCAAATGAACACACAGAGGCTTTTATTAATTATAAACTGTTTGGCCAGTGGCTCAGGCTTCTTATTGGCTAGCTCTCTCTTAATTATTAACCCATTTTTATTAAACTATGCATGCTATGAGCTGTGGTTTACCTGTAATGCTCTGACATGTTACTCCTCCAGCAGCTACATGGCATCTCTCTGGAGGCTCCTCTCTGCCTTCCCCTTTCCCAGAATTCTCCTGGTCTGGTAGCCCTGCCTATACTTTCTGCCTGGCTGTTGGTAAATCATCATTTATTCATCAACCAATAAGAGAAACATATATTCACAGCATACAGAAGGACATCCCCCATTAATATCCACTTATGAGTGAATACATATTACATTTGTCTTTCTGGGCCTGGGTTATATCACTCAGGATGGCTTTTTCTAGTTCCATCAATTTGCCTGCAAATTTCAAGATGTTATTGTTGTTTACTGCTAAGTAGTACTCCATTCTGTAAATGTACCACATTTTCCTTGTCTGGTATCTAGGTTGTTTCAAGGTTCTGGCTATTACAAATAAGGCTGCTATGAACATAGTTGTAGAAATGTCCTTGTGGTGTGAGTGTGCATCCTTTGAGTATATGCCCAAGAGTGATACTGCTGGATCTTGAGGTAGACTGATTTCCAATTTTCTGAGAAACTGCCATTCTAATTTCCAAAGTGGCTGTACAAGTTTGCCCTCCCACCAGCAGTGGAGAAGGAGTATTCCCCTTACTCCATATCCTCTTCAGCATAAGCTGTCATCAGTTTTTGATCTTGGCCATTCTAACAGGCGTAAGATGGAATCTCAGAATGGTTTTGATTTGTATTTTTCTGATGACTAATGATGTTGAGCATTCCCTTAAATATCTTTCAGCCATTTGAGATTCCTCTGTTCAGAGTTCTCTTTTTAGATCTGTACCCTATTTTTTTTATTGGATTATTTGCTCTTTTGATGTCTTGTTTCTTGAGTTATTTATACATCTTGGAGATCAGCCCTCTGTCAGATGTGAGGCTGGAGAAGATCTTTTCCCATTCAGTGGGCTGCTGCTTTGTCTTGTTGATTGTGCCCTTTGCTTTATAGAAGATTCTCAGTTTCAGGAGGTCCCATTTATTCCTTGTTGCTCTCAGGTCTGTGCTACTGGTGTTCTACTTAGGAAGTGGTCTCCTGTGCCAATGCGGAGAACTTGAATTTTTAAATATATGAACTTTTTAAAGACTGTCGGATTTTTAAAGTTATACTATGTCTTTGCGTTGTGATAGTGACATGATATCCTGGGATTTAAAAAAATTAGGAAAGGTTATGGCTTAATAGCGATGCATCTGTGTGTCAAATTGACAAGGGGGTTAATTGTGATGTTTTAGTCTTTTTGTTGGCTTGGCACAAGCTGGAGTCACCTGAGAGAGGGGACTTCAGTTGAGGAATTGCCTCCAACATACTGGCTTGTGTGCATTTCTGTAAAGCATTTTCTTGATTAATCGTTGGTGTGGAAGAGACTAGCCTACTGTGGCTGATGCCGCCCCTGGACAGGTGGTCCTGTGTTGTACAAGAAAACAGGTTGAGCAATCCACACAGAACAAGCCAGTACAGTTCCTGCCTCCAGGTTCCTGCCTCGAGGTCCTGACTTTCTTTAGAGATGGAGTGTGACCTAGAAATCATAAGATGAAATAAACCCTTTCTTCTCCTAAGTTTTGGCCAATGTCCTATCACAGCTACAGAAAGCACACTTACTATGGTTTGGGTAAGGGTCCCCAAAGACTCGAGTGTTAAAAGTTTGGTCCCCAGCCTGTGGTGCTATTGGGAAGTAGTAGGCTCTTTAAAAGGCGGGGCTTTAGTGGGACACTAATTTCTTTCTACCTTTCCCTTTGCTTCCAACTGGCTGTGAAAATGTGCAGTTCTCTGGCCTTACACAGCCCGTGATGTTCTTCCTGGCCACAGGCCTGAAACAATGGGCCTGTCTTCCATGGGATGGAACTACAAGCCCAAATACACCTCTTCTTCTTAGTGGGATATCTCAGGTTTTACGTTTTGTCACAGTGACAGAGAGTTAACACAACATGATGTTGTGGTCTATAAGACGTGTTTAGGCCACAATCATAGGGATGTTGGAACACACGTGGCTGAGGCTGCAGGTTGGACCTACCTATGTGGGAAGCAGAGAACTCCATTTCAAAGACAGCTAGCCAGTGCTAGCCAAAGAAAGCTAACTTATGGCCATCCTGCAGCCAGAAGAACTTAATCAGGTTGTGCTGCCTCTGAGGCCAAGGGCAGGTAGGTCTCTCTGCAGTCTTGAGTTTTCTGGACCCTGGCTCCATACTGCCCTCTAATGGTCTTGCGGAGAAACTGTGGGGTTGCTCCTACCTAGTCCCCTAGAAATTTCACTGTAGAAGCCAACAACTCCGCCCCCCCATCCTTGGAGGAAAGGATGTTCCTCTGTTTCTTTCTCAGGTTTTTAAAGCAGGTGTGTGTGTGTCTGTGTGTGTCTGTGTGTGTGTGTGTGTGTCTGTGCATGCGTGTACATGCTCGTGTGCATGTGCGTTCATTACAAGAAGGACAGGGAGAAGAAGAAAGACCTGTTTGTGTGGCAAAGATTCTGACAATTATAGAGCGGAGCCTCTTAGTCTCCTGGATTGAGTTCACCCCATAACTCATGGAGAAGGTTGGCTTCCTGAGCTTTCTTTTTTTGATTAGATTTCACACAGGTTTAGAAAATAAAATGATTTAAAAACCACATTTAAAAGATAAATTTCCTAGTCACAGAAAAGTAGGTAGGGCAGAAAAACAGGAACTATAGAAAAAAAGGAGGAAAAAAAGAGCCTCCTCTCAGAATTAATCACGCTTCCCTTATGGTTGCTTGTTTTTTTCTTTAATTTTTTAATTACATTTATTTATTCTCCCTCTCCTCTCCCTGCTCCCCTCTCCTCACCACCTCAGTGTGGATTTTAGAGAACAACTTGCAGAATCCAATCCTTTCCTTCCACCGTGTGGATCCTGGAGATGCAACTCGGGTCATCAGGCTTTAACAGCAGACATGTTTACCTGATGAGCTATCCCATCAGCCTGTAGATTGCTTTTTCTAGTTTCTTTATGTGTTTGCAGTGGATTGAAGCGCAAGTTTTTACATTCTACCTTGCCATTAAGACAATGACATCAGGTTATTAAGTACGAACAGCTAAGCAAGAGATGCTCTGCAGCGACCGTTAACGCCTGCTCTTAGGATTCATCATGATTCATCCTTTTGGTTTGCATCTAGATGGTTTCTGATCTTTGAAATTTTACAATGTAACATTATCTGTCCTTGAACGCATGCCGCTTCGTTGTTGCTAATGTTTAAACTTTTAACAACTCACACGCTGTATTTTTCATATTTAAAATATGTGATCCAAGGGCTGGGAAGATAGCTCTGTGGGTAAAGTGCTGGCTGTGCAAACATGCAGACCCAATTAAGGTCCCCTAGCACCTATGTAAAACCCTGGCCATGTGCATCTGTAACCCAAGTACAGAGGGGCAAAGACAGATGGGTCCCTGGCGCTCATGGGGAGGGACTGAGGGAGATATGGGTGTTGGCTGCTGTCTTCCTCAGGAACATACCCAATAGTGCACACAAACATGTACATATTTATAAACCACACACACACACGCACACACACACACTATACAATTCAGCATTTATAGTACACTCAGAGTAGTATAACCATCATTACAACTAGTTCTAGAACATTTTTCATGACCCCACTTTGAAACACCACACCTGTTAGCAGTCACCCTTCACTTCATGCCCGTCTGACATACACCTTGACCAAGGCAACCACGAATGTGTTTCTTTTTTTGTGTGTGTGTGTATTTAAGCACACTCAAAAAAAATATACAGGGTCATGATTTATATCCCAGACTGGCCCCAAACTCTCCATCCTCCTGCCTCAGCCTCCTGAGTGGTGTGGTTACTGGCACATTCCACAACATGTGGACTGGCTATTCTGAAAAGTTAACAAAACTTTTGTTTTTACGTACTTTCACTCAGCGTAGTGTTTTAAAGGTTTGTCTGTGATGGACTGTGCACCTCTTTCTATTTTCTGTTGAGTATTTCATTGTCAAAACATAGCCTGCTTTACTTAGTAGTTCATGAGTTGATGGACATTCAGCTTGTTCCTGATTTCAGTGCTCTGGCTGAGGCTGCTCAGAATACTAATAGACTAATAATGGTTTTTTACTTTGTGGTGGTTTGAAAGAAATGGCCCCCAAGGGGAGTGGCACTATTAGAGGTGTGGCCTTGTTGGAGGAAGTATGTCACTGTGGGGGCGGGCTTTAAGTTCTCTTTTTTTCCCAATCTGCCCTCAGTGTGACAGTCAGTCGACTTCCTTTTGCCTCTGAGTCAAGATGTAGGACTCTCAGTTCTAGTGCCACGTCTGCCTGCACACTGCCATGCTCTGCTTCATGATCACAGTGAGCTGAACCTCTGAAACTGCCCCCTCAATTAAATGTTTTCTTTGCGAGATTGCCATGGCCATGGTGTCTCTTCCCAGCAATAAAAACCTGAAGACACACTTATATTGGGTATATTCCTGTCAGTGGACTTTAGGGCCTTATGGCAGCTCCACAATTAGCCTTTGGAGTAACTGCTACACCATTGTCCAAATGGGTTGAGCTGGCTTCATTTTCACCAGTGAACATGAAGGGTCCACTTCTTCAACCTCCTAACCAATACCCATCATCTCTCTCTTTTGAGAAAGATTAGATAGATAGATAGATGATAGATAGATAGATAGATAGATATAGATAGATTGACAGACAGACAGAGATACAGGTAGCCAGAGAAAAGGTTAGCTGCCCTGGCCTTATTTCCTTCAGACAGGGTTGTTTCCTGAACCTGGAGATAGGCTGACAGACAGCAAGACCCAGAAATCCTCCGATCTCCAGTCACTACGGCTCTGGGTCATAGACACATGAGGCTACGCCTGACTTTTTTTTTTTTAAAGCATGGGTTCTAGGATCTGCACTCAGTTTCCTCCTTATGCTTGGGTCTTACACACTGGGCAGTTTCTTTTCCAGCTGCTTGTCTTCTGTCAGCAGAACCTGTGATAGATTTCATGTGCTTCTCTGGTATTTGCAAAGCTTGCTTCATCTTGAATAATCCTAGGCCCCCCAGGAAGCTACAGAGCTCCAGTTGGCCAGCAACGGCTTTTGTCCACACCTGGCATGGGCTCTAGACACAGACACCTCGTCTCATCAATGCATTGAGAGAATCAAGTGTTGTATCAGGTTCAGTTCAGTTGTATGTAATTGTATGACACAGGCTTTAGGCATATCTTTAGGTGAACATTTAATTACTGACATTGCTTCACATCTGACATATGTATCTCTTTCCACTGCTGGTCGTTTCCCCAGAATAAGGATTCCCAGACGGAAATGTCTAAAGTGGTGTGCCATCCCAAAGTCTATGAAAATACCAAACACTACCATTATGCCAGGATGTTCCGGGGTTGCTTCCCTCTAGAGTAGTTGAAATGAGGCAGTGTGGGCAATTTTATATCAGGTGTCTCTTACTTGGCATCGAGTCTATGAGATTTATCCACGTTGTTGTACTCATTCCTTTTTCTTGTTGAACCTATTTCATACAAGATGATACTCCAGTTCATTTTCTTTTTCTCCTCTTGATGAGTGCTTGGTTCCCTGGTGTGGGCGGGCTGCTATAAACATGCTTGCCTAAGAATTCTGTGGACATATGTTTCCATTTCTTTTAGGTTTATCCTAGGGAATGGATTTACTGGGTCAAGGGGGTGGTACATTAAACATTTTATTTTAACTTAAACCATACAGAATTATGTTCTTTTTGCCAGTCTTTTGATGTAGGGCCAAGTCCTTTCCTTTCCTTCTGGGTTCACTACCTGTAATCACAGAGTGCCTTTCTTACCCAAATCACACCCATAGAATGTGTCAGCTGCAACCTACAGTTTTGAATTCTTTAAGCTAGGGTGAGAACTCAGTGACGTTTAAAAACAACCAAAATGCAGAACCCTGCTGAGTTTTCAAAAATCCCCTCAACAATTTCTTACAGTTGTCATGTCCATCTGAACATTCATAATGCTAACTTTCATTCATTGTCCTTTGCTGTGGCTTGCATGGGGACCCTTGAGTTCATGGGCTGAAAAGTTAATCCCCAAAGACGTGTTGACATTTAGAAGTGAGGTCTTTGAGAGGTGACTGGGTCTTGAGGACTGGACTCTATCTTAAGGTCATTGGAACCCACTCATGGATCAGCGGATGAACGTCTTAGCAAGGAAGCAGCCTCATTAAAGGTGAACACCCTCACCTGATGCCAAGCAGATGCTGACACCATGCCTCATACCTGGTCTCAGACAATTCTTTATAGCTATAGAAAAACAACAACAGCAATACCCTTCCCAAGTATTCACTCTAGTTTGCAAAATTACTTTTTTTTGGGTGTCCAGACCTCATTATTTTACATACTTTAATTCAATTGTGTAATTGTAATAATACACAGAACTGACGTTGACAGGCCTGGGGACACAGTGCCTCTTCAGAAGTGCACAGCTCAGGGAGAAGAAATGTGAAAGGGTGCATGACAGAGGCCTAAGGATACTCTCCAACCTGCAGCCAGTGTGGTTCAGAGAGAACAAAGATTCATCACAGCACAGGGGTCCTCCATGGCCGGTCAGGGCTTCAATAATGAATTAAAAAGGGAGTGGATTTGTAGTAACTGTACTGTCATTTTTTGAGACCTTGCACAGAGATTTCTATGGGTTGCATAAATCCAGGTATGGCTGTACACGTCAATAATGCCAGCACTCAGGAGTTGGAGGCAAAAGATCAGAAGTCTAAAGTCATTATTGGCTATTTGGAGAGTTTGAGGCCAGCCTGGGCCTATAATGAGACCCTGTCTCAATAGAGAAATGAAAATCTTAACAGCAAAAACATTTTATATTCCTTGGGGGTTTGGAAGAACTTTCTTCTGTAGCTGCTAAGGTCAGTGTGTGCCTCAGAGCTGGCTTTTGTACAGCTGCTAACAGGACTTTTTTCTCTTCTTTTTCTTTTGCTCAGTTCTCACTTGCTGTTGGACAGTGATATAAAGCCTAGAGTATGAGCTTAGCTGCTGTTTACATTTAATGGGCCTTATTCTTTTCGCTATGATTTATTATACTTCAGTGAGCCTGGAAAATGATATTCTGCCCAGGGAATGGCAATGTTTGTCACACTGTCCCTCCCACCCAGGCTCAGGGATTAAAGGAAGTGAGCAGGTTCCCCTTTTCAGCAATAAAACTTCACTCTGTCACCAAGGACTCTCACCCTGAGCCCAAGACCCAGTTTTAAAAACACCAAGGTTGCACATTTATTTGTACAAATGAAAAGTCCTTCTTTTAAGATATACAAATGCCCAGAAACATACCTGTGAGCTCAGATTAGGATTCAGACCACAGATGCTGAACTTCCGGAGTTCTGGAGGAAAGCAGGATAATTGCTTGGGGGGCACTTGAGAAAGAGTTTGCCTCGATGGTTCTGAAGGCCTGTTATTGTTAGGGTTTCCAGGACAGCTAATGGAGGTGAATCTCCCCTCATCTGTAGCCTACAGGGAAGATCTGCTTTGCCCTGGTTGCCAGCATCTCAGCTCATTGGCTGCTGGCTGAAAGGGTTTCCTTGTCTGCTCTGACTGCCATTTGCCTACATTTTCTGCAAGAGAAGGTCTCCCAGAGGTGGGCCATGCCATGCCAATGGATTGACCTAGGGCCTTCCAGGGCCTCCCAGGAACTCAAGTATCCACTGGTTTGTGGACACAGAACATCTCCTTTGGCCCACACGCACTACATTTCTCTCCTGGATCCTTCGTGAGCATCCTTCATAGCACGCGGTGTTAGCAGTTAGCAGCTATTCAAGCACGTGTAGTCAGTTTTATGAAGTCTCCGGTGGGAAACAGCACAACGTTCCATAGGATTCTGGTCTTTCTTTCTTGTCTCAGGTTCTCCAAGTCTGGTGTAGACACTGGCCCTTGTCACGCCAGAGTCTCCTACTCTTGTTTCCCACCTGCTGTGTGCATTGTGGAACTGCGGAGATGAACTTCTTGGGACTCTGCAGCAGGCTTTTTTTTTTTTTGGACTATCACCCCCCACACACACCCAGATCATGACAAAGGGACTTATTATTAAGCCTGGGCTTGTTTCTAACTAGCTCTTATAACCTAAACTAACCCATTTCTATTAATCTATGTGACGTCACAGGGCTTGCAGTATTTTTTTTTACCTCTCCCCCTTGCATGCCATGTTTCTTCTGTGTCCTTTCTTCTTCCTGAGACTTCTCTGTCCCCAGAAGTCCCACCTAATCTCTTCCTGCCCAGCTATTGGACACCCAGCTCTTTATTAAACCAATCACAGGGACACATCTTCACTTAACGTAGAGGAATATTCTGCAACAGGACTGCACTCGGCTTTTCCTGGATGATGAGCTACCAGGGGTGGTGTGTGGAGTGGTGTGCAGGAAGGGAGGCGGGAAGGTGTCCCTGCCGTTCCCAACAGGCACTGATGTGTTGAATTCAGTCTCCCCGGGAACCGTGGTTCCAGCCAGAAGAATGACGACTTCTCAAGCTGTCTAGGTATGGGTCTTTCCCAGAGAAGTAGTACAAACGAACTCCGGACACCCAAATCCATTGTGGCCCTGAGTGATGTCGTGCGTTCCCTTGCATGCAGAGGGCAGCACGGGTCTGTGAGCGCTTCCCCTGGGTGGCCAATAGACACCAGCCTTCAGAGAGCCTTTCTTGTGCAGATCTTTCTAGCTGAGTTTCTACAGGACTGTGGGCTGCGTTGTGTCAGCTTTCAGATCGAAGCCCTGACCTCCAGTGCTTCGGAATAGCCACACACAGAAAGAAGAAGAGGAAGAAGAAGAAGAAGAAGAAGAAGAAGAAGAAGAAGAAGAAGAAGAAGAAGAAGAAGAAGAAGAAGAAGAAGAAGAAGAAGAAAGAGACAGAGACAGAGACTGAGATAGAGAGTACATTTCAATAGGAATCAACATCAACGGGAAAAATGATTGCAAAACTCTGTGCGCATCTCTTGATTGTGCACATGGTATGATTAACAGAGAGAATCACTATTACACTTGGCAACTGGACTGTGGTCGCAACTGAATACAAAGATGAAGTAAGGCAGCGTTTGCCCTACTTTGCATGAGCACCATGTGTTTTATTAGTGAGGGATGTTAAAGAAAACATTGTGTGTGTGTGTGTGTGTGTGTGTGCATTGCACGCTTATGCTGTGTGCCACAGCCCAATTGTGGAAACCAGAGGACAACTTTAGGGAGTCAGCTCTCCTCCCACCTGTAGGTTGGCTCCAAGAACTGAACTCAGGTTTCCAGGCTAACGTGACAAGTCCCTTTACTCACTGAGCCACATTGCCATCCCCAAGGAACTTTCAAAGATAAAAACTAACCCGCCCACCATCTCAGTTAGGTTTTTTCCTATTGCTGTGAAGAGACACCATGACCGCGGCAACTTTTATAAAGAAAACATTTAGTTGGAGTGGCTCGATTACGGTTTTGGAGGTTCAGTCCATTATTATGATGGGGAGCACGGGAGCATACAGGCAGAGGTAATGCTGGAGGAGCTGACAACAGGAAGTTGACTGACACATTGGGCGGTATCCTGAGCATAGGAAACCTCAAAGCCCAACCCCACAGTGACACAATATCTCCAACAAGGCCACGCCTACTCCAACAAAGCCACACCTCGTAATAGTGCCACTCCCTATGAGCTTGTAGGGACCAATTACATTCAAACCACCATACCCACTGACCTCAACCAGGAAGCAAGGACTCTAAGGATACTTTGAAGGTGCAATAAGTGTTGACACTTTTTTTTTTTGCAATTAGTTTCTAGGGCTAGAGAGACAGCTCGGTACTCCATAACACTTCCTACTCCTGCAGAGGACTTGCATTCAGTTCCCAGCACACATATGGTGCTCACAGCCTTTTCTAACTCAAGTTCCAGGTTATCCAATGACCTCTCCATACAATGACCATGCATGCACACGGTGCATATACAGACATGCAGGCAAACACATACATGGAATACATTGGAAATTTTAATTTGTTAGCATGCAGTGTGATGAATGTCATATGGCGTTTTCATACGAATGTGTTGTTATTCTCGCTCACTCCACCCTCAACTACTCTGCCACTTTCTCTGCACCAGATTTCTCCCCACAGAGAGTTTGCTCCCCTGTTACCTTTTATAAATCACATGGATGCCTGGTTACCGTTTAAGCCACTCAACATGCGGGGTTTGGCCACAGAAGCCTGAACTAACACACCCAGCCACGTCTGCCTCACAGCACACCAACTGTGATGTTGCGGATGGGACTCACTTTAAGCCTGGAACGTGACAGGGTGCTGGCGTCTGGAGAAGCTTGGTTTACCCAAACTGATTCCCCAGCTTCCGACTCCTCCCGCAGCCCTAAGGTGAAACCAGTGAGACATCTATCTCAAAGGATGCCAGTTTTTGACATGGATAGTATGAATGTAGAAGTGGTGGGTGAGGGTCTTGTTTTGCCAAAGCAAAGGTACTAAAGGAAGCCAGCCCTGAGGACACACCATGGCAATGAATAGAGAGATAGCTAGGGTTTATGAGTAAGATGGTTGCTGGGTTCTGCCCTAAGAGGTGGAGGCAAGTCCAGAAGCATTCAGCATGGATCTTAAATATGGCTCCAGCATAGGTCTGAAATAGCTCCTCTGTAGGGTTGTTTTCTCTACCTGAGACAGTCTGTAAGATCTAACCATTGTTCCTCCTGGTGGCCCAGAGGAAGAGGCCTCAAAGAGTATGGTGAGCAAGAGATGGCTTACTTCTGAAAGAGAAAAATGACCTCAAATGTGCTGGGACGACTTACATACAGTCATTTGGGTGGCAGCCGAGTTGAGATGGGCCTTTTCTGGAATCGTGTGTTTCCTGGGGTAGCTAAGGGTTTGGGGGAGGATGCAGCATTTTTGAAAACCAGACACCCCCAGGCTGCTTTCCGGTGTTTCCATGGTTTGGTCCTAGATGAAAGGAAATCTTTGATCCAGAGGGAAGCCTAGCTTGCCTCCTGAACTCTGGCACTTTGGAAATACTCCCTAAAGGAGCCGCTGGATGTCAAGGTCACCCTATGCACAGGGGTCAGGCACCAGGGGCTTCCTCTAGACCCACCAATCTCTAAGGAGGTTCTTCCCACAGGTTCTCTGGACTCTGGCGAGTTGGTGCTCAGAGCTCCGTTGCTGGTGGTCATGGAGTCTGGCTGCGCTTCAGCTGCCTATGCAGTTTCTGCGTTCAAGGAAAATGCAAATGTAATAATTGCCCCGGGGAAATGCTCACAAAGTCCGGAAGCAAGCCAGGGATGGTCGGTACCCTCTCTTCCTTCCTAGCTCCTCCATTACACGTGTAGCTCATCCTCACGCCAGTTGCCGACCCAAGCAAGGAACTGACCCTGAAAGATTAGCAGGGCCGGAAGAGATGCGTTATTCAGGATTGGGGCGGGGCATGGAGGGGCCAGGGAACCCAGAACTGTGAATGGACACCATACAGAGCACGGCCTCTGCGGACTGGGAGCACGGAAAGCCAGGAGGCACAGAGCTGTGAGTACCGTGATGGAGAAGGGCCGCTTGGGGGAGACGGTAACAAGTCAGAATCCCGGAAGGAACCTCGCAGAGTACCTTCTCCGGGCTCAGTTGAAGGACGGATCCTGTCCTTGGATGTCTGCCAGTCCTCACTGCAGCCATCCCCCGACCTTGAGCTAGACACAGTCGGGCCTGGGATGCCTGTGTGCCTCACCGCCACAGTCAGGTGGGTGAGATTCCAGAGCCGGATGGGGCCGGATTGAAGAGCTGTAGGAGGGATGGCGTTTTAGAAGACACCCCGATCCCTTTCTTTAATATTTGTTTATTCATTTAGGATGTGTGTACATGTGGCGATCAGAAGACAACTGTTGGGAGCTGATCCTCTGCTTCTACCATGCGGGTCCTGGGAATTGAACTCAGACTTTGCTGCAAGCACCTTTATCACTAAGCCATCTGGCAGGCCTAGTGGAACTAGGTGGTCGCTCTTGCCCTCAGACACACTCTGTATGTCCTGTAGCTATTAACATTTGCCATGTGTGCAGCACAGGTTTTAACTCTTCGCCTTGTTTGCTGCTGGAACAGCTTCTCAGTACATACCCAGCATTGCAGAGTAGACTTTCAAACCCAAGAACACCAACCTGATGCCCAGAACCCACCTTCTACCTACATTTAAAGGAAGGCAGAAATTAGAGTTTAATCTCCACATTGTGTTAGGGGTGGAGAGCGGCACCAGTGAGTTAAGTCTTTTAATGACCGCCAGAGGGCAGTGTGGCTCCGTGAGAGCACTAGACTAAGCAAGCAGGCTTCCAGTTTCATTCAGTGACTTCAAGGCCTGGGGGAATTGGATTCATTGATACACAGTGGTGTGTGTGCACGCTTGTGTGTGTGCATGTGTGTGTGTGTGTGTGTGTGGTGTGTGTGTGCGTGTGTGTGTGTGCACCATCCATCCCTAGGTAACTCAAAACAGTGGATATAATAGCCAAATGTATAAAGAACTGTTACATTGTCAGAGACTAAAGTCTGTACTGTTTTGTACTGATGACATTTTTGATTTAAAAATTTTTTATTTATTTTTTCGAGACAGGGGTCTAATGAAGTTGGGGCTGGCCTCAAATTTGCTGTATAGCCAAGGATGACCTTGAACGTCTGATCTTCTTGAATTGTCCTCTGGGATGTTGGTACTGCAGGTGTGTGCATGCCATGCCCTGCTTGGGGGGTGAACCCCAAGGGTTTTGTCCTTGCTAGCCACATACCTCACCAGCTGAGCTCCGTCTGCAGTTCCAAATGTGGAAGTTTTGGCCTTTGACTAATTAGGTCTGTGGGGTGGAGCCCACAGATACGGAGGGCGACTGTGGTCAGGTTGGAGGAGGGATGCCCACATCATTCTAATGATAATTTAGTTTCAGGGGGATTTGTGGGGTTCTTGTTGTTTGTTTGTTTCCCTATAAGAAACTACCATTAAATGCTTGCCTAGCCCAGCAGGAGCTGGTAAATTTAGAAAGATTTCTCAGGTTCACTTTGCCAGGGACATGGTGTGGCCACTGGTGGTTTTGTAGCACAGGTTTTTTTTGTGTGTGTGTTGTTGTTTTTGCTAAGAGAGGGTTGGGATTCTGCCACAATTGTGCACAGATTCCGGGGGCCCCCATACCTGTCAGCCTGCAGGAGACACTTTGGCCATGACCCCCTGGCCTCTCAGAGAAGGGCACTAACATTGCTTTCCCTCTGTGGGGGAACCCACCAAGCTCAGACCCAGGGTGGGTGGCCAGATAGAGCTCTTCTGTCGATCAACTCTGGAGCACTGGCCCCTCCCAGTGAGCCCGGAGGCCTTGGCTGCTGGAGATGACCCGGCAGGCCTTATCAGTGATATCTTTCAGCAAAATTCCAGAGGCTGAGCTTGGTGTCTGGGTCTCTTCACAGCTTGGAAGGCCACAGCTATGTTTTTGTTCCTCTCCCTTCCCTCGCAGTAGGAGGCTCTGAAGAATGGCAGAACCATCATCAGGGCTCTGGCTACAGACACATTTTCATTCCAAAAGAGAAGTCTCTGGAGTGCTGGGGAGACGTATCACGGGCTAAGTGCTTGTCGCTCCTTCTGGGAGATCCAGGATCTGTTCCCAGCATGGGTGTCGGGGCAGCTCACAACTGCCTTTAACTCCACCGCCAGAGGGGCCTGCATCCTTTCTGCCTTCTGTGGGCAAAAACGCACACACGTTTACACAAGTAGACAGACATCTCACGTAACCGCAGCACTGACCACACCCGTTTTGGGCGTGGTCACAGGGATGTGGGGGCGGAGGCAGAGATAGAGGTCAAGGAAGGAGGGGTCATGCTCTCTCTTAATTTCAGGCTAGCCACCCTTGTCTAAAACACTCCACTAGCGTTTCCACCGGGGGTCTAGGTGAAGTTCTTTGCTTTGTCCTGGTCTTCTAGTCCCTGTGTGACCCGGCTGGACTTTTGACTTACACAACTTCCCCTACGACTTCAATGCAAGGATCCTGGGAGTGCGTGGACCTCACCCAACAAAGGAGACAAATTGCAATCACACCGAGCACATGCTGGGGTGCCAACACTTGGGCAGTACTCTCCCACATGCAGATCTGTCGGATGTTGCAACGCTCTCCCCACTGGTCGGTCTTCCAGGCACGGGCCTCCCGTGTACTTACTTCGTGGACCTGCTCAGCTCTGCCGCACCTCAGGGCCTTTGCACGCGCTTTATCTGGGACACGGCTGTCCCCAATTCCATGTGGCAGCCACTACCTGTCATTTGGGTCTCAGTTCAGAGCACAATGAATGACCCTAGAGAAACACTCTTTCCTGGCTGTCCTAGGAGATGCTGATTCCCCCGCCCCCCCACCTTACAGTTTTATTCTTTCAAAGCTCTGCCATTTTCTGAAAAATAATTGTTTCCACATTGGTCAGTTTTTTTGTTTTTTTGTTTTTTACTCCTGATCCTCTATTCCTTGATCAGCTGTGGCTCCGGGGACAGCGACAGTGAATTTTCTCAGTTGCCAGATTCCCCTGTGTCAACAGCGTTCTCAAGTCATGGCTAGTCAGAAACCATTTGCAAGAGAGGATTCCAGTACTCACTAATAATGTGTTAGTGACTCTCCTGGTTCCTATGACCAGAATCAACTTAAAGGAGTGGGGGGGGGTTGTTCTTACCCAACAGGTGGAGGGAATACTGTCTTTTTTAGTGAGGGAAGAGTGTCCAGACTAGAAAAACTCAAGCCAACTCAAGCCAAACCCTGACCTCTTCAACAGGGCTCCGCCTCCTAAAGGTTACACAGACCTTCCAAAACAGCACCATCAGCTCGGGACCAAATATCCAAACATACAAACCTATGGGGGCATCTCATACTCTTAACACCACACAAACCAAGATAAGTAAAGTTGAACACTGCTGTGGGTCCTGCTGGTCTGGAGGATGTCATTTCCAGGTTCCCTCATTTGTCTGGAGGTGGGGCCACAGAACACAAGAACAACTTCATGAAAAATAAGAGTGGTAAAGGGGTTGGGCTCAGCCTTGTGGGACATACTGAAGACCCTATTCATTCCTGCTCAGGGAGTGAAGAGCACAGATGACCCAGCTTTTGCAACAAAGATGACTGGGGGGAGAACCATCCAGCCGAGGCTGGATCTGGGAAATCAAACCCAGTAGTCAGGAATGTACCCTTTTTCCAGCTGTTTTTGTTTTTCAAGTCTGGCTTCAAGCCATCTATGCAGCTCAAGGGTGACCTTGAACTTTTACTCTTCCTGCCTACACGGCCTAAGCGGTGGAGCTACAGGTGTGTGTCAACACACCTGCTCTGCGTAGAGCTGAGACCAACCTAAGGGTCTGTGCTTGCTGGGCAAGCATACTACCAACTGAGCTGCCTCCTGAGCCTAAATAAATGTGTGTTTGTTTGTCTTCGTGGTCCTGGGGTTGATACTGTACCATAGCCAGACCTATCTAGTTCTTCTTTTTTATTATTTAGTGCTAGCTGTTAATGTTTGTGGGGTTTGGACCCAGAGCTCTGCACTTGCTAAGCATATACTGTTCTACCCAATTATGGGCTCTTTTTTTTTTTTAAGGTTAGCTTTGTTTTTGTTTGTTTTGTTATTTTTAAAGACACTTTTTGTATGTAGTGACACGGACTGTCCCTGACTTTATTTTTTACCAGCTGGGAACACTTACAGGGAAGTCGGTCCTTCTCTTTTTTTCCTAACACAGGAGAGACAGGGCTAGGCTGCTTACCTGTGATTGGTCTAACGTGCCCACACCTCCACTCCTGGCCCAACCACAGGAGCCAGAGGATGCTTTTTCTCATTATCAGTGCCTATGTCACATGCCTACCTGCCCTGCAGGTGGGGTTCATTCTTTGCAAGTCTCTTTTTCCTTGGGTGCTCTCTCTCTCTCTCTCTCTCTCTCTCTCTCTCTCTCTCTCTCTCTCTCTCTCTCTCTCTCTCTCTCTCTCCCTCTCTCTCTTCTTTTCACATGTACATGTGTATGGCGTGTATTCTGTTCGAGTGTACATGGGTGCATATGTGTGTGGAGACCCAGGGTTGATAATAAGAATTTTCTTTGATTGGTCTTCCATATTATCCGTTGAGGTGGGGGCGGTAGGGGGCGTCTCTCAGTCAAACCTAGAACTCACAGATGCGGACGGTCTTACTTGCCAGCCACTTAGATGATTTCCCCGTCTCTGCTTTCTGAAGCTAGAATTACAGGCAGTCAGTTAATACCCTCTGTCATTTATATGGGTTCTGGGGACCCAAACCCTGGTCCCCTTGATTGTATGGCAAGCAGTCTAGCTACTGCACAATGTCCCCATCCCCTGCTACCGTGTTTTGCATACACTGTATCACTAGTTATTTTCAGAAGGTTGTTCACGGGAAGGGAATTGGTTGACGGTTGGAACCAGGGAGCATTCTTAGGAGGGCATCTATACTTACCTTGCCTCTGCCACCCGAGGCCACTTTCCACCTGGAATGCTTTGATCTGAAGCCACACCTCCTGGGATATGTTTGGTTCCTGCTCCCCCTACCCCCATCCCCACTCTAGACTCCTGAGTGGAGGGTGAGGCAGCCTCTGGTGATATTTGTGTTAAATTTCTCACCTTGGGTGGTCCCTGGCTATCATCATCATCTTCCTTGATGCTGCAGGAGGTTGTAAAAATTGAAGCTCACATGTGCCAAGTTCTGTTAACACCTCCAGGGCAGAAGGCTTTCAAATCTCAGCCATCTCTGCCTTCATGCAGGCTTGGCCTGATAAGCATCAGGATTTTTTTTGATGCCTTTTAACTGGTAAAGAAATTTTGTTGCGGTATCTCAGGTGCCTTTGCTGGGAAGCTGGCTTAAATCACAGCCCTTGGTGGGGCCCAGAAACCTTATCAGCTCTGCATGAGGCTCTCACACCTGAGACCTCTGTTACAGATCCTGTTCTGCCACTTGGGCACCCGCCAAGAGCCAAAGTCAAGCTGCCATGCGTGGGCTTCTAAGCCCATCATCATCTCTTCCTGCCTGTCAATTACGAATAACGTCTATATGCCCAGAAGTTTGGGATGAGCAATTAATTTGTGGTGGGTACTTCTGGGAAATGAATTCTCTTTGCTTTCTCTCCCTGTCCTGATATCTCTGATGGCTTATTTCAAGGACTTTTTAGACAAAACCTAAGAAGGACAATGTTGCTTTCTGGGGTGGGGGGAGGAGAAATAGACTTAAAATACAGGACTTTAACCTGACATTTTAAACAAAGATTCTGGAAAGCCCTTTCCATCAATTTAGCTTTAAACAAAACTTAATGAGGTCACACATCCCATTACCCACAGGCATGATGTCACCCCCCCCAAAACAGGGTTTCTTTGTAGCCTTGGAGGCTGTCTTGGAACTTGCTCAGTAGACCAGACTGGCCTCGAACTCACAGAGAGCCATGTGCCTCTGCCTCTTGAGTGCTGGGATTAAAGGTGTGCGCCATCACCGCCTGGTAATGATGCCATCTTTTAAAATTTAAAATTTAACTAATTTATTTTTTAAAATATTATGTGTATGGGTGGGTGTTTTGCTGCATGTAG
This sequence comes from Mesocricetus auratus, assembly GCF_017639785.1. NCBI lineage: Eukaryota > Metazoa > Chordata > Mammalia > Rodentia > Cricetidae > Mesocricetus > Mesocricetus auratus. Next base: position 82,497,814 of record NW_024429196.1, on the reverse strand, counting down.
GTCTGTTTACCATGTGTGTGCCTAGTGCCTGTGGAAGCCAGAAGAGGACAATGAATCCTCTAGAACTAGTGTTACAGACAGTTGTGAGCCTCCACGTGGGTGCTAGCAGTAGAATCCAGGTCCTCTGGAAGAGCAGGCAGTGTGCTCTTAACCACTGGGCCATCTCTCCAGCCCCATGATGTCATTATTGTCATGTGAAGGGTCACGTGTTCACACTCCTGGAGCCACTGAGTTATCCAGGGGTTCTTTATGACGTGTGTGCATGTGTGTGTGAGCATGGCAGTATCTGCTACCGCCACTAGGGGACTTTATTCACCTAGTACCTTACATATTCCTGGATAGAGAAATTCTGTAGGCCAGTGGCTCTCAACCTTCCTAATGCTGTGACTGTTTAATACAGCTCCTCATGCTGTGGTGACCCCGACTATAAAATTATTTCATTGCTACTTCATAACTTTAACTTGGCTACTGTTATGAATCATGTAAATATCTGATATGCAGGACATCCCATATTTGACCCACAGGTTGAGAACCACTGCTGTAGACTGTGGTGGATGTTGACCAAGGCTCAGAACCCACAAATGACTTGTCCTTCACCGAGAGTTGAACACTTCATATCTGTTAAGAGAAGCTTTTTCCTTGCTAGCCGCTTTGGTTTATCCCCCGCCAGTCGCCTGGGCTCTGCCGCGCCAGCCTGGTTCTAGATCCGCATGAGTCCCAAATAAACACACAGGAGGCTATATTAATTATGAAGCTGTTGGCCTTGTTTGTCTCTTACTGGCTAGCTCTGCCTTAAGTAATTACCCCATAATTGTTAATCTAAGTATGTCTCTTACCGGAGAATAGTTCCAGGCTTCCTACCCCCGATGGCGTTACCTGTTGACTCTCTTGTGTTTCTCCTACCCAGAGTTCTCCTGGACTCCTAGTCCCTCCCATCTTGGTTCCCTATAGGCTCAACAGTACTTTATTGACATAAGACTTCCCCAACACATATCTCTGTAAATCTGGGGTGAATACCCTACATAGTTATAGAGACCAAATGTCATGAGGAAGGGCTCTGAAGTTGTGGATCTCTACAAGGTTACCTCCATGAATCATACACTTAAAAGATCCAGCAGAAGCAACTAGAGCGGCTTGACTCAGAGTAAACAGAAGTAACAGCAAAACACAGACAGGTACATCTTCACATCAGGTGGAAACAACTGGAGAACGTCACAGGCATTCAGCCCTGTTGGAATAGTCTTACTGGAGTTTCCAACGTGGATGGAGCTTTTGGGCAACGCAGAGTTCTCTACTCGGATGGGCTGAGGCTTTTCATTCCCACTTCAGGCATTTTCATACCGTGGGATAAGCAATAGTAACCCAGTCAGAAACAGTTTACTGTCTAGCTGTTCTCAAGGCACAGTGTTCTTAATTTTAGTCATTTTCTGTTTTCTCTTTATAACAGAGACAGGTGGCCACCCTATCCCAAGAAAGAATCTTGCAGGACAGTTGAGATAAACATGTTTGAGTCCGAGATAAAGGAACCCGTCTCACCTTCTGATTCAGCTCTCAACGAATGCTGACATCACAAGACAGTTACCCAACATGTTTGACATCACAGCTGACTGGCCAATGACCTTATCCTTATTTTAAATGTGAGTTCCGGAGGTTGAACTCCTGTCTTCTGGCCTGTGTGGCAAACGTCGAGTTATCTCTCCAACTCTGCAAGTGATAGACAATAAGAAGATAATAAATAACACGCTGCATTTGTGCACTGTTATCCCTCGCCAGTCAGTGGGGGATTGTTGCCGGGAACCTATGGGTATCAGAGCTGTAGATGCTCAAGTCTCTCCTGTAATAAATACGGGGTAATTTTTGCATGAAACCTACACACACACACACACACACACACACACACACACACACACACACACATTTAGTTTTTTGAGACAGAGTTTCTCTGTGTAAGAGCCCTGGCTGTCCTGGAACTCACTTTGCAGGCTAGGTTGGCCTTGAACTTACAGAGATCTGCCTGCCTCTGTCTCCTGAATGCTGAGATTAAAGGTGTGAGCCACTATGCCTGGCTCATCCTTGTATACATTTTAAATAAGTTGACTGCTTATTATATCTGATACAATGCAAATATGCTACAAATTGTCTCTATACTATATTGTTTAGTGAATAGCATCTGACCATTGCTAATAAAAATGTCACCAACTATGGGCCTAACTGCAGTCATCCTGTTAGGGATGAAAATATTTTAAAAAGATACTTGTGTCTCTGTTTTGATTTTCAGACTATTGAAACAATGGACCTCATGAAAGTAGAGGCCAGTGGTACTGGTGTGAGTGACAAGCCTGGGCCAGACCCTATGTTGTTTTCTGCTCCAGTCAAGTCCAAAGGATGTGGTGTGCTCTTGTACCTGTTTTACAGAAAGAAATGAGAAAAGCTATGCCACTCGGTGAAAGTTGCCCAGCCGGGCCTCTGATTCTCTTGGTCCCAGCCGATGGATTCTTCTATCCCACTGTAGGAATGGCCCTCCCTGTGCTGAAGGTCGGGGCAGTGGGTCTCTGTGACTTTTAGGGAGGATTTCCTCATTCACAGTGGATACCCCAAACCCTGTCCCATCTTTGGGGATTTTGCCGAATGCCAGAGCTGCTCATGGTTCTGTCACTCAGCAAAGCTCATGACAGAGTGCACACACGTGCATGTGGGGGTCAGAGGTCAGTCTTGGGTGTTGTTCCTCAGTCACTGTTTATGTTGTCATCTGAGACAGCAGGGTCTCTCACTTGTCCTGGTCCACCCTGGATAGGCTAGGCTGGCATGCCAGGGAGCCCAGGGTCTATATCCCTGTCTTTGTCTCCCCAGTGCTAAGAGTGCAATCGTACATTACCACACTTACCTTTTACATGGATGCCATGGATTGAACTTAAGTCCTCATGGCTGTGTGGCAAACTCTTTACTGGCTTCTGTCTAAGTATTTTAAGGTATGATGACAGGACACACCTCCTCTCTGTAATACACTCCCTTATGTTTGCTAGTCATTAATTTATTTAATTTTTTTTGAGACAGGGTTTCTCTGTATTGTCTTGGAGGCTGTCCTGGAACTCGCTCTGTAGACCAGGCTGGCCTCGAACTCACAGAGATCCACCTGCCTCTGCCTCCGGAGTGCTGGGATTATAGGCGTGTGCCACCAACGCCTGGCAAGTCATTAATTTTAAAGACAGCATTGGACTTCGGATATGAGCGCTTGTTTTTTTGTCTGCTATGAAATTTTGGCTGGGAGAAATGGAAAACAAGACTATGGGGTAGTTTAGAGTTCAGGTGGTCTAGGCCACATGTCGTGTGTGTTTGTGTGTGTGTGTGTGTGTGTGTGTGTGAGTCTGAGTATAGAAGCCAGAGGTTGGCATCAGTTCAGTTGTCTTCCTCAATTGCTCCCCCACCATTTTTTTTTAAAGACCGGGTCTCTCACTTAACGTAGAGCTTTTTGATTTACTAGATTAGTTAGTGAGCTCCAGAGATTTGCTTGCCTGTTTACCTCGACTGATGAGGTTAGGGCTACCGCACCTGGTTTTTTATGTAGGTGCTGAAGATCTGGACTCCAGTTCTCATTCTTGTACTATACCAACATCTCCCTGGATTTTTAATGCCATGTGTATTAAATAAAGGTGGGAGTTGAGGAAACACAAAATGGCCTAAGACCTTTACACTGGGAAGGGAGGAGGAAAAAGTAAGGAAGGGAGGAAAGAAGGAGGAAGGAGGGAGGGAGGAAGTGTAAAAAGCATCATATTAGCTTTAAATGAGAGTTTCATTACAAAGCAAATACTTCCTCATTCTAGCTACCTGGCAATCACGTGTCCTGTCTTATGCCACTAATGTAGTCTCAGGGGCAAGATATCCCATGCATCCTGGGCAAGCACCTGAAACAGCCCTGCAACTCCCCACCCCCACCCTGTGGCAGAAGAAACGTTTGCCATGTGATACACATAGCCATGTGTGTTTGTGTAAACAGCATGTGTGCCCAGCTAATGTGAGTACAACCTGCTGGGGGTGCTGAGCTGTGCTTGGAGCACTAAATCAAACACAGGTTTCTTGGAGCCACGTTTGGATGAGGCAAAATCCTGCGCTTTGGGTAACTGATGACAAGGTGGAAAATGTGAGATTCGGTTGTAAAAGCCAAGTCTGGCGTCTCAGGGGAGGCTCACTCTAGGAAGACAAGGAGACTTCTGAGCAACCCCATTCTGGAGACCAAAGGGAAACTGATCCAGACACTGGCCCATCTCAGCATTCCCAACCTCCTGCTCTGAGAGCTGGTGGGGAGTGCTCCTGCTTGGGGCAGGGGGGCTGGGTCTCAGATGAGACTGGAATGAGTCAGTGGAGCAGAATTCTTTCTTTTTCACTAACCAAGATGGGCACAGACGCTAAAACCTGAGATTAGATTCAGTGCGATGATAAAAATAGTTAATGTAGGGACACATTCTGCCCAAGCCCTCATCCTGCCCTGAACCTCCAGTTCTTTGGTTCCTCCATGATGGTGGAAAAGGTTAGAGGCCTATCTCCCTTGGCATGTGTGTTGTGTGAGGGTATACATGGTGCATACACAGAGGTCAGAAGAGGGTGTCTGGTGCCCTCCATTACTCTCCACTCTGTCCTCCTGAGGTAGAGTCTCCCGCTGAACTTGGAACTAATAGATGCCAGCAAGCCCCAGAGATTCTCCTCTCCACTCTTCACAGGGCTAGGGTCACAGACACACAGGCAGCAACACCCAGCTTTTTCTGTGGGTGCTTGGGATCTGAGCTTAGGTCCCAATGCTTGAGCTGGGGTTCTTACACTGAGCCATCTTCTCAAGCCAGAGACTTTCTTGTCCGAGACTTGAGGTTTTTTTTTTCTTTCTTTTCTTTTTTTTTTCTTCTCATTTCAGCACAAGATCTGGACTGGTGCTACACTTAATTGTTAAAAACTTGATTATCACAATGAGCTTGAATTAGACAACTCTTGGGTTGTCTTTGAACTTTGTAGCTTCAAGGGTATTCTTTCCAGCCTCCAGATACCATACAGTGTGTGTGAGAAGGCATGATGGTAACAGGAATGGGTTCGCCCATGTGCCTGGCAAGCTGGGATTTGCTGCATAAACAACCAGACCCCGAATCTCAGTGTTCCACAAGAATGCAAGATGTTTTATCTCAACATTCAAGAGCTAGAGGCAGGAGGATTGTGACCTCCAGACTCGTTGGGAAGGAAGGCAGGAAGGTCAAGCAGGCAGGAAGGAAGCAGGAAGATAGGAGGGCAGGCTGGTAGCTGTTCTGCTCCTGGTATCCAGGCTTGCAGAATGACTCCTCTGGGACTTGATGCGACAGAGGAAAAGACACACGGCCAGGCATGTGCTGTCTTTGACTGCTTCTGCCTGGAGATGGCACAGCTCAGGTTTGTCCACATTCTGTGGTTCGAAGCGGTCGCTTGGGTTTGGTGGGGACAGGAACACAGAGCCTTTCTTGGAGGAGGTCTGTTCAGAGAGGGGAGATTGGAGGTTCTGTGACACTAACAGGCCTGGTCTATCTAATCTTGTCTGGCTTAGAATTAATGGATGAGACTGTATATGATTTTTTTTAAAGAAAAAGTCTAAAGTTGATTATTTCATTGTGGGAGGTACCCCGAGCCCGGCATTAGGATTCTCTTTAGGATTCTATGGAGGGTGGGCAGGGCTAATGTGTGAAGAACACTCTTGCAGTCTTGTCTTTGAAGCCCAGCCACACATAAAAGTCCCAGCTCAGGCCTAGGCCTGCCCATCCTGAGCCAAACCACACTCTTCCTTGCAGGCCCTGGAGAGCCCTCCACCCACCCCCCCCAACCCCCGCCCCTCTGTATACCCTGGGTGGCCCAGCCCTCCGGAGGCATCTGCCTCAGGAGAGTAGAGGCCCCTCAGTCCCATCTGGATCCCAGAGCCCAACCATCTTGGCGGAGGCTGCCCAGAGTGTCAGTCAAACTAAAGAATATTCTTTTAGTACTGAATAACCATGTAGGGCTGGCAGGGCTCCCTCCGCCTGACAGATGGTGAACACATGCCTGGGGCGGCCGGGCTGCACATCAATCTCTCTGCTGCTTTCAGTACGTCCTTCCAGCCGGGACCCTTTATAGCCTGGCTTGTGATTTCCATATAGAGTCTCTTTATACGGTTTGTGTGGAGAGATGTCTCCAAGGAAGAGCAGGAAGTCTGGGCCCTGGTATCAGATGCGACTGGACAGGTGGTCTGCTCCTCCCCCGAGAAGAGATAGCTAGCTAGCGTTGCTTTAAGCCCCATCACAGTTCCTGTGTGGGATAGGGGGTAGGGGGGATTTGGGAATCACCCCCTGGCTACTGGGAACCGTTTTGGGCTTCTAAGATTACGACCTGCTTGTTATTGCTAGGCTTTGCCTACACTTTGAATCTCAAAACCAATCCTTCAAAAGAAGCCCTTGGAGAAGTTTAAGGCATGCTGGAAAAGGCGGCATGAAGAAGCTGAGAGGGGATTTGGGGGGGAATCTGGTCCATACCTGGAGACGTAGCCAAACGGGTTAAGCAGCTTTCTGAGCTGTAGGCAGGCCAAGGGCTAGAGTATTATTAGCTTCAGTCTTCCCCAATCTCTCTCTCTCATCATCGTTTGAAAGGATATATCCATGGACCAACAGCTTTCAGATTCCCACTTTTACCTCAGAGCTCCAGATCTAGCTAATCACCTTCTGGATGTCTCCATCAGGTATAGCGTGTCCATCTGAATGTCCCACACCCCAAAATCCAACATCAAGGTATTTTCCCGGAGCCTGCATTTCTCAGCCATTCTTCACTATCTTCATCAAGTTGATCACTGGCCTCAGCAGGGACCTGGGAACTGATTTTGGCCTTCTCCTTCCTCTCTTCAATCTACTCTGTACCTCATCCACCCAATCCACCAGAAAATGCTCCCCAGTTTTCCCTAGGCATCCTTCTTCACTTCTCTTTACCTTTACGGCAGCTAGTTACCTGAAAACCCTCTATTATTTTCTTCCCGCTCTTGTCTTGTCCTCTTTCTGAATCCGTTCTCCACTCAGCTGCCCCTGGGATCTTCCCACAGAAACTGGAGCAGGGCTCTGCGAGGCACGGCATCCTTGAGGAACTAGAGAGCCAAACTCCTCTCCTTGTATGAACAGATCCATGGCTTGTATCAGTTGAGCTAGCTGAAATAACATGGGACCAACAACTTTCAAGGAGGAAGGTTTATTTTGGCTCATCGTTTCAGCCCATGGTTTCCTGGCCACAAGGCTTCATTCTTGTGGTGGCGTAGCGTACCATGAGGAGAACATATGGGAGAGAGGCTGCTCATCTCATGGTGGCTTAGAAGCAATGAGAGACAGGAGACGTGAGGGCCCCCGCTGTATTCACCAATGACCCAGCTTTCTTCTACTAGGCTGAACCTCCAGAAGGTTCTCCAACTTCCAAGAAGTTCCTTGTGCTGGTGACCAAGATTTTAGGACATGGTCCTCTTGGGGGAACTTAACTAAACCACCACAGACTCTCCCATTCTTGCCCCATTCTGGCCCACCAGACCCCATTGCTCTATGATCTACCAGCAGCACTGGCTTCCTGGAGTTCGCCAATTTGTCAAAGCTCGTCCAAGCTTCAAAGACTGCGTATCTTTTCCTATGGCCTGAACCGTGTTTACTCAGCTTTCTGGCTGATCACCTCTCTTTGGTCATTAAGTCTCTGCTTAAGAGTTTGTGGCTTGTAGCAAAATGGAATGATGGATGGTTTTACAAGCCAGGACTAGATGACAGACTCTGGCCAAGGTGGAATGAGGATTTAAAGGCTAGGCTTTGTCCGTGGACTGGCATTAGTTGGCTGTACTGAAATGTAGAAGTGTTCAGGCGTGCCTATCAGAAAAGTGCCACAATCTCAATGTGAGGGTTTAAAAAATGGATAGAACAGGGGGAGGTGGTCAAAAAGGAGCTGGAAGCAGTGGTAGGCCCACCGTGTGGCGATATGTTACTTATGATTTATTAAAGCTCTCCTAAGGATCCAGAAAGCAAAGTCAACCTCAGGCTGTAGAGATCAGGCAGTGGTGGTACACACCTTTGACTTCCAGGACTCAGGAGACAAGGGCAGATGGATCTCTGTGAGTTCAAGGCCACCCAGGGCTACCTGAGATTGAATCAGTCCGAAAGAGAAACAGAGTTTCATGCCTTTAATCCAAGCGCTAGAGAGATACGAAAGGTAGGAGCAGGATCTTCAGTAGTCAGTCTCAGGATTCTCCAGACACACTGAGGAGAGCAGAGCAGTCTGAGTGAGTCTGAGGAGCGGCGAAGTCGGGAGCAGTCCGAGGATCTCCCCTTTGATCTGAGCTGAGGTAGAGCTAAGAGCCTAGTGGCTTGCCTGCTTTGCTTTTCTGACTTGAAGCTTGAACTCCAATATCAGTCTCTGGGTCACTTGTTTATCTTGCTACATCACCTCCCACTGTCTTAAGAAGCTGTCTGGGGCCGCAGAGAAAATACCCTAGCAAATGCCTTTCTTCTGGACCTGCTTGCTGGCATGGGGGGCATCCTCCCTAAGGTCTGGCATTTCCATTCCAGATTAGTCTATAGGACTGCTTTGTATTTTTACATCTGTAGTTCCTGCCGGCTGGGCAGCCTTCCTTGCCGTTGCCTAAGTCAAGTTACTCTGGTGTCTTGCACATGTACTTATAGAAAAAGAATCTTCCAGATCAGAAGGTGGCCAAGTTTCTCCAGAAATGCAGCTGTATGATTCCCCACCGAGAGAGAGGAGAGAGAGAGCGAGCTGAGCAGCCCCAGGAACCCGAGCTCCCAGGGGCACCCGCAGTGGGAACATCCCAAGGCCATCTGTCTCACATCACAGCCAACTCAAAAAAGCATCCAGAAAATGGTGTGAATTACTGCTTACCAAAAATAGTAATGATGGGGGGGGGACCCAAAGCTAAGATCCGCCCACCATATGCCTTCCCACGCAGTGTGAGAACGGTTAGACGAGCCCATTTTCACATTATCGACAGCAGATTTTTTTTTTTTCAGGAAGGGACGTTCTCACTCAACCTACTGTCTGCCTTTCCTGTGTTCGGCTGTTTACCATCCCAACGAGCAGCAAGCCCACTTCAGGTTAGCACAGAGGAGGGGGTAATCTTCATTTCCCATTTAGCTTGGACTGATGCAGCGGGGGGGGGGGGGTTGTGTTGTTTTACACATTGAACACACACAGCCACATGCAGTAGGGAATGACAAAGAAATGCTGATATTGAGAAATAAATAGAACTGGGGCTTTGGGGGGGGGAAGAAATGGAGATCGGTTAGGAGAAACTTGTAGTGGGGCTCAGGAGAGGGCTCAGTTCGCGCAAGCACGAGGAACCAAGTCTGAGTTCCTAGCACCCTGGTAAAATCTGGTGCAGTGGTATGTGTTTATAATGCTGACAGTGCTGGAGGTAAGGGGTGGTAGGGGGTGGAGATGGGCAGGTCCCCAGGACTCACTGGCCAGCCGACCTAGCTCCAGGTTCAGGGGGAGACTGTCTCCAAAAATAAGATGGAGAGAGAGAGAGAGAGAGAGAGAGAGAGAGAGAGAGAGAGAGAGAGAGAGAGAGAGAGAGAGAGAGAGAGAGAGAGACTGAGGCAGATAAACAGTACCAACTTCTGGCCTCCATGTTACACATGTGCACGCACACGCACTTGCACACACATACATACCCCGAATACATAGATGCAAAGAAAAAAAAAGTAGTGACAGGAGGAGAAAGGGGTGAGAAAGGAGAGGATAACAGGTATGGAATATGCTCTACCTGTGTTATATACGTGAAAATGCCCTTGCATAACCTAGTATAATAAGGTAAAATAATTTTCCCTTTTGTAACAGAAGAGTATGTGGTCATTTACTGCTGTCTGGACCATGATCCACTTAAATGGTCATAGAAACGCAGAGTTCAGGGAGTTCTGACTTTGATGAAGAAACCACAACTACATGCTTGGGGGGTGAAAAGAAACCAGGCACAGTGGCACCACGTTTCTACTCGTGGTAGAGAGGCTGTGGTTTATTATTCCACACGACACATGTGCAAACCCAGGGCGGATTCACATTTGAGCACATCATTTTAATTTACATAATACATCTTCAAGTCAAGATTTGCCCCCAAGAGGATCAAAGGGAAGAAAGATGGAACCCATCCATCCATGGCTCTGTGCGTTCTCATCCCAGGGCTCATTCTGGTGAGATTTGGAGGTAACAGGAGGGATTCAGGGTTTGGGATGAAATTTTCTGTATAGATCCTGCCCTCTGTGTGTGTGTTCATTTCAGGAACTCACAGATGTTTTACGTAGGGAACTGGAGAGTGTGTATTGCTTTTGTGGAGGACTGCAGTTTGGCTCCCGGTACTCATATGAGATGGCTCACAATCGCCTGTAATTCCAGCTGCAGAGAATCCAATGCCCTCTTCTGGCCTGTGGGTACCTGCACATGTGTGTGTGTGTGTGTGTGTGTGTGTGTGTGTGTGTGTGTGTGTGTGCGCGCGCGCACGGACACAGGCATATACACATAAATAAAAATAAAATTTAAATCATTTTACCCATTCTATTCCTCTATGTCTATTTAGTAGGTAACAGGAGCTCTTTTAAAGAGGGTGGAATGAACTGTAAGTTACTCTCCCAACCCTTCACAAACCAACAAATCGTTGTAATCAGTAGCTTTGCTCTCTCACCAGATATGACTCCCCCCACGAATGCGCGTGTGTTGGCATGTGCTTATGCCGAAGAACAGAGTGCTAACTGCTCACTTGAGCATATTTCTGACCTCGCTGACACTAACTCTTAAGTGGGTGCTGCAGTTTGGATGTGTTTTCTCAAAAATTAAAAACTCCTGGGAAATACAGTTGTCAACAAAGCTGTGTTTGGGAAGCAGGGCCTTCAGAAGTGGATTTGATGCATTTCCCTTAAGTCTGATTAGTTCTCACAAGAACAGATTAGTTCTCGGGAGAGGGCAAATCTGCCATCTTCGAATTTCCCTGACTTCCTCTATCATGTGATACACACTTGTTCTTCCACTTTCTGCCCTGCATTTATCTTCTGATACTGGCAAGATAAACCTGTTTACTGTATAAACCGCTGGCCTCTGGTAATCTGTAACAGCATCAGAAAATGGGCTAAGACTAAGCTAAGCTTTTTTTTTTTAATTATGAAGCTGTTGGCCGAATGCTTGGCTTCTTACTGGCTAGCTCAGACATAAGTATTTAACCCATAATTGTTAATCTAAGTATTTCTCTTACCGGAGAAAAGGGTCCGGACCTCTTACTCTGGCAGCCTACAATCATGTCTGACTCTGCCTCTCCTTCCCAGAATCCTCCTTGACTCCTAGTCCCACCTATCTTGCTTCCCTATTGGCCAACAAGTGCTTTATTCAACAACCAATAAGAGACAGATTTACAGAATGACATCTCCCATCATCTCCTCTTTTCTGTCTAAATGAAAAAGAAAGGTTTTAACTTTGATAAGCTAAGCTTAGCTCTGACATTCTCTCCTGTACTTCTGTCTCCACCAGCTCTGATGCTCCAGCAGGCAGTATGAAGCCAGTGTGCCCGTGCCTGTTGCACAGTCTAGCTGCTGGCTGAAAAGAGTGGGTGTGCCCTGAACCCTCATTTTCTTTCAGCCTTTCTCTCCCCAGCCTTTACTGGCTTCCATTCTCACGTTTACTTGGTGTCTCTCTTCGTCCCTTCTCTCGGCGTCAAGCCCATTTTTGCCCTTTTCTCTCTTGCACACATACACACACACACTCTGTCTCAACATGGCCTCCCAGGAGCTATTCTTGCTCCCCCTGGCCCGTTCTCATTTCTTTCTGGCAATTTCCTTCTCCTTCAAGAATTAGTCTAGCTTTGCACAAGGCAGCCCCCCTCCAGCTAGTGATTGACGCAAGATGCATTCCCTGGCAACAGAAGCTCTTTTTTTTTTTTTTTTTTGGTGACTCGCATCCATGGAGAAGAGCTTGGAGACGACCTTATTTCTGGTGTATGCGCGGGGAGGTGTTGCCCCCGCCACCCGGCTCTCCAGCAGTGTCACAGAAGGAGGCCAAAGGGACTTTTCCATGAGCCGGAGTCCCCAGTAGGGCAAAGTCAGTGTTAGTCATTCTCTTTCGCCCCCCGTAAGCCAAGGAGGGACACTGTTGAGAGAGAAACAGCAAAGTCACGGGAGTAAGGAGGAGGGATGGGAGACGCGAAGAGCACGGTGTGAACGCTGGGAGGAAGACTTTGAAGAAGGTCGAGTCACCAAAGGAAGTCACAGCTAATAAAAAGTGCTGGGGAGGCTTCAGGAAGAAGGGTGGATTCAGGCACCAGGCACAGGGGCTCTTGTGGACGGCTGAGGGCTTGGGAGCGGTGTGCACAAGAGGAGTGAGGTTGGCTATTGGAAAAGGGGACAGAAGCGGGGTCCCTGTACAGAGATGTGGAACCAGAGTGGTTACATTTGCTGTTCCAGCCAGGCCCTGTCTGGAAGGTGGGGAGTACCAGGGTACCTGGAAACTTCTCTCTCCCTTAGTATGCTGACTGGCTAGTTTTTTTTTTTTTTTCAACTTGACACAGGCACACTGAGGGAAGCCTGAGCAAAAGAGACCTCAAATCCCGCCCCCCCAGTGACACACTTCCTCCTGCATGGCCACGCCTCCTAATAGCGCCTCTCCCTTTGGGGGCCATTTTCTTTCAAACCACTACAGCAGCATTGGCCATGGAACCCAGAGCTTCATGCATCCTAGACAAGCTCTCCATCCAAGGCTTACTATTGCATTAACAATGTGGTCAGGGAGCTGGGCAGCGGTGGCCCAAGCCTTTTTAATCCCAGCACTTGGGAGGCAGAGGCAGGTGGATCTCTGAGTTCGAGGCCAGCCTGGTCTATAGAGTGAGTTCCAGGACAGCCAGAGCTACAGAGAAACCCTGTCTCAAAAACCAAAACCAAAACCAAAGCACAAACAAAAGAATGTATGTGGCCAAGGGCTGGGGAGACAGCTCATCCAGTAAGTCCGAGGCTCTGAGTTCAATTCCCAGGGCCCACATTGAAACAAAAAATGGGCTTTGTGGTCCTGTGATCCCAGCACTGAGAATGGGTCCTCAGTGACCTAAGGATCGCTCACTAGGCCCCATCTCAGCCCCAGCTCCCAGCCCATTCCTAACCCCAACTCTGCACCTGCCCCTAACTCCAGCAGCAATCCTTTTGTTAGTCACTGGCTAACACACAACCACAAACACAGCAGCTGCTGTACTTTCTGACTCTGGGTCTGGTGTGAGGGGCTCTAACATTCATTCCTTCCCTAGAGAGGAAACTGCTCAGGGAAAGGTTAAGAGCCTTGTGCAGATTTCCAGGGAGCCGTTGTCTCCTGAGCGCTGGCATGTGGTTCCGTTTATTATTTCTCTTTATAGCCCCAGGGTCATAAAATTAGAGAGTGGTGGCCCCGTGCAGTTTCCCAGATTTCCACGTCATGTTTGGACACTCTCGGAGCTCCTGATCAACGTTACTGTGTGACTGCAATGACTGTAGCTAAGGATTATGGGGGTTGATTTATTTATGGTTATTAAAGAGAGGGGTGAGGGGTAGGTAGTGAAGCAAAACAAAATTAGACGTTTTGGAGTAAACCTATGCTTTTGTGAAGAAAGGGCTAGTGATTTCAGGCAAATTTGTATCTTGAATGTGCTTTGTATGAGGAACGTGCATGCCAGGTCACCCCCCCCCCCCCCCCCGTGCTCACCCCCAAGCCAGGACCACCCAAGCAGAGTCTCAATGGGAGAAATGTTGGTCTCCAGGATCCTGGGAGCTGGGACCTGCTGAGGCATCTGCCTACCTGCCTGAGCCTGAGCTGGCCTGCAAGAGGCAGCCATCTCCTGCTCTGTCCCACACAGCCATCCCAGCCTTCAGCCAAGCAGCAGGTCATTTGCCTTCTATCCCAGTCTTGAATGACAGGGAATCATTCTCTTTGAAGTGGGCTAACCATGAAACAGTACCAAACGTTTCCTTTGTTGTCCTTCCAAACCAGGGCTCTGACAGTGAAAAAGAGAAAGAAAAACAAACAAATAAATACTCCCTTCCAGATGCCCATAGTGAGCATTCTTCCAAAATACACAATGTGTAGAGAAATACCTGTTTTCACTGCAGTGCCAACAAACAGATAACGCACGCCAAGCTACCTTTGTGTGATCACCAGGTATATGTAGTCTTGTGTAACATACACAAGAACCCGGGTGCAGGAGTTACTGAGGTCCCCTGACAGAGCTGAAGAGAGGAGGGTTCACCATTTCCAGTTTGTACTAATTCCCACTTGAGTATACGTGGACCTTTGAGCTCACACCCTTGACTTCAGATAGCATGTTCTCTCTGAAGTTAGGTGTCCTCACTTGAGACCAATGGCTTCCTCACCAACTGTGCCCTTGTTCCTAAATGGGAGTGACTTCTCCCTCAGGAGAAGTGTGTGTGTGTGTGTGTGTGTGTGTGTGTGTGTGTGTGTGTGGGTGTGTGTGTGTGTGTGGTGTGTTGGGGGGTGGCACACGTGTGTGCATTTGCACACATGCATTCATTTGGAGGCCAAAGGTCAATCTCACATCTCTTCCTCATCCCTCTCCATTTCGATTTTGGAAACAGGGTCTCTCACTTTTGTTTGCAATTCTTCAAGCTACTTGGCCACCAAGTCCCATGGATCTGTCTGTCTTTGCCTCTCTAGTGCTGGGATTGTAAATCTGCACCAATATCCTCTGCTTTTGAATGTGGATTCTGGGATCTAAGCTCGGGTGTGGAGCAAGCCCTTTACTGGCTGGATCTTTTTTCCAGCCAGCATGTTGGCTTATGAGGTTAAGAGATTTTCACGGCCAGCAGAATGGCAATGTACCCATTGTGCAAACCTGATGACCAGAATTCGATCCCTGGAACCCAAGGAAGGAGAGAATGAACTCCCGAAAGCTGTCCTCCGATCTACTTACCTACTGCGACACAGCACCCCTATATATCACACGCACCCCTACACGCAACTAACAGAGACACGCAGACAAATATATATGCAATAATAATAAATAAAAATTGAAAAGTAATTCGTGATTTAAAAAAGGAGAAACAACCTTGGGAGAATTTGCCCTTTTGAGGTCAGCTCAATGTTTTAAGAAGCATGTAGGGGGACTGTGTACATCTCTCCCCAGCTCCGGTTTGGTGACATCTGAGAGTATTTATACCATAGCAATTGGCAAATGCTACAAACATGTCATTTGTTTTAAGAATGTACCAAACGTTTTCCAGAACTCCTGGGTCTGAGCCATCCTAGTACTTACAGTCAGGAATCACAGTGCGGTGACCCACAGGCTGGAGATCACAGGACACACAGCAGTGAGGTGGACGGGGTTCATAATGTTCTGGTGGCCCACATGTCCTGTCTAAAGCAGACAATGGCCACAAGACCCAGCTGGCTCTTATTATGAGGGGACACAGACCCAGTGGTAACATCTTCTGATATTTTTCAGGAGAGGCTGAGACCCGGAGTTTCAGATGGAACCTCCATTTTAAAACACTGGCACCATGTTTTCTTTTTTTTGTTTTGTTTTTTTTAAACATCCAACTCATTATCAAGCCAAAAGAAATGCATCTCTCAGCAGAGTTAGCTCTGGGCTGCCAGTGTGTGATTCCTACTTAGGCTTGATGAGCTCATTGCTTTTCGTCACTGTTCTTTGTCCTAAGTGCCCTTGTACTTGAGAAGACATGGCATACGTGACAGTTCTCCACGCCCACCCTGAGCCTCCCACCCCTGAGCCTCTTCTACTCGTGATCTGTTCCTCTCTCTCTCTCTTTTTAACTTATTTTTAAATTTAAATTAGAAACAAGGTCGCTTCACATGTCAATCCCAAGTCCCTCTTCCTTTCCCTCCCCTCCTCCTGTGCCCTCCCACCAACCCCCCCAGTACTCCCTCATTTCCCTCCATGAGGGTGTCCATAGTCTGTCATTTCATCCAGGGCAGGGCCTAGACCCTCCCCCAAGAGTCCGATCTGTTCCTCCCTTAAAGAGCTTGTTTATGGGTTTGTATAATTCCTGCATAAGTTTTTCCTCCTGGTAGCCTGAAAGTTCCCTAGAGATAAAAATCTGTGTCTTGGACAATAGATATTCAGTAAATACTAGTAAACTTAAAAGACTATCCAGCCAGAAAGACAAGCTTAGATGAGACACTTCAGAGGCATGATGACAGCCTTGGACGGACTTCACATCATGGCAACATTCATGAGACACACTCAAGGGAGGGTTTCTTTGTCCTGAACATGTTGATGTATGTAAATGGGGTTTTCTGAGTCAGCTTCGTGGTCCAAAGAGGGAACTTCCCCATAGCCTTGTGGTTGACCACATTCTGAATGAATAGAACATGAACATGTTCCTATTCACTTAAAATTTCCACCTGATCAAAACAAAAGTCCTTGTGAGTACTGGTGTATGTACAAGTGTGTATGAGTGCAGGTATGTGTATACACACGTACAAATATGCATTCATGATCACGGGCATGTAGAGGCCAGGGGCCCACATTGGGTATCTTCCTCAATCTCTTTCTTTTTAAAAACATATTTCATTTATTAATTTTTTTATGTGTGCGGGGTATTTGTGCACAAGGGTAGAGATCAAAGGATAACTTTCAGGAGTTAATTCTCTTCTTCAACCACTCGGATCAAACTCAGGTTTTCAGACTTGGGGCAGTAACCGTTAGCTGCCGAACCATCTTGCTGGCCCCTCCATCATACCTTTTAAGACAAGGTCTCTCACTGAACCTGGAGTGAGCTCCAGGAACTTCTCTGCCTGCCTCCACATACCAGGATTAGAAATACAAGCCATCACACCCTTTAATTGCTTCATTCGATTGTTTTTTAAACAACCTATGCTAAATCGTGAATTTGTGTGATCATTGAGAGACTGTATCATTCTGTGGGGCAGTCAGAGTCTACCTGTAATATTATGTAAGTAGTATACCTCATAAGACAGTCAATAAGGTGCCTGTGTAGTGGGAAGGGACAGGTTTTCATGATCTTTGACTGAGCAGGGACCTGAGGTCCAGAGAGGTATAACGGATCCCTAGAGATCCCCAGGCCATCACAGATCACTTCCTAGGTGCCCTAGGAAGAAGAAGCCGCAAGTACTACAACCCCATCCTTGGCTATCGATTTCACTGCAGCACTGGTTTCAGAATGTTAGTCACTGGATCTTTGTATTTAGGTACCACAAAGGTGTTTCACATTTGTTTGTTTTTGTTTCATGAAGGTGTAGGGAGCTGGCCTGTCTCATAGAATCCTAGCTGTTGATTGTCCAGGAAAGGGAAACCAGAAGGAGGTTGGAGGTAGCCCATGTTGCCTCCTGCTTATGCTCAGGCTTGATCTGAGACCTCAGAACTCCCTGATTTTATTCCACTGAGAAGGGAGCCTGGCTCCAAGGAAGTGGTTTGAAGTAAGGAGACCCAAACCCCTGGTGGAGGTGGATTGTCTATGTGATGATAATAACGATGCCTCCTTACTTATATTAGCTTGAGCTGCTTTTGCCTGGCAGATCAACAGATATGACTCAGTCTATGCTTTCCTTCTCCTTTGTTCCTCTCATCCTCCTGGGTGCTGGCAAATGTGTTTCCCTGGCCTGGTGGCGCAATCACTTCTTCAGTTTGCTAGTGCTAAACCACCACGTTCTTGTATTTCCTTAACGTGAAGCGCTTTTCAAAATCTCAGACTTGCTGTTTAAAAAGTACCATTTGATTCAGCTAAAGTTCCAAGGAGACACTCACACATAGCTGTCAACCAAGAAGACTGCTGGCCTGTGCCTGGTGGTGCCCTTACTGTTCACAAAGGCTCAGGGCTGCTATTACCTTGCTGGGTGGATCTGGCCTTGATGGCATCAGAGATACAACTCTGCTCTTGCCTGGATCAGTGGAGATACAGCACTCTTTAAGTATACACTTGATTTATTTTAATGTATTTATATTATATTATATACCATTATAAATAGTACATAAAATAGTATGTTTAGAATAAGTATTTCCCATTTACATTTTCATTTGCGTGGTGTGTGTGTGTATACACGTGTGTATGCACACAGTAGGTGAACGTTCATATAGAAATGTCAGGAATGTTCTCAATTGCTTCACCTTATGCACTGTGGGAGTCTGTCAATCAAACCCATAGCTCACTGATATGGCTAGTCTTGCTAACTAGTTTGCTTTGAATTTGAGGCAAAAAGTACAGGTGGGCCATCATGCTCACCTGGCATTTATGTGGGTTCTGGGAATCTGAACTCTGGTCTTCATGCTTGTATGGCAAGTACAATAACCACTGAGCAGTCAACCACACCAAGATATATTTTTATGTATACGTGTTTTTGTGTGTACATCTCTATGTATAAGATCCCGTTACAAAATTCATTGGTTTTTCTTGTTCTTGAGATGGTCAAGAGTTTGGACTGGTGAGGAGAGCCACATATGGACATGAATATGTTTCTATACATTATATATAATAATCTATATGTATGAACATGAATAAATACCCTCTGCTGTTGTTATCTTTTGCTGGGCCTGTTTTTTTTTTTTTTTTTTTTTTTTTGGTGCCTGGGGACACCAGGTCTGGAGCACAGGGCCAGCTGGCACGGGGGAGGAAGTCAGGATGAGCTGAAATGCTTTTTGCATGTCGAGTAGACATGATTAACAAAACCAGACCTTATGGGGATCTCGACCTTTGGTTGTGCTTGGACCACTGACTGTTAATGTTCTTCTGAGTTTTAAACCACAGTGCACAGCCTCCTCTGCTGGTCACTGGCAGGAACATGACCAACCCTGACTTTTCATTTAGTCAGCCTGCATTTACCATGCAGGCACCAGCTTTCATCTGTGCTAACAGATTTCACATGTGGTCTCCACAGCAGTGACATTGCTTTCACACAAAGACTTCAAGACATGCTGGCCCGCAGACCTACCTGAACCTGTCCAACCAGAAGCCAGGGCTGGGCCCCAGGATCTGTGTCCAACAAATCCTCCAAGAGACTCTGACACGACCTAAATATGGAGAACAACTGTTTCAAGTATGAGAAATGAACGCATGGAAAAAAAAACTTCTGGGTATAGCTTTCAGGGCCATGATGCATGGTAAAATCATAAAACAAGGTGACACTCCACTGCTTAAATATGCACATATATGTACACACTTTTCCAGTCAGAGAATATGAGGCCACACTAGAGAAATGATGAATTTATGTTTTGGTGAAATACCACTATGTCCTTTGAAGCTAGGCCACATTTTAGTAAATTCTGAAATTGTTCGGCTATGATGTAATGTTATAATTTTACCGTGATCAAGTCTAACAGCCTTGGAGACTTTGCTTACCGATGGTGCATAACTTGATTCAGTTTCCTTTCTGGTTGCCGTGATAAAATACTCTGAAAAAAGTCCATTCCTGAGGGGAAGTCAAGGCAGTGGGAATTTCATATCACTTCCACAGTCAAGAGCAGAGCGCAATACACTAATGTATTCAGCTCACTTTCCACACTCTTGTATAATCCAGGATACTATACCTAGGGAATGGTGCCACCCACAGTGGGCAGATTTTTTTTTCACTGATCAAGATTATCCCCCACAGGTCAACATAATTTAAGCAATCCCTCATTGAGACCTCCTTCCCAGGTGAGATTACAGATTATGTCAATTTGAGATTAAATACAAACTGTGGTGGTCTGTGATGGAGTTTAGATGCTAGAAAACACTATCCTGTGTTATTGCTCCTGTCTGAAAATCAAGAACACGACTGGAAATGCCTTGTATCAGTTCTACCAAAAGAATGTGACCAGAGGTTGAGGAGTTCAGTTTGGCACACAGTGCTTGCCTAGTGTGCAGGAAGCTCTGGGTTCTATTTCCAGCATACCATAAAACTTGGTGTGGCAGCATATGCCTGTAATTCAAGTCCTCTAGAGGCAGAGGCAGGGGGATCAAGAGTCCGTGATCATCTTCAGCTTTTTAGGCTAGCCTGGGCTACCTAAACATGTTTTTAATTTTTTTTTAACATTAGTAACATGGCCGGATTTGTGTTGCTTTTCTTTCTCCCTTTTACCTTCCTTCCCTTCCCATCATTCCTCCCTGCAACTTCCACCCCTCCCACCTCATCTTCCCTCCTTCCCACCCTTCCTTCCTCCCTTACAATCTACTTCTCTCCCTCTTCTTCTTTCTTGCACTATGTGAGAACTTTCAAATGTGACGGAGCTCTTCTTTCCTCAGCCACCTGTTTAAATTTATCTCATACACTTGGTTTCTTTTATAGAAAAGAGATGATGAAGGAACGGGGTTGCCTTATAGGCATTCAACGTGTATCGCGGTGAAACATCCTTCACACTTACTGTCTAGTTGCCCAAGCAAACTGACCTATGCTTTTGCAGGCTGGGAGCTCCGGAGTAGCTTGACCTAAGTCTTTTCCTTAGCCCATTGCACCTGTGTCTGTGGAGTCCTGGGTCTGGCAACCAGCTTATCTTTGGTCTCAACCCTTTTCTCATTTGGATGTTGCCCCTGCTCTGTCTGTTCATGACTTTAAGTCAAAATACACTGCAGAGGAGGCTCTGAAGACGGACCCAGACATTAGGGCACACGTAGTACTTCCAACAGTAGAACCTTAGGTGTCACATGGAAGTCTCCAGGACACTCGGTGGGGTGTCAGGCACAGTACCCAAATACTAGCCACTGAAGATACTAGAGCTTGTGTTCAGAGTTCCAATGAAGGGACATTCCAACATCAGGTATACTAGAAAATTGTAACAGGTGCCATCCTCAAGCTAAAGGTTTGGAATTTCTATTTGAGCAGATGAGAGTCGTGTGTGTTTCAAACAGGGCGCTTTATATGCTAAAGCTGAGTATTCTTGAGAAACAGACTTTGTATTGGCAGGTCATTGGGGGTTTCCAGAGCAATAGGAGTACTCCACAGGATAAACAAGCATCACTAGCACCCGCAAACTATACAATACCCCAGTGACCCTTGTGTGAACTGGGGACTTGGGGATAATGATAACAGGTCACTGTGGGGTTCTCTATGGTAACAGATGTCCTGCTTTGGAGTGGGATGGTGGTGGTGACGAGCTGTGTGTGTTGAGGCAAGAACACATGAGGACTCTGTGTTATACTCCATTGTGCTGTAACTTAAAATTGCTCTAACAATAAAGTCTACTAACAAAATGTAATTTATCCTTAGAGAATGGAAGAATTGTTTTAAAAACATATTTCTCCCAATCTGTGTGTCACATCTGACCACTATATTTGGGAAATTATTGGAAGAACCTGCACTCTGGTCTGACATTGTAACTGGCCTGGCAAAAAATGAAGATCTTCTAAAGAGACTTTGTTTCTCAATCTGACTATCAGACTATTGGAACAATGTATCCCTGGGGAAGTGGGACTTTCCCCCAGGAGTCTCATGCAGGGAGGAGAAAAGGCACCCAGCCAGACAGGGAACTTGTGTCCCAGAAAGAGATGTCACACAGTTTTAACAACTTGTCAGAACACCTTACAGACAGAAGCCCAGACACTGATGGGTCAGTGGTGGGCGGGACCACACCTTGGTTGGCACTGCTTGGATGTGCATGTCCTTGGATCTGTATTCAAATGTTGGTCTCACTTCAGGATCCTGAAGGTGGACTGGAGGAGCTTGATGCACGCTGAATAAATCTCTGTTTTCCACTTTTAATTTGATTCTTTGTATTGGCTTACTGGGAATGACTGGCCAGACCTGACTTGGCTGTGACTGCTGGCATTCAGTAACAACATAACAACCTTACTTTTGAAAACACAGCTGACCAGATGGTTAGTTAGGCACGCGCGCGCGCACACACATACATACACACACACACACACACACACACACACACACACACACACACACACACACACCAGGAGCAAAGGCTGAACGGCTCCCGGAGTTGTGCAAGCGGCCAGAGAGTAACACTGAGAAAACTAAAAAATGGAAAACAACGGAGCACTCAACCCTCCCTCAACTTTGCAATCATAAATACAATAAAATCTGCTCAGCAATTCCCAATTCAAGACATTGCTCATCTGGTAGGAAAATACACGGAGACAGGACATGCCAAACAAGCACCAAAAACTAACGAGGGGCCTTGCTTGACTTTGTTTCGGTGAGGTCTGAGGTTTCTCAAATCACCTGTTTGTTCCTGGGTGACCTGTGGGGTTTGGAATCAGGATGTAAGCTGATGACTGGTGAGCCCCAGGCAGACACATCAGCCCTGCACTCTGCAGTTGGGAAGGGTTCTTGGAAGCCCATCCTTTGCGAATAGCCCCTGCTTGTTTGCTTTTCTAGTGACCTTGTGTTTATTCAAGCCTTTTCCTTCTGAGAGAGAAGGCTTAACCTTTTCTTTTCTCTTTTTTGTTATGATCTGCTTTTCTTTATTACCATTGCAGCTGAGAAGAATAAAAACACTGAAGACAAAATAAAAGAAAGCAGAGCCCAGGAGAAAGCCTGGGGAGGAGGCGACATTTGCCTGTTGGTGTGTCTGGGTGCGGCTGGCGGCACACACATTCCTGGGCAGCTGCGGTGCTTGAAAACACAGGCTGTCATTTCCCTTGCATGGAGGTATAAACCTCCCGGCGATGTGTGTGGCCTCTGTGAAGACACAGCGTCTGTCCCATTCAGGAACAGCCCTCAGTCCACTGGGGCCCCATGGCAGGCAGGATGTTTGCTGTTTAAATAAATAAACTGATCAGAGGCTTGGGGGCTGTGAAGGCTCCCTGCCCCCCCTCCCCCTCTCCCTCTCTCCCTCCCTCCTTCCCTCCCACAAGGCAGGTCCCAAAGTAGGGAAAAAGGCCCACCAACAGAATGGAGCCACCAATGCCACCCACTGTGACTCACCCTTCTCCCAGTCCCTGGTCAAATGGTGCCAGGCAGCCAGCAGTTGTGGTCAGTACTCGGCTATTGGAGGCATCTGAGTGTGTCACTAGAGCTGCTGTGACCAGGGCCTTCCTAGAAATGCCAGGGACAGAGGGGAGAGGGAGGCCCCCCCCTGCCTCTCTTTTTTGCCTAGGTGCTTCGAATCCTTGTCCCCCTTTTCCGGGAGGAAGTTGAGAAGCTTGCCTTGTTCTTTCATTGACTTCCCTTCCGGCCTTCCTATTGATCAAGATCTTCTAGGAATCCCAGTGCTTGGGATGCAAGCTCTAGCTCCTAAAGAAGCCTTGTCAGAGATACAAATTCTGTCAGAAAACAGCTCAGGGACAGGCTCAACTGCTCACAGTTACCTGCCTTTCTGGAGTCAGCTCACAGTTACCTGCCTTTGTGATCAGCCAGATCACCCACACACTCAAGAGTAGAGTTCTGTGGGCTCTATGGACCAGGGCTTCCTGGAAGCCTGATGTCTGTACAGGTACTCAGCATCCGCTTAGAGACGAACAGATGACAACACTGGATTGGCATTCTCCTCTTATTTTTTTTTCTAAAGTTTTCTCTGTCCTGCTCCCTGCAACTCTTCAAGGTTGTTGCCAGAACAGCAATGGGTCTGATAGATGAGTAAGAGTCTCCTGCTGTGATTGGCTCTAATGGGGGCAAAGATTAAAAAGTAGAAAGACGTGGCATCTCAGCTCCACACAACTGAAGTAATTAAAACCGGAAGTTGCGTTTTGAGGCTATGTCAGTGTGGACACTGGAAGCCGGCATGCACTAAACAAGGAGTGCGAGCTCAGTGTGGAGGCGCATGCCTCTAATTCCAGCTCTCAGTGGGCAGAGGCAGGCAGCTCTCTGTGTTCCGGGCCAGCCTGGCCTACAGGGTGAGTTCCAGAAGAGCCAGGGCTACATAGAGAAACCCTGTCTCGAAAAACAAAAAACAAACAAAACAGGGCTGGATTCCAGAATGGGGGCTTTTACACGGCTGTTTCGCAGAGCTTGTGAGATTTGGTCCTTGTGATAGTCTCCCTTGGATCAGGAGGCTGTTTATATGAGCTCCTACGCACTGTCCCTGTGGGTGGGGGTCTTACAGAGGAGGTGAATAAATACAGCCAGACTAAAATCCCTAGGTTCTGTTTAATAAAGTAAAAATGATGTCTGCAGGGGGTAGGAGGTGTCTCTGACTATTCTGGGGACAGGAATGGAGGGGCAGTGAAGGAATGACATTGAAGTGGCCTGAATAAAGGATAACAGACATTTATTTGGGGAGCACTCACACAATGATGACAAATAACCACCGAGGTCTTCTGCCCCTGGAGGCGTAGGGTCTGCCATACAGGCTGCTCTGCTCTGGCCACAACCCAAGAGAGCCTGAGCGAGTCCCTTCTCTTACCTATAAGGGGTCGCGTCCACACACCAAAGCCACACGGTAACGCCATTACCTCAAGTCTATTGGTAGAACAAGATGCCACTACATTTCCTCTTTTTTGTATAAATAAGAGGGTTTTAAACCTGATACAAAACTATATACAGTAATAACAAATGTCAAGTGTAGTCCAGGAGGGAGAAAGGTAAAAATACGCACAAATTTAGACCTACAACCAGCAAGAGCAACATTAAGCAAGAAACACACACTAGATGTCCAGGCCAAGGGTAATGGCAGTAGCAGAGATTACTCCAATAGCTGTCCTATTCTGGCAAGTCTAAGTCTTGTGCCTAATAATGCTCTAAGATAAGAGAGGATATTAGCTATGACTCTTTAGTCTTCAACCTCATCACAGACCTGAGAA
The DNA here is from genome assembly GCF_017639785.1 of Mesocricetus auratus. NCBI lineage: Eukaryota > Metazoa > Chordata > Mammalia > Rodentia > Cricetidae > Mesocricetus > Mesocricetus auratus. Next base: position 82,473,149 of record NW_024429196.1, on the reverse strand, counting down.
GGAAATGCCCCCATAGGCTCATATATTTAGGATAGCTGATTCACAGTTGGTTTGAGGAGGTTATGGAAGTTTTAGGAATGAAAACCATATTGGAGGAAGTAAGTCACTCCAGGTGACCTTTAAGAGTTCCTACCCTCATCCCTCTTCCAGGTCATCTCTCAGCTTCCTGTTCTGGCAGTCCGTTACATGCCTTCTTCACCATTGTTAGATTCTCCCTCTGGAGCTATAGTTCCCAAATAAGCTCTTCCTTGTTGTTTTTGGTTACAGTGTTTTCATCACAGCAACAAAAAGTAACCAATATCACCAACCCGTAAGATTTATGGCCGTTGGATAGCGGCCCCAGCTGACGGTGTGCTTCCCCATCATTTCAGGTTTATTCTAAACAGCTGAGGGGCCTGGATCAGAGACAAAGGGAGACTAAGTTCTCTGGGCTCTGGGCTGCCTAGCTCTGAGCTTGCTACCAGTGGTCTCTTCATGTGTCCCTCATGTGGCATTTCAACTCTGTGGCAGGAGGATGCGCTGTTCCTGTTGGTTTCAGTGCTTCCCCTCCTCCCCGCGCCTATTTCCTATACCAGGAACTCTCCCCTAAGTATTATATCATGCAGAGACCACCTCTTACCATTGCAGACCAGTGCAGCCCCCTCCCAGCTCATAGCACTCACCAGCACCTGGAATGATAGACTATATATCTCTGGATCTTTCTTCCCTTCTCTCTGAATCCCCACTGGATGTATGCTTAGCCTGGGAAAGCCATTCACCCTGGACATAATCCAGGCCTTCAGCACTGATTCCTTCCCCAGTGCCCTGAGACGGAGGCTCACAACCAGAGTTCACCTGCTTGGGCTACACCCTTGGCAGGGTTCTCTATAATAGTTATTGGCCCAAATGTGTGTTCTTGAGAGACTTTTTGATTCCATTGAGTAGTCTGCTGGGCAGAACAGCTTCACCTGCTGTGGTGGTTTGAATGGGAAATGTCTCCCACAGGCACATACATTGGAACATTTGGTCCCTCTCGGTGACAGTGTTTAGGGGAAGCTATGGAACCCTTGGGAGGTGGAGCCTTGATAGGCAGCTTTGGCATGGGCTTTGAGGCTCTAAGCCTGGCCCTATTTCCAGTTTCCTCTCTTTGCTTTGTTTATAGTTGAAGATGGGACATCTCAGCTTTCTGCTCCTTGCTGCAGGGTCTGCCTGCCCACAATGCACTCTTATCTCCCTGGAACTATAAGCCAAAATAAACTGTCTTATACATTGCCTTCGGTCCTGGCATTTTGTCCTAGCAACCGAAGAGTAACAAATACACCTGCTTGCGCAAAAAGAAGATGGGCAAAGCGAGTGAGGGAAGTGGCAGCATAAGGAGATAACTATGACAAGCTTTTCTTAAAAAAAATCAAGTAATTTATCTCTACAAACTCGGATAAACTGTGAAAATAAGGCTTAGTTCCCAGAGGAAGAAAAGCACTTTGGTGTCTAGCGTTGTCAGAGTGGCTGAGGTCATGTAACCTTCACAATGAGCATAGGTTTGATACTTTTTGAACTTTAGAGCTAGAAAATACAGTGGACCCCGAAGGCTAATTGTAAGGATTCAGGCATTATGCCGGCCTGCCCCTGCCACCTGGCAGAATGCACTCAGGCAGTACACTGGTCAGCCCACGGTTCCGTGAGTACTAGTCTGCATGCAGGTGCAAAGGACCCCTTTAAAAAACAGACCCCCTGCCCACTTACGCTCTTTTCGGCTCTTCATTGCCTCCTCTCTGCTTACCTCTCTCTGCTCTTTTCCAGCTCTCTCCCCGCTCTCTCTCTTCCCGCGGTTCCCCTGGGGCAGACGGGACTTTTCCTGTCTCCCTCTTCTCTTCTGTCCTTTCTGCGTGTCTCTTTCCTTCTTTTTCTCTTTCCTTCCCTCTCTCTCCCCTTTCTAATACAACTTCTCATTAAGTTCTATCAGCCTGGCATGTTTGTCCCTCCGCCTCGGTCACCCTTGCCTGCCATGGTCCCCCAAGAAAGGTCCCCGTTGTGCTTTATCCTAACACTAATACATCGTATGCTCCTGCACTTGTGTCGCTTACCCTGATGAGGTCTTGCCTGAAAAACCACATACATGACTTATATCAAGAACTAACAGAGAAGTTGTCCTGTCCAGAGGTGGGAGATGATTCACTAAAGCCTATTGGCTTTGCCATTTAGTCACCACAATTCTGCGATGAAGAGCAGCACCCCCCAGCCCCCTGCCCAACACACACACACACACACACACAATCCTACTTACTACAATTGGTTGGAAGGCTCTTGAGGAAGTTGTTCTGAGTTGGTGTGCCTCCTGAAGGCCAGGAAGCAAGAGGGCCAGCCAGGAACATCTTCCCAGCTACCCTGTTCCCCAGCTAGACCCTATTCTCGATAAAGCATCATGTGATGAATTTATATCTACTGATTATACTGGAAGCCTTGGGATCCAGTCACTTCCTAATGCCCGTTGTCTGGCACCTACACCCTCAACGTGTGAGCCTTTGGAGACCATTTCAAATTCGGACCAAAACTGTACGTTGTTAAGTTAGAAGATAAAAGTCCTAAGATGAGTATTAGTACGGCTGTGTAACACACACAGTAGCCAGCTTAGTGGGATTCAGAAACAAATCTCTGGGCAGGTCTGTGAAGGTGTTTCCAGACTGGATTAATTAAGGTGGGAAGACACACACCCCTGTGATTGCTTGTCAACCCGACACACTGAAACCTCAGCTGAGGAATTGCCTCTGACAGATTGAGCTGCAGGTAAGCCTATGGGACATTTTTTTTTATTGATGATTGACATGGAAGAGCTCAGAGAGTGGGTAGGCAGGCAGGCAGACAGACAGACGCACACATGCATGCATGCATGCATGCACGCACACACACAAATAAATAAAGCCAATTCTCTCTTTTAGCCATATGGGTTTGTTAGGCTTAGCCATGAGAGACTTTACTGGCTAGACCATCTCATTGCCTCCTGTCAGTTACTTACATTTTTAATTTTTTTGTTTTACTTTTTGTTTGTGTGTATATGTGCATACAGATGTGTGTGTGAGAGAGGTCGGGTCTATATTGGGTGTCTTTTTCTTAACCCTGCCTTGTGTTCTGAAACAGCATCTCTATCTGAAATTAACAGTCACTGATTGGCTAGACTTGATGCTCAGTGAGCCCCTGGATACCCCTGTCTCTGTCTCTCTGCCCCCAATACTGTGTTTTAGTGGCAGAAAACTGACAACTACATTCGGTCATATTTATTTCTAATGTTTTTGCATATTCAGGAAGAACAGATTATATTAAACATTAGAACTAAAAAAGCCTCAGAAACTGACTTTCGGGGTAACGCTGGACCTCTGGGTCCAGGCACCTCAGCTCTCCTTGTTTTTGACACGGAAAAAAAAAACCCTTCACGGAGATGGGCTGAATTTCCTCATCAGCACCGTCCAGCAAAGAGTGACCTCAGCAAGCAGCCACTGGGCTGATCTCACAGTTGAGCCAATCAGAAGGTGGCTTTGTTCCTTTAACAGCCTTCAAATTCACATGAGCCACCGTTTCAGTCTGTTAGAACGTTTCATAAAGTTCCACAAGGCAGTTACAATCGTTCCCCTATGCCATGCGGTTTATCTCCAGATGAACGGGAGGGACGAGGAAGACCTCCTCCCTGGGGGTATGGACAGTGGCTCTCCACCATAATCGCTTGCTTGACAGACGACTGAAGAGTGTGAACAAACTTGGAGGCCTGCAATTCTTAAATCACTGCCTTCACCACGCCCACCCATTGATGGCTGGAGACAATTGCTCTACACTTTTCTCGATGGACTTTTAATTTCACAAATATTTCTTCAATCAGATTTGGTCTTCTGGGAAGAACTGCAGCCTCTTGGCAATGAAATAAAGACAGAGAATCCTCGGCTTCATCCGTCTAACTGCGCTGTCAAAAGCGGTGAAAAAAAAATCATACAAGCAGCACATTTAATACCTCCATTAGGCTCCCTCCATGCACACAATGCAATGCAAACAGAACGCTTTCCAATGGCCTTTTTTTTTTTCCTTTTTTGTTTTCCTGGGTCTTTTTGTACCTGTCACTCAGATAAATTAAAGAACTTCCCTGATCTACTTAAACAGTTTTCAGTAAGTGATTCGGGAAATGTATTGCTTCAACTTTACTTTCTGTAGACTCGACCTCTGTAAGGAACTGTCTTTTCGGAGAATTAAATGCAAAGTAGGCTGTCCTGAAATTGCTGAGAGTGTATTATCTGGGTGGCCCAGGCCTCCTTAGAACTTTTCTTCACTTTTTCATTTTAAACAGTGTGTTAAATCTGGATGAACTGCCATCTATTGCATACAATGGTAAGACATTAGGAATTAGTTTAGTACTTTGTTCATTTAGCAGAATGATAGTAGGTTTTCCCCTAGGGCCTACGTCCCTAACCATAGGTTCTTGCTGCATTAACTGTATCAGATGCGTGCTCTTTCTTGTGGAGCAGACCTTAGATCTAATGAGAAAGTGGTTGGTTACTCCCATAATGTTCATGCCCATTATTGCATCAGTGGGCATATCTTGCCAGGCTGGCCATTATTGTATCTTACAGAATACACAGATAGATAGTATTTATGGTTACTTTTCTTCTCCAGTTAAGTACGCCCGGCACTATGAAAGCTAGGTTGTGAAGAGGAAGCTTCCAGGTAAATTCCAGCATCCATTTCTCCATGTTCTATGATTCAAGTGTGTGGTTTCTTTAGCAATAGACTCTTACTTTGAAGTTCTGGAGGGTAACCAAAAGCAACGTCAATACATAATGTTTGGGAATATATAGGACCTCACTGACTGACCAATCAAAAGAGGAATCCCATTTCTGGTAGTGGACATTTTATTTGTCAGTCTGGGATATCTAGCAGGGGCACTGCTGGCCTGTAAGTTAACTCATTTAAACTCCTTTTATGTTTGTATTTTAGGGAGCTTCTGCAGTAGTTTTTCACTTGACTCTTTCAGGAGATCCGTAATGTTACAGAGACACACAACTGGCTCAGAGAATAAGCTGCAGAGTCGCTCAGGGCTAAACGGAACACCCGTATCACACTCTCTCCCCACAAGGCTTAGGGATCATTGCAGAAGAGGGGACAGAAATACTGTATGAGTCAGAAGCAGTGGATGCCTATAATAAGACAGTGTTTTTCACTCATAACAGAACTGTTGCACCTGTGAACTCAACAGTGGTTGTGACACATTCACAAGACCTGTACAAGCGCAAGCCGGAGAAAATCCCAGCACAGGTAGGGGTGGTGGGTAGTCATGGAGGCCACCACTAGCTGAGAGGTTATTGGTAATTTATAGCTAGCTGAGACATTACTGGAAATTTACAGCTTCCAGGAAAGGGAGTTAGTTTTCTTTAGGGGCGTGGTTCCCTGTAGGTCAAACGTGTTCATTAGATGGTCACACATCCAAGACCATACAGGCATCACTAACTGGATTTGATGGCTGGGTGTGCATGAAATAAGGGCTGGATCTGGGAGGACTTGGGGAAGGGCATGAATATGATCAAAATATAGTGTATGAAAAAATTAATTAAAATATATTTTAAAACCTGGGTCAGACATGTCTTTTTTCCCCCCATTCAGTCATATTGTTGTACCTTATTCAGGATTTACATTTCTTTTTTATGAAATCTGGAGATGACACTGGGTTGGGGAGATGACTTGGCAGTTAAGAGCATCAGCTGCTTTCACAGAGGACAAAAATTCAGCACCCACAAGAGGTGGCTCACAACTGCCAGTAACTCCAGCTCCAGGGAGATCCAAAGTCCTCTTCTAGCCTCCAAGGACACCTTCACTTACATGCACACACACTCTCTGTCACACACACGCATACATGTAATTAAAAAAAACTGGAAGTGACAAAGATGACATTCATCCTCACAGATGAGAATTCATCAATACAATATTTTCTTAAAGGCCAATGTCCTGTGCAGAATTAAGTAACTCAAAATGCTATCTATGTACTGATTATTAAGTGTATAGCCAACATATTCATTAAGGTTTTTGTTCAATATTATCAATGCGTCCATTCAAAAGTAATTCTTTGTTTGATTACAGTATTAAATGCTAATTGCTATTTTATATAGCTGAAATTTCAAAAAGAGGTGTTTTTAAAAAGGAAATAACCTTCTGGCGTTACTTGTTAAAAGCTTGGCTTGATATTAGTACTAATAACATCAACTTGCCCACTTAATGACTTTAGCTAGTTATTTTAGCTATTTCTAGTTATTGTTTTTGCATGAAATGGTCCCAATTTATTTATACATGAACTGGTTGGTGGAATTCAACATAATACGGGGTATTTTAGACTATGCAGATGAAAGCGTCCCTTTCAATGATGTCATTGTGGTGTAGGAGCAACCGTATGAGGTACAGGGCATACAAGTTGCTGTGTCCCAGTAACTCTGTTTTTATGAAATTAAACTAGGGCTACAATTGGCCATGGGTCGCAGTTTGTTGATCCATCAATAGAAAAGATGGTAGCACAAACACATGAAACTTTCTAAATTAGAGTCTAATTTAATAGCAGTTTGGATCAGAGATTTGGAATATTTGAGCCTGTAGAATGGGAAGCGTTTGAAAGCAAGATGGAAACCCTAGGAGTTTTGTGGGGGGATGGCTCAGAGTTTAAGAGGTTACTGTTCTTACAAAGGACTTCTATTGAGTTCTTAGTACCCATATGGTAGCTCATAACTGCCTGTTATGCCAGTTCCAGGGGATCTACTGCCCTCTCCTGGTCTCCTTAGTGTCCTGAACAAACATGATGTATATATACTTAAGTACATACACATAAGTTTTTTTGTTTGGTTTGGTTTTTGTTTTTTAAAGACTGTGTTTCTCTGTGTAGCTCTGGCTGTCTTGGAACTCAAACTTAGAGGTCCACCTGCCTCTGCCTCCCAAGCACTGGGATTAAAGTTACACCCCAGCCATATAACTTTTAGATGGAAAAAGATAGCACACAAACATTAATGAGATGACAAGACCAGAGAAAAACATCACTGGCATTGAGAAGCTCTTCCAAATTATTGAGCAAAAATGCAGGAGAGTGGATGATGTCAAAACAAAAATGAATAACATTTGAACATGTGTTCTTTGTGACCAGCAGTTGGTAAGGTGTCAATTATAAAATAAAGATCTGATGGCTTGATGATTATGTTGGGATAACAGTAAATGGATAGTATTTAATTCCAGTGAGATGACTTGTTGGTGAGAGTCTGAACTGACACACAACGGAAGGAAAGACTCTGGTGCTGTCTGTAATATTAAAAAAAAAGGCAAATTTGAAATGAATTGTTCCAGAATATTATTTTATGCTTTGGAATATTTGCTTAGTGATGCAAAGATGTGTTGCATTCCTTTATGTTGCATTTATTTAACTTAGTGAAGGTATGTCACTTTGGCTGCCTAAAACACCTGACTGGTCTAATAAAGAGCTGAACGGCCAATAGCAAGGCAGGAGAAAGGATAGGTGGGGCTGGCAGGCAGAGAGAATGAATAGAAGGAGAAGAACATAGGAGGGGGATCAAGGAAGGAGAAAAAGAGGAGAGGAGAGGAGGACTCCAGAGGTCAGTCACCCAGCTACACAGCCAGCCACGGAGTAAGAATGAAAGTAAGGTTACAGAAGTAAGAGAAAAACAAACACCCAGAGGCAAAAGATAAATGGGATAATTTAAAGTTAAGAAAAGCTGGCTAAAAACAAGCCAAGCTAAGGCTGGGCACGACGTATAATTAATAATCAGCTTCTGTGTGTGACTTATTTGGGAGCTGGGTGGCAGGCTCCCATGGAGAACAAAGAACCGAAAGAGTAAAAAACAACCAACAACAGTGAGCTACCTGTAAATTAAAGGGACAAGACACCTTGTATCAAAACTTGAGAGGTACAGGTAAAGCTATATTCTTAGGAAACTTAAGAGTCTTAAAAATGTCTTTGTCTTCTAAGCCAAGTTTGGTGGGACACACCTATAACCCCACCACCAGCACTTGGGAGGCAGAGGCAGGTGGATCTCTGTGAATTTTAGGTCAATCTGGTCTACACAAGTGAGGTCCAGGACAGCCAGAGCTACACAATGGGACCTTGTCTCAAACAAACAACAAAGAAACAACGAAAAGCTTTTGTCTTCTGCGTGGGCACCTCATCTTCCCCGCACGCTGAGAAGACTCCTTTTGCTGCAGTCTGCAGTCGGAGAGGAAGTTAAACTCAGGGAACCAGAGGTGAGAGTGGGCTGGGGTGAGACGGGAGAAATGGTTTCTTAAGATCTCTCGTCTGTTGTGTTAGCAATCATGCAATATCGCTTGGCAGCTTACGAGGTTAGCTTGGGCATTTCCACATCCTGGAGGGGTGGCCGCCTTTCCGTGAATCCAGGCTGGAAGCCGCAAAGAATAAATGTGATGATTCTGTCTTATGTCATGCCCGTCTCTTCAGAAATGAACGCACATCTGCCGTCCCTTTCACCTAGCAACTACCCACAGCCTAAAGGCGCCTGTGAATCAGTCCTGCTAAGTCATCTCTCGCAGCCAAATCAGTGTGTGACAAGACCCAGATCAAACAGTCCCTGTGCAAATTGGATGCAGCCAAGTGAAAAAAATGACATTTTGTCTGTATGGGTGCCTCTGGGTGTGGACAAAAGGCCTGGAAGCTTGCTTCTCTCAGGATCTTCAGCAGGAAGGAGTTCCTTTCCCTGCCCACCCCCTTCTCGGGTCTCCACCTCTGCACCGCGCCCCTTCTCAGACCTCAGCCTCATCAAGTCTGCACCGCGCCTCCACACCCAGAACTGGGGGAAGGGAGTGCCAGGGTTTGTATAGCATATTTTAATTTCATCTCCTATGACATTATTTTACAATAGTCTTTGACGTGGTAGGGCTCACGAGGGAATGAGAATCAGGCAAGGCTTTGACCTAGCTGCTCAGGGGTCCACTGCCTCTTCTGTCTCTCAGACGGGCCCAGGAATGGCTCGGTTCTCCGCCATCCTCTCCAGATCAGGCCTTCTCTTTCTAAGAGGCTGGATTAGCCCCACTCCAGGGAGAGGCCAAAGAGGGTTCTGCATATATATTTTTTCACCCTGAGGTTTTTTTGAGGGGGGGAAATATTCACCACGGGAGCATCAGAAAGCCAACTCCAGGGCGTCACAGGGCTCAGCTTCTCCGTGTGGCTTCGACTGCCTCCCGGATGTGGTCCCCCAACGGGCTTGTGAGGCCTGGTGCATTAGAGCCCATCAGAAACCCAAAACCTGTAAACACAGGGACAGCAGTCAGTGGAGCGATGTGAGAAACTTGAAAATGAACAACAAATGCAGGGAGAGAAAGGCCAGACCTGCTGGACTGGTGCTTTTTCAAGACTGCGGAGAGGGGTTCAATCCTGCTCTCAAACCATATGGCATCCTGAACATGAGCCGGGGACAGGCTGGGAGGTACTTGGCGCCTGACCATGGAAACATAAGCGCAAGGCATTTTGTTTCCTTGTGTGCTTCTTTTTTTCCTTTTAAATATTTACTTTTTGCATTTTGCCAGGACAGAGTTTCCATCCCATATGCAGAACAGGCTGTTTTTGCAAATGGGGGGGGGCAGGGGTAGGGAAGAGGCAGTTTGACTTCCAAGGATTTGTAATAGGATTCTGTCTCCTCCAAGGGCTGTTTCACCCTCTTCCCAGGGCAGTGCTGAGACGGGTCTGGTGGGTTTTTTGGAATAAAGGGTGAGTGTTAATGCTCCCTACTCACACTCTTCCTCTCTTCCCAGGAGCCCGTACCACATCCACAGAGCATCCAGGGAGAGAGCCCACAGGCTGGTAGAAAATGCATAAGCGTTCAGTGGGTAGTCCCCTACCCTCCAAAGTCCCCACTAGGACTGAGGCTATAGATGGTGAGTATACAGTCCCTCTGGCTTGGATGCTACAGATGGGCCATTGCTCACAAAGTGAAGAGGCAGGTATGGGGACAAGGGTGGTCAGGAGGTTGGGTATCAGAGGGGTAGATAATTGGGTGCTGGCCAATTCCAAAGTTAAATGGAAATGTACCATATAAAAATAAATAAGTTAGTCCTGGGCCATGAGCCATGTTTGAACCAAAATAATATAAGCAATCAGATGCTCACTGTCTTTGGTTCAGGCTTCTAAACACATTACTTAACAGAAGATGAAGTTCTGTCCTGAAGGAGGACAGTAGTTGCACAATGTTGGCCACGTGATTGGAAGGCAGGCTTAGAACTGGCAAAAACAGATGTCCCGAACTAAAAATATTCAGTCCTGGCATTTTACCCCCTCCATTGATTATGAGGGATGAGGGCTGGAAGAAGCATCCTAATATTATCAGGTCATCTGTGAGTCCTTCCATTCGTTCAATATGCAACCAAAAGATGAATTGGCTCTAGAGGGGAGTGTATGTGTGAACATCTAGAGAGATATGTGGCCTCAATCCAAGACTGACTCACTAGGTTTGAGAGTCAAACCCCAGAGTATCTCTGACGAGTTTCTAGGAGATGTTGATGCTGGTCTGTGGACCACACCTGAGTTGTGTTGTTCTCACGTGCCTAACTGGCATTCTTGTTACATCACTTAACTGGAATGGCTGTTAACTGGGCATGGAGAACTGGCTGTGGATTTTATCTGAGTTTCCTCCCTGTGCTGAGAAGCCTGGATGAGGATAGCAATTCCCAGTGGAACCATCTTTAGATGCATCATCTAGTCTGTCTGGCTCGCCAAAGCAAAATGACATGGGATGGGTGGTTTAAATAAAAACTGCATTTCCCACAGTTCTAGAAATTTTGAGGTCCAAGGTCAAAGTGCCAGCCAACATCAAGGTGCTGGACCGTGATCTTCCTGGTGAGAGCCTTCTCCATGGCTTGCAGATGTCTGGCTTCTCACTGTGCTGGTCTGGAGACTGGAAGTCAAAGTCCAAACTGACCACAGGTCTAGTTTCCCCTTTCTTCTTGGTGTGCAGGTGAGCTACTTTTCACTATGTGTTTGCATGGTCATCTATGAATGGCTTGTATCTGTGTCTCTACATGGTAAGGCAACCAATCCCATCATGGGGTCCCCACCATCTTTGTGATCTCATTTAAAACCTAATCCCTACCTTCAAATATTACCATATAGTGGGTTAGGGCTTAGGGCTTCAAAATATAAATGGGGTGGGGAACGAGTTAGCTCATCGAATGTATAAGTAGCCTGTTGGCTTTTGTTTTTTACTTTCAAGACAAGGTTTCTCTGTGCAGTCCCAGCTGTCCCGGAACTTGTAGACCAGGCTGGACTTGAACTCGGACAACTGCCTGCCTCTGCCTCCCGAGTGCTGGAGTTAAAGGCGTGCACCTCCACGGCTCACTTGTTTGGCTTTTTGAAATAGACTTCTAGGCTCTTCCTTCAGAGCGTCTGACTGATTCTGCATAGGTGTTTTTTTTTTTTTTTTGTGGGTACCTGCTTGGTACTTGGATTCGTTGGGACAGAAGACCTAAGTTCACTGGTGGCTGAGATCCCAGTGTTGGTCAGTGAGAGAGCTGCTTGGGTCTCCGGACTACCCATCTCTCTCTGTAACAGCTTGTTCTGGACAAAGAGCCCAGGGAGGGGCTTGGTGTTTAGTATATCCCAAACCTAGCACCAGGAGCCAGGCACACAGTAGGCATTTGAGGGTCTTGCCTGGGTACCCTTTTCATGTTGGAAAGTCTTTGAAACATTCAGATCATCTTTAGGGAGCTCTCAAAGGGGTTGTGTGACATGATTTAGGGGAGAGCAGCCCAGCTGCTGTGTTTTCACTGACCAGCAGGCTTCAACAACAGTAGGGACATTCACATTTCCCTCATCTCTCTGAGCAGCAGAAAGCAAAACAACTTGCGCTGTGACCAGAAAATGAATATAAACAAGCACAAAGAGCAGAGCTGGTCCTTTGAGCCCTCGGGCCAGCTGCTTCCTTTATCCTCCCACTGACTGCAGGGGCCAATGAAAGGAGCCAGTCAGAAGTGGTGCTGAGTTCTCCAGGGACTTGCAGCCCAGAGGGAAGTGGGACACCCTTCTCCCTTCTTTAAATCCCGTGAAGAGCATGGAAGTCAGGAAAATGGGGGAAGGTGGCGCGGGAGGGTTAAGGATGGGTCCAAAAGAGATGAAACAAAAAGTATTGGGGACGTCGTGGAACAAGGAGGAAGATTCCTGAGCAAGTCATGAGATGTCACCACTCACCAGTCAGAGCAGCCCCGAAAACACAGACTCAAAAGCCGGTGATGATGGGGAGAAGTCAGTTTCTTCTCACAGGTTCTCGGTGGGTGTGAGTGGCACAGGGGTTCCCAGGTTCGGAGACAGTTCAGTGTGTAACTTTTTTTTTTTTGACTTTACAATTGCACAAGATGGAGCTGTATTCAGTAGAACCATGCCTTGACTTTTTTATTTAATTCATTTTTTGTTTTTTGAAGGCAAGGTCTTCTGTAGCCCAGGTTAAGCTTGGAGGCATGTCTATTCAAGTCTTTTGTGTATGAAGATTCCTCAAAAAAGCTAAGCCTAGAACTACCAGAAGACCTTAGCTCATCCCCTAGAACCAACACAAAAGGGATGGGTATGGTGGCATCGGGCTCAGAATCTCAGACCTGGGGAGAAAGAGACGATCAGATCCCTGGTCACTTGGGACAGCCAGCTTAGCCTAAAACCAATGAGAGACCTTGTCTCAAAGTGAGTTCCTGGGGAATCACACCTGAGGTTGTCCTCTGCTCTCCATAGTCACATATACATATATATGGGTACACATATATGCAGATATATCCCCACACATATGTACCCGAACACACACACATGAACACACTAAGTTATTTAATTGATAGGTTAAAAATGACTTTACGAACAAAGTTTCTGAAAGATGGAGACACGAGTAATTCATCTTCACGAGAGCTTGAATTCTGAGGGTGATGCCTAACAGAGTGAATCTGGAGACTCATGCTTCACGACTTCATGTAAGTTAAGAATGGAAATGTCCATCAATGGACCATAACCAGAAGGAATGATAGTCCTTCATGCACTACAATTTCTGCATGTTCCATGTCAGCACAATGACACCCAGGAAGTCAGACATTGATCTAATAACATGCAGATGACTCAGGACTGGGATCAGAAGCCACGATTAAGTTCTGAATACAACAGTTGTATTAAATTCTTAATGCGACTGTGGCGGATTTTTACTATGGGACACACTGCACACAGACATGACAGATGCAGGTCATGTCTTTCCACCTGTGGTCAAAGCACGTGTATTAACGGCAAAAATAACCTTGGGCATTTAAAGCAGCAGGTCTGTGGATGTAAATATTTTCACGCAGGATGAGCAGAGATGGGGATGACTATTTGTGGTATGGAGTAAACAGAGACCACCCAGGGAGAGCAAGCAAAGGCTATTTATTCAAAGCTTGCTGCAGTGGGAGCCGGCCACCAGGGTTTTTGCATTTGGCCGCTACTCAAAGGCCAGCAGAGAAGTGCAGAAAGTTTACAGTGGAAATGGGGAAGGTTCCAGGTGCTCTCTGAGGACACACTGCTGGTGAGGCTAAGACAGATAAGAGGCTACACACGGTGATGGGTCAGGAGCATGCCCGGATTTCTCTAATAACTCCTAAAACTGGAAGTGGGAATAAAAACGAGGAAACGTGTAATCCAGACCCAGCTGATTGGGAACCGAGTTTTACAGAGGTTGTTGTCTCACTTCCTGCATCAGTTGCCGGTCTGATCTCCTATGAGTCTGACTTGAAGGAGGCTGGCTGGCGTCCTGGGATGGCTTCTGTAGGTCATGGGCTGGTGTCCTGGGACAGTTGCCGCAGACTGGATTTGGTCTCTGTGCTCGTACCTGGGGAAACTCTGTCTAGTTCTCTCCTTCATTTGTTCCTTACAAGTTCCAAGACCCAGAGAGGAATGCAGTCTGTTTCCAGGTCCCCATCTTCGGAGACACATCCTCTGTCGTGTGCAGTTATCTCCACAGCCTTCTGTAATTTCCTGTTTAAAAAGGCGTTCGTGGAAGGCCTCTCTATCATCTGACGCCTTCCTCAATCTCTTAAGGTGTTTGTAGAGATCTTTGGGTTTATTCCCGAGTATTTTATTTTACTTATTATTTTTTTTTGTGGCTATTGTGAATGACATTTCTCCCCTGGTTCCTTTTTTCATTACGTTTGACATCGGTATATAAAAAGGCTGCTGACTTTGGGTGTTAGTCACGTCCTGTCACTTTGCTGAAGTTTGCTGATGGAGTCACCAGGGCCTTACTACACGGACGTGTGCCATCTGCAAACAGGGATGTCTGACTTCTTCCTTGTATCATCTTTGTATCACTTTTGCCTGCTTCCCTTGTCTTACTGTTCTTGCTAAGACATCAGTCACTATGTTGCACAGGAGTGGGGAGAGTGTTCACCCTTGCCCTGCTGCCGGTCTTAATGAGAACACTTTGACTTTTTTCTCTGTTCAGCACACACGTCGGCTGAGCTTGCTGTTTGCGGCCCCTGATAACGGTGAGGTGCGACCCTTCCATCCCTTGCCTCTCCATGACTTTTAAGAGGTGCGCCTGGTTTGGCCCCTCTCAGATGACTTCCCGCCCTTCATGAACCATGCCTTCCACGCTCAGGCTGGAGACCCCACTTCCCCAGATTTATCCCGGGTTTCCCTGCCCTTCCCAGGATGCCCCCACTCTCTTCTCCAAATCCTGCATAGGGTTCCATGTTTCAGTGCAGAACCCATCTCTTGCAGGCTGCTTTTCCACGAAGCTCTGAATGTGAGGCCAGGGGTCAGTGTGGGGTGTCTTTCTCAACTGATCACCTGAACTTTTGTGAAAGGGTCTCTCGCTGAACCTGGAGCTTGCCACTCTCTAATGATATCAGGAGGCAGAAACTGGTCAGGGTGTTTTAGGATAGAGGACCCTGGGATGAACATGGTTTCCCTTGGCTGAAGGTCAGAAATGCCTTTGGCCCTTGTTGGAAGGAATCTTGATTTCCTGTTATGGATCTTCTAACTGAACACCTCTACTTGGAATACACGAGGACAGGACTGGAACCCTACAGCCCATGGTTGGTCCATTTGCACCCCCAACCCCACCCCTGCCTAAGCCCCCAGGCTGGCAGCTGGATGCTCCCCCTGCTGCAGAGACACTGTGCCTTCTTCCTTTAAGATCTCACCTGCCTTCTTGTTGTTCATGAGTTTCCTTCTCTGGATTCATGAGACAAAAACCTGGGGGCCACTGACTCAGTGAAACTCTGTGTGACGGTGAGGGTCTAGCACCCCGACACGTGTGTGTGTGTGTGTGTGTGTGTGTGTGTGTGTATGAGTGCATGTGTGTATAGAAGCTAGTGTTCAGCCTCAGGTGTTGCTTCTTAGGCACACAGTCCATCTTGATTTTTGAGACAGTCTCTCCCTCGATGCTCCAGTCTTTACTTCCTCAATGTTGGGACTGCAGGTGTATGCTGACACACTGGGCTTTTTTTTTCCTTTTTTTAATAACACACGGCTCTGGGGATCAAATTTGGTTCTCATGATGGCATGACAAGCACTTATAAAATGAACCATACCCGTCCCCACCCCCTGACCTGAGATTTTTTTCTTCAGGAGGAAAGAACTCTACGTGCTTGGGACTTATTATCCCAAGTTTGCTTGGCCTCTTAGACACAATGCATCAGGGCAAAAAGGGGGTGGGGAACAGCCTCAAGGACTAAAACAACAAGCTACTTTCCTACAGGGCAAAGAATGATTTCCTACACTGAGAATGCTATTTTACCTTCTTTTCTTCTTTTTTTCCAGTTTCCACCTTATGCAATAAACGAGACCAGCTCAATGGCAAGCCCCTCTGCCTGGTGGAAGGCCATCTCTAGGAAAGGGACCCTGCTTTGAGGAACGCATAAAACTAAACAGTAAAAAGCAAAACAGAATACAACACATGCCACCCACAGTCACCTCTGGCTGGCAGGACCCTTTTCAGGCTCGGTCCATCTGCACTGTGATAAGAGCAAAGTGATGTCAGCCTAATTAGCCAGGCTAATGTCTGGCTTCCTGGAGAGAGCTTTTGTGAAATAATTGGCTGCCTTGGGGTTAAAATGCAGTAATTGCAGGTTATTTTTTTTAAAGCTGAATGATATAAACAGCTATTGAATTCTTCAAGCTCCCGAGCCAATCATGGGACAGACTTCTCTTTGTGTCCCAGAACTGCTGTGGGTATTTTGACAGGTGATTTCAATATCATGTAGCTATTTATTTATTCTGGTTTGGGGACATAAACACAAACATCTTGGGCTACAATCTTACACATTCTCCAACAGAGTGAGTACTAGGGAGAAGAGTTTCTCCAAACAGCAAGAAGGCCAGCGGATATTCTGGGCTAAGACAGAAATTCCATCAAGTTTTAAAACCAACAGAATCGAATGCTCCATGAAGTCCAGCTTCCTTTTTTTTTCTGAGTTGTTTATTTATGTTTTCTGTAAAAATCAACAACCAATGAGTCTGGAAAGGCCATGGGAAGAGCTTAACATTTGGAAACATCATTTTATTCTGACTTGAAGGCAGCGTCGAGGTTGGTCGAGAAACTAGCAGATTTCTATGCCCCCCCTCAGAAAGCAGAGAATATTCTAGACATGGAATAGACACAGTTGAGAGGACTATGTGCCTTCTCGTCACTCCTTTCCCAGAGCAGGCTGAAGAGCCTTAGCACCTTCAAGGATGAGTGTTGCTCACATTCCAACACCACCAGCAGCAGCAGTAGCAGCCTGGCTGCAAGGCTTGAGGTGTAGCTTCAGGCCCTGATTCTACCTCTTACCCATGCCCAGTATTCAATTCAATCCCCAGAAGGTTTCTGTGCATACTCCAACTGGTTTCAACTACCCCACGTTGCTCCAGACAGCAGTGGCTCATTTTGAGCAAGGACATGGAGAAGACCTCAATAGAAGGTCAAAAAGTCAAGGCGGTGAGGGACCAGGGGCAGAATCTGACGGTCCTGTTGTGGAGACTTCAGTGGGTTGCCCCTGGAAACCTGAACGTATTTTTATTTCTTCTTCTCAGAGTACCTGGACAAGGGGCCAGGCTCTCTCTGTCTCTCTGTCCACACAGCATGGTACCGCAGATAAACTGTTATCTGAGTGTGTGGAGGAGGCATGACCATCACTACTCTTTCCCAAACAAGATTTTTTTTCTTCTTGGAAATACATACATACTTTTTAGTACCCACCACACATATGAAACTCTGGTCTCTGTCTCGATGCCCCCACACACCTCAGTGATTCGGAAGCCTTTTCCCCAGGACTGGCTGGAGAACTGGGTAGAGAACATTGTCAGATTAATTTTACAGTTTCTTCATCAAATACCTCTGATGAGGTTCTGCAGAGGTGGCTTACAGGGCACCCTGGCTCGTTTCTAGACACTAGTGGGGGATGTAGAGACTGAATCAGGATGGTGATGTGGCACACGATATATTTAACCATGTAGAGAGGCTTCACTGCACCTACATCATTACGTTGCGTAGCTTGTACTGGTTACTATACGAGTGAGCACTGAGAAAGAACTCATCCATCCCTGTGGGGGAAGGAAAGGAATTGGATTATAATCCAGGATCTGCCTTGTTTTAGTAAGGATCAGCCCCAGGCTGTGGTTTAAGAGAATGGGTGGTTTGGAGGCCGTGGCAGTAAGAGATGAGGGTGGGCTGCAGCTAGTGTTGGCTGTGGTGATGGGGCACCGTCACACAGTGGATAGGGAGCTGTGCAGAAGTGGTGTCAGCGGGACTAACTTTAGCCTGAGGAGCAAGGGAAAGGATTTAGACTCTAAGACGTAAACATAAGTTTGGCCTAAGGAGCAAGGGAAAGGGTTTAGACTCCAAGATGTAAACATAAAAAGGTTAGGGTGTGGTTCAGTCAATGGAGTGCTTACTTAGCATACATGAAACCCTGGGCTCCATTCTTGGTACCTCATACACTGGGTTTGGTAGTCCATGCCTGTAATTCCCCCAGGGGAGATAGAGACGGGAGGATCAGACGATGAAGGTCATCCTTGGTTACACAGCAAGTTCAAGAGCATCCTTGGGTGCATGAGACCTGCCTAGTAACAGTGTTTAATCCCTTAAGTGCTCTCACGGATTAGATAGCATGCAATCAAGTATCTGCTGTTCAGAGCTCATTCTCCACATCTTGCCACCCATACCGCAGGTGAGAGCCTCTATAAAGTGGCCCTATGTGCTTGGTACCCTTAATCTTCAGAACCACCCCACGAGGGCAGCTGGGCCGCGATGCCTATGCTACGGGAGAGGAAGGTAAGTAAGACTCAGGAAGAGGACCTGCGGTCACAAGAAAAGAGGCAGCAGCTGTGTGCTGGAGCTCCGTCTTTCTGGCTGCACAAACCCCTGGCCATCGCAGCCCCCATTCTCAACTTGATGTCCAGACTCACCGGGGATACTTGTTATGTGTATAGCCAGGATCTACCCTGGGCACGCTGGTGCAGCGAGAGATCCCAGAATGCACGTCTCCACAGTCGTAGTCAACAACTAAACCTGGGGGATTTTCACGAAATGTAAATCCTTTCCTCATAGTCTTTGGGGGGCAAGAATGGCTGGCTGGCCCTGTTGGCACCTCTTTCCTGCCTGTCTCTAACCACCAGGCACAGATCTTCATGTTTTTTTTTTTTAACCCAGTCACTCCAAATAAGCCACAGTTCCCAGGATAGCCTTCCTTTGGGTGTCAGTGCTGTTTGCCTGGGGGGTGTGACTGCCTCCCTGTCTGCTTGCTCCCTTTCCTGAACTTCCCGAGGATCCCTCGAGATGTATTCACTTACTGGCCTGGAGAAGGACATGGAAGGGTTTTCATGGTGGTTGCGCCCTGACCTAGGGTAGAAGGTAGGAGACATTTTTTCTGAGCGGGAAGGTAGAAGCCTGCTCTGCCTGCCTCCTTGGTGTGGAGCAGCTGGTGGGCTGGTCAGGGGGGAGTGGAGGTACCTGGGAGGTCCTTGAAGAGGAGGGTTTGGGCTGCTCCCTGGGTGGGCCCAGCCAGCAGAGAGCCTCACTGTGTTCTGTGCAGTTGAAAGAAAGCGGCAGGGTGGAGGGAACCTTGTGGCTCAGGGCCTCAACCGCCGGGTTACGCCACACATGGCTAAAGTACACAACTATTAGCAATCAAGGCAGGACCTCCCTGCGAGGGGAAAATGACACAGGGGTTACTTCTCTGTAAACA